>NC_085932.1:3757500-4382500 GCF_963556715.1 Cydia fagiglandana | reverse complement strand
TCCTTATGATGATGCCTTTCGATCGGTATGATAAAGCTACAGGGTGATTTTTTTTCTGATGTAGCGGGTTTGATTCCCGGTTCAATCATGTAATTATTTAAAAATCTATGAATGCAGTTTAAATTGTTTTTTAAATTAAAATAATGTCTTCTTTCAGTAAAATGTTCCATCTACAACAGTGTTTTTCAAACTTCATGGTGTCACGGCCCTTTATGACCACAAAATTTTTTTCGCGACCCCCATACCCCGTTTCTACGTTTTTCTATCTATATAGATATCTATAGAGTCTGTGCGGAAAGGGAACAGTCGTGAAATGTAGGGGATTCCATACATTCTACGGCTCTTTTCTTTCCGCACAGTCCATCAATGGTCGATATCAAAACAAAAAAAACCGGCCAAGTGCGAGTCGGAATGGCAAAAAAATCATGTTTGTTGTATGGGAGCCTCACTAAAATATTTATTAAATATATTCTGTTTTTAGTATTTGTTGTTATAGCAGCAACAGAAATACATCATCTGTAAAAATTACAACTGTCTACCTATCACGGTTCATAAGATCCAAAAAAGCGTTTTGAGGAATTAATTCCCAGCAAGCTGGAAATCATTTTAATATCTTCATTTGGTCCTGAGTTTGCTCCATCCCAGGAGGTGTGGATTAATTTTCGAAGTCTTGGGAGATACATTTTACCTTGGATTGAATTGAGCCACTCGAAATAGAAGGAACCCACCGTCAAAATTAACATCACTACCAGCAAGCTTGTTGTGGATCAGACATTGGTAAAAATAGTTCGGATTTTAACACGAAGTTACCAAAAAAAAAAAACAAATTCAAAGTGGCTGCCATTTTTTACGATGTTTGACTAGGTACTAATTCATATTAAGGTACTTACTTTTCGGGTCCTCAGATATCAATTTTTATCATGATTAGAGCAAATTTTCCTTCCGACGTACCGTTTTTGAACTATACAAGCAAAAAGCGGAAAAAGAGCAGCATTTTTTCCACAACTTGTGGAATGGAGCAAACTCGGATTACACTAAGGACCCCGCAGCAAACATAGGGAAAAGGTGGTTTCAGTTAAATCTCACGAAATTTTAGTATGATATTAATTTGGCTCTCCTGATTATTTTTTTGTATGGGGCCAACTCTCTCGGAAGTATACTTTCAGAAATAATCAAGTATACAATTTTCTATTTACGCGACATGTTTTCTAAAATCGATATATTGTTATGACACGCACTGACAGTTACTGACGTTATAAGGTGCAGTTACCGGGTTAGTAGCATGGGGTCTAAAACGCAACTCGCCTAAGGAGCAGCTCGTCTAAGTCGCAGAAGGTCTACTTCGCATCTCGTCTAAATAGCAGTTTGTCTAAAACGCAACTCGTCTAAAGAGCTGATCGTCTAAGTCGCAGGTGGCCTGAATCGCATTTCGTCTAAATAGCGGTTTGTCTAAAACGCAACTGGTCTACAATTTTTCTTGAGTCGCAACTCGTCTAAATAGCAAGTGGTCTACTTCGCAAGTATTAAGGACGTGGGAATTGACAATATTTCATAGATGAGTAGAATTGGCTACCTTGAGTTTTTTGAAGGTGTCAATATTATATTTTTTACCGATAGTAAACCTTATTAACTACATGTAATTGTATTATTTTTATAACATGGGAATAAATTCTTTTGAATGTTTGGAAAACCTCACAGAAATTAAAAGAAACTTAAAATACGCATAAATTTAAAGTGTGAAGGCAAAATAAAAGCAAGTATAATTATTTTTCCCTACATTTACTATGGAGGATTTCATATTTAGTCTATGGCAAACAGTGCCTATAGCTTAAGTAAAATTACTAAAAATAAGATTTTTATGTTAGAGTCGAGAGTTTTATGTTTGTTTGTGTTTTTTAAGGAATTTCTTGTGTTTAATAAATATTTACTTATAATTTTACGAATGTGATTTTAATTGGACACATGAAGCATGAGACTCATGAGAGTGATCATAATGAGGGACATCTAGCGACGTAGAAAGATACTAACAGATATAGCTGGGCACCGTTAATCAAATGATTAACTTATAACGTTAATCGTTAATCCGTTACTTAAAATCTTAACTTCGTTAAACGTTAAAGGGTGAATCTCAATTTTCGATAGAAATTTACTAATTTCTGTGGACCTAATTTTTTTTCATATTTTCAGTTAAGTATACACGTTAAGTTTCCATTGTCTATGCTAATTTTTTGACAGGTCTTAGAATGGAGTTCTATTCTCAACATCCGAAAAACGAAGTGTTATCGTCTCGTCTTCTCTATCTTACATAGTATACTAGAGTGAAATGAAAGGGACACTATTCGCTATTAGTGTCCCTTTAGCCGATTTTCGATTATTGTGGCAGTCAAGTGATAGACCCCTAGTTAGCTGTCATATTAATTCAAACGTCAAGGTCATAATATTTTTTAATAACGCCATTATTCGCGATAGGCAAAGGCCATCACATGATACACCACACCAAACGACTAAAGTGTCACAATGAATATTCAAAAAAATATTTTGAAAAAACGGCATGTTATAAAAATAATACAATTACATGTAATAAGGTTTACTATCGGTAAAAAATATAATATTGACACCTTCAAAAAACTCCAGGTAGCCAATTCTACTCATCTATGAAATATTGTCAATTCCCACGTCCTTAATACTTGCGAAGTAGAGCACTTGCTATTTAGACGAGTTGCGACTCAAGAAAAATTGTAGACCAGTTGCGTTTTAGACAAACCGCTATTTAGACGAAATGCGATTCAGGCCACCTGCGACTTAGACGATCAGCTCTTTAGACGAGTTGCGTTTTAGACAAACTGCTATTTAGACGAGATGCGAAGTAGACCTTCTGCGACTTAGACGAGCTGCTCCTTAGGCGAGTTGCGTTTTAGACCCCATGCTACTAACCCCAGTTACCAACTGTCAGGAGGAGGAATTACGTAAAAAAACCGGGCAAGTGCGAGTCGGACTCGCGCACGAAGGGTTCCGTACCACAATGCAAAAAAAGAAAAAAAAGCAAAAAAAAAACGGTCACCCATCCAAGTACTGACCACTCCCGACGTTGCTTAACTTTGGTCAAAAATCACGTTTGTTGTATGGGAGCCCCATTTAAATCTTTATTTTATTTTGTTTTTAGTATTTACTAAAAAATAATCAGGAGAGCCAAATGAACATCATACTAAAATTTCGTGAGACTTAACTGAAACCACTTTTTCCCTATGTTTGCTGCGGGGTCCTTTAGAACCAAATGAAGGTATTAAGACGATTTCCAGCTTGCTGAGAATTAATTCCTGGAAAAAATCTAATTTGACTTGCCTAACAGATCTTAACTTATTTAACTTTTTAATAAATACAGTTTACCTATATCTAAGAATGTTTTGTTTTATTGATATGTACGTTAACGACCATTAAACTTTAAAGGGTTGGAATATTTTTAAGTAAAAAAATGAAATCTGCTTTCCATAAGTTTCTTTCAAAGCTGAGCTTCGCGACCCCCCTGGACAAGTGCCGCGACCCCCCTGGGGGTCGCGACCCACACTTTGAAAAACACTGATCTACAATATTGAGGGTACTTTCCCTCCATGTGGCATAGCCGTGGGACGCCCTGTATATATATACCGATAGCAGTGCCACCTACTGGGTCATATTGTGTTTTCATCATCATCATCATCATCATCATCAGCCTACTCTCTTCCACTGCTGGACATAGGCCTCTCCTATTGCACGCCATTGAGCATGATTTGCGGCAACTTTGATCCAGCTCTTGCTGGCCGCCTTGCGAAGATCATCGCTCCATCTAGTCTGAGGGCGTCCTACTCTACGTTTGCCGATGCGCGGTCTCCACTCGAGAACTCGTCTACCCCAACGGTTATCGGTTCTACGGCTAATATGACCGGCCCACTGCCACTTCAGCTTGCTAATCCGGTGGGCTATGTCGACGACTTTAGTTCTCTGACGGATGACTTCATTTCGAATACGATCCCTCAGAGAGACTCCGAGCATAGCCCTTTCCATTGCTCGCTGAGCGACTTTGAATTTATGGACTGACCCTACCGTGAGTGTCCACGTTTCGACTCCGTATGTCATCACGGGTAGGACCCACTGATTGAAGACTTTTGTCTTCAGACTCTGTGGGATTGACGGAGTGAAGACTCGACGCAGCTTCCCATATGCTGCCCAGCCCAGCTATATCCTTCTATTCGACTCTTTCTCGAAGTTGTTCCTTCCTAACTGCAGTATTTGCCCGAGGTAGACGTATTCCTTAACAACCTCGCGAACAGCCCCTTGTACTGAAATAGGTCCCGGAGCAACACGTTTGTTGAACATAACTTTCGTTTTGTCCAAATTCATCCGGAGACCTATGCGTTGAGAAGAATCAGCTAGACCGGTCAGCATATGCTCTAAATCCTGCAACGTCTCAGCCATGGTGACGATGTCGTCCGCAAATCGCAAGTGTGAGATGTATTCGCCATTAATGTTAATACCTTGTTCCTTCCAGTCGAGCGTTTTAAACATATCCTCCAATGCATTTGTGAACAATTTGGGGGAAATCACATCCCCTTGTCTCACACCACGATGCATGATGAAATGCTAAGCACAGGGGCCGATTATACTCTTCAGTCTTCTGTATAATCTGCCGCACTATGAAGATGTAGTCTATGGTGCCGTATCCTCCTCGAAATCCGGCCTGCTCCGGTGGCTGAAATTCGCCGAGTCTTCGTGCTAGGCGGTTCGTGATGACCCTCGAAAACAGCTTGTAGATGTGGATTAGGAGCGAAATGGGTCGGTACTTCTTCGATAGGGCCTTATTTCCCTTTTTGAAGAACAGCACGATTACACTCCTACTCCACA
Source organism: Cydia fagiglandana (assembly GCF_963556715.1). Taxonomy (NCBI): domain Eukaryota; kingdom Metazoa; phylum Arthropoda; class Insecta; order Lepidoptera; family Tortricidae; genus Cydia; species Cydia fagiglandana. The sequence continues at coordinate 4,377,622 of NC_085932.1, read as the reverse complement.
CCTCTGGAGTTCTCCCATCGAAAAGAACGGCGTTAAAGATGTTCTGGAGCTCCTTCAGTGCAGGTTTACCTCCCGCTTTCAGAAGCTCGTAACGCCGCCCTTGCCTGGGGCTCTTCCATTTTTAAGCTGCCTGAGGGGCATCTCGATTTCGTCAGTGCTGATTTCTGGCAAGTTTTCGGTAAAGTGGCGGATTAATGTGGCTCTCGAATCCTCATTTTCGGGATCTTGTTGAGATCAAACAATTTAGATACACACAAAATTTCATCCAAACTGGTTATAGTAAATCAAATTTGGCCATATACCTAACGAAAAAATTACTGTATTAAACGATAAATAAAATAAAATGTAGAAATATCAAAACCAAAATTGTTGTCAACAATTAAAAAATAGTAGCCATATAGATATAAAAAAAAATTCACGAAAAAAATAAATTGTGTACAAAAAAGTTGTGACATTGTGATTTGGATACTTTATTTTAACTTATTTTCATATTTATACGATAATAATATTCATATATCTTAGTTATATAATGAATTTCTTCAATTATACGAACAAATTTTAAATACCCAACAATTTGGGTAGATACGGGTAAATATCGGGTAGATTGGGTAGTTTTGGGTATTTTCCCGGTATTTACCCGCTGGCGCCCATCTCTACTCCGAGCCAATGTAAGCTTAGCCACTTTTGTCTCTCAGTATTCCGCCAGTATATCGGAACACATCCTTATTTCTATAGCAACAGAGTTATATTACGATATTTGGCCGACTGCTGACTGTACATTTGCTTATTTTCACCAGGTCGATTCGCTCAAAAATATCTGAACATGCACTTAAATTTTATCTACGTACATTATAACTTGCTATCAACTTTGTATTTTTGGCCTATCTCGGCAGCCCGGTCCCCGCACGAATTTGTTTGCCGAGGCTGTGAAAGTAAATCTGCATAATATAACTCAAAAAGAAATTTAAAACAACAAAATACAAATTACTATTGATAGGTATTGATAAGTCATTATCTGTCATTATATGGCATGTCACTCGTTTGGGCATAAACTAAGGTAAAAGGTTGAGGTTGACATCACTTTTTTATTTTACTTCGTATAAAACACGTAGAAATAACTGTATACCAACATGATAAACATAATTTAGATTACTTTACACCGAAACGAAACGAACCGAGAGTTTCCGAAAATAGCCGATAGTCGTAAAATGAAGAATGTTATGAAAATTTCTTTTGCTTATTGTAAATTAAATACACATCGAAAGCGGTAGTTTTTATATTCTAGTTCTAATCTCAAATATAGATAATAGATTGGAACAGTTTTTTCTTATCATACGTGCGTCGTATTTGAGAAGTGCGTCGTATTTGAGAAACGTGTCAAAAACATTTTTAGAAATTTGTAAGGCGCCATCTCGCTTCTTCCCCCGTTTTTTATCCCGTTCTGGTTTTTCAATTTTATATACATATATGATGGTTTACTAACGAATGGCCCAAAAACGTTTCCCAAAGTATCACATCCCAAACTATGTTTCCCAAATTATCATTTCCCAAAAAAATGTTCGGCAAAACAACTTATCGCATATTTTCAGTTAGCAATAGTCTTTTTTGGCAAGTTATTGTTTAGCAAATAATTACTTGGACAAGTTTCATTTTACCAAATATTATTTAGTCAAATGTATCATTAAGCATAACTTACATGTCCCAAAATATTGCATGGCATATAATTTACATAGGTACCAATAGAGAGGAGGCTGCGGAATTTATTTGTCTGGTATTTAGCTGATCATTACATATATGTACATAGTAAAATGTAACGTCAAAAAAAACATTCCTCAAAAATATGTAGTAAATGATCACTAAAATTAAAACTCCATTTTAATATAAAATGATAACCAAATTTGTTACATCTTGCTATTCTATTAAAGCAAATAACACCAAAGTAATAATTGTAACCCAAAAATTGTAAATAACTACCAATTTTTAAACCACATTTTAGTCTAAAATGACATGCAATTTTTTTTACATCTCGTTATTCTATTAAATTAATTAATCCACTTCGATGACCTTTTTCTAGTACACAGTATTTCGTTTCTGTATGGACGGCAGTTCTAACCTAACCCACTTTTCTAATAGCATTTCGATTCTGTGAGGGTCACAGTTCTAACCTAACCTAACCCACTTTTCTGATAGTGGTATTGACTGTTCCGTTTTGTGAGGATCGCAGTTCAAACCTAACCCAACCCACCCAAATTACGTAGAATTTAACGTACCTATATTAACATAACAAAAATTACTTTAAATAGACATGCTTATTTGTCAAATTTGCGAAGTGACAATTTTGACCAAACATCTTTTTGGAATATAATCATCAACTGAAAAATAATAAATAATTATAATTATAATTTAATTTGTCCAAATACTTCATTGTAATATAATCATCATTCTCTTGCCCTTGTTCCATTCACTTGGGGTCGGCGCAGCATGTCTTTTTGGAATATAATATTAGACAATAAAAAACGTTTGCTAAATAAGTTTTTGTCCTAATAACATTTGACAAAGTAAAATCATGCCAAATGATAATTTGACCAAATAAATTATATGCGAAGTGTAACTTTGCTAAAGGTGTCTTTGGGAAATGAAACTATTGCGATAAGTTTGTTGGGAAGTGATATTTTGCAAAATGTATTCGGCCCAAACGAAAGTACACCATTCTAGATATCTTGCCAGGCATCCACTCAATTTCATGTCTCTCTAATTGGACGCTTTTTTCCATAGTTCTCTGCGAATAGCATCTTGTGGGAATCTGATTGGAAAGTAATGAAAATTATTAATTTGAAATAACTAGGTAGTTTTTTTATAGCTCCATCTCATGAAATAAAAAAGGAAAATACAAATCTGTAAGAAGGAATTTATTTATAATTATATAGAAAATACCTAAACCAAACACAAGTTAATAAAATAGTCTACTTCATTTGGCATAACACCATCCCTATTATCCTCGCAATTTAAAAAGTCGTATGTTGTTATGAAAGTCGTATGCAGTTGTTACGTTTTAGCTTAGCACGGTAGTATTGAAAACAAATCGTCATGTTTTTTCCAAATTTTACTGGAGTTATCTGTTTACTACAAGTGAAAAGTGATTCCATTGTCCTTGGTATGAACTAAAATAACTTCTGCACCACTTCACGACACATGAATATATTTTTATTACAAAAACGTTGTTTTTATAAATCAATTTAGCCATTTGTCACTGACTGTCATCTCGGTCGCGTACTGAGATTGCCAATCGAGCAGTTTGTAAGTACCGCCTATCGCGGGGTAGTTTGCGTTGGGTCATAATTGAGCCGACAGAATACTTCCATGTATATCATTTCGCTGGTGTCTGTAATCAAATCTTGCAAGTTAAATTTGACCCACTTCCGGGTTTCCGATTGAGTTGAAATTTTGCATACATATGTAAGTCGGGTGACAATGCAATAATGGTGTCATGATCTGATGATGGAGACCGGAGATGGCCATAGGAACTCTAATACTGATAAAACAACGAAACCTAATTGTGTTTGGAGTTTTTAGAATTGTCTCGATGAGTATTATGTAGTTGCCTATGCAAAGAAAAGTACAGTCCGCGATAAAAGCTTGCACCAAAAATGAAATTTTTGCCAAAAACTTTTTCTAGTGCTAAAATAAGTGTTCCGTGAACAAAGTTTAGTACGAAACACGAGACAAAAATATAAATTTTGAAAGGCTTTATCTCGGATACCTAAATCTACAGAGAAAATTCTAGTCACGTATTGTAGCAAAATTAGGTCTACTTTTCTTCTTCTTGAGAACGTCAAGAAGTTAAAATTTCCAAATCTTTCGTAACTTAATGTCCCATTGAACACTTGAATTTTTGACATTCCCAGTTCTCGCTAATGAAAAAGAAATATTCTTGTGTCTCCTGTAAAGTTTTGTTTTTTAACATAGCGGATTTTACAAGCGCAACGACGATATTTAACAAAAGAATAAAGCTCCTGCGCCCAATAAATAGCCAACATTTCCGGGTTTAATCCGTCCACATTTTTACCTCAACCTAATGAAAAGAAACTACTTAGTAAACCACAAAAGAAAGCGGGATTCTCAAAGAAAACTGCAAAATTGCTTATAACAATGACAATGACTTACTAACAACAATAATCGATATTGATCAATTTTAGGCCTTAAACCTTCACAATAAGGTTTAAAATGTCAACACACAACGATGCTACAAAATCGATGCTGGTGTTTACATGACTACACGTTCTTGGCAACGACGTCGTCAACTGCCCCCAAACAAGCCGGGGCTCCAAATAAGCGAGACGTGTAAATACCATGGAAGACGATAAGGGGAAGGAGGACGCGGAGGATTGGAAGATTTACGAGGCCCTGTGCAGCAAAACACCAACTGAGGTGAGTGGAAAGTGAACCCAGGTTTTTGGGAGGATATTGCATAACTGGATCTGTTTCACCTTGAAATATTTGACCGTAGTTGTATAAGTACAAGTAGGTACATGTGGTTCTGGCGCCTGTTAATGGATATAGGTACCTATATTTTAGATTTTAAAGCAACTACATTTATAAATGTTTAAGTAGGCACGGTGAGCCAAGAAAGTGGTTTACCACTTTTCGACTTTATCAATCAGATGGTAGAGTCGAAAAGTGGTAGACCACTTTCTTGGCTGACTATACCTACAAAATAATCTGTTTTTATTGTACAGTAGCGTAGAAGCAAAAACCTACCTATTTACTTTCAAATGGTTTCTATAAAGTTTTTTCAACATGACATAAATAAAATTATAATACGTTATCCATCTACAAATACTTTTGAGATTTTTTGTAGGATAGGATGGTAGGTAAATGGCAACATTTGAAAGTCAATTTAATAGTGAAGTTGGGTATCATATGAAAGAGCTCGAGTTGTATTAGGTATGTATATAATATAATAAGAATAAGCAATGAAAAAATTTGAAAAGCTTACAAAAAATATGATCATACCTAAATACCTGCAGGAAATAGTTATTTGTTTTACAAGGGGGCAAAGTTGTTGTTTAACCGCTCGTGCTAATATTGATACCCGAGCAAGCGAAAGATTCCAAAATTGAAGCGAGTGGTTCGAAAATGGAATCTTGAGCGTTGCGAGGGTTTCAAAGCACGAGGGTTAAACAAAATTTGCCCCTGAGTGAAACAAAATTTTTCACCACACCAACCCGAAGCAAATATTAAATGTAAATATCAAACAAAATCAAACCTAATCAAATCCAAACGAATGTTATTAAATATTTATCATCCAAAATCATCACTTAAAAGCCAATTTTACCAGCAAACATAAGAAAACAACTCAAAATTTGCATTGGATTACTTTGCCTCACATGTGAATAAAATGTTACTTTGCTATCAGTTTTTGAAGTGCAAAGTAAGTCTTTCCGAGCTGGCGTGGTGAAAAATATAATGTATATTTTACAGAAACAACTTGTATATAACCTTTTTTATCGCAAATAAATGATTATGAATGAATGACGCCGCTAGCCTAGCACCCTTATTCGAGCGTATGCGCTACATACAGCTTGGCAAAAAAGAGTAGATATTAAAAAGTGGCAACACTGTAGCGTCGTCTTGTTTTCTGATATACATTGGTTTGAAAGGGACGACACTACAGTGTTGCCACTTTTTAATTTCTACTCTTTTTTGCCAAGCTGTACCTACGGTTTTTATCCCGTGATTCCCGTGTCATGGTCTAATAAAACATGGTCTTCTCTTCCCAGAGTGACACAGGCCTACGTCACAATAACATTGCCACTTTATTTCAACATAACATGTTACATGGGTACATTATACCTATGGTTAATAAGTTAAAATATTTCTTTATTATTTTATAATTTTCATTTATATGTATTTTATCTTAAATTTTACAATAACACGTCATTTTTAATTATTCGTTAGCAATATGTTCCGATTCACGAAAGAAATTTCAGACGTTCGGGTAATTCTGTTTACACTACTGGCAACACAAGATTACTACTGTCACATTTGACAATTCGGATCTAGATAACTTCATGCCCTGACCATAGACTTACAATATATAGAGACGGGGTCTCAGCGAGCTGTCACTGTTGCCACTTTTGTTTAGTGCAGGGGGGGGGACACTCGGAACATAGTTAACGTCAGTAAAGATGGCGGATGATGGCGTCAATTTAGAAAGAAAGAAAAATTGCGTAAAGCAGACTTCCGATTATGCAAACTACGTCATTAGATGTGTCACTATAAAATTGATACAATTTTAAGGCATGAATACAACATTGAGAAGGTTACATACCTAGTTTGTCAACACCTTTCTTTATTTATAATGTTGGTTACTTAGCAACTGTTGTTTACTTGTCAGACCAAAATAAATGTCGTAAACAAATTATATAAGATAATTATTCTCTATTAATTTTAAAGTGTAACCGAGTAAAAATGGAGCAAGCATTAAATACGAAAATAGGGAAATTAGCCTCCCAATATTACAACAGGTTTAAAAATTTTAATAGTGCTCAAGAAAATGCCGGGAGGTTTAGATATTCTCGAACGAAAAATGAAAAATTCCATCGTTAGCGCTGACTGCAAATAGCGATGAAAAGGACCTGTGTATAAGTTCGAAACTATAATAGTGCAATTTTAATTTTGGTCACGACAAGCATGTTCTATGACATTCTGCAAAAAATCGTGCGTCTTGATTCCGCTAAAGACACGTCGTGGGAGGAACTGGAGCGCATATTATGGAGGTACCTGCTTAGACAATGGATATAGAGTCAGAAGCTGCAAGCGGTAGATTCCTGCTATTAATAGGTACTATATTATCTGTATATACCAAATTGAAGGCAATAAAATACTTTACTATTACTTACTATTATGTTTCTGTTATATTCATTCCACTCTTTAAAACCTTTTCTACATAATATTAGGTCTACTTGGGCGGTTTACAAGTACATTTTTTGTTTGACTTCTTGTAAACAATTACAGTTATTTGTTACAAGAAACCAATCAAAAAATGGACTTTTAAACCGACCAAGTAGACCTAATATTATGTGGGACGAAAGTACACGTATGGATGCATATGTAGTTGTACACTCACACATACATACTTAGTTAGTTTCGGGGGAGAATCAGAGATGGCGCTTTCAAATGAGTTTCCATAAAATGCTTCAAGAGGGCTCTCTTTACCTATTATACTTACTTTACTCTTTGGTTTAGTGTACGATTAACAATTTAACACCACCTTGCTGTAGCCATGTCGATAAAGTCATATCGATAAACTATCGACATTTCTTACAATTTTAATTTTACTTCAAAGGTTTGACGATATCTAAAATGAACAAAAACGCTTTTATTCTTTATTGTGGTTATCAGATCACAATTTTATCGTCACGCCCCATCAGGGAACCAAGGGAAAGTTCAGATATTTAATTAAAATACATAAACACCTACTAAGATATGTGTTCCGCAATAATTGAAATATTTTATTATATTCTAATATATTTATTATTCATTAGCATTTCAATTATGTATATGTTTAACAAAGATATTGAAGCTTCAATTAATTGCTATTTCGTTCCACTGTGTAGCATTTATCGATATATAACATGATTAAAATCGACTTTTCACATCCCTAAAAGAGCACACATACACGTTTTTACGCACACATACACAGCCTGGATGCATCAAAAAAGGCAACACTTGATTTGAAGTTCACCTTGTCAACAGTATGGTTGTCCTTTTTTGACAAATGGCATTTTAAAAGAGCGAGGAGAGAGAAATGATACTAGTTGCTGCGCCGTCAAAGAGAACAGAAAAGGTAGGGGCCTTGGCCCTGACCGTCATCCTTGTCGAACGCGTGTTAATTGTTATTTCCATCTCGCTCAGTGTCAGCAGTTGCAGTGTTTTCCAAACTTTTCACGTCGTAAGCTTGGAAATTAATGTTTTGTTACGAAAATGGTTGGCTGTTCTATTCGGAAGTGTAAGAGTAGGAGTGAAAAGGGTAGTTTTATTTTACTATGTTTCTACATGAATAACTTAAAATTAATGCCGTTAAAATAATTTTCACCGTTGGTTAAAATTCTCCCACATTTTAAAGTTTGAGAACCTGTAAACAGCATGATGACGTAGGCCTGTGTCAGTTAGGTCATTCGCGAATCTCGGAAGAGAGTACCAGGCGGAGTATATATATTATTATACCATGTCCCGTGGTCCCGTGTTATCTATCGGCTACGCGTTGCTCGCGTTGTTGGCAGTGAATGTGTTATGCCCCTCCAGACTCGTGCGCGAATTGCAGCTGCGCGAACGAGTGTGCGCGCGGGCTTGAATTGCGCAAATATCCCGAATAAATATTACGCAAAACTCTGCGTAGAGGGCGTCACTATACTTGGTCAAGCAGATCTTGTCAGTAGAAAAAGGCGGCAAATTTGATAAATGTAGGCGCGAAGGAATAGCGTCTAATAGAAAATTTTAATTTCGCGCCTTTTTCTACTGACAAGGTTTGCTTGACCATCTATAACTCAATGACATGGCCTACCGTAAAACACGACAATCGAAAGTCCGGTTTCTGCCTTCCTATCACTCTTGCTTATTCGATCGATATCTTAGAGATAACGAAATTTCGCGTTTCCCGGTAGGCCATCTGGAAACAAACCGCCTTGATGCATCAATGTCATAGTAAAAACTTGTCAAAAAACTGTTTTATGCGTAGTATGTATAAGTAACTCTATGGTTTACTAAACAAATTAGTGCTGCACTCTAGCGGCGGAACATTACAATAATACTCCCTATTATGACCAGATTTGCTGATAGATGGCGCTATACACCCGCTCATTTTCTAATTGTGTTTGGGGTTTTTAGAATTGTCTCGATGAGTATTAATTGCCTGTGCAAAGAAAAGTACAGTCAGCGATAAAAGCTTGTACTAAAAATTAAATTTTTGCCAAAAACTTTTTCTAATGCTAAAAATAAGTGTTCCGTGAACAAAGTTTAGTACGGAACACTAAAAAACTATACTAATACTATCTCGTATACCTAAATCTACAGAGAAAATTCTAGTCTCGTATTGTAGCAAATGAAACTTCAAACTGAAACAGCTCTAGGACTCTTATTTATTATAATATACAGCCAGTGTTTATAAACTACTTTTAGATACTTATTTTAGAGGAACTATGTTTTTTTATCCCATTACTGGTTCCACGTCCATTATACCGTCCATTATACGGCACATTGGCAATAAATCTTATTCTGTAACAAGCAATGTAAATCTGTTATGACACAATTTTTGTAAATGTTTTTATGGAAGACAGATTATAAACTGAAATCAGAATCTGTCATGTGAGTTGTAAGCATGTTTTTGTCATGCAATGTGTAAAGGTATTATTGACCGCGACTATACCTAAACCTTCCTCAACAAAGAAAGAAGATAGGTGAAAACCACATAGGTACATACTTATATCCGTTCAGTTTTTGAGCATATCGCGAACATACAGACAGACGCGGCCGGGGACTTTGTTTTATAAGGTGTAGGTAAGTGATTAGTGAGCAATCGGGTGAATCGGGTAATTCAGAATAGACCTAAGTATGTCCTGTACTTCTGAACGTCGGGAAATTCCGGAAACCACCCATAATTCCGTCTCTTAGAGTTTATTTTCGAGATTAACCGACATTCGGAAGTATTTGGTATTATCTTATCAGAACAACACACTTAAGTAAAAACAGTTAATAAGTAGTATAGGTGTATCTAATTCATTTATAGAATGCTCCATCCACGGCTTATGTAGTGGTACTAGTATAGTTAGGACTGTCTAAGCCACAATATAATGCACCACTTTGTGCGTCCATAAGTTCCTGCGTAGAAGATTAATTAAATTACCTATAGCTTTAAAGCTATTAATACTTCATCACATGCATAATGATAAAAAAGGCACGGCACTGCTTTAAGTAATCCATCACATGTTCAAACGGTGCCTGTCAGTTAATCGGTACGAGCTACGTTACTGTAAGTATCGGCATTTCCACAATAAAGCCTGCGCTTTTTGCTAAATCAATTATGATCGTACTTTTACTACGATGCAAAGTAGCGTGCTCAAGACCGTACCATGCAGCGATTTCCCTGAAACTATACAGTTCGTAGCTATAAAAATAGCTTAACGGAATTCGTTTTTCCCTTTTGTAACGTTGTCGATATCGGAGCTGCCTAACTATGTACCTGCATAGAACCCCCATGTCGCAGTCTTTATCAGACAAATCATGTCAACAAAGTCATAATTTGTTTGGGTGGGCTTCCCTTTCCATGGTAATGAGAATGTCGTGCCTTTCGCGAGCTTGAAATAGCAATACGGGTCACGCAAACTTTTTAACAAGAAGTACAGCTTAGTAGTTGTCTTCTGCTCGCTTGGGTAGGACCGTCTGGCAATAAAACCTTGCCATGGCATTTTGTAAGTTATGACTGTAATTATAGTGCCACTGTTAGCCTATTGAAGCCGCACCTTTAATGAATAATTTATGGTGGACTTGTACAGATGGACGCGGACGTGGGGAATGACGTCGTCACCGCCTTGAGGAGCGATCTCGCGGGGCTGCAGTACAAGCGAGATAAATTGTTGTCTGAAGTGAGTATGCGATATCGGATCACCCCGGGCCAAAAGTAAGGAAACAAAAAACCTGGCGCTGTTTTAAATGGACGTGTGCCAGTACATTAGATATTTAAGATACAAAGTGCGGATGATAGGAAATTAGTGTTTTAAATCGACACGAGTTGCGAATTACCTATTCGCACGCGTATCGTACAACGTTTTACAGTAGGTACATATGGCCCTTTAAACTTTAGACATACGCACGGAAAGTCCTGTTTTACGCACTAGTGCGGGAAAGTAGGACCATATGTGTAGGTACTGTAAAAGATTTTTATTCGACAACTTCGACCTCAAAATTACGTGCGGCCTGTGGGTAAAGTAGCACAAAATATGAACATTAGAACAATATACCTAGAATCGTTTTTAGATATTAGAGTTATTAAAGGTACGTATTTAGTTCACGTTTGGCTTGTTTACATAGCATAGATTATATGTATAGATAGACTCAAAATCGGATCCGACGCCCTCTTTAAGATCCAATATTAGTAATAAGTAAATATCGGACTACACCATCGAAGGAACTTTTTTTTAAGTCATTTAAGTATTAAGATTTACGTCCGACGTTCTAGCTGTGCGCAAAACGTTCCAACTGATAAGTAAACAAGACTAAGTGCAGGCTGCAGGTAGTTCGAAAAACTCTGGCGGCTATAGTTCGTTTTTAGCATTTTTTTTAGCATTAGAAAGAACTCCACAGAAGCAAGCGTACAGTGTTTATCAGGCTCTTTAATTGTTAATAATTATTGAATTATCTAATGTAGCATGGTCAATACATATAATTTACTTCAAATTATTACCGCTAAAAGTGCCGGATTTGGAACCAGAAGCTTAATTACTTCTGCGAAGTTCTTTCAAATGCTAAAAAAACGGACTATAGATGATGTTGATGTCAACTTTAGCCAGTCTTCTCCGAGACCACGGGGACAACGCCGTCCTCGAAACGTCGGAGGCAAATCTTAAAACTTTAAAACTACTTAATTACGCGATTAATTACCGTCCTGTTGTACAATTTAATGATGTGTAAACATCGTGAAAGTTTAAATCAGTGTGTAAACCACCGAAGTCTGCTGATAAGGTAACAAAATTAAATTCATAAGTATGACATGAGGCATTTGAAACGTTAATTTCTGTATTCTAACAATGTTGCAGGTCAGCGATTTAAAGAACCAAATGCTTTCCCGTGATCAAAGAATTTTAGAACAGCAGGTGGAAATCGACCACCTGCGCGAACAGAATGCCAGGCAAAACGCGGTCATATCGTCTCTTAGGAAGAAAATTCAGGACCTCGAAGAAATACAGCGTACCTTACAAGCTGCTCAAGGGAGGAGCGACATGACAGTACAAACTTTACAGAGAGACAATCGCTACTACGATGATAAAATAAAAGACTTAGAAAAGAAGCTTCGTACTCTTGAATTAGAGTGTCATAACGAAGAGCAGCAAAAGGAAAATGCCCGCTGCCAGTTTCACGACTTAGTGCGTCGTTTGTCTGCGGCGTTGGACGCTGAATTCTGTGACACTACTCACACCCATTCCCCAGAAAGCCTTATAATCAAAGCGGCGGAGTTGGTGCAAGAAATAACAAGGCTCAAGAACAGATGTATGAACACTACGGAGAACTTGTCGAGTGTCGAGCAGGACTTTAGGAGTTGCCGGGATGCGTTGGAGAGGGCTAACGCGGACAAAGACATGCTGCAGCGACAGGTGATGTAGATTAATTTCTCGTCAATCGTCTGCTAATGTGAAATTTACCGGAAAATAGCATCTGGGCCTAGTCGCTTTGGAGTAGTACTGAAATAACTTTAGCTTTTAAAGCTCTTCTTGCTAATCCATCATTCATAATAATTAATAGCTCTCTAAACAGCCAGGCCCGGCCCTTTGGTACAAATGGATTGCTTTGAAAAGACTCAGCGTATATTGAGTATCTCTTTTGATTGTGTCATTTTAGCGTCTAGCGCACTGGATTTAGCTACTCTTAGTCTGATTGAAGCTTAAGTACATACCACAGTATAAGAAAGAGGCCTGCTTAACTTAACACTTCTTATAGGGCACCGCGACGGACTGCCAGTAACAATGATGTCTGCTTATCAAATCACAACTTTGTAGGTGACATCTCAATTGCTTGAGCTGGAGCGACTACGGCAGGAGAAGGAGTCGCTGTCCGTACAAACGCGAGTCCTGGACCGCGAGCTGCACGAGGCGCGCGAGAAGCTGTCCCACTGCTCCAAGAACCTGAGCGTCGTCACCGACAACGTCAACCAGAACGAGTCCATGATTGTGCAGCTGAAAGGTGGGTGGTAATTAAAGCGACGTCTTAGTTGCTAGATCTGGAGCGGCTGGGACTTGAGAAAAAGTCGCTTTAATATTAGTATTTCATTAGGCACGTTTCCGTAAAATATGTCATCCAAGACCTGCATAAGACTGACTACCCAATCACGCATGACAAAATGGTAATTGTAAAACTTATTGAATTCACGTACAACATTACATGTTCACCGTATTCTCGTACAACAAAAATTGAAACAGGTTTTCGAATATCATTAATCATTATTATCATTAACGTTATTTTATATCCATGGTGGGACAGGGACAAAATACGCCTCTAAACTCTCTTATCACGATATTCACGATCATTATAATAAACTTGTATCAGTCCTTGAATTAAGTCATTTATATCACAGTTAAGAAATGAGTGTTATGAAAATTTGTTTCTTTATATATTTTCAGAGGACCTCCGTCACCGCGACGAAAAATACCAAAGATTGCAAACGGAATTTCGCAATACGATGGAGTCAATCGCGATTCTCCTGAGCTTGCCGACGCGGTTCGTCGAGGCCCACGAAAGCACCATCAAAGACAGGATTCGAGAGATTCTTAGCGACAACAAGGATAAAACTGTGGTACGTACGAGTATAACACACATTGCTGATCAATGGTAGACTTTATCTCGGTGCAATAAGGTTTAGGAATGGTAAAGTTATATCCCTTCAGATGGCTAATAATTAGATTTCAAAAAGACTTCCGGCTGTGGGAGTTTGTCACTCAAATTGAAACTAATTCTTATTGCTTAAACCTTATTATTGCTTAGAGTCTGACCAGCGAGTCGTATCACAAGCTATGTTTTTAAATTCTTTTTAAATGGCAACTTTTTTTCCTATCAAATCATAGACCTATCCAAGGCCCCTACCTTTATTGTTCTATTTGACGGCGCAGCAACTAGTATCATTTCTCTCTCCTCGCTCTTTTAAAATGCCATTTGTCAAAAAAGGACAACTATACTGTTGACAAGATGGACTTCAAATCCAAGTGGCCCCTTTTTAGGCGACCCAGATTGTGCATGTTTGCGTAAAAACGTATATGTGTGCTCTTTTAGGGATGTGAAAAGTCGATTTTAATCATGTTATATATCGGTAAACGCTACACAGCGGAACGAAATAGCGATTAATTGAAGCTTCAATATATTCGTTAAACATAAACATAATTGAAATGCTAATGGATAATGAATATATTATAATGTAATAAAATAATTCAATTATTGCGGACCACCTATTTTAATAGGTATTTATGTATTTTAATTAAATATCTGAACTTTCCCTTGGTTCTCTCCTGGGGCGTGACTACAAAATTGTGATCTGATAACCACAATAAAGAAAAAAAGCGTTTTTGTTCATTTTAGGTATAGTTAAACCTTTGAAGTAAAATTAAAATTGCAAGAAATGTCGGTAGTTTATCGATATGACTTTATCGACATGGCTACAGCAAAGTGGGTCGCTTTGTTAATCGTACACTAAACAAAAAGTGGTCCCACTGACAGCTCGCTTGAAAGGCATCTGTATATATTCTTATATCTATGGACCTATCAAATAAGCTGTCATTTAATTTCATAGTAATTTTGTTGCCAGGTGCGGTTTTTCTTGAAACACCCGCGTTTTGTTTGTGACACGACTACTGGCTGGTCAGACTCTATTAGCTATGATTTAAAAATTAATTATTAATTAATTACTAACAATAGGTAGTTAATTATTTATGCTACTTACATGTAAGTACTACTTAAATTACTTAGTACCTATTTTAGTAAAAGTCCAAATCTTAATGATTTTTCACCTCTTGTTGCAGCAAATCGATGCGCTGCGCGAAAAGTTAAGCATGGAGTCCCAGCAGTTCAGCCGCGCGGCGCACGCGCACGAGCAGGCCGCGACCCGCGTGCGGGTACTGGAGGACGAGCGCAACATGCTCGAGGGCAAGGTACCGTGAATTGAAAAGTATCGTGAATAGGAATAAATGTCGGAATATGTATTACATGCCGAAGGAAAAAACACTCAACCCTATGATAATCTACTGGGTGAATTTTGGGTCGTGATCCCGACGGTTTCCCATGGGACAGATATGAAAATCGTAAAAATAATTTACTCCCGTGATTTCATATTTTTTCACGATTTTGTAGTTAGTCCCATGGGGAAATTTGTGACATTCAGGACCGTGACTCCAAAATCACCCAGAGTATAAAACCTTTTCGACAGTAGGTCTACCGGTCTACCTACCTAGGTAGGAATAGTCTGAGTCTAGCTAAAAATAGCTGTCTTTATTTTTTAGAACCATAATTAAGGTAAGTATATATTTTGATCTAATACCTACTCTTAAAGATATATTTATTTCATAGGTCCACAAGCTTGAGGCTGAACTGGCAGCGCTCGAGCTCACCAGAGACAATTTACGCAAGGACAAAGCTAATGTAAGCATTTCATTAGGAAGAACCAGAGACAATTTCAAATGATAAACTCTAATCTTTACACTATTATAAGTCGCGTTCTACCGAAATTAAAAGTTTACATGCATACCTTCTTATATTTCAAGTGCAGGGTCTTTTTGAAGAACGAGTGACGAATGGAATGATACGAAATAAGAAATAAACTAAAAACGAATGAGACGATCAATGCTGCTGCTACCCTTTGAACGAACAATTTCAATATAAAGTCCCATCATCAGATCTCGCTTCAGTTTATCAGTAAGCGAGCTGCATCCATCATAAACCAGTTCCAATCGAGTAACTTTTACTATATATATGATGAACACTAATAGGTACTACTACTATCTGAAACTCTTAACTGAACATCGGTGGACCTTATACCTTTTCAATAAGGTTTACAATTGATCTCTTTTATTCACACGGAAATCGCCAAGGCGTTGTTTTTTTTTTGTAAAATAATGGCTTATTGTTACAGTTTGTAGCCTTCCTCGAGCGGCTTAGCAGGACCATGAATATGGACGAGCTGACCCAGGACATCGGTATCGAGCTCCACACGGACGCCATCATGCATCGCGCCGAACAGCTGGCGAGGCTAGAGAGCGATAAAATCGTCGACAAGGTTAGTAATAACGAAAAAACATTTACTTATAAAAAAAATCTGTAGGACGCGAACCGCCGAACAAAAATATCAAACCAAAAAGGGCATCATGAAAGGGTGAAAAACACTGCTAGAGAGTAAATTCCTACCTACGAGGGCAGGAGCATCGCCCTGGTTTTCATATCAAATTATTAACATAGGGTGTGGTGTGGGGCGACAATCTGAGACAACATGGGGTAGTAATAAGGTGGTACTTTTGTGGAAGGTCTAAAGGTGCGTCTACATCTGGCGAACTCACTGTGAATAAGCCAGTCTGTGAATTAAGCAAATGCTGCGAAATCGCCAGATTTGGACACACCTTTACATGACAGTTCTCTAAATTGACAATTAATATTTTGTGTAGCTGCTATATTACGGATACTATGGCACGCTGCCTCGTCTACGCAGGGAGCGTTCTTTCCATGACTTGCCTTACCTTAAAGAAGTAAGATACATTCCAACAAGGCATGTTACACCAGGCATCGTAATTATTTAGCAATAATACTGACCGCTAATTAGAACTGAATTGGCACTTAATGATTTGACTATTTTATCTATTATCAATTTATCACGCACAGTATGCAGACAGCACGGTGTAAAACCGTAGTAATGAGCTATCTTTGGACTGCACCTTATTATTGTTTCCCCTTCAGAGTCACGAAAAAAGCGTATTTTTCATGACCGAGACCGAGGCACAAAAGCTACGAAAAAATGCTCCGAGCGATATCGCCTGACTATGACGGTTTTTAAGCCCTTGACAGACGTAGCGATAATGTACCGACAGATACTCGCTCGGATAGATTTTTTCGTAATCGTGACGTAAGAATGTCTCTACTACCATCGTCGATCGATGTACAGTCAGCAATGCTGTTCGCTTAGCACCTTTCCATACAAACTTTTATGCAGGGCTCCCCTTTTCTCTGTAGCTGACTGTACATAGCTTTCGATTAGACGTCGTCAATTTTACTTGGTTGAAGATTTGACGTTGATCGATCCATCGACTATCGATTTAAGTGATAACACTCTACGTAGGCCGTATTTAGCGCATTTAAGTAGTCTGACATTGTAATCATCATTCATCCATTTATTTAATTAAGTACCTATTACTTTGTTGTATCAATACATCCAAGGTAGAAATTTAAGTCTGATGTGGCATAAAGGTGCATCCAAATTTAGTGAATGCGAACGCGCGCAATCATGAAGGAAACAGACGTGCGAGCTCGCGGTGCGCTCGAGTTTCGCGGTGGATGCACCTTTAGTCGTAGGTACTACGCTACCTAAGGCACCATGCTTTTTCACAGACGGCCGTGGTGTACCAACTACAAAGACGGATACGGATCCTTAGGGAACAAATTCAAAGGAAAGACTTGCATCTGGACCTGTTACGGCGCAAACTAAGTGTTCAGGTAAAGTGGTAAATGGAAATGGTACACCGGTTACAATATCTGTTATATTAATTAACAATTTACAATAAAAGTAAACAAATCATTGTCAAAAAGTATAACTAATGGGACAGCTTTTAGTACTTATGTTCTTGACAGTGATTTGTATATGTAAGCGCCAAACTATGTGGTACAGCTACGAGTAGTTAAGTTAACGCATATTTGTAGGAGTAGGTATAATTAATAACAGTGTCACTTGTCAACATTGCGCTACGCTTTTTATAATTCAGAAAATGGTAGGAATTTCATATTTGATCTGATAATCAATGGGTTTGCTTAAAAACTTTGTCTGTGAAACCGCGAAGCTTCGCTTCCTAGCTTTGAAAAAAAAATCGAAAGTTATAAACCGACATTGTGGTAGAATGCTGAATATTGATTTTTGTAGTAATTTTACTTACGTACGTCGCACGTACGTCGGTACAGTGTAATTCGAGACATTGTGGGTAGACTATTTTCGACTTTCACCTTATTTATATAAAGGCGTTTGTATCGTGTTCTTAACAAGACACGCAGTATGTATAGTTACGAATGATACATGCAGTCAGAGACATATATAATATACTCTCTGATGCAGTCAAGATGCACTATAGTCTCGTAGTGCACGCTAACAAAATACGATGATTTAAAAGAATAAACCTAAATGAGTGTTATATATAATTATTTGTAGTAAAGTGATCGATCGAGTGTTTATTAGCATTCGAGAAATATGTACTTACCTACTTACTTAGACAAAATCGTGCTAACCCCCATGGAAGCGTAGTATTTATTATAGGTAGGTACCGACTAAAAAAAATAAAAGGATTTGACGTCTGTTCGTCTTACATTTCCGCTTCAACTCGTCACGATTTCAACCTAAGTCTCTCTATTAATGTTCAACGATGGAAAACAAATCTCGTTCGCGTAGTTCATTTGTTTGCTTTAAAATCTTTAAATGACCCGCGCGCAACCTTGCCTCCGGGCATAACTGTACAGTGTATACTTCCCGGTCATATTTGTATAGATAGCTACCTGTTATACAATTATGCATTACTCAAATGACTGTGATTATAGCTACTAACTTAATTATACCGGTATATTTGGATAGGCTTCTAATTATCAACACATGCACGCATAAAACATAATTGAGATCGTGATATCGGGTTCGTAATTGCTGGATTATTTACCTATTTATACCTCAGTTTACCTACGTTTGAGAAAACAAATACTACCTACTACGTAATCTATTTTTAGTGTCAAAATGTGTCTAAGTATTCCATAGACACATTTTGCGCCATGTAAATTTTATTTGAAATTTATAATTTAAGGCCATTTTGTTACATTACATTTAAGTCAGCCTACACCGTATCACCCTAACAGGAGGAGTCATCGCGCGTGCGCGCCGTGCTGCAGGCCGAGCGCGACGAGGCGACAGCAAGGAGCAAGAAGCTAGCGCGCCAGTGTGACAAGCTAGCCGCGCAACTCGGCGATGCCCGCGCACAGCTGCGCGATCTGCACGCGCAGGTCGCTGACGCGGCAGAGTATAAGGTGGGTGAGGAAATAGAGGGTCTATCTACCGTGGAAATCGAAATTTTGATTTTAGATTTACCCAGTAAGTGGTAGGCTGGCGCGGCTGAGTACAAGATAAGCGGAGTCAGCTCACATGCAGTCAAGTGGGACATCTCGCCCACACCCACCTAGGTAGCTGATGTGGCCGAGTAGGCACAACGTGAGCGGAATAAGCTTGCTCGGCAATGCGGCAACCTCCTGAGGAGCGCGACCGCTGATGGTGCAGGGACTTCGAAGCTCATACACGGGCAAACTTTTATCAGGTTAATGAGAAAACTCCGGATACATTCGATGGAGAAGATGATCCAACAGCTGCAGGTGCGATTCTTAAAACTGTGGCACTAAAATATTTGAATAGTATGATCAAAATATTTTAAGCCATTTTCGGTTAAGGATGATTTACTCGTAAATGACCAGTAGAACAGCAGCCTAGCACTTACCTACATTTGTAAATTACCGACTAATGATCGAGGACTGTGGATCAAAGTAAACAGTACCTATTTTTGATTTAAACTTATTCATATTTATTACCCCGATTTGCATGAATAAATGTAATGTAGGAATAATGTAAGAGCAAGGTTAAATGAATTTATACATCGACATCACTTGCCGTGATCTCATTCATCGGTCTAGTCTTGTCTTGATTTATGTATTCGATTAGACCAGAAGTTATGTGTATCATCATAATACGCCGAGTTGAATTACTGATCTAGATTGCCAAGAATTTCCAACTAAATAAGTACAAGGTAGTAAATTGTTGCTCCTTCTATACCTAATATCTAGTAACTATGGAGTCACAATGAATCATTGTATATTGGATATGTAATTATATTAGGTATCTACCTTTAGTTGTTCTATATTCTGAAAGCCTGGAATTTTCTGATCAACGACAACTTTTATAAATAGAATCTACCTGGTAGTAGTTACTTAATTGTGTTATTGTAGGGCGTAATAACGAGAGACTCAAGATTATTACTTACAAAGAACAAGTAGATTACCTACACATTTAGGTACCGATTAAATGTTTGTAGAAACTGCGATTTAATGTTTACACAATATAGTTTGCCATCGATGTAGCCAAGGTGACAATCGCTTGCGCTATGACAATAATGACAACGAAACGCTTTTTGTCTCTCTATCACTCTTCCATCTTATTCCAGTAACAGTTGTGTTTTGTTCGCTACGGAGCGTAAACGATTTTCATGTTGGCTACGCACCCTGCTATCTGATTCATACCTATAATATACAGGGTGATTTCTGGGTCGTGATCCAGAACCACTTTTTCTGACTCTGTAAATGATCCACATTATCATATGCAGAGATGTGACTTATTTGAAATACTTGTATTTAAAATGCAAAATACCTATTTTGTATTTTGTATTTAAATACCTTTTGAAGAAGACTATTTTGTATTTTATTTGAAATAGTTTTTGGGACCTATTTTCTATTTTCAAAATACAAAATACTTTATTGTAGGTAGGTAATGTAGGTAGGAGTTACAATCTCTTCTGATGTTCCAATCCTGGCAACTCTCTCATTCTTTTAACATGGAACTGTTGAATCTGTTTAGTAACGTCGCACATGACCACAAGCGTAGCGAGTGGTTAAAAAAGTGGAATCTTGAATGTTGCGAGGGTTTGAAGGCACGAGAGGACAAGAGAGAACTTTTCTGCCCTGGTGAAACACAAACGAGACGTTTTCATCACACTAACGAGAGGCATTATATTATACTAGCTGTAAAACATTACAAATTAATGCTTTAAAAGTTGGCCGTTAAAAACCATCATCCATACCTACGTCCTACCGGTTAATATGAGCAAACACCTAGAAATTTGCACTTTAGATAGAGGATTGATTTCAAAGAATAAAGAGAGTCTTTTCAATTCGGAAATTCCGAGTAATACTTTTTAATTCAGACTCAGAGTATCTTTTATCGCAAAGTATTTGTATTTTTAAAAAGTATTTTGAAAATACCTATTTCGTATTTTGTATTTAAATACAAATTTAAAAACTATTTTGTATTTTGCATTTGAAATAGTATTATTAAGGAAGTATTTGTATTTTGTATTTAAATACTTTTTATAAAGTATTTTTCACATCTCTGATCATATGGTATAGCCTGACAACAGTTTATTTAACCCTGAGATAGTGTCGCTGCAAACAGCTTACGTATGGCAATAATGTGTGTACGTCATGTATAGTCAGGGTCAGTCATATTTCGCTTGCCGAAAGGGTTCCGTCACCAAAAAAGTTTGAGAACCGCTGGTTTACTGTATATGCTACAAAGGTGCCACCTACGCAGAGCTTTGCCTAATATTCCCTATTTACCTATTCCTCGAAATCTGATTCTAAATACTTATTTAATATTAAACCAAACAACTAACCAGTTCAATACAACCGCACTATAAAATGTCAATCCTGGTCATGTCAACAACCAACTTTAAAACATTGTTTATTGGAATGCTATTGTTTATTGTTGCTGGTCCTTCGTCTTTTTTAAGCTGTAAGTATTTGATTGCATTCACTACAATTTCCTTCGCATCTTTGTATTTTTTGGCATTTTTTTGTAATAAAACCGTTTATATTTGAATATATTCGTAGATATTTTCTATTTGTTTACATCGGTGACATTCGATGACATCCAACGTTCGCTGTCAAAGAGTACTTGTTGCCAGTAAAAGAAATTAGTACCATTGAAAATCCGCAAAATGGCGAGGGTCAAATAAACTGTTGTCAGGCTTTAGTATTTGATTAAAAGATAATTACTTTAATTATTCTTATTTTTCAAGTAAAATTAATGTTATACTAAGTAATTATGGTCACCCTATGACTTTTGACATTTTATTAATGATATAACCGACTACATTAAGTACTCTAAAGTTTTACTCTACGCTGATGATGCCAAAATTTTTAAAATTATTAAAGATGTTTCAGATTGTTATTTATTACAAGAGGATTTATTTAACTTAGAGAAATACTGTACTGATAATAATCTATTTTTGAACAATGAAAAGTGTAGCATTATAACTTTCTCTAGGAAAAAGAAAAATATTGATCATAATTACACAATTTCCGGTAAAATATTAAATAGGGTAACGCAAATTCGAGATCTAGGAGTAATAATGGATTCTAAGTTGTCATTTATTCCTCACATTGATAATGTAGTTGCTAAATCGTTTAAGCTATTAGGTTTCATCTTAAGAGTCTGCAAACCCTTTAAAAATTCTTTTAGTTACATAACTCTCTATAACAGCTATGTAAGAAGTCGTCTTGAATTTGCGTGTGCTGTTTGGAAGCCATTTCATGCTGTCCATATTGACAGAATAGAAAGGCTTCAAAAGAAGTTTGTAAAAACGTTAGATTTTAGAACTGGACAAAATTATGTTGATTACCCCTCCTCATTGCAATACCATAAAATTCAGTCTCTTAAAGACCGCCGTGACTGCGTAGACTCGGTCTTACTTTATAAAATCTTAAATTCTAAATTGGAGATTCCCTCACTACTTCAAAAAATAAATATAAAAGTCCCTTTTATATATTTATTTTTTGAAGTAGTGATACTTAAAAAAATAAATATAAAAGTCCCTCGTGCGCGTCAGCGCAAATGTCGCAAAAAGGAGTTATTTGCTGTCCCGTTTAGCAGAACTTGCTATGCACGAAATATGTTTATAAGGCGTGCCTGTAGACTTTATAACGAATGTTTAAATCTCTGTAATATTGATGTTTTTTACTGTGATATAGTCTCCATAAAAAAAGCATTTGTTTGTGAAAGAAAATATAGCTAGGAATATATTTTATTAAGTAAAATATATGTATAACTAGATATTTTGTATATGGCGTATATTCAGTTAGTATAGTATAGTAAGTTAATAACTTTGCAGTTAAACAAGTTTTGTATTTTTTAATAATTAGAGAAATAATAAGCACCGATTTTCTGTATTCTCTGTAGCAATAAAAATGTAAAAGAAAAACCATAGTGTATAAAAATTTAGCACGATTATATTCAATTAAGGAAACTGTAGGTCTAACCTTAAGATGCAATGTTAAACCATTACGCATTAATGTAAATGACCGTTTGTTTCTTGATTCACAATAAAAAAAAAAAAAGACATGCGCTGTATGGAAAGCAACAAGACGTCACATTGAGTAGGGTCACCAACTTGTATGCAAAAATGTTTTTCCTACTTGTCATCTGGAAAATAATCATCATTATAGGTTATAAACAATAATTAACAACATCTTTAAGCTCATCTTTAGATTCTGTATGATATCTGGCTCTCTTGCTCCACGACCCCGAAATCACCCTGTATAGGTACTTGAAAGGGTTTGGAAAAATTCGATAGGTACTCTAATAAATCTGTATCGGCCACAGATAACTTCGTTGGAGAGGGCGCGCAAGATCGAGGAGCTTCAGAAGAAGCTGGACGAGGCAGAGCTGCTCCGAGCGCGGTACAACCGCAAAGTCAACGTGCTCAAAGACCAGGTAGGACAAGGGGCGTTCAGAAATCCCTTATAAACTCAGATTTAAACGAAGACAAACATTTGTCTTAAATCTGAATAATCGTATCGGCTTACTGCTAGATAATAACTCCTAAGGAAAAATCTCAATGGAAAATGAACTTATACATATATGCTGCAGAAAGCATTCTTGACACCAAAGCCGTGCCAATAAAATCCTTAGATCATGTCTGTGAACATTGTATGAGCAGGTCCGGAACACCGGGGAGACCTTCGAGCAAGAACGGACAACATCAGAGCACCAGATCAACATGCTACGCGATGACCTGGCCCGCACTAAAGAAGCGCTTGCTGAAAGTCACAGGAGAGAGGCTCAGCTCACCAGCTTTAGGTACCCACTTTTCAAATCTTGAGATTTTTGATAGACAATTAGGAGAAAAAGGAGCCAATAGTGAAACTAACATTAAACTTGTTTTTTTTTGTTGCTCTAGGAACTCAATAGCGAAACTCCTTGGCATCCTGGTGCCGTCATCGGTGTCCGACTTCGAGATGGTCTCCCGCCTGCAGAAGCTGATTGACGCGCACCACGACTTCACCGTGGTGTCGCGTCGGTACGACGACCCGACGCTGCTGCGGGCGTCGTCGCGGTCGCCGCCGCCGTCGCGCTGTCGCACTCGGACACCCGACAGGTAGTTGCCACTGTGAGATGGTTCTCCAACTGATCGACGCGCACCACGACTTCACCGTGGTGTCGCGTCGGTACGACGACCCGACGCTGCTGCGGGCGTCGTCGCGGTCGCCGCCGCCGTCGCGCTGTCGCACTCGGACACCCGACAGGTAGTTGCCACTTTGAGATGGTTCTCCAACTGATCGACGCGCACCACGACTTCACCGTGGTGTCGCGTCGGTACGACGACCCGACGCTGCTGCGAGCGTCGTCGCGGTCGCCGCCGCCGTCGCGCTGTCGCACTCGGACACCCGACAGGTAGTTGCCACTTTGAGATGGTTTTCCAACTGATTGACGCGCACCACGTTACGACTTTGCTATTATGCGATGGTATGACGGCCGAATGCTGTTGCGGGCATCGTGGCGACCGCTGCCGCCTTCGTCGATACCGCTGCCGCCTTAGACATGGTCTCCCGACATCGAAGATTTTACATAGCTGCGTGCACGGTTGAGCGATGCGCTATCGCACTCGGATACCTTAGGTGTAAATACGCATACATAGGTTACCTGGGTCTTGTAGTTTTATATCATACATATGTTATCGCCTAGCGCTGTAATTCGCCACTCTTCTGTCGTCGGTTTTCTCTCATGGCGGGAGAAGATTCCACCTTAGATACAGCTAGCTTTGTAGGCTAGTTCAAAAAATTTAACTATGTATATCTACTAGACAGATCGCAAATGGCCTTACCATCCGGCACACAATAGTTAACTATGTTCCAACTTATTGCGAACACTATTCAATTTGTATTTCTTTTCAGATCGCTCCGCTACGATGACTCGGGGTACGCGGACCCGGCATTTGATTTAGATGACGACCTGTACAAGGCTCGTGCTGGCTTGTGACCCTCGCGCTCCCGTCGCCGCGCTCGCTTCTAAGCCTGGAACCTCTTTAAACTATTAATGGAAGGTGGCACGAGTACAAGTTGGCCGACCATGTGTGTCACAGGTCACAGATGTCGGATGGTACAGTCAGCCAAGAAAGTGGTCTATCACTTTTCGACTCTATCATCTGATTGATAGAGTCGAAAAGTGGTAGACCACTTTTTGGCTGACCGTACACGGAATCGGCATTTGACTTGGAAGACGAGTTGTACAAGGTGCGTGTTGCCTTGTAACCCTCGCGTTGCCGTCGCCGCGCTCATTTTTAAGCCCGCAAACTCTTTTCTGGACCCTCCAAAAACCGGTAATAAAAACGGTGGTGAAAATACAAGTTTAGTCCGCCAGGCTTGACCATCCCATTAGGCGAGTCAAAAAGGCCACTGTTCAAAAATATAGACTTAAATAACTGTTCTGATTGTTCGCCCTGTTCGAAGCCTCCTGAACCTGTTACCTAATGCAATAGGATGGAAGCGCAAGCTTGATAAGCAGGACTTTCTTCTTAAACCTTGGTTAAACTAAAATTTGCATTGAACTCCCAAACAGATTTAAAGAATAATTAACATTGTAAATACAAACATCATCAGTATCACTCATCAGAGAATAAGTATGCTGTATATTAAGCTGTAGGCTGTAACCAATGCTGCCAACCAATTTCATCTCTTAGCACCTTGGCACAGTGACAAGTTATGTTACATACATATATATAAAAGCCGTGCGGGGTCAACTGTGACAAGGTACAAAGTGGCCCATAATTCAAATTGGGTAACTGTTAATGTATCTACATAAAACTAAGACAATATAGAAAGAATATAAGCTAATCAATTATGAAATCAATCTACATATACTCGTTTTACTTTAGCGCCAAATCTTTATCGATGCCTATTTGTTCATAAAACTTCAAACGGACAGTTCCTTGAAATCGAAGTGGTTATTTAATAATAAATGGTTTTAGCCATTTACGTTGAATTCAATAACACAGACAAATAATCAAACCCATTACTACCTTATGCCCCACACACATTATTCGTTATTTAATGTTGCTTATCTCCGCATAAACAACTTACTAAGTAATCATGTACCTATATCAATAATCATTAAAATAAAAACCACACATAATTTCTGAGTACGCAGAGTACGTTCGTACCCCAAACAATGAAGACTACCCTATATGGTTTGGCTCAATCAAGCAATCAGAAACAGAAAACTTTACGAAGTAACCCGCTCCAAATACTTATGCTTATTTTAATAAGTATCGAAATTAATTTAATTATGTCCTAATTTGTATGCTAAATTTGATAATTATAACTAGTTTCCTTTCCTTGCAATTAACCATTCTAAAAGCGGTCTTTTGTAGTACCTACGTAGGTTTTTATTTTAGGATAACTATAGATCTAAGTAGATTTACATAGCTATGATTGTCCTATAGTACGTTAAAAGTACCCCCAGTTTATCTTGCAAACTTACACAAGTTGATAATCATAAAATCATTATCAATGTTTATCGAGATTAAATTCCTCGTTGATCGGTCTAAACCACTTCCGAACAATTCAAAATACCTACAAGTATCACGCTTTCACATAATGACAATTTGTAGGTACTCAACTGTAAGCATTCGTAATTTTTTTTATCGAAACCTAATGGGTTAGGCAATTACTAACGGGTATATATTTAAGGAATCAAGTGTAGGTAATTAAATGCAGCCAATTTATTTTTTAGTGGTGCCTAATGTTCGTTGCTGTTAAAAAGTAATTTCACTGGTTTGCCTTGCGTAGGCCGCTGCCTGGTATGTGACAAAGCCACAAACTGCAGACTTAATGTCTCTGATTCAAGTAATATAGTTTATTTTATTACGTCCCTTGTTCCTTGAAAAAAGACACTAAATCCACTCGAAATATTAGAAAAGCCATTGAAGAAAGCGGATCTAGTGACCAGTTCAATTACGCACATTATGTTATTTGTCTTTAATGTTACGAGTACATTGTACGTACCTGTAATTAACGTGTAGTGTGAATTTAGTCTAATTGCAATTACTTTACATAATTGATCTCATTATGACAGGATGCAACTAAAAGTCTAAAAGTGGTTGTTCAGTTTGGTGTTACCAAAGAGAATAGATAGTATAGAGGGCTATTGCCAAAGTAAATTTTGTAGTCACGGTACATTTACTGCCATCTATCGACACACGATTAAAACTTAAAATAAAGTTGAAAATGTATAAATTAATCAAAATATGTTTATGGATAAATGATTTTTAATTTTTATTATTCCATACTGACCCATGTTCTTTCACTGATATGTGTTAAAATTGTTAAATATCAAACGCTGTCGTCAACGCCATCTAGGCGAGAATAGGCCAAGGATGTGTGCGCCATCTATTCGAGAATGACTTTTTCTTGATTTCCGAGGCACTTATTTTTCTTAGACTTTATTTATCTTATACGGAGTTATATATATGTCTGGTGTTTTACTTATTACGCTACGTCTTACGTAGGCGAACAACGCGCGAACGCGGCGCGGCGCGGCGCGGCGAAAGCGGCCGCCGCCGCGCCGCGCCGCGCCGCGCCGCCTGACATTCGCGTGCAAATCGCGCCGCACCGCGTTCGCAACGAGATCGCTTACGTAGGACACTTCTATGGGCATCAAAGGATTGATTTCGCCGCGCCGCGCCGCGCCGCGTTCGCGCGTTGTTCGCCTACGTAAGACGTAGCGTTAGGTACCTATTGTGTTACCAGTCTTCCACGTCTCGGTTGTTTAAAAAACATGACTAAAAAAATAAACTTAGGCCACTTCTAACCTCATTATACTTTAAAGGTATAATATGTATTTGTGTAAGTATTTAAATAAAATGTTAAATAGGTAGTCAGAAACCTTTTTCGTTGAAATAAGTCGTTTATTATTTATATAAGCTGTTGTAAGGTGTCACATAACCTGTCCCTAAAATAAAATTGAAAATGTGTTCAAATTGAGTCTGGTTCCTCAAAATATATTTATTAAGGTACATTTAATTCTACGTATGTGGAAAGTCTTACAAGTCTAATTATAAATAGCTCGTCTAAAAATAGATCTCACAGTACCTATGGGTATTAAAATATTGAATAAATGTTAAAATATAAGCGCACTCATTTATCTTTAATCTTGCTATCTTAAATGTATGGGTGCGGTGTAAGTCACGCTCTTCGCAGCCTCGTTACCTGTTATTATTTAAAGCTGACAAACCAAAGATGAGAAGTTATGATAAAAAATATAAGTAATGTATCATGTTTATATTCTTTTATTTCTCCCAACACCTTCGTGAAGGATATTGGTGGTTAAAACAGCGATAAGGGGTCATCCATTAATTACGTCACACCAATTTCTAGGTTTTTTGACCCCTCCCCCCCCCCCTTGTCACACTTGGTCACATTTGGCAAACCCCTCCCCCCCTAGTGTGACGTCACATTTTTTCTACGAAATCGCCAAATCGAATTAAGTAAGTACCTAAGTATTATTAATATTTTATCAAAATATTTTTGACGATATAAATATTAGTAATTTTATAACCCAGAACTGCTTAGGAAAGAAAATTAAACGATTAAAAACTATTTTCGTTTTAAAAACTTGTTATTTAAATGTACAGCAAACTAAATAATTTAAATAAATTTTCGGTTACTGATGAAGTTAAAGTGACGTCACAAAGTTTGTGTCTCCCCCCTCCCCCATGTCACAATATGTCACATTTTCTTGACCCCTCCCTCCCCCTAAACGTGTGACGTAATTAATGGATGACCCCTAAGATGCATTTAATAAGTTTAATATAACATCTTAGCAGATTTACCGATTGATAAAACATGACGCCGCCGCACCACCGCAATGTGCTTCATTTATTTATTTGTTTATTTATTTAAAATTTAAGTCGGGTAACAAGGCGCATATTACAAATAGGTAGATACCTTACAAACTAACATACAATAGTTATTTGTTTTACAAGGGGGCAAAGTTGTTGTTTAACCGCTCGTGCTAATATTGATACCCGAGCAACCGAAAGATTCCAAAATTGAACCACGAGCGTAGCGAGTGGTTCGAAAAATGGAACGTCGAGCGTTGCGAGGGTTTCAAAGCACGAGGGTTAAACAAAATTTGCCCCCGAGTGAAACACAAAATTTTCCACCACACCAACCCGAAGCAAATATTAAATGTAAAATATCAAACAAAATCAAACCAAATCAAATCCAAATGAATGTTATTAAGTATTTATCATCCAAAATCATCATTTAAAAGTCAATTCTACCAGCAAACATAAGACAACAACTCAAAATTTGCATTTGATTACTTTGCCTCACATGTGAATAAAACGCAACTTTGCTATCAGTTTTTGAAGTGCAAAGTAAGCCTTTCCGAGCTAGTGTGGTGAAAAAGTATTTGTGATCAAGCAGATAGAATAAACTAAATAGTGAACACGACCCTGTTTCCTACTTTACGGTTTTCTACTCATGGTGATACCTACCTAACATTTCCCTGTAGTACATGACTATAGGTAGGTACAGGGAACCTGCGTGAAGGGGGCTCCGCTTACTGGCGTGCAGCAGCAATGTCAAGTTTGAATATTCCATATGTAGATTAGACTAATCACAAGGGGCGGATCTTTCAACACGCGCGGATGCGAATAAGATTGACCTGGTATAAAATAATAGTTTCTAAATGTTTAGATCAAGTTTATATACTCGTACCTATGTTGATATTTGCCAAAGTGACGGGTAATATTAATATGGCTGATATCTTCGAGGTTGTTGAAATTTGAGGGTAGAAACAAACGCTGGCGCCATTGCCGTCGCGAACGTCCATTGCAATTCGTTCTCATTCCGCCTAGTGTGGTCGGTGACGTGGTGCTTTCTACATCTTGAAAATGTTGCGATACACTATTTGTCTGGTGTTGGTGCTCAGTCCAGGTAAATACCATTTATTTATGTTTACATAACGATACAAGAATCTATTTACTACATAAGTAAAATAATTTGGCCAAGTCCGAGATAGCTCGAGGCATTTAGTGTTCCGTACGGCTACCATCAGATTGGCATTGACATAAACGATATCGTGAACGTAATTTACTTCCTATAGGTATATCTCTTTCGCACTAATATGTCAGTACGAGCGAGATGCATAGAAAGTAAATTACGTTCACGCCCACGGTAGCGTTTATGTCAATGCCAAACTGATGGTAGCCGTACCGCTCGCATCGTTACATTTTACAGGGGTTGTTTTGTTTGCCTGTTTTTAGGATACCGTATTCAACTACACACACAGAACAATAGTACAAAGTGTCTAAGTGCGAAGGCCGAAGGCCGAGCTTTAGCAAAATGTCATCGCTTTAGCACAGAGCAATAGTACAAGTGTCTAAATATGAAGGCCAAAGGCCGACCTCCGCGTAGCCCGAAGGCCCGAAGCGTCCAGGATGTCAGTGCTTTAACACAGAACAATAGTACAAGTGTCTAAATGCGAAAGCCGAAGGCCGAGCTCCGCGTAGGGCCGAAGGCCCGAAGCGTCCAGGATGTTAGTACTTAAACACAGAACAATAGTAAAAGTATCTAAATGCGAAGGCCGAAGGCCGAGCTCCGCGTAGGGCCGAAGGCCCGAAGCGTCCAGGCTGTCAGTTCTGTGTTTAACCACTGACATCTTGCAGGCTTCGGGCCTTCGGCCCTACGCGGAGCTCGGCCTCCGGCCTTCGCATTTAGACACTTGTATTAATTACCTGTGTTTAGAACTGACCTCCTGGATGCTTCGGGCTTTCGGCCCAATGCGACTTCAGCCTTTGGATCTTGCGACTTAGACATTTGTACTTAAAAATACTTGGAAAAGTTACGGGAGGCGCGCGTCTGTCGGACGCTTCGGATCTTCGAATCGCTCCTTCGGCCTTTGCATTTAGTTAGATTCTTGTACTATTGCTTTGTGTTTGAATACCGAAGTCGAGCATCTCGTGAATGCTTGATGTATTACAATAATTTAGAGTAAGGCCAAGCGCGCACCACGATTTTTTGTCCTGCGATAATTTTGTCGCAGAAATGCAACGTATGTGTTTATATGTTAGTGCGCGCATATGCGACAAAAAAATCGCAGCGATTTTAAAATTGTGATTTGTCACATTTTTCCGCGATTGTTCGCGACGCGATTGTCGCAAAGTGATTGCAGCATGCGGAGTTGTATGGCCCCGCGCGCACTATGATAATAAAATCGCACCCCGGCCGGACCTCAGTCGGCATTTCGCTCTCCAAACCCCAACATCTCGGCACCTGCATCTCCAATGGAGTCTCAAAATGAGACGCTAGATGTTGACTATTTAATTATGGAAATAGATCAAATAGACGGAGATCACCTTTGTGTTATAAATGCTCAAAGTCATACAGCAATCGCATATTAAAGACACTTTTCATGACAAGCACTGGTACGAAATCCATGTTGAGAATGAACAAATCGTCGACTTTTTGATCGCAGTGCGCGCAGTGAATTTTCTGCGATATATTACAGCGCGATTCTAAAATCGTGTCGCAAAAATTAATATCGTGGTGCGCGCTTGGCCTATAATACCTTAAATGTATACTCCTTCAATTAGAATTAAGAACTCATTATTATTTTTTATTTGATTTTGTTTCTAGTTCTATGCCATATATATAGACTTTAATATTATTTAGAACTGCTAAAAAACAAGATCGGCTTACTTTAAATATTTCGTCAATTTTACCTTTGTTTCTAAAAACTGTGATATTTAACTGTCCTATTATATACTATTAATGTCTTCCAAAATTATTTTCTCGTAACAGGACTGAGGGGCTACCGCGAAAACCGAAATTCGCAATTTGCGGGGATCTTTCTCTTTTACTCCAATGAAGGCGTAATTAGAGTGACAGAGAAAAATGCTCGCAATTTGCGAACTTCTAGTTTCGCGGTTATAGCCCTGAATCTTGTTGCTCACCGATCCGTTCAAAAATATACATAAGTACTGAACATAATTAATAGATATTATAATTATACAATTAATACAGAAATGTAATGGTACTTAATGAAAAGGAATATTGTGTATATTGTTTCGACGAATCAGATACTCTCAATAAAATCTATACATGAGGCCAAAGCTGTTCATAAATATTAAATGACTTTATTATCTCTATACGCCTTACTAACTCTATGTGTCCTATTGTGGAAAAAAAAACACAACGACAGTCAAGAACGGAATTCTTAATTTGAATTTTTTAGATTTTTGATATGCCT
Source organism: Cydia fagiglandana (assembly GCF_963556715.1). Lineage (NCBI taxonomy): Eukaryota > Metazoa > Arthropoda > Insecta > Lepidoptera > Tortricidae > Cydia > Cydia fagiglandana. The sequence goes on along the minus strand of NC_085932.1, from coordinate 4,345,284 downwards.
AGTCCATTGATTGGAAAGCCCGTTCGAAATTGAAACTTATTTGCAATATAATAAGGTCGTATTTTGTAGATCTCTCTCATACTTATAGTAGGCAATTGAGATAAAATTAAATATCCCACAAAAATAAGCAAGCAGAATTAAACTTTGTGTCAAAGACATAAGTCATAAATTTCAATGCCAAAGTTTTAACTAAGGATGTTTCTCGCCTAATATGAATTGACCAGTGTAAGCATCAGTTAGCTAGCCCTAAGCATCCAAAGGTCAAGCTGCAGTTGAAAAACTAATAAAGATAAAGTTAAGCTGATAATTTTCCCGCCGTCTCCATGCTTCTTTAAGTTGGGTATTGACTGGTCAGCTGCCTGTTAGCTATAGTTTTCGCGAAAATCGCCAGGACAGAGGTGAAAATTTTTGTATGAAAACTTGCAACTTTAAATGCATTTTTTGACGAAACTATTGCAGTCTAAAATGAAGTCAAAATCAGTCCATCGACTCAATTTTTTGCAAGCTTTCTAATGGTACCCCACACGATTCTTACAAATGAAAAAAGTTTCAGCCTACCCCTCTCAACCCCCTAAATTTCCCCCTTTAATAAGAAATAAACAGTTTTGACTTATTTACAATATGAGTGGTGGTAATTGCTATAACTGTTCCAAATTTTAGGTATCTATGTCAAACGGTCTCTGAGAAAAACGTATTTAACTGATTTGCAAGACCGAAGTGATCCCATAAGTGTTCCGTAAACAAAGTTTTGTACGGAACACTAAAAAGAAAGTTATATGCTTTCCTACAGTTCTTCTTTGTAACTTTTACATGGGCAGTTTTTTTTGTATTTTATTTTACGCATATACCTACTCACGTTATGTAATGAGTGCTTACCTACAATGGGAAAAGAAAATATAATAAAAATGTTGAAATCATAATGATATGAAATCCATCTAATGACTACCCATTTAATATAGGTACCTTCTGACTCAGACTAATATGGTTTTTATATTTTGATACCTCAGATACTGTTTCTAGAGTATTTCGTCATAAGATAGTTGTGTGACGTATTTTCGTATAAAAAGGACATAACGATCCGATTAACGACTAGCATAGCAGTCGACCGCTGAAATGTGTATTACAATTTACACTCCATTTCAAAATATTAATTAGAACCTTTTCATAAACCAAATAAAGTAGGTTTTCTTATGTCTCATTGTTTAAAGTTCAAGCGAAATTGATCCCAATTTACCATGCAACAAGTTTCAAATTGATAATAGGAAAATTTTGTATAGTGGTTTTTACATGGACGGAATCATTTAACCCCTACATTCCAGTGCTAACCCGGCACGTGCCCCGCTTCGCGGAGCTCGACGCCGAGGAGCAACAACTGTACCGCGCCGCCTACGACACGCCCTCCTACGACCACGACGAGTACCAGGAAGAAGACCTGGAGCCAGGCAAGCTGGACCTCCTCAAGGACGGCCTCTGGGCCATCAAGGCCAAGATAAAAGAACTCAAGGCCTTCGATAAAGCCCTGGCGGCGAACGTGCTCACCACCAAGCTGAAGCTGAAGGAGCTCTTGGAGTACCATTTGAAGAAGAAGCCGATAGAACTGGTGGTGGAGAAGAAGAAGCCTGTCAGTTATCAAAGCTATCCTCAGGTGCGTGACTACTTGTATGTTTGTATTTTATTTAACAGATTGTGACTGAAATGCCTAATAACAACTTACTTAAATAAATATGTAGGTAGGTAGGTACGTGTCATAAAAAATAAATTCCTTTTGTTTAAACTTCCTAATTGAAACAACTAATGACCTTAATAAGTACTTATTGTTCTGTGCATTCTGTGCCTACATGTTAACTTTATTATGAGACTATAATTGTAATACGTAGATGGCTTATATATATATACAGCCAAACAGGCCGTAGGTACTTATGTGGAAACACCTAAGGCTACGTTCACACGGCGTCATTTTTCCCGTATACCGTATACGAGATTTTATCGAATATCGTAGTGACAGCAAAATTGGTATGGCAACTCTGAAAATCGTTCACACGGCATCTATACGAGAAAATCTCGTATTCGAGACATATTTTTTACCGTATACCGTAGGGTCTTGCCACCGGGAATGCGAGATTCTCGGAACGATTTTATCGAATGCGATACTCAGTGGCGCTTACGTTTACGTTGAGTCGTTCACACGGACAAACTAGTTTCTCGTATACGAGACGCGCGCGGGGTAGGCAGCCGGCAGTTGTGTTCGAAACGTTGATCAAAGCTGGCTATTGACATATGAAAATAATTAAAGAACACACGTTCATCATTTCTGATGTCTTGAAAACACGCTTCGAATCTTCTTTGTCGGTGCCAACCTGTTTTTAATAAAGGATCATTAAAGGATGGACCCAATATCTTCTCGGGCGCCGATGCCTCCTCCTTAAATATCAATATAAAAGGATTGGAATACGGGGATCCATGTCGGCGTGCACTCAACGACTGGTGGTGTGGCGGCAGGTAATTGCATCGAATATTTAGACGCCGTGTGAGCGGCTGTCACGTATACGGCAATATCGTATACGAGAAAAACCGAATGGATCTTGTGCCGTGTGAACAGACGTCCCGTATACGATAAAACCGTATGCGAGAAAATATCGAATCGAATAGTCGCCATGTGAACGTAGCCTAACGGTCCTAACGTAGTTTACTGGACCTCATTTTCGGTCTGAAAATCACGTTTCGCATGCAACTACCGAAACTCTGGTTGTCAACAACATAATAGGCATGTTGACAATTTTTTAGAACTGTATTCATTTTATAGATAGACACGTAATTATTACAAAAAAAAATATTTAAAATTTTTATTCATTAATTTTAAACACTAAATAGAGCTTAATTCGTTTAGTGTTTAAAGTTTGAGCCTAAACGCTCCAAGCTGTCACGTGACGTCACAAACAGATAAATAAACAAACTGCTGCCAAAATGTCAGTCCTAGCGTAGATCAAAAGCTGTAGTATTTAATTTATCTCTCTTTCTAAAAGATAAGTATTACGTAAGCTAAAATAATGAATAACAAGTTTTACATGTCTTATGCAGTGCCTATGTGTAAAAGAACAACAATCAATAGCCTAGAGTATAAACAAATATTTGTTACATGATACTTACGTTGCAGTTACGAATTTTGACTTGAATGATATTGTTAATTGCGCACTATATGTATACATATTACGTTCAGCGATGATAAAAACATTTCAAAAATGAATCACAATAACTGCTTTCACATAAAAACACTTACAGTTACAATTTAAGATAAATTATTATGATACAACTAAAATTTTGAATGTAAATATAGCGGGCGCAGATATAACTTTTTATTTTTTATTTTTTTGTTTCCGACAGCCAACGTGGCAATGATAGTTCCATTCAGCCAAATTATTGAAAATATTTTGGTGAAATATCGTATTATATAACATTTTATTTATTAAATAACAAATAAATATATACTTCATGTCTTGTAATAATATTTTTTGTACGTAATAAATGTCTATTGTAGAAATAAAAAATACAGTATACAGTTTTTGAACATCCTAACTCTTTGGTGGTATCGTATGGATTACGGTCATGTTTGACGACTTGCCTGTGGTGTTTCTCATGTCATGACGTCACGCGCTCCGATTGGCGTTTACAGTCACGTGATACTGGGCATTATTTTAAATACTTTTGATTATTTTTAATTAATTTATTACGCATATTTACACTTGCAAAATATGATTTTCAGCATTCTAATATTCCCTGCTATGGTAAAAACATAACATGTTCTATATTCGCGATTCATGTCAACATGCCTATTACTAATAACGAGCAACCTGGGTGCCTAGCCAAGATGACGTTGATAGAATCGTTGATAGAAAACGCCAGTCCAAACCTCACATCACGTAACTTTTCGTAGCATGATCGATTGTCATCTTGGCTGGGTGTGTTTAGGTTTTGAGCTCAGTAGATTCAAAATTAATTAATTTTATAAAATACTAAACTAGATTAAATTGTTTCAGGCCCCTGCGTACCCCCCGCAGCCGCAGTACGAACCGCAGTACGCGGCGCCGCCGCCCGCCTACCACCACGACCACGACCCTTACTACGGACACTGACTCGATAGAAGCCGCATTAGATTAGCCTCCAATATTTTCCGGATGAGTGTACGTATGAGACCGGAGACCAAAGCCTGAATAGGTGGCGTAAAGCGCTGGCGCAGCGTCACCTAAGGAAGGCGTCATTTTAGACCTGAGGGCCTACCGCCAACCTCGAAAAGTAGAAAAACGTTATCTTCCTCTCCGTGCAAGACCGATAGAAGGGCAGATAACGATTTTCTATTTTTCGAATTTGACGATTTGATTTGATGTTGATCGAATAATGTAAATTGTAAATAGCAGTCGTAATTATTCCTCATCTTCTTTACTATAAGAAGACAGAGTAGACATACTAACTATCATAATTCAACATTACATTACACTTTTAATTTGTTGTAATTTACTAGTAGTGTATATATTTTGGCTATCAACAATTTTAACATAAAAAATGTAAAGAATGTAAAAAAAGAGTTATTAATAAACTTTATTGTATTATAATGTTTTTCTCTCGTGGCTATAGCCGTGTCATAAGAAAGTGCAGTAATGAATTAATTCTTAATTGGGAAGGTCACCACGGATTGTCGAGCGGCGTAGTTGGCCGCAGCGCGCGCGCGAAGCACTCGCGTACTAGAAGCGAAACGCTTCCTCTAGTTCGAAAACCGAATATAGGGCTTGAAGATTACGCTTAGTTGTACCAAGTGCGGGAGCCGCGGACTTTAGGACTGACTGTAGGATAGTTTTGCGAGATGCCTTTGTTATATTTGCCTGAGAGAGTGGACATGGCGCTGTCGATCCAGTAGTTTCCAGGTGTTTGTGCTGCCGAAGATGAGGGACGAAGTCACGTGGATGTTGTTTCTGGTACGGATTCAAAGTTAATCTTTATTATTTTATAGGTACACAGATCAGGAAATTGTAATGTTCTCAGAATTATTCGCTGTTGTAAAGTGCCGGAAATAACAAACCTTTTAAAACTTGGCAAAACTAAAATTCATTCTTTATACTGCTAATGCTGCTTTGCTGGCAGTACTGGAAAATCTTGAGTATTTCTGTTTTGTAAGTTCATCTGATTTCATATGTTGAGATGTTATGTGGATTTGAAAATTTGTCAATTTCAAGTACTAGGTATCGTATAATGTTTAAATTATGTATTTAAAAACTGAGTACCTACCTACCGACCTATGTACATCAGACATAGGTATCTTAACATAGGTATAATTTTAGGTATCCTGTAGGTATAAGACCAGTTGCCAACTTATTATTTTAGACGCCCCTATTTTTTTGGGTGCCTTGATTTTGCTGCGTTTTTTAATAATATTATACTCGTATTTGAGGCAAACATAAAGTAATATTATTTTTTCCTGAAATGTAGTTGATTGGTTTTATACCTTTTTTACGCACCTACCCTAGTAGCATTTTCGTTGGGGCCCACGGTGCCAACGGTAGGGAAAACGTTGGGATGAGGTTCGTTCCGTAGCCAACGTTAATTTTGTATTGGCCCACCATCGCATTTACCAACATTCGCTGTAGCACAGATGCCCAACAATGGGCCTTTGTGTATTTTGGTAACGTTGGCTAGTCAACGATTTCATCCGATGGCCCAATGATGACAAATATCGCATTTACCAACATTGGCTGTGGCACTGATGCCCAACAATGGGCCTTTGTTTATTTTGGTAACGTTGGCTAATCGACGATATCATCCGATGGCCCAATGACGACAAATATCGCATTTACCAACATTGGCTGTAGCATTGATGCCCAACAATGGGCCTTTGTGTATTTTGGTAACGTTGGCTAATAAACGATATCATCCGATGGCCCAATGATGACAAAAATCGCATTTACCAACATTGGCTGTGGTACTGATGCCCAACAATGGGCCTTTGTTTATTTTGGTAACGTTGGCTAATTAACGATATCATCCGATGGCCCAATGACGACAAATATCGCATTTACCAACATTGGCTGTAGCATTGATGCCCAACAACTGGCCTTTGTTTATTTTGGTAACGTTGGCTAATCAACGATATCATCCGATGGCCCAATGACGACATATATCGCATTTACCAACATTGGCTGTAGCATTGATGCCCAACAACGGGCCTTTGTTTATTTGGTAACGTTGGCTAATCAACGAGATCATCCGATGGCCCAATGACGACAAATATCGCACTAACCAACATTGATTGTAGCACTGATGCCCAACAATGGGCCTTTGTGTATTTTGGTAACGTTGGCTAATCAACGATATCATCCGATGGCCCAATGATGACAATTATCGCATTTACCAACATTGGCTGTGGCACTGATGCCCAACAATGGGCCTTTGTTTATTTTGGTAACGTTGGCTAATCAACGATATCATCCGATGGCCCAATGACGACAAAGATAAAGATAAAAGATAAAAAATAGTTTATTCAAGTAGGCATATTACAATGCGCTTATGAGCGTCAAATAAACCTTTACCGGCTCCAACCGTACACCTCTGCCCCGAGAAGATTTAAATCCCCCCTCAATTGGAGGAGGGTATCCCAATATGGGACCGGCAACAAACTCGGCGGGACACATCTTTTCAAAACATTATTACATCTTATAATTAACATGCATTACGAGTAATTAAGAAAAATACAATTTAAATTACTATAGAATTCATGCAATTATACTCAGTGAGTACATACCTAACTTTATATAATTTGATATAAAAAATAAACATATATGTACATGAAATCACAAATACGTAGCTCTTTCAGAAAACATATCAAATCTTACAAAAGGAAAAGAAATTAAAATCAATAAAAGAAATGAATATCGCATTTACCAACATTGGCTGTAGCATTGAGGCCCAAAAATGGGCCTTTGTGTATTTTGCTACCGTTCGCTAAACAACGATAACATTTGTTGGCCCAATGGTGACGAATACCGCATTTACCAACATGGGCTGTGGCACGGATGCCCAACAATGGGCCTTTGTGTATTTTGGTAACGTTGGCTAGTCAAAGATGTCATCCGATGGCCCAATGATGACAAATATCGTATTTACCAACATTGGCTGTGGCACTGACGCCTAACAATGGGCCTTTGTGTATTTTGGTACCGGTGGCTAAACAACGATAACATTCGTTGGCCCAGTGAGTACAAATATCGCATTTAACAACATTGGCTGTGGTACTGATGCCCAACAATACCAGTTGAGTTTGCTTGTGGCGTCACTACATGGCGTTACTGTCTCCAAACATCGAAGTTATAGTTATTTTCTCGATTATTCCGGATATAATCATAATATTTTTTTAAAGTAACTTATAAATCTAATAGCTATAACTATAAAATTTATACGTAAATTTAAAAAATTGTATTTTACCAACATTTTCTCAATTTAAATCTCAAAAAACATAAATCTCGCTTACGAAGTTACGAAGTGCGGTTAGTATATATACAAATTAGAGTGTATAGTAAGTATACTTGCTTCGGCAGTACATATACTAAAATTGGAACGATACAGAGAAGATCAACAACAACTGCTGCCTAGGGCTTTCATGTGGATACAACCAATGCCTACCGTAGTGTAATTGTAATACATATTTATCAGCAAACGCCCAACGTCGTATTACACAACCACTTACTTAACGTAGGGTAACTGTAGGACTCGTAAACAAAAGCCCATTACATAATTAGACTGTAGGCACACTATAAATTACACAACTATTTACCTACGGTAGTATTGTAAGAATCCTACACAAGGCCCAACGTTAAAGTTACAATGTTGGCCCTTTGTGGGACAAGCTGTGTTGGGCCTTCAATCTGATGCACGACTACCTACCGACCTACCTGACTTGCCGTTGGGTAATTGTTGAATTTGCAAACAGAAGCACAACGAAAAACACTTGCCCTTTTATATTTTTTTGCAGTTGGCCCTACAGCAAGCCATACGGCCAAATGTAACAATTAACCTACCATCAAACAAATGAGTATAGGCCCAACCACGGCCCAACCAAAACCACCACCTTTGAATAATTGGACGTAGTTTAGGGTAAAAGATCCAATCCACAAAAATCTGTTAATAAAATTTGAACTTTATGTCAAACGGAAAAGTCATTCATTTAAATCACAAATTTTAGAGGATGGATCTTTTACGCTAAACTACGTCCAATTGTATGATTTATTTAAATAGGCCCAACGAAAAAATTACTCTAATGGCCCTCTGTTGGGAATCTTCGGGAGGGCCTTTGTCGAGGGCCCTCCAGCAAATCGTACGGCCAAATGTAACAATTAACCAACCATCAAACAAATATGTATAGGCCCAACCACGGCCCAACCAAAACCACCACCGTTGAATAATTGTATGATTTATTTAAATAGGCCCAACGAAAAAAATACTCTAATGGCCCTCTGTTGGGAATCTTCGGGAGGGCCTTTGTCGAGGGCCCTCCAGCAAATCGTACGGCCAAATATAACGGTTGCCCAACTAATACGTAAACAAAGGCCCAACAAAATCCCTACAAGAAAATGCTATTAGGGTACCAACATATATATGTCTGCGGCCGATCGTAAGATCAGAGCGGCTACCGCGAAAACCGTAATTCGCAAATTGCGGGGATCTTTCTCTTTTACTCCAACGAAGGCGTAATTAGAGTGACAGAGAAAAATCCCCGCAATTTGCGAACTTCGATTTTCGCGGTTATAGCCCAGGCAGATCGTAATATTCCTGTGTAATGTTTTGACGATAGTCACATTAAACCAATATATAGGCAGGATATGTTCGTTAGGTTGCTTCAGATGCCCGAAGGGCAAACTGGCCAGAAATAGGAGCCCCGGGGCTTCGTCGACTCAGGGAACGAGTCAAAGATTTTCACGTTTCACGATATGCCTAGGAATTTCACGATATGCCTGATCTTACGATCGGCCGCCGACATATAAATACTTACTCGTCAAGCATTTAATTTCGTTCTGTAAGGCTAGAACAACCGCCTACTTTATCTGCACAAGGTTCCGTAATTATAGTTACAATTACAAGTTTAAAAATGGTTTATTCAGCTGCGTCCAGCCGATTATTGCCTACTCTGTTACAATTAGAGTCTGGCTAGCCAAAAATTGTTGACAGATATTTCGTTGTTGTATCACCAATTGTCTATGATTTAAAAAAAAAGCTAAAAGTCAGTTGTCAACTTATGTCATTCATTCAAATTATTTGCGGTTTATAACGGATTTATTTTAAATAATATTAATAATTTCTATACTGAGTGAGGTTTGCAAACTATTATTTAAGCTCATAAATAATTACGACAATGTGCGATGTCGACGTGTAGCTTTGTATAACGAAAAACTGCAATGTTTACAAGTCCTAACCAAATGTAAACAAATTAGAAGGTTGGTGCTCTATAAATGTTTTGATACTGTAAGTACTAGTTCTAACATTTGCCTATTACTTTGATTAAGTACGTGAATTTATTAATGCCTTAATCTCATAAACAGGATAAGTGTATAAAGAAACGGATAAACTAACATTTCTGAAAAGTATCCATAAAATCTAAATATTGCAACGTAAACATATGTATTTGTCGTTGACTGTACTTTAAATAGTGGTAGAAATTATGTGAGCTAACTTTGAGTGCACGTAAACGTTTATTGAACTTATTTCCTTAGGTACCTTACTTGTGCACAGAAAATCAAAAATATTGTCTAGTATCAAAACTATATCTCCTACTACACAAAGTGTGACCAGCCCAAGATTTTTTGAATTTCCCGCCAAACATTTGTGTAAAATTTCGGTAGCCAGACTCTAATTGCACATAGGTAAGTATTATGAGGAAAACTAGCTTGAATATGTTGCAGGCGCCGGTTTATAATAACTACAATATACATAGGTACTTAATTCAAAAGTAGGTCGTACGTATTTACTGTTATAAATATGTATGTATCTGTCTTTACCTACATTTGCAAGGTCTTTAAAATATCGGGCCATGAGCACCCAAGGAAATAAGACAAAGGACTTTTTTTTAAATAGAAATAGGCATTCTCACCGTACCTTGTCTACGTTATTAGGGAGAGTATACATGTGCGTTTCTACGCAACATATAGGTACAGTTAACTAAAAAAAAATTTATGCGGACGCAATTTTTAAAGTAGGGTAGCCTAGGTTAGTTATACAGGCTTACACTTTCCTTATCTCTCAACAACAAAATTAAACACATTTTCAACAGTTCGCATGTTTACTATTTCGTACTGCGGATTATGTTGCTAGAAAAGCTGCATTTCCAACTGAATAAATCTATATAATATATGTAGTGGTTAAAAGTCGTTAGTATTACGGAATACGGCAAAAACTCACGATTTCGAAAAAATTCAATATGACTAAAAATTCGGTCAGGATCCTTATCATACACACATAAGAGGTCAAATTTGTCTTGTTAATTTTATTTTCTACTCGAATCAAAGATAAGTGGGTATGGTCAAAGGAAGGCGCACCTTATCAGTAATCAGTGCGGTACATTATGAAACTACAGCCTTGGTCAGCGCTGCATGCTGTGATCTAACCGTCATTATGAGGTAACCGCCAAATGTAAGGGTAATTGCAAGGGTGACAGCATACAAATGCCTATTCACTGGATAATAGTGGTAGTAATTGCTAAATTCCGTATTGTTTTTTGAAAGCTCTTGACATGACAAACCTTGTTATAATAGCTCTCCTTTATTATACGATACTGATTGGTTTTATTGTTTCAAAAGGCTACATTTATGTTCCGGTTTTTTAAAGTTTACGATATACGATTTATTTCAGCGTACTATTATTGTATTTGTGTGTAGAACTAGATAACCTATATTAGATTGAAACTGAAAGCGCATAACTTCCTTATTTGACATAATTTTATTGTTCTCACCACCAATTATAATAGTGCGTATCCATGTGTGTAAAACTGCAATTATATCACAAGTTGGGTAAACTATACTAATAAGTAATATCGTTAGAATGAGAAGCCCCTTATCCATTATTAAAACGCAACAGTATTGAATTGATAATGGTACAAACGTTGTCGCTAATGACAGTAGGTACCTACGTTAAATAGCCAATTCTGGGCAGTTTACCCTTAATAATCTTTAAACCTTAAGTATAAAAACTCTTAAAGTCTCATAAATACCTACTGGCGATTCACTCTCCAGGCACAAGTATTAAGTACGTATGTATGATTGTTAATGCGCGGTAAGATACCTACCTACTTAAATGAAGATATTAATAATCAACATACCTTTATAGTCTTTAAACCCTTCGTTTAATATTTTATATCGGTATAGTACCTGGCTTACCCGGCTAATTACATATTACTGAGTCAGAACACCTACTTACGATCAGTTGATACGACCGACTGTACAATCAATATTTAAGTCCAATTATATATCCCTTTTCACGTCTAGCGGATCGAATAAATTGTTACAATGATAACGACAAATCCATAAGTGCGAAAGTGTATTTTCACCACACCAGCCCGGAAAGGCTTACTTTGCACTTCAAAAACTGATAGCAAAGTTGAATTTTATTCACATGTGAGGCAAAGTAATCAAATGCAAATTTTGAGTTGTTTTCATATGTTTGCTGGTAGAATTTACTTTTAAATGATGATTTTGGATGATAAATATTTAATAACATTCATTTGGATTTGATTTGGTTTGATTTTGTTTGATATTTTACATTTAATATTTGCTTCGGGTTGGTGTGGTGAAAAATTTTGTGTTTCACTCGGAGGCAAATTTTGTTTAACCCTCGTGCTTTGAAACCCTCGTAACGCTCAAGATTCCATTTTTCGAACCACTCGCTACGCTCGTGGTTCAATTTTGGAATCTTTCGCTTGCTCGGGTATCAATAGTAGCACGAGCGGTTAAATAACAACTTTGCCCCCTTGTAAAACAAATAACTATTGTACCATTCCATCGGAGAAGAGTCCTTATGGAGCAATAAGTACCCTACTCTGTTGGAAAGCCACATTTATATGCTATAGCCTACCGTTCAAATGAGGTGGTTGGTAAGAAGTTTATGATCAGCCACGGACTAGTTGAAGGCATGAAGCTAATTTGTGGTATTATAAAAATGTGACATAAAAACAATTTTAGTATCAAGAGTTATATTAGATACCTCATCATCATCATAGATCATTCTAGCCTTCAGTCGCCCACTGATGATCATAGGCCTCTCTTCGTGTAAGTACGCCACTTATCCCGGTCCTGGGCTAGTCTCATCCAAAAAAGCTCCGCAATTACCTATAGCTATAATTAACATATATTGATTGATTGACTGATTTTAGATACCTAAATATATAGGTAGCTGAGTTTTACTACAAGTTTACTACATTTCCATACATAGTGACCAATTATTATTAGGTATTCTGAATGTAGGTATATTTAGGCAGGGCCAGGACTTAATACAGGTGATTAAACCCTAAAATGTCACTGTGATCTTTATCAAACTGGATCGAGCGATGCGGCGCCGCGCGCGCGCAGGGCGAAACTGGTCTACTTACTTCCTGTTACACTTTACTCTGCACCCACACGCTCATGCGAGCCGCCGATGTATCGATTTATGTTTTATTGCATTTCAGATATTGTAATTTATCGATTATCTGGGCTCTGATATCTCAAACTCTATCTATATCAAGTTGCGTAATTTTTGACGAAATTCGCATATCGCCCAAATAGTTATTGTTAGAAATAAGGTCATACGTATAAGAATAAGATACCATTTATTGCCACACAAAAACTATTATGTGTTACAAAATATATAAAAATAACATTGCGTGATAAAAGGCACGGGCTCAGCACTCATATCTGATACTAGCTACCCACCCTGGCTTCGCACGGGATAGCAAGAGTTTTAAATATTTTAGGTAAATATACCCGTCTCGCTAACGGAAGCGGCACGTAAAAGTAGTGCGATAAGGACAAGGCGAAAAATCCTGCGTAAAAATCTCAAAAATCTAGGTTTCGTACTCCTCTGTTTCCTCCTCCAAAACTTAACCAATCGTAACCAAATTTGGAAATCTAAATGATTATGAAATTATCTGTGTCGGACCGTTTTGTTTTTTTAGCTAATTGATATCAGTTTTGAATGCCACGCCTCTCATGGCGGCATAGTCAATTAGGCCATTTTGGCCATTTTTGAAGGGCTCTAGTGCCTTAAAAAACAAAAAATATCAAAGAAAGCAAAACGGTCCGACACAGATATTGATAATATTAATCTGTGTTGAAAAAATCATTGCTCTAGCTTCAAAAACCACGGAGGAAAACGAGGAGTACGTTTGTATGAAGAAATGACCACTCCTGTTGGCTCTTAAACCCCCCTCAAGAATCACTCTATCGATAGGTGAAAACCGCATGAAAATCCGTTGTGATAGTGATCTACAGAAGTAAAGAACACAAGTTGCTCTCACAATGGTAAAATAAGTTATTGGTGATAGGTATCTGTCTATACTGTAGCCAAGTCCTGTTCTGTCAATTTCTTGAGTCAAATGGACCCCAAGTAAGCTACTGCAATGACCGCCCTGCATTTCTTTGTACGGCGATCAAGTTCGTTATCATCGGCCGATTTATTTGCATGCACTTTAAAATACCGCACGATCTGGTAAATCAGAACTGGTTTACCCACCGCACCCCTCCTGGCCCTGTCCCCTGTTTAATGCATTTAAATGCAGTAAAAACAGAGACAAAGAACTATATTCTTAATGATATGTTGGAATTGTAACATCAATTTTGCGTTTTAAATAAGTATATTTCAGATTTATATAAACCAGAGCGGGTGACCTACAAGTAATATTAAAAGTGAAATTGAATACCTTTTATTTCTTATGATAAAATAAAGTTTATAAATGTCAGCTTTAACATCCGATTATCTTAACTTTTAGTGTTGCATGTGTTATTTGACAGCATATTGTGTACACCGACGGGTACAAATATAGGTATTAAATTAATATATTTTACGCAAGTGTAGAAGTGAGTTACTGTCTACCCCGTAAATTACGCTCTAAATTTGCACGGTAGCGTAGCAGCAGTAGCACGCATAACGTATTTTCTAAAAACTACTAACTTTTACTACACTGCTATACTGAATATCCAGTAAAGACTAGCTGCATTTAGTAAATACTGCTCTTTCTAGTATTGGAGCATATGTAAATATGCCTATGCAGCTTCTGCCCACGGCTTCATCTACGTGATTCTTTATGGTAACAGACAGACAGACTTTAGCATTTATAGGGATAGCGACCCGATAAATTCGCGATAAACTTGAAATTACAAACAATGACATTCTCGATCTCGTTGTCGGCTGCACTTCGAACCTGTTACATTACATAACTGCACGAACCACGAAAGTCAATGTCACTGCCTCACTCCGATAACTCGAAAAGCTACAATAAAGTTCCAATTGTGAATAACTCACAATAATCTCCGCGTAGGTATGCAAGGGCCAGTACAGGGCGACCTTCGAAGCCTTTTATTTTATCGCAAGAAACACTCTTTATCGGAAATAATTATGTTTTTAGATACGTAGTGTAATGCGAACCGCATCCAATATGGCGAAGTAAAAGTAAATCGCAAGGTAATCCAGATACAGTGATGAGTGAGTGTACATCAAGAATCAAGATAGACTGGGTGCTTAAGTGCCCTCCCCTAGGAGCGAGACTATGTGCTATATGCTATGTGTATGTACTATGTGTATGTGAGACTCAGAGGCAGCACCCGCCAGGGTGTAAGGACTATTGAAATTTGATGGAATCTAAAATGAACTAGGCTGATGGGTAAAGCAATGGCCTAAATACTGGGCTATGAGATGTAAAACCTAATAAAATGGTATACAATTTTATTTCCGACAGACGGGGACTCGTTCCCACAAGATGGGTCCCCACAAAAAGCGACGTCTAGGATGGCTCAAGGGCAACACCAGTGGGAGGGCTGAGAGTAGAGAGGTGTCACTGGACTTTAAACATATTTTGCCAACTCCCCACTTACGTTTCCACATTTACTCTCGAGAACGCAGCTCTCACGACTCCACTCTGGACGGCCGGCTAAGGCGGTTCAAAGCCTCGGATACGTGGGGTCCCTACTCCCTAACAACTCGTCACAAGTTGCCCTGCACTGGGGAAACCAGCAGGCGATGGGGTCGTCACATCCAACGTCTAGGATTAACATTACTTACTTTTAAGGCGATTTGCCTCGTTCGTTGATGTCTTTTGTTTGGTATCATACATACTCGTGCCTATCGTACGGTGACACGTAGTGTCTGTAGGAATTCGGATCTTTTGAGTCTACATTTGAAGAACTCTACTCGTTTTTACACAACTCTGCACATAAAAAAATCATATTTGTTCACGAATATAAGTTGAGTCGGGGCGTCATAGAGAAAATTAAAGCATATGATGGATGTTTGGTGTACGTAGAACATTGGTTAAAAACTTAACCCCCTTATTCTTCGAGCAACGGAAGCCGGTGTTGCTCGATGCCCTTATTCATAAACGTTTACTAAAGTTGACAAGCCGATAATAATCGTTTATCCCTTTCCATCATACCAATACGTCGGAAAGGTAAACGTTTATGAATAAGGGGGTTAATCTTGCTCAGCTCCTTTATTATTTCCACAAACATATTACGCATTATGCATACACAAACAGTACCTAATCGTTAATACAGCGAAATAGGCATATTTTTAACTATTAATATGTTATCATTATTACCTGAGCCGGATCTAGGGATAATAGTTGATAACGGAATGCTTCCTACGCCGGCGCTATCAATCCGTGTCAAGGTCCAAAAGGTGTTATTAGTTATTAACTTATTACCCGTATTATACTTCTCTTTGGTTGTACCTTACATGTAATGACTCTCATTACTAACTATATATAGCTATAATTGCTATTTGGTAATTTGTGGATAGCAATACTTAACTCGTTAGATACATACTTATATATAAATCTTAATATAAATCGATTTCATTACCTACTAGTAAAGCAAAATATTGTTAGTTGTCTACTCCAGCGTTCAAGAAAATGAAATGTATGTCGTTGTAAACATTCTACGCCAGCCATTCTCAAAGTGTGTTCCGCGGAACCCAAAGCCTCTGTTGGGGTTCCGCGAAAATACTTCTAATAATAAGAAAAAAACAATAGGTATATCTGGTCGACAGTGACGAACGAAAATATTTAATTTGGGGTTCCGTCAAATATTTCGCTTTCCAAAAGGGTTCCGTCACTAAAAAAGTTTGAGAACCGCTGTTCTACGCAACGTCAATTACCTAACTACTGTCTTTAAATTTTCGGGTCCGTTATTTTAAAATTCCGCTACATACGCCTGGTTCTTACTTCTACCCTCGAATTTTAAGAATGTTATGCGATTGTAGCATAAAACGTAGGTAGGATGAATAGGGATTGTGATGATAAGACTAACGAACCAACAATATTTAATTACCGGCTTGCGCTCTATTAAACTTGTGGAACGAATCTGCGCCGCTCAAAGAAGCCGCTTTCCGCCGATTAATCGTTAATAAATTAATAAACTTAGTTCAGTACATCTTTAAAAGTTATCTAAAATATTGCCTTAAGTGGATTTATTGCTTTATTGTACAGACCAATTTAGATAGCTAATGACGTGTATTTACGTTATAAACATAATATTAATATTTCGGAAAATCCCTTTTCAGCATACATCTGCGATTATTATAATTATTTTAATATTTTTTACTTGCTTCCGGTGTCTGCAACCTATAAAAAATTCTAGTGAAAAATCAATTTGCGTAAAATGTAATATGCCTTATGAGGTTTGCCCACGTGACTAGGAGGTACATATAATGTGGCATACCTACCTACGTACCATACGTATGTGGCATAGAACGCGCGAAGTGATTAATGGTTGTATTACGGTTTTTACAGTTCATAATCGAGTTGTGGAGAGTTATGCGTTGCGTTGTGACCTTCTGGTTTTCACTGTCACGGCGTGCGCGCATGTTTGCTATTATAATCGCTTGCAGAGTGCAGGCCGCGTAGCCAACATGCAAATCGCTTACGCTCCGGAGCGAATGAAACGCAACTGCCACTGTTGCATATGCAATTATGCATATGGAAGAGTGATAGAGAGACACAAAGCGTTTCGTTGTCATAGTGCAAGCGATTGTCACCTTGGCTAGGCCGGCTGGCCAATCGAATGCTCTAACGAAATATAGTGTTACATCGAGTTCTACGATGTTACATTGATATGCCGACGGCTAACGCTCTTATACCTTGCGCTACTGGAGAGTTTCCAAAATTGTGAACATTTCGACATGGAAAATTTTGGATCCGAGAAATCAGGAAGGTATGCGCCGTGCCGTGCACCGCTGCGGGTCTGCAGTAAGTTCGGAGCTCATGTGAAGACTGTAGCATTTCTCAGAGATACGCGGCATTTTTCAGAAAGGTAGCTCGTTCCATGAGGACTTGCATACAGAAAGCATAGCCTCGAGTCAAAGCGAACAAGCGTGATTATTTTCGCCTTGCTTAGCAAAAGTTAGTTTAAGAAATTAAATATAATAGTCTAACAAAATTGTTGGCAGAGTTACAAGATGCTTGAGACTATTGCTTGCCTGGCGGTGGCGATAGCAGCTGTAAAGTCGCGGACAAGCGTTCCGAAGGCGAACTATCACTTCCTCACGAAGTGTGTTTTAGATTGCAGGTTACCGACTGGTGACAAACTAAATATTATACTTACATATATGTAGAGTTAGACCACGAAAAGTCTACAGCGATTTTGATAGCCCACGCAGTGCAAGTGTTATTTTAAACGTCAAACTTTATGAAATTATGACGTACGTAAGTGTTATTTACATTACACTTGCCCTAAACTTTTCTTGGTCTAACTCTACATATCATAAACATATGTCATATTATTAGCTGTCAGAGTATACAATTTTGTACCAGGATGCATGGGGCAATGTAGGAAAACCTTCGAGCAACACCGGCTTCCGACATGTCGGAGGAAAACCAAAAACCGTATGAACGGTCTGTTGTACGTCAGTCAGTCAACCAGTCAGTTACAGCCAGTCTGTGTCAGGGCTATAACCGCGAAAATCGAAGTTCGCAAATTGCGGCGATTTTTCTCTGTCACTCTAATTACGCCTTCATTGGAGTAAAAGACAAAGATCCCCGCAATTTGCGAATTTCGGTTTTCGCGGTAGCCGCTCAGGTCACCACGGAAGTTAGAAGCTATTTTTATTTCGTTTATATAAAAAAAAAAGATTTTGTCTGGTTTTCCGTCGTTGCGCCATTAACTTTAACTTATTTAACATATTGTATTTAGGCATATATACAGGATGTTTGGTACATCGTTTGCCAAATTAAAACGGCAGACGGTTGAGTCATTTGCTATCTTCTCAGGCTTAGAAACTTTAATTTGGCGCACATTTTTTTCACATCACTTCTATGCCAGTTTTTCGTAAATTTCAAATTTTTACTTGCGTAGTAGTAAATAAAACCATGGCCAATTTTGTTTTTCTAGGCATGAGAAGATAGCAAATGACTCAACCTATCTGCCGTTTTAATTTGGCAAACGATGTACCAAACACCCTGTATATACCAGTTAAATCTATTTCTTCTAGACACATCCTTACGTTACGTATTTGGTTTGATATGGTATGGCAATATGAAACGGCTGACACTACAATTAACATCATAAACACTAGGTTTTATTAACCATAATTCTAACACCTTTTATTAAATACCACCTTCTTTTATACACCTTGATTTGTAGACGTGCTAGTAAAAAATTTATTAGAAAAGGAATAAAATATACATACCTATTCGTGCATCAGCCGCATTGGCCGTGTTAAGGTATTATTCACACCACAAAACGACCAGCATAAGTCTGTTTCCGATATCTCACTCTTGTTACGAATGTCAGGGTCGAGATATACTAGTATTGCTCGTGGTCGAGATAAAGCTTAGTGAATAGACAGACTGACAGCCTTCTAAGGTCGAGTGACGTTAACTTCCGCTGTCGGTGGGTGAACTGGACTGGACCAAATATTAATGCGCTCTGTCAGTTGAAATGCTAGTTTTTGCTACACATTCCAATGAGACCAGAGTAAACAGTGTGTTCATAAAAAGGCAAATTGACGACGTTATCCTTGTTATGATCTAAGTAGGTTATTTTATCTCAATCTCGCAAAAAATTGGCTCCAAACAACATTTTTTGTAAGCCGGTATCCTTGCGTAGCGCCGGTAGCGGTTTATGATTTAATGATGTAAGGAAGGCCTTATCATTTTCTTCGTTGCAAGCGAGCGAAGAATTCAGAGATAAAAAGTGGAATATAAACTTTAAATTTTCTACCTTTCCTCTCCACCGCAAAGAAAAGGAACTAAAAATGTGTGTTACCTAATTGGCTTTTGACACTAAGTACGTAGTGGATAAAGTTGAGTTTAACGCCTATGTAGAATACCGAAGTTCAAAGTGCAATTAATGTCGGCCGTGTTAATGTTCCTAATGGTTATGCAAATAACTAGTACAACTACTACACTGCTGCTTACATATTACTGTAACATTTTCCACAGACGGCTAATGGCTTTAGACGGCTGGGACTGATCGTGATCACTGATTGCAAACGTGCGACAATGTGGTCATGGTTAGTACACTCATACATAAGGGATTTTCCACCTATAAAATGTCGATCACTAGGTAATTGTCAAGAAGTAGGAAACAGATGAAAAGAGAGCAAATAGGATCCGGCTTAGTTATCAGTGTATCATTAACCTAATATCCAACAAATAGCTCGACTTATCGTGATATGGTATATTGGTAAGATAACAAAACTGCATTTAATTTAAAGGACATCCTGTCTACCAAATCAAAAAATAATAGTGTATTCTCCATGCATTCAAGCAAAAAAAGGCTTCAAATAGGTATTATATAAGTACCACGGGCATATCCTTACCAGACACAACCTACATGATATATGCTAAGTAATAAGACAAGGCAATGGTAATGGCAGTACTAGTTTTAAAAACAGGTGCCCATTGCTATTCATTTTACTTAGAGGTGCGAAATAGACAGTATAGACACGGGTAGGCACGTAAATTACAATGTTAGTGCGTGATCTTGCTTCAGTTTCTGCGCGTGCGCCCCACTGATTGTCGCGGCAAGGCCGCGGCGGTCAGTGACGCCGGCGCAGGCGCTACCAGACTATAGGTATTACTTTAATGTTTACACTAATCAAAGTTATCACACCAAGGTTTAAGTATCCTAATAGGTATGTACAGCGCGCTGCAAAGGTTCTCGGCCACTTTGTGAATGAATACCATTTACAATGTAACCATGCAGTTTTGCAGCTTGCCGCAGCTCGCGCTTCATCCCAACCCATTACTGACTTGGCCGTGTGGAGTCCACGCAGTGCACAGTATCTGTTCATGATCGGCAAGGAATACGTGGAAGCAGGGTCCACCACGCATCCGCATCTAATGTAGCAATGATGCATCGATTATCTACTGACCGCCAAGTTAGAAGGGCCAAGCGCGTGAGTCTCGCTCGAAGTCTGCAACCCTGCATGGTGTGCATGCATATGACGCCACCAAAGCGTAGGTGCGCTACTCCCGACCAGCTAATCAAAGTTCACGTTCTGATTACCTAGGTCCTGTCCAGTATAAGCGATTTGGTACTGTAGAATCGGTGTAGACGGTTACTCATAGTACGCAGATTTCTTCCTGAGCGCCAATTCGACAGCAATAATGATGTCGCACCCATTTGTTACCGCCAGGTCTGTCGAAGCTCCCTGTCCCTTCCTTCGCCGGAGCTGTACTGCATATGCATGCGGTGTGGCCTGGCATTAAAGCGCGTGTTCTTGTCTGCACGGTGTTTGTGGCAAGGCCGCGCCGGTCAACGACGCCGCGCGAGCCGCGGGCGCTACTCCCGGACCAATAACTTGACAGTCTTGACACTAGACAACACCTACTTAATTGTGGTCTTAATAACCTAATAAGTGGGACAACACCCGGAAGTAACATATGCTTTTAACGCACGATATACAAAGATGCAAAAAACGCTTCAATGTAGGTATGTGTAGACATGTTAATGTTATGTACCAAGTCCTGATTTACATAAACTCCAAACTATACTAGTAGTTCGCCCCGAACTGTGAACTCGCGGTTCGCCAAAAAGATCAATTGAATGCAGTGCTACTTAGTCCGAGATGGGCATTTCGTAATTGATTCCTGATTCCACGATTACTGGAAATTACTTTGTAATCTGATTACCGATTCCCAGATTACTTTGTAATCTAACAATACCGAATTACTAAGTACAATTCCATTTGTGGAATCAGGAATCAATTTTCGAATACTACAATTACTAGTAATTGAAATCAATGTAGATTCCTCATTACAGGAATATATTACTTGACTCCTTTCAGATTACATTTCGTACTACTATGAAAAGTACAATTCGATAGTAGATATAGAAGTTGTTGACTTACTAGGATGCATCTACCTTATTTGAAACAGGTGTGTAGATTTCGAAAATGATGATCACGACCAATAAATCGACATCCATGACGACTTTTATGACATACTGCATGGCCGTCATGTTGGATTCCAAAATGATCATCATTTTCGAAATCAGGGCCCCCTAAAACCTACAAAGTGACATCCATGACGACTTTTATGACATAGTGCATGGCCGCCATCTTGGATTCCAAAATAGTCATCATTTTCGAAATCTGCGCCCCCTAAAACCTATAAAACGATATCCATGACGACTTTTATGACATAGCGCATGGCCGCCATCTTGGATTCCAAAATAATCATCATTTTCGAAATCTGCGCCCCGCAAAACCTATAAACCGACATCCTTATGACATAGTGCATGGCCACCATTTTGGAATCCAAAATAGTCATCATTTTGGAAATCTGTGCCCCCTAAAACCTATAAAACGACACCCATGACGACTTTTATGACATAGTGCATGGCCGCCATTTTGCAATCCAAAATGGTCATCATTTTCGAAATCTGCGCCCTCCAAAACCTATAAAACGACATCCATGACGACTTTTAAGACATAATGCACGGCCGCCATTTTAAAATTCAAAAAGGTCATCATTTTTGAAATCGAGGCCCCCTAAAACTTATAAAATGACATCCATGACGATTTTTATGACATAGTGCATGGCCGCCATGTTGGATTCCAAAATGGTCATCATTTCCGAAATCTGCGCCCCCTAAAACCTATAAAACGACATATATGACGACTTTTATAACATAGTGCATGGCCGCCATTTTGAAATCCAAAATGGTCATCATTATCGAAATCTGCGCCCCCAAAACCTATAAAACGACATCCATGCCGACTTTTATGACATAGTGCATGACCGCCATCTTGGAATCCAATATGGTCATCATTATCGAAATCTGCGCCCCCCAAAACCTATAAAACGACATCCATGACGACTTTTATGACATAGTGCATGGCCGCCATTTTGGAATTCAAAAAGGTCATCATTTACGAAATCGGGGCCCCCTAAAACCTATAAAACGACATCCATGACGACTTTTATGACATAGTGCATGGCCGCCATGTTGGATTCCAAAATGGTCATCATTTCCGAAATCTGCGCCCCCTAAAACCTATAAAACGACATATATGACGACTTTTATAACATAGTGCATGGCCGCCATTTTGAAATCCAAAATGGTCATCATTATCGAAATCTGCGCCCCCAAAACCTATAAAACGACATCCATGCCGACTTTTATGACATAGTGCATAACCGCCATCTTGGAATCCAATATGGTCATCATTTTCGAAATCTGCGCCCCCTAAAACCTATAAAACGACATATATAATTCATAATTCATAATTCATAATTCTTTATTGCAACCATGGTACAGTATAGATGTCAAGTATAATATATGCACAATGTCTCACATGGACCCTGTAAGGGCACAGCATAGCTTACTTATAACATATAATTATTAATTTGTTTGTATGTAACATAATTGTATTGTATATATTACATTATCAGGTTCAGATCGCTAATAAGTTTATTACATTTATAATTAGAATTTAATAAATTAATTAATATAGGTACAATATTCATATAATAGGATTAATACAATTTTAGTTATAATTTAGGTAAGTATTTTAATGTCATTATTTTAATCATAATAAATTATTTAGAAGGTGTCTGTAACATTATCATTGAAAAAGTCCTTTAGGTCGTAATAACATTTATTTATTAGAAAGTCTTTCAACATTTTATTAAATTTTTTGTCATTTGTTTGAGCTTTGATGTCGCTTTTAAGGTGATTATATATTTTAACTGCCATGACGTTTGGACTTGTACTATGAAGTTTTAGTTTAGAAGTTGACGGCAATGCTAGATCATGCTTAAACCTTGTTTCGAAGCGTCGGGGCTGGTCTACTAACTTCGTAAATAGGTCCGAATGTTTTCTTACGAATTTACAGATTTCGTAAATATACATAGAAGTTAGGGTTAGAATTTCGTACTTGATGAAGTATGGTCTACAGCTTTCTGGAATCCTAATATTCGCGAGGATGCGTATGCATTTCTTCTGGAGTAGAAATAAATCGTTTACGTCTGTGCTATTTCCCCAAAGGATAATACCGTACTTGAGCCAAGAGTAAGCATAAGCATAATAGGCTATTTTTGCCGATTGTAGGCTAGTTGATCTTTTTAATTCTCTCAGGGCATAAATGAACTTGAGCATTTTATTTTTGATTTTCGTAACATGTGCTTTCCAGTTTATGCCTGTATCAATATCTAAACCTAGAAGGGTGAAAGTTTCTACACATTCCAGTTGGTGGCCGTTAAACGAATAATCAATTTCTAAAGCGCTCTTTTGTACTGGTTTAAATTGCATGATTTTTGTTTTGTTTAAATTTATTTCCAGATTATGGTCATTGAGCCAGCTCACTACTTTATTCATTGTGTCATTTAGGTCTGTGTCCAGAGTCTCGTTATTTAGACATGATGTGAGAATTGAGACGTCATCCGCAAATAACACGCATGATTTGTCTATGACTTTAGGGAGTTCATTTATATAGATTATAAATAGCAAACAACTAATTACACTTCCCTGGGGTATAGAGTGATTTATGATTTGCTCTTCAGATTTTACGTTTGTTATTAAACCCGTGTTATGATCATGGTATTGGACTTCAACATATTGCTTACGATTTTTTAAGTAGGAAGCAAACCATTTATGTGTTATACCTCTCACTCCTATGTCGTATAACTTATCCAATAGTAGGTTACATTGTACGCGGTCGTAAGCTTTAGACATGTCTAGGAGCAGGGCCGGATTAAGCATGTCGGGGCCCCTAGGCAGTGCAAAGCTCGGGGCCCCCTACAGTCAATTCTGCACACAGCACATTCAGTACAGGGAAATAAAAGTTTGCGTTTCAATTTCAATCTTCAGGCGTCGGCCGAGCCAATCCAAATCGAACGATGTTTTTTTCGCTCTTATTGCGTGGACATAAAGCTTTATTCTATCGGTTTTTGCCGATTCCGCGTCGCGTCAAGTGTGGGGAGAGCCCTTTAGGCCTAAAGGCCAGAGCTTCAGCGTCACTTTCTTATCTACCTCTAATGGCCAATTTTAAGCGAGGCTAAAAGCTAAGCTCCTAGTGCCGCAAAGTTGATTTTCTCAATAGTTAATATTTTGAGAGGCTGAAAAGCCATTGTCCGACCATAAGACCAAACGCCGAGCCATATGATTAGAATCAACCTATTTAATAAAGAATTTCCATATATTAAAATTACTTAAATTACTAGAGTGAGACCAAGATAAGCCTGCAACAATATTGATAACACTCGCAGTGCAAGTGTTGTTTTAAACGTCAAAACTTCTATGAAATTATGACGTA
The DNA here is from genome assembly GCF_963556715.1 of Cydia fagiglandana. Classification (NCBI taxonomy): domain Eukaryota; kingdom Metazoa; phylum Arthropoda; class Insecta; order Lepidoptera; family Tortricidae; genus Cydia; species Cydia fagiglandana. The sequence goes on along the minus strand of NC_085932.1, from coordinate 4,320,306 downwards.
TAAATAACTCTTGCACTGCGTATGCTATCAAAATCATTGCAGACTCTTCTTGGTCTAGGTACCTCTTAATTCACCAGTCAAGCTAACATGTAGATACAGGGTCAATTAAATAACCAAAAATAAACGTGAGCGCAGCGAGCGCGAAATTTTTTGACAATATCGCTAATTGTCAAACCGTGTTAAAAGGCCGGCTATCGATCTTCATCGGGCCTAAAAGTCCCAAGTGCCCCAGTGAGGCGAGCTTTCATGCGAAGTCTAAACCGTTTTTTTTTTCGAACCATTTTTCGTGATAAGCTCTATTATTACAACTTGACAACAGGTACCTACGCAGAATGCGCCTCGTAAACTTTTACGTATTGTTTCAATTTTATTACAGTATTTGATTAATTTAAAGAACGGATAGAAAAAAAAATAACAAAGCATAAGTATTCATTATTATAAAAATAAAAAAAATTACTCATGAATTTTGAGCCTATGGAACAAAATTTTATTTGGTGCGCGCTGAGCCGCCGGGGCCCCCTAGCAGAGGCGGGGCCCCCAAGCCGAGGCGGGGCCCCTAGGCAGTTGCCTACTTTGACTTAGGGTTAATCCGGCCCTGTCTAGGAGGATTCCAACTGCATATTTTTTGTCATTTAGGGTATTTAGCACCTCCTGTATAAATTTGTAAGTAGCAAGTTCAGTGGATCGGTTCTTACGAAAGCCGTTCTGACAGTCGTCAAATACATCGTATTTTTCACAGAATGAGTAAAGGCGTTTACACATTGCTGTTTCAAACACTTTTGAGGACGCGGGCAAAAGAGAAATAGGCCGATAATTGCTAGGGTTTGATTTGGCGTCTTTTTTATGTATGGGCTTAATGACCGAAATTTTTAATCTGTCAGGGAATATTCCTTGTAAAAATGACTGGTTTATTAGCATACAATATGGTAAAGTTAGTTCATCAGCGCAAAACTTAATTAATGCAGATGGTAGCTCGTCTATGCCGTAACTATACTTATCTTTTAGTTCCTTAATTATCTTGTTTACTTCAAGCGGCTCGAGGACTATGAGGTGATATGAGGACTTTTATAACATAGTGCATGGCCGCCATTTTGAAATCCGAAATGGTCATCATTTTCGAAATCTGTGCCCCCCTAAAACCTATAAATCGACACCCATGACGACTTATATGACATAGTGCATGGCCGCCATTTTGGATTCCAAAATGGTCATCATTTTCGAAATCGGGGCCCCCTAAAACCTATAAAACGACACCCATGACGACTTTTATGACGTGCATGGCCGCCATTTTGGATTCCAAAATGGTCATCATTTTCGAAATCGGGGCCCCCTAAAACCAATAAAACGACATCCATGACGACTTTTATGACATAGTGCATGGCCGCCATGTTGGATTTCAAAATAATCATCATCATCGAAATCTGCGCCCCCCCAAAACCTAAAAAACGGCATAGTGCATGGCCGCCATCTTCATCTTTATTTTGTTGCACACTTACCTTGGCCGCAGACGTTCGGAATTTTCATTCAGTTTCCGTACGGAATGACAGGTAGGAACGGGACGTCGCTCTACAAATGTAATTCCGTTCGGAAAATGGGGTTGGCCGGTCGAAGTATTATGAAGATGGCGCCAGCATAGCTTGCCCTGTCAATCCCTAGAATTGTGTCAATTTTTTGTTTGTAATGAATATTTATGTCCTGGATGCCAGTCATTTAAGCCAAATCTCATAGACAAAGAGCCAAGCTATGATGGCGCCATCTATGCAAACCTTTGACAGTTGCCAACCCCATTCCGAACGTCTGTGGCCTTGTGGCGAGGCTAAAGTCGACAATGGATTGAAAACGCGTGCGAATATAGTTGTCAAATCAAATTTGTCAGTAAATAAGAACAAAAAACTATACTCGTCCTTTTCTTTCGGGTGCTAGGACTGGTGTAAGACAAAGATAGTATGATTCTCTCTGTCTGTGTTTGAAACGAGACAGTCCTTTGACCAACTATAATTGTAAGCTCTGTGGAGCCTTTAACTGATTCACCATAGAGATTAAAATAAACTGTATCTGTGGTAAGCCGTAATGTTTCTTGTACTTATGGAGTGTAGAACCTCTACCTTCCAGTTTCTTGCCAAATGTCAAATACCTATACTATGTTTATTTTTATCTTGCTAATTATTTCAAAATGGTAAATTTAAAGACGATATTATAAAAGTGCAAGCCGAGCGCTTTCATTTGATACCAAACTCGACCATACTTTCTTACAAAAAAGATGACCACAAATGCATGACCCCTCACAAATAGCTGTTTAGCATTTTAAGCTCTTCTAGCTTAATAACCTCTTGATAAAGCCTGCTCATAATTTAATGACTAAAATTTACTGCCCTCAACTACACGTTTACCCAATTTCATTTAAATTAGGACAAATTTACTTAAGTTCTTGAGTATCAAACTATCTTCTGACAGTTCAGCTTAAAAACATTGAAATGCCGGGACGTGCCGCTAGCCGGCCGCGTGTCCGAAGTCGAATGTAAGAACTTCGCTTCGCTTCGCTCGCTCGTTCGACTAAACTACCTTTGAATAGCACAATCAAATCTGGCATAAATTCTTAAAAGCGTAACATATGCCTAATTAAGTCTGTTAAAGTAGTATCATTTGAGTCGTACCGATCAAGGTTTTCCTAGAATACCTAGGTATATTACGAGTATGCTGGCACGAAGAAGCCAGCAGGAAAATATTTTACACACTTGCAACTAGACTATCAATGCGTGCAATTTGGTAGTTATGCTGCAAGTTATCTGACTCATCCCAATATGCATATTACACTCGAAAGTGCGGAAAACCCCGAAAACCTCAGTCTATCAATCATTAAATCCTCGTGTCGTATGTTTGGCACCATTTTTATTTCCAATTAGGCTAAAATCAAATTTCATAATGTTTTTTCAATTCGTAATACATTATTAAATACAAATAAAATAATATAATTAAGATCTCATCATCATCATCATCATCATCATCATCATCATCAGCCTACTCTCGTCCACTGCTGGACATAGGCCTCTCCTATTATTAAGATCTAATCTGATTAAATTCATTTTTACTCCTTATAATAAATACATGATATAGTCTGGTACCTTTAAAAAACCGTTTAAATAAATGCCTATTTAACATAGTAAAAAACATAGTTTAGAGATAAAATGGATAACGTATGTGCATACCTACCAAGAATAAATTCCCTTCATCGAAATTTAAACTCGGAATAATATCTTCTTAATGAATAATCATTAGGTATAATCAAGCACAATGCCTACACGCAATCGTAAAAAGCGAATATAGACAGTTAAATTGATTGTACAGTTGAGTTAATACAATGTAGCAATTTGACAGCAAATCAACACGGTCATAGACTAATAATACTAGACTGCCAATCCCCTTGACATGCACGTAACCAACACGTAACCAAAACGCTGCTTATTTTCGTCCGTCAAATAACGGATTTATCACCCTATACTTAACACTTGTTGTCACTGTATTGCTCAACAAGTTACTCGTACAACTAATATTACAAGTGGGCCAAAATAACCACGGTATGGGTGCCGCAAGACGGGCGAGGATCTGGTAGGCCGACGGAGATGGCGGGATGACCTGGACGCATAACTTAACGACTGGCCGAAGGTTGCTCAATACCGAGACGAATGGAAATCGAGGGCGGAGGCCTTTGCCCAGGAGGACACCATATAGGCTTGTAATAATAATAAATTACAAGCTTGAAAATAGAGTTGCAGTTATAATATTAGCTGAAATCTGATGAGATTTGAGATTAGACTTCTCGTTTGTCGTTATCTTCGATCCGACATCTAGATACCGACTACAAAAATAAGCAGCGTTTTGGTTACGCGCATGTCAAGGGGATTGGCGGTGTAGTATTATTAGTCTATGAGACGGTTTAACAGCATTTAACACCCCAGTGCGCTTACGTCACCATTTTACATATAAATCCACTTTCAGTTGCCGGCCAGCAATGCCAGCATACTTGGCAGGTCAGGCCGCGGTAACTTTTTTCTGACAGTAATTGTTCAACACGCATCCGCCTCGTGCGCGCAGATGATTGTTGTAATTACAACTATTGATATCAGTTGGTCGTGCCTGAAACGGGCGGTATGAGAGCGTTTCTTTTATTTTTTTGCCATTTTTATATATTGTGACCTTTTTTGCCACTTTTGTGTCATCCTAGTCAGGATCGCGAGCCCTACCTATTCATCCTTATAGGAGGAAAAAAGTGTCCTAAAATTTCCATACATTTTCAAACTTTCCTTTTTGTTACCGCCATACAAAGTAGGTATATGGGGAAATGGTAACACAATAGGAAAAAAAAACTCTTTTTTTATCCCATTAGGATCGAAAGAGCACGTGATTCTGAGTAGAAATAACACAAAAGTGGCAAAAAAGGTCACAATATATAAAAAGAGCAAAAAATAAAAGAAACGCTCATGAAAAGTCGTTAATATATGTTTATGTAACAATTAAATACTTAGGCATAGCTTAAAACCACCCAACTACGTCCTGTGTATAAATAAATCTACATCCAATCCTATATCTATGGTCCAAAAGTTCAACACATACATAGGTACCTAAATTGTCTTTTGTCTGGGTTGGTAAGGTACTCTGTTCTTTCTTATCTCCCATTTAAAATGGGTTGCTGTAGTACTAAGTAGGGTACGGTTTAACTGGGTACTGCGGCTCGAGGCATCATCATCATCATATCAGCCGAAAGATGTTCACTGCTGGACATAGGCCTAACCCAGATCCGGCTCGAGGCATACTTAAAGCGTGCGGTGACCATGAATCTTCATTAACGATCATTTACCGATTTATAATGAGGGGTCCGGCAAAGTGCTCTATGCTCTATATGTCTGTCGTCAGCTCAACCAATTATTATCACACATATAATGATTTATTTATGATATTTTAATTGTTTTGGCAAATTATTAGTTAGGTAAACGTAATTGTTTAATATCATAAAATAAGTGTGTAGCCTGGTAGCTAATTGTTTATTAGGCATGAGGCTACGCTACCTAATTATGTAAATACCTACATAGCAACTTTAAAAAATGTAACACGTTACATTCCGCTTATAATTTAACAAGCACTTACGTAGGTATCACATATACCTATACCTTACTACAGTTTTCCACTTAGGTATACCTAACTACTTAGTGTCAAAAACTTGTTATAGCCGCTTGTCAAATAATGTTGAAGTAATAATTACTTTTTTATACCTTCATGGCCGCTCGATTTTAAAAGACACTCGTGCGACTTAGTAAGCAAAATCTTCCATTGTTTAGTAAAACGTATTTGGTTCAAGATCTGAAATAATGTAGTGCTTATTAATACGAGTACCTATTCTCATGTAGTTTTATTGGCACTAAAAAAACTCATGCATTGAAATCAATCATTAGGTACGTTATGTATCATTTATGATAAACTCACGCAATAAATATATCATATTATTATTGACGAAGCAATGCAGTTTTATTATGTTGCTTTGTCTTAACTAAACAGGCACACCTATTACGTAAATAATATAAATATAGGCACTCATACATACTCTGTTTTCATTACAGATTCTTCCGTTGGTGATTGTGACTTCGCGACCAGTGCAGGACCACAATGGAGAGGGAAAAACTGATTTCAACGCGCCCAGCGAACCCGCCGACCAAAGCAAAGATGACGAAGTGATATCCGTGAGCATAACGTCCTCGGTCGCAGTCGATAGAGGCAAGGGCAAGCAGAGAAAAATCCTGGAACCAGAGGAAGATCTGATCGCTCACGAGACTGCTTCTGTAACTCCCGCCATAGCGACCATCGAGACAACCACTCCCAGCAACGAAACTCTCGAAGAACCCGCACCATCCTTAGCAGGCGCCAACATAGAGTTCATCAAACAACTTCATTCGAAAAAAGAAGCTCGAGGAACCCATCATCTAGAACAAGTCCACCCATTCCAGTTGCAGATCAAACATCACGTGACAAACGACTCCAACGAACCCTTGAATGCCGAAGTAAAACAAATCACCGAGGACATTCAGGAAGACATTGCAAATATACCATTAGGTAGATCAGTAGCGCTCTCGCCGCCCTCGCAAAATTATATTCAAGGTCTGTCACTCGGTGAAAGGGGGCAGGGCCCGAGATTGACAACTGTTAGTTTTAATATACTACACGACACGCCCGAAAAGATATCTAATTATAACGAGCACAAACCGGCTCCAGCGTTTCCGGAACAACCTATATACAGCGAGCAGCCGAAGATATACAGCCAGCCAGCGCAAGTATACAGTGAACCCGCCAAGTTTTACAGCGAACCGGCAAAGGTGTACAGTGAGCCTGCGAAAGTTTACAGCGAGCCAGCCAAGGTGTACAGCGAACCGGCGAAGATATACAGTGAACCCGCGAAGTTCTATAGTCCCCACGCCTCGCTCAATCTGCCGCCGCAAGAAGCGCCGGTTCCTACTCCGTGGCAAAACACACAAACGCCTTCATCCGTAGCCGCAGATACCACGACCAGCACGACGACTTTACAACCGGAGCATGGGCCGGAAAAGAACTACGAAGTCGACGAGAAAGACAGCGTATTGACGGATGGTCAAAGCCACGGGGTCCAAGAATCTGGTCAAGAGTGCAAAGACGACAGCTGCAAGGTGGGGTACGTGGTGGAGGGGCGGCAGTACCGCAAGTACCGCGTGGAGGAGCGCACGGCGGACGGGTTCATCGTGGGCGAGTACGGCGTGGTGCGCAACGAGGACGGCGCGCTGCGCGGCGTGCGCTACACCGCCGACGGCGACGCCAGCCCCCGCCTCATCTACGACGCACTCATGAAGTTCCTGCAGCTCTAACAACACATTACACCACTAAATACTCAACTAACAAACATCTACAGAGTGCCACTGTTAAGGCTTGAATGGTCTACGGACTTGAACAATAAAGTTTAAAGGTTATAAAGTCAATGCTGCCATATTTGAGTAACCATATCAATTTGGTTCTAGATGGCATATATAGGCACGCTGTAGATCCGAGGACATCGGTTAAAATTAGCTCTATTTCTTTCTTTTCATACTGCGAAAGGAACTGATAGAGTTCGATTTTACAATAATTTTGTCAAATGATTGAAAAGTTAATGTTATCAGTAAGGTAATGATAACAATGACTGCTGAAATAAACCGTTTTTGCTCAAATACCACGCTTCTACTAATATTGAATAAATGATTAAGACTGACCTTCATTTATGAATTTTCTACCTATTGTTTTGCACATTTAATGATACTTTATAGACTTCGATGTTCTAGTGACGGAAAAATAGTTTCATACTTCTTATAAAAACATGATTTGTTTTTTAAATGGAATGTACATTATATTGCACATTACGCCGTATAAGGATAACTACTCTATATCATCAACATTCAGGGGAATGCAGCTGTTATAACAGTGAACATGTAACGTATTTATTTCACATTAGGCAGTTAGGTATTGGCATTTGTAAAACAATATAGTTAAGTATAATAGCTATTCGCCTTAGGCCCACTTGCACCATTCCCCTAACCCGGGTTTAACCGGTTAAACCTGGAATTGCCATGGTTACCGGTACTATTTGACACTGTGTTAACGGTTTAACCGGTTAACCTCGGGTTAGTGGGATGGTGCAAGTGGCGCTTAGTTTATTAACGTTAACCTATAGATTTGATTTAAAAATTGCACAAACATTCGCTCTCATAACCTCGTGAACCCAGACAAAAGTTACGTGAGCATAGGTGAGTAGTCATTGTGCCATTTTTTAAATACATAAGTAGTTAAGTACATAATCAATAGATAAAGTTTTACATGCTTATAGATTTTAATGTAACTTATTAGTAAAATCATACCTAACATTCAGTCGACATGATTAAATGTTTTTCATGAAACTTAATTTCTTAATTCTCTGCCTTAGACTAAGATATCTTAGCTATCTAGCCGTAAGTAGGTATGCTAAAAATTGTGAGTTGATCAAGGGGGCGATCAAACTTAACTGTATCTACCTTTCTATATCCCTCCTTAAATACACTTTGGTAAAATAAGTAGGTAATTTAAGTACAGTCAAACGAAATCAATAAATATGAAAGAATAAGTTAGTATTTTCTTTTTCCTGCCTATGAAAGTCAGACCTAGCTAACTCTACATGGAATTTGCAATGACAAAGTGCGGCGATGTGATCATTAATGTTAAATATCATATCAGGTGAGCCCCAAAAGTCAGTCATTACAAAAAAATAACTATACAAAAATTAACTTTATTTTGCTACTCGCACGGTTGACTCTGGCTCTTAACTTGTGAAAGTAATTAATTATGTAGCGAGTTTTAGTTGTCACCTGACGATATGACGTTTAAGATGACATCCTCTCGTTTTATTATATTCAAGCTAGTGCACAGTTAGCTTGGACAGACTCTAGCAATAAGGTAAAAACTAAAAAATATCGACGCTTATCATGAATAGTGACACAAAACAAAATGAAATGCCATTCGACTTTAAATCTTACCACTAAAAGATAGAATATTAAATGCAATAGCATTTCATTTTTAGTTGTACCACTGTTCATGATAAGCAACGATATATTTAAGCGCCTTACAAAAATTGCGAAAGGTTTGTTATAGGAATAAAATAATAACATAGACATAGGGAGTCAAAATTAAATTTATTAATACGATAAATAATCATACTTAGGTAGGTAAGTTATTCTAGTAAAATTAATTTATGTTTAGGTTTGGTAGCTTAATGCTTACAAAAAGGAGCTTAAACCATTTTGATTAAATACTATTTAGCTGACAAAATCAGCTAATAGATAGACAATGATCATTGTACAGTCAAGCTCATGATGATAATGAAATGCATGTTTTAGGTACTTAATCTTTTTTTTTTCAAGAATACCTAAAAGATGCATTTACATTCATGGACTCGCCTGTACCAATATTTAACATCTAGGTTCAAAATTAAATAAAAACTAATCGAGTATGACATGAGGCCTTTACTAATTGAGAAGAGCTATATTAAACTTTCCTGAAAGCTAACAATAATTTTATTACTTTCTAATTTCCGAACAATCTGAAAGAGACAGTGATGTACAAATTAGTGTTAGTCTCTCAAGATTTAAATCCTCTAATAAAAAACAAACAATAATTAGAGAAACGTATTAATAGTTGACACTGTTAAGTAGTTTTTTCATGCCAAACTACAAAGACTTGTAATGCACGAAAACTATTTAAATGAGAAATAATATCCCACCAAGGCAGCGGTTGGCAACCTGCGGCCCGAGGGCCGCATGCGGCTCGTGAACCTGTCACTTGCGACCCGAGTGCCGCCTTGACTATTTTGTATGTAATAGTGACAAACGACAATGTCTCATAAAGTCATAAATATTAACAAAGTACGGCCCGCGTCACCTCCGTTAACTACTATGTAGCCCTTGGCTGCTAAAAGGTTGCCGACCGCTGCACTAAGGGATCCATTAAAGCCTTTAAACGGTTCAGGGGTCCGTTGTCACGTATATAGCCTTATTACTAAATTGTTTGTATACCGCGGTCCGCAGCTCCGCCGGCAACTTAGGTCCAGAAGCCTTATCCTAAATAGATTATTCTCAGTAGTTACCACCGGACACGTTTCGAAAGCGCTTTACTTTAAGTACTTGCTAAAAGTCTAGCATGATATTGGTTTTTTTATGTCTGTGTGTTCAGTAATTTGTGCCTGTGTGGAGTTACGTCTTCATGTAAAGGCATGTCTACACCAGAGTATTTACACCTTCATCTTAATTCAAGCGCATGTCACATAGATAGCCAAGCTCCATGGCATTAGACATGCAAGTTTAACATGAATGCGCTTTTATATTGATACTTCACTCTTTCACACATACACCTTGATACCTCATACTGACTGTAGAGTTTTCAGAGTCCAAATTAAGCTAGTGCTCCATAGTTCAGTAGGCGCAGGTGGTAACTACTTGAAACAACCTCCTAAATAACCAATTCAACAACAAATCATCTACGCGTAACTTCATAAACCGATTAACGTTAACACCGAATATAGCAATGCATACTCTAACAGTTTACAAACAATGAGCTTAAGTACATGCCATTTTGAGTTATTATAATTAAAGTTTTTAATTGCAAAGGTACTCATCGCACTATACGATGTTTGACGTATACAACAGTAGTTATAATTTCTCAAAACGCAAATAATTACCATAGTTTGTTACTTATAATGAGGCTTAGGGTGAGTTGAAGATATCGTAAAACAAAACCTACTCAGTTTTATTTCGTTTATACAAAGCTACTTAACAACTCTCCCTAAGCTACTCGTACAGTGATTAACTATACATCCTAGTAACTCTAATAAATATTGGTGCAATTTTCTGAGTTACTTTCTCCGAAGCATATTATTCTTATAGCCTAGTTACATGTCGATTATTTTATACTATAACAATTACCGATAACACTTTCAATTCGATGAACATTAAAATTTTCATTAAAACTCACAATCGGGTTAATATAAATAAAAAATATTCACTCTTATCTACCGATACCGATATATATGAAACAATCATCTGCCAACATTTTGTGCATGATTGCATGTAACAATTTATTAATTGGAAGCGCATAACATCTGTATTAAACTTTTGAATAACGTTTATCTACTATACAACATAGCCGCCTATACATAATACGCCGATTTAATACTAGTTTACGGGGCTCTGTAACTATTATATCGGAACAAACTCAATGTTCGTTGTAAAACAGTTTAATAACACACTCAGCTCGTGAGAAATCTGTCATATATGACTCAGAGTAACGGCGGCAGCTATTTTTATTTCTTATTTTTATTATTTGGACTTTCTTCGTCCTAATAAGTGCTTCACATGTCTAGCGTCGTGAACACACTAAGTAGGGTCTTTGCGTCATTTTACCGTCCAGTGCCTGTTTCCGTCCACTTGGCGCAGTTGCTACAGAATTGCGTATAATTTGAATATATGCCTATATATTGAATGTATACCTATACATATATTCAAATGATACGCAATTCTTTGTAGCAAAACTACCTACGCCAAGTGGACGGGAATAGGCACTGGACGGTAAACTTACGCAATGACCTTATAGAATTTTGTTATTAGTAAGGTATCTTGGATTGATGTGATATATTTTGTTCAAAACAATAATGAAACAAAAAGAATGGTACTTCGTTTGTTTTGTGAAAGATTTAAATTACATGCACATTGAGCATAACGAAATATTCACACTAGAAAAGGTTCCCTATAGACTAACCTACTAAAAATAAAATGCAGAGGTAACACATGATACACTGGGAATAAAAATGATGTATGCAAACTTGCCAAAATATAATCATTTGTAGTCCAACACACACATGTAGCTAAATCATCAAAAAGACATGGGAATGTTTAGCTTTTAAAAATAAGTAAATTATATAACCCGATAAATGTAAAAACTTTGTGATGCAGTTGATATGTCACTACTACTTCGATTTTACTCGACTTGATTACCGATTAACCACTTTCACGTAATACTTTAGAAAATCTAAGTCACTCGAGTCCAAAGGTAAACGATATCAAAGTCATTGAATAAATGACGATATGTGTTTCTTAACATCTTTGCAAATAAAAAGTATTTAAAAAAACCTCTCAGTACAGTCAGTGTCGAAAGTCATTGAACACTTTTGTACTTTCGCGCAATAGGTTCTTTCTGGTTTTATCTATAGCTCTTGACTATGGTTTCATATAAATATAACTAAGAAAAATCTCCGAAAACTATTTTAAATAAAATGGTAGGTATCAATATACTTAAAAGTAATACGCGAGGTTAAAATCTGTCAACTATAAAATATCCAGCAACTTTTGAGGCCAACTATACACATACGTAAATACAAGATAAAGTTGTAAATTATAGTAAGAATATACATATCAATAATTTGGCAGTAGCACTTAGTTATTTGATTGTTGTGTCCGATACTTACAATACGTGAATAATATTATATAAAGTAGCTAGTACAACATAGCACATACATACATAATACATAACTAAGTACACAAACTAATTTGCCGTGATTACTTAGTTATAAACAATTACACTTTTCATATAAATAATACAAGTGGATAGATTAATCAATTACATGTCATAAAAAAAATATATATGTGTTTGAAAATAAAATGTTCAAAGCTTCTATTAGATTAGGTACCCGATAGATACACGATTTAGGTACATATGTACTTAACTAACGAATATGGCAGTGACTGACATATTATTTAGTAATAGTAAAGACAATGGACACGTTCGCTTCGAGCCTCGAACGAGGGCTGCCACCTTCTCGTTTGTGGCCAAGATTTATACACGGTGTAACATGAGGAAACCGAATTATTTCAACCAAGCATTTCTGAGGCCAAAAGAAGTAAAAAATGTAATATGAGTTTAGGTCAATTTCGCCAAAAAGAATTATTTTTTTGTTTTGTTTTTTCAATATTTTGAATGTATTTGTAGATAAAAAATAAATGTTATTGGTAAACTTATCACTTGAAATTGATTTTTAAATTTTTTTTTCGTAGAACCCACTTTTTGCAAAGTGTTACTTGTCACTTTTTGACATCTATCAATAAGGATATTTAGACTACGTCCCATAGCAGCAACATCACCATCAAAAAGGCCTTTTACACTATGTAACAATAAAAACTTGTTTTTTTTTTTTAATTAATAATATCTTTGAAACTAGGCGAATTTCAAAAAAGTTTATAGGACATTTTTGTCTCTAAATATGATCAGGAATACGTTGTTAAAATTATTCGGTTTACTCATGTTACACCGTGTAGATAAGTATTTTAGAATACGTGTGATTCGAGGCCGAAGCGAAAATTCCATCATCCTCTAACTTTCGCGAAGCTTTGTCACTTTCAGACCTGGCGGCATAGCACAGTCGCATTTTTATCGCTTGTCACCATGCTTGTCACGTTCTAACAAAGGTAAGTGTGAAAGGGACGTGCATAGTGACAGGCGATAAAAATGGAACCGTGCTGCGCCCGCTGATCTTAATACAGGAATATACCTAATATATAATCGTGTCATGCCGATTAAAAAAAAATACTAATGATATTGAACCGAAAAACTAGATGAAATCTCATAATTCACAATCGTCTATAACAACGGGAATGTAATATCTGGTTAAGAACCGCGAAGGGCCTCCTTTAATGCTTCTAATTTAGCCCGACATTTCAAAGCATCTTTGAATTCAACAAAAAAAAATTAGACCAGGAAGAAACAGAGTTATAAAAGATAGATAGATATGCTTGGTCAAGCAGATCTTGTCAATAGAAAAAGGCGGCAAATTTGAAAAATGTAGGCGCGAAGAGATATCCTCTCATAGAAACTTTGAACTTCGCGCTTTTTTCTACTGACAAGATTTGCTTGACCATCTATATATAAGAGAATGTAAGCAGTATTCCCGTTTAGTCAGTAGAGCTTAGTGCCTTAAATATTGGCGCAAATGTCACGATTGGCACTACACATGTCACATTAGCATATATGACACAATGCCGAGCGTCGCAGATGTGTCAGACGGCCACAGAAAACTCAACTACTCAGAGCAACAGTATTAAACACCCATTCTGAAAGCTTACACATAGCCGTATTGTATCTCACGTATCGTAGTTGCATCCAGAATTCGAAGTACACTGACGTTTGCGGGCATGTATTTCATGAGATTACCGTGTTATAGTACAATCTTGTATTAGTTTTAAAACATTGCTGAACATGAATGCTGTCAGTTTGCTCCATCTAACTCTAAAATGTTATTTACCTACATTACTTGATAAGCCAGCAAAGTTGTTTGCGACTTGTGTTCCGTTAGTTTAGTCTCCTGTACCGTAAGTGTTACTTTAAAGGACAGTGCACACCGGCTGCGTGTGCGTGACGTGCACGTGCGCGTGCGGCGTTGTAGTATACAGATCCTTATGAGAGACGGCACACCGCTTGCGTGACGTGTGCGTGTGCGGCTCCAACATTTTAGCGCACGCACACGCGCACGTCACGCACACGCAAGCCGGTGTGGCTCGGCCTTAAACATAGCGACGGGCCGACTGCGTTAGTTACCTTAACACCGGCAGAGCCTAGTCGACCGAGTTGGTTGCCCTAGCTGGCGGCTTAGTCGACTGAGGAGTCGCCTGGCAGCTTAGTCGTAGGTCTCCGACTCCTGTTGCACCAGCTTGAACCGACGCGGGCTCTTGACGGACACCGAGCCGTGCCCGTCCAGCGACAGGCGGCCCTTCATCTGCAGATACCTGCGGGAAAATATTTTTATTATTTTATTTATTTGGAGATCCAACAATGAAATTATAGTAGACAGGAAGCCAATTATAGGAACTCACAAGTAGTGACATAATACTAAACTATATACATGACTTGTTTTATACGGAGGTCTATTAGACGACTACGTATCAAACAAGTCATGTATGTAGCCCAATAAAACGCACGCCGTTTTCGCATCGAAGAATGAAAATGTAGTTGTGATATGTGAAAGTGTTGTGATGTTGCTATAATTTTATTGGGAAAGCCATTACAGACTGCTCAAAAAAGTATGTATTTGGAAGAGTGTAGTTGTGTACAATCGCCATCAGATATATCGGAACGTCCGAGGTGCTCAAAAATGAGCACGCACTCTAACTCCTCGCCAACGCTATGTGTGACTGTGTGTAGATATCAATTTGATTATCTACATACCTTTTAATGTAGCGGCAGACAAGCTTCGTCGGCCTCTGTTGCCACTCATCCAGAACTTCCTTGGGAGCGAGTACCTGAAAACCACAACATTATATTGAATATAAAATGCAAATATCAAACAATGATTATAGCCCTAATTAAAGATCTGAGCCAGTGGCGGATTTGCACCGTTGGTCGCCCAAGGCCCCAGTCCCTGTATTACTACTAGCCGCTCCTTTCCCAGCACCCATCTATAGCCGCCTTGCTGCCGCCCCTAATATCTTGCCGTTCTAGGCCCGGGCCTACTGGGCCTTAGGGCTAATCCGCCACTGGTCTGAGCCAAGTTCTCCATTCGGGTTTCCCATCCCAGGGTCGTCCAGGTAAGATTTAGCAAATCTTCTTACAGGCTTAGTCTACTTAGTCTTCATCACTCTACGATGAACCAGAAACAATTATATTTTAATTTTTCAGTAGCAGATGAAAGTACGCTCCCTGCACACTCCCTGGGCTACACTACTCGGAACACACCTGGTCACCCTTGAGCCGGTCGAGCAGTGTGACACACACGACGGCCGCCTTGATGCCCGCGTGGTGAGTGAGCGCTGCGAAGGCGAGCGACTCCATCTCGATGTTCACAACACCAGCCTTGTGCACCCGCTCTAGATACTCCATCTTGTCTGCTTCGGTGAAGTCGCAGAATGCGCCGTCGAGCCGCCCTTGACCTGTTAATATCATTGAGATTAGATAGGTTTGGATAGCGTGGACATGGAATGAACTCGATAACGTTGAATAGTAGGACATGTAGCCAGTTGTAAACTAAAAGTTACCAGCTATTAAAAAGAAATGCTAACTGACAAAGCCTAGGTATTAGGTGGTAGTGGCTAACCCAATCTTTCGCAGAATCAACAACCGCGTGTTCTAGAGGGAAAACTGTAGGTATTTCGGTAAATGTCCTTTGAAACAGTTAGGACGAAGCCACGTAAGAATGTGGATGAAAAGCAGCTATATTTTTTTAAAGAGATTAATTATACGGTTTAACTCACGTGTTTTTAGTCAGTCGCACGACATGTTTCGGAAATGTGTTCATGTTAAATGATGATGATACGGAAGCGCTAGTGGCCTAGCTGTAAGAGCGTGCGACTTTCAATCCGGAGGTCGCGGGTTCAAACCCCGGCTCGTACCAATGAGTTTTCAACTTATCAACTTAAATACGAAATATCATTTAATATTTGCCAGTCGCTTTTCGGTGAAGGAAAACATCGCGAGGAAACCGGACTAATCCTAATAAGGCTTAGTTTCCCCTCTGGATTGGAAGGTCAGGTGGCAGTCGCTTTCGTAAAAATTAGTTTTCAAGCGAACCCCAGGCTCCCATGAGCCGTGGCAAAATGCCGGGATAACGCGAGGAAGAAGAATGATGACTGTATGCGCACCCTCGTAGAAGTCGTATGTGCACATGGTCTTGCCGGTGACGGTGTCGTACGGGTCCTCGGGGTCGGCCAGCGCCCGCAGCTCGCGCGCCAGCCGCCGGTCCAGCTTTGCCGGCCGCGACACCGTGTTGCCTAACACCGTCTGCAATGTGGAAATTTAGTTTGAGCATTTATTATTTGAAAAAAAAAGCATTCAGCGGATATATGTAGTACTTATGCACCGTTCAGTTACACTTTCATGTCGGGCAACCACATAAAATAAACGGGGTCATTTTTACGACTTGTTTTCTTACTCTACATGTATATGACCATTTCGTCCAGAAATATCCAATATTAACTTCGGTTGTACGAATCTTGGCACGATACTCAGTTAATCAAAAATCACCTCGTAGAGAATTCTCTCTCTTTGTACTGAATAACATAACTGTGTTAGTATCTTGTGGAATATTTTAGAGCATTTTATACCAGCTCCAAAGCGCCATCGAGTGCATCGTCGAAAATGACAACGGTATCTCGTAGCCCGCGCCACAGCAAGTACCGATCCGGAATAACACTGGATCACAGATTTTAGCATGGTACATGAGCTTCAATTCCACTTGACTCCTCTCTCTCTCTAACCCTCTAGTACCATCTCTATCATAATATCATGTAAAACATCTTACCAATTCCAGAGCATTCTTCAGCGCGCCATCGACAGCTTCATCAGAGATGACGACAGTGCCTCCCTCATAGCCGACACCGCCGCAAGTACCGATCCGGAAGAACTGGACCCGGTCCAGAACTTTTGCGTAGAACATTCCCTTTAACGTGTGGAGACTTGGCTTTTTCCAACATCTAGTAAAGCATCACTTGGTAGTATCTAGTAAAGCATCTTACCAGTTCCAGGGCGTTCTTCAGCGCGCCATCGACAGCTTCATCAGAAATGACGACGGTGCCTCCCTCATAGCCGACGCCGCCGCAAGTACCGATCCGGAAGAACACCGGGTCCCGGACCTTGGCGTGGTACATCAGCTTGATCACCTCGTGGAGGAGAATGCCCACTGATGGGATGCCCATGCCGTGCTGGAATATTAAAGGTACATATTAGCAATAGTTTAAGATTATTTAGAACACAATAATCCGCTTGACCATGGACGCAAATGGCAAACGCAATAATACGAACTATACTCGTTCCGTACGTAATTAATATAAGTTATTGGCATAAATGGGTTCTAATATATTTTTAATCGGAAGGATAGTGTAGTGTAGACCATATAGACCAGCGGTCGATAACAGGCGGTCCCTGGCTACTTTGTATGTAATATTGACAAACAACAATGTCTGATAAAGTCACAAATATTAACAAAGTGCGCCCCACTTCAACTTCGTTGACTACTATCTAGCCCTTGGCTTTTAAAACGTTTTAGTTTTTAAAACGTTGCCGACCGCTGATATAGACGAAAAACAAGAAGCCATATTAGAAAATACATTAGGAATGTGTATAAAGGGTACCTATAATTAACCGCCAAGTTTAAAAGGGCCTTGATTGCTCTATTCTAACCACGTCATAAAATTATATCATTAAAGGTTCCATAAAGGCAACACGCACGCAAGTAAGAGAGTAATATTTCCTGTTTGGTAGTACTATTTAAGGCAAATCGATAGTACCCATTATGAATTGTGAATGACAGCGGCACAAACAAAATGCGATCGATGGGAGAGTTAAAAGCGTGTAGATAACAGCTACACGCTTACAAGGAGCCGGTTACCCATAACAGCCGCAACAACCATTGGAAAAGTCGTTACGAAACCAACGAACAGAATAAAACTTTCATCATAAACGAAGGTTTGTTATTGGTCACACACATAACAACCTATCCTATATTGGTATCTTTGGATTTTACCAAGACAATATAAACCTTATTTGTAAGCATGTTGGTTAAGTATGGATGTATGGTTTAACAGTATATGAACGCCATATACGAGTACAATAGATTTATTTCAGACCATGTCCATAGTCTGTATGTTCGGTGCCTCCTAACACGTATAATAAAGCGCAATAGGCACGACAACTCACGACGCAATTAAGAGTTCATGGCGTTCAAAGGGTTAAATAAACTAACCCGCCGGTTATTAATGTAATTATGTATCGAATTACACATCTAGTATACGGGAAAGATTTGTAAGTAAACAAAGCTGACTGGAACGGAACAGTTATTCCAGTTAATTAATGGATCGTCATTTGGCAGAATACATGTAGTTCCATGCCAAACTAGAATTTACACGGAAGGCCATCATTTAACCCATATAATTATGCACATTTGGTTTGTTTTGACCCACTCGAAAAAGCTCCTCTCTCTCTTCCTAGCTATCTATCCCACATGGTGGGATCAGCTTTCCTGCATAACCTACTCCACTTCGCCCTGTCCACGACATCGTCCTCGGATAACTTGTCACACTCACTCATGTCCTTTAACCCTTTATCCAGCTTCCTAGTCAAATCCTCATGTCTGAGGGTCGTGACCACCATAAGTCACTCTGTGCTGTAGTGCTCTCCATCCCCTTAATAACCCTTTATAAGGCATAAGGGTGTCAGGAATTAGGCAAAATTGAACTCTATCACTTTGAAATAAAGTTCAAAATCAGGTGGGAAATATATTCCCTCTGCCTTATAAAGGCTTAACACTACATCCTTCCATCTTATTCTGGGTCTGGAAAAAGCCCCTCTTTATTAGAAGGAGAGTGAGCCTGTTCCAGTCTCAAGGAGGTCAGACCAAAAACTAGTTTTAGGCACTTAAAACTAGTTGAAAGAACATTCGACTAGTTCGTGAAAATAATAATATTATGTATGTATGTAAATATATAATAGGTAAGTTATTAAAAAACCTCGTTTGCGTACACAATGTAAGTACACTTTCGTTGGCATAAAACTCAAAATTGGAATTTTTATTTTTAATTTACAAATGTCATAATAAGTGAAAATAGCTTTTCCGATTAAACAACACACGAAGCCGCCTATTAAAATAGCAGTTTCAGATAGGTAATGCAAAATCAATAGTATCGGATCGTCACGAATAAATCATTCAACAAACGTAGTTGAAATTAAAAAACTTATAAGTAAACACGACGAAAAAGGCTCCATTTACATAATACCATAAAAATAAAACCCGGCACATGAACACTAGTTAGGTACTTATGTAATTATTATAATTACTCAACAATAAATGCCAATACTTACATAGAATTATCTTTACGAAAGCTACAATTTGAAGTTAAAATTTTTGCAAGTAGCCTGGTAAGAAATCCATGTTCCAGAACCGCATATTTAACCGAGCGATAGCGAGGTCTCTATTTCCGCTTGGGCAAAGTAGAGTGCATTATCTACTCACATCGCACGGACGCGCTCTATAGTTCGTTTTTTTTAGCATTAGAAAGAACTTGCAAGAAGGTAAGCGATCTTGACATGTCTTTTAATTGAAAAACGCTTTTTAATAATCAAAAACTATTACTTATGAAAGCAGAAGAATACAAATGATCGTATTAGATTCATAATTGTTACATATTTGTCGTAACTTATTTTTAAAATGTGTTTTTCAATTAAAAGACACATCAAGATTGTTTACCTTATTTCTAATGCTAAAAAAACGAGGTATAGACTAGTTTAGGAGCACTTATGCGTGGTTGTGGTGGTACCGGTAACTGCGAGTTGTATATGCTACGAGTACTTATAGTAAATAGGTGGTCTGTAATAGGACTATGATATATTCAGAGCTTCGGCATGTTTATATGAACTGTTGACCGTGACCGTGAGTGTCGTTGTGATTGTAATGCAGTGCATCGCCGGCACCTTTGGTCTCCGTCAATGTGAAGGTTAATTGCTATTAATTGCAGTAGATATACATAAGTAAACACAGAGTATCTAATGTAATCTATATGTTAAGTAGGTATTAAGAAAGTAAACAAAACTAAGCACGTGACTTGACCATTTCACCTACGGTGCTATGCATGCTGTGTGTGCTTAGACGTGCGCTAAAATATTAGAACCGTACACGCACTCGTCACGCAACCGGTGTGCCGTCTCTTATAAAGATCTGTACATACAGTACCGGTCAAAAGTTTAAGTTCACTCTGTAAATTCGGTTAAATAAAGCTATAACACAATGTACTAATAAAAGTATTTAATAATCTTTTATTACATAATAAATTAAAGGTAATTCTCTAATTTAAAACCACAATTAAATAACAAAAAGATCAGTTTTTGCCAACTTTAGACTCTTCAAAATATCCGCCTTTTGCTTTCAATGCTGCCATACACACTTTCGGCATTCGCGTAATTAGTTTTTGCAGTGTTGATGTCGAAATTTTATTCCAACAAATGTATAGGTATTCCCAAAGCTGTTCTTTATTAGTTGGCCGCATTTTTCTCACACTCCTGTCCAATTCATCCCATAACAACTCAATCGGATTGAGGTCGGGCGATTGAGGAGGCCAATCCATATATTTTAATTCTTTTTGGTTCTCTTTGGATGAAATGTAGTTTTTGCACAACTTCGACGTATGCTTGGGATCGTTGTCTTGTTGGAAAACAAAACCTCTGCCTACAATCCGTTTTCCAGATGGAAAAGCGTGACGTTGCAAAATGTTATGATACATTTTCTTATCCATTATGCCATTGACTCTCACGAGATCACCAACTTTATCACCCGCAAAGCATCCCCAGACCATAACTGATCCTCCACCGTGCTTCACTGTTGGCATCACGCATTGCTTTATCATTCGTTCGCCTACTTGTCGTCGAACATATTGACGACGTCTCCCTCCAAAAATTTCAAACTTCGATTCGTCAGAAAATAAAACTTTAGACCACTGTCCAGACGTCCAGTTTTTGTGTTTCTGGGCCCATTTCAACCTCTTAACTTTATTCTGACTACGTAACAAGGGTTTTTTGGCAGCAATACGACCTTTTAGACCATAGTTTCGCAGACGCCGTTGCACTGTCGAAACCGATACTCGCTGTTCTCGGGTGGCGTTGAGTTCTTCGCAAATTTCTGGAGCAGTTAGAGTACGTTGGCGTTTGCTCTGCACGCAAATAAATTGGTCTTCGCTTTTAGACGTGACTTTTGGCCTACCTGATCGAGATCGACTGCAATTAAGACCGGTTTTTTGTTTTCGTTTCAAAGTACTCACGACAGCGGTTTGAGAAACCTTCATTTTTTCAGCGATTTTCCGCGTCGTGTAGCCCTCATTTGACAGAGTTACAATAACAGCACGAGTTTCGACACTAAAATCGGCTTTGCGACCCATTTTAAATGATTTCTAACTTCACGAAATCTCATAGGAAATACGGAACAAAAATATTAAATGGATCAAATTTTCCGAATAACATAAAACGATTCCTCCAAGAGGTATTTTTATTGTTATTTGGTAGTCGTGGAAACAATTAAACGTTTGAAATTCAAAACATATTCTATATTTGAACATAATTAAATATGATAACCTTATTTCGCAGAGTGAACTTAAACTTTTGACCGGTACTGTACGTATACAGGGTGATCAATCTAAATGGGTCAGTATGGAGAAGTCAGAAACTATAAGAGATAGCGAAATCTGTTCTTAGGAACCATGGCTCCGATTTTGGATTTAATAATAATGAGTAGTGTGTTTGTACCGGTTTTGGACCAGAACTTTTCCGCCAGAGGGCGACAGTATGTATGCGTAAGGTAGTGACAATTTAGTTCACCCTACTCCCCGCTAGATGGCGCCACTGTGTATGCGCAGCGTTAGTTCCAAAGGTCTCCGCTAGATGGCGCCACTGGTTAGTTCACCCTACTCCCCGCTAGAGGCGCCACTGTCTATGCGCAACGTTAGTTCCGAAAATATCCGCCAGCCCCGCCGGAG
This sequence comes from Cydia fagiglandana, assembly GCF_963556715.1. Lineage (NCBI taxonomy): Eukaryota > Metazoa > Arthropoda > Insecta > Lepidoptera > Tortricidae > Cydia > Cydia fagiglandana. The sequence goes on along the minus strand of NC_085932.1, from coordinate 4,298,236 downwards.
GGCGACGGTATGTATGCGCTGCTGGTTAGTTCACTCTACTCCCCGCTAGAGGCGCCACTGTGTATGCGTAACGTTAGTTCCAAAAATCCCCACCAGCCCTGCCTGGGGGCGACAGTATGTATGCGCAAGGTTAGTTCTAAAAATCCCCACCAGCCCTGCCTGGGGGCGACAGTATGTATGCGCAACGTTAGTTCCAAAAATCCCCACCAGCCCTGCCTGGGGGCGACAGTATGTATGCGCAACGTTAGTTCCAAAAATCCCCACCAGCCCTGCCTGGGGGCGACAGTATGTATGCGCAACGTTAGTTCCAAAAATATCCGCCAGCCCTGCCTGGGGGCGACAGTATGTATGCGCAACGTTAGTTCCAAAAATCCCCACCAGCCCTGCCTGGGGGCGACAGTATGTATGCGCAACATTAGTTCCAAAAATCCCCACCAGCCCTGCGTGGGGGCGACAGTATGTATGCGCAACGTTAGTTCCAAAAATCCCCACCAGCCCTGCCTGGGGGCGACAGTATGTATGCGCAACGTTAGTTCCAAAAATCCTCACCAGCCCCGCCTGGGGGCGACAGTATGTATGCGCAACGTTAGTTCCTAAAATTTCCGCCAGCCCTGCCTGAGGGCGACAGTATGTATGCGCAACGTTAGTTCTAAAATTCTCCTGCCAGAGGGCGACAGTATGTATGCGCAACGTTAGTTTCAAAACCATCCGCTATGAAATGAATAGATGTCTCCACTTTGTATGTGAGTTGTTGAATCGCTTAAATGAATAGATATCCCTAGTGGCGCCTTCGTCGGTGGACACCGCTAGTTAGTTCCAAAAATCCCCGCCAGGCCCGCCAGAGGGTGACAGTATGTATGCGCAACGTTAGTTCCAAAAATCCCCACCAGCCCTGCCTGAGGGCGACAGTATGTATGCGCAACGTTAGTTCTAAAATTCTCCTGCCAGAGGGCGACAGTATGTATGCGCAACGTTAGTTTCAAAACCATCCGCTATGAAATGAATAGATGTCTCCACTTTGTATGTGAGTTGTTGAATCGCTTAAATGAATAGATATCCCTAGTGGCGCCTTCGTCGGTGGACACCGCTAGTTAGTTCCAAAAATCCCCGCCAGGCCCGCCAGAGGGCGACAGTATGTATGCGCAACGTTAGTTCTAAACTTTCCCCGCCAGAGGGCGACTGTATGTATGCGCAACGTTAGTTCCAAAAATCCCCGCTAGCCCCGCCTGAGGGCGACAGTATGTATGCGCAACGTTAGTTCTAAACTTTCCCCGCCAGAGGGCGACTGTATGTATGCGCAACGTTAGTTCTAAAACCATCCGCTATGATATGTATAGATGAGCAGCCGTCTGAGTATTTCTAAAAAAGTCCGCAGAGTCAGAGGGGGTTCATGGTAAGTTAATTAATCTTGGTCAAGCAAATCTAGTCAGTAGAAAAAGGCGGCAAATTTGAAAAATCGTGGGCTAGCAACACTACGTTTGAATAGTTCGAAAATCGTGTGTCATTTATATCTTATCTGTGGAACTGTTTTGTTTACATTTCATCGCTGTTCGATGTACATTCCTGCCTTTTGTTCGTTTCCTAGGGATACCATACTTTAGTTTGCTTTACATTGCTTCTGACATATCCGGCTTGACAGACTATCGATTCGCTTAACAATATAGATGTCGCTAGTGGCGCCTCGTCAGTGGACACCGCTAGTTAGTTCCAAAAACATCCGCTATGAAATTGCAAAAAGGCCCATAATGTTTGTTTTAAAATATGAGACATATATCGGCGTTTTTTTTTTTAATACCACGTCAGTGGCAAACAAGCAGACGACCCCGCCTGGCAGTAAGCAGTCACCGTAGCCTATGAACGCCTGCGAATTCTATAGTTTACACGGATGCACTTTTATTTGCGGTTGGTTTTGTCGCTTGTGCTTATCAAATGTATGGAGTTTGTAGTTTACCAACCGTAAAGGGGTTTTTCTTTTATTATACCACATTGGTGGCAAATAAGCATACAGTCCGTCTGATGGTAAGTTGTTACCGTAGCCTTTGGACGCCTGCAACTCCAGGGTGGATACAAGCGCGCTGCCGACTGCCCAAAGATTCAATAACTTTGTTTTAAAATATGAGGCTTATATCGGCGTTTTTTTAATACCACGTCGGTGGCAAATAAGCAGACGACCTCGCCTGACAGTAAGCAGTCACCGTAGCCCATGGACGCCTGCGAATTCTATTGTTACCACGGATGCATTTTTATTTGCGGTTGGTTTTGTCGCTTGTGCTTATCAAATGTATGGAGTTTGTAGTTTACCGACCGCAAAAAGATCCAGATTTTTTTTTTTATATACTACGTCGGTGGCAAACAAGCATCCGGCTCACCTGATGGTAAGCAGCCACCGTAGCCTTTGGACGCTTGCAAGTTCAGACTTTTGAAACCTATACATCATCATCATCATCATCATTATTATCATTAGACCCTCAGGAAAACCTCGACAGGGGACACCTCCGGCCCCCCTGCTCATGTAGTATTTAGGGTTTCTAGCACACTTATTTACGGTTGATTTTGTCTCTTTTGGTTATCAAATGTAGTTTGTAGTTTGCAGACTGCAAAAAGGCCCAGATTTTTTTTTTTTTTAATAATACGTCGGTGGCAAACAAGCATCCGGCTCACATGATGGTAAGCAGTCAACGTAGCCTATGGATGCCTGCAACTTTAGAGTTGTTACATGCGCGTTGCCGACTGCAAAAAGGTTCAATAAGTTTTTTTCTTTTTTTATATACCACGTCGGTGGCAAACAAGCACACGGCCCGTCTGGTAGTGAGCAGTCACCGTAGCCTATGCACGCCTGCAATTTCGAGATGTTACATGCGCGTTGCCGATCGTTGAGATGTAGACCGTGACGTTCGAAAACAAAAAGTCGTATGTGACTGTAAACTTCCATTCACCGTAGAATTTGACAGATAGAGAGAGTTTGAATTAAGTATTGTAACCTTAGTCAGATAATGAAGCTTATTTGAAAGATTATTAACTCTAAGTACTAGAAATAAAGTAGATTTTACTAATGCTGTAATTCTGTAATGCGACATGGTCATGAAACTCATGCGATGTTGGGGGTATACTCTTCAATCTTTTCAATCGGAATGGTCAGAGGTCAGAGTTCAGAGGTCAGAAAGTCCGTGAGGGACAGAACATACGCAAAGTGAAGAAATTTAAAACACGTTTTAATATACCTGACGACATATCAAGCATAACCTACGTAACTTGGTCGGGTTATTTGTTACCTAACATAAACCATACTAAATTCACTGTGGGGAATTAAAAAAAAAAAAAGTGAGTGTGTGACAAGGACAAACAATAATAACGCTTTCTCTGCTACTCCTACTGAAAGATTACATAAGACTATCTCGTTTGGTCATTTCCCCCTCCCAGTCCCTCCCCCCACCAGTTCCAATTATAATATCATAAATGAGATCACAATACCTGCAACCTGTAACTGACGCATACGCTTTCTAAAATTAATTAAAAAATCAGAAAATAACAATGGAGTACGTCATTGAACTCGTTGCGAGGCTGTGGTTTAGTAACAAGGGGTTAGGGTACAATTATAAATGTGGAGATAGCGACGAAACAAATATTGCATTCATCTCATCAATCGAGGCGCTGGCACCTGACGTGGACATTTACAAGTGGGAGGCGGCCCGGATCGATCTCAAGAAGCTGATCAAAGAACTTCTGGAGGAGAGGAGCATCCTTCAGTTACACTCGGGATACCATGCGGAGGGGCTTTTGCTGGAGGTGCTAAGAAAACACAACATTAGATCATTCCTCTCCGTGCCTCTTAAACAGAAAACTTTAATCTGGAAAGACGCGGGGGTGTGGTTCGTAGAGGTGACCAACCCGAAAATCATCAAGAGAACTTATGTGTTTTTTGACTTCGAATAAGTGTACGTCTGTGTATGTCTGAAATAAAAAAATGTTTAAAAGTGAATGACTATTTATTTATTTACCAATCATTTAGGTATTTTATAATGTTCCCAATGCGAGTACAAAAAAAATGCAAAAGCTGGTTTTTCAAAATTCGTTGTTAAGGGGCTCCTTGGCGCTAATGACATTCGATCTGAATCCTTTAGTTTTCTAATGTTTTTAAAGTGAGAACTTCTTTAGCGGCGTTGGGCACTTTCTGAGACAGCGATCACGTGATCGTAACGTTTAGATGGCCACTCAAATAGATGGCAATTAAATCAATAAAGAAAAACTCGATGACATTACATGAAAAAGGTTCTAATCTTGTACGGGTTGAAATACGAGGATCTCACAGTTACATTCAAACTTTATATCACTCAAATATAATTCAATAAAGCTACATCTTGATGAAATCGCTAATAAAAGTGAACTCTAGTAATGGTGAATAAAACTCAAAATATCATGATTAAATATATTTAGATGCGAGATCTGCAAGGTAACTTTACAATTTCTATTCGAATTTTAAAGAATTAACTGTACAAATTTGAATTTTAAACAAGCTCACTGACCAGCAATTTCGGACTAAAGTTTTTCAATAGAAAGGAGGATACATAGTGCTGCAGACATTTTGGCCTAGTCATTGAGTTTTCACTTCTGTCGGCACTCCCGGAGTGCAATCCGTTGTTTTTTTGTAGCTATAATAGCAACGACTTTTAGCAATATAGTATGCCATATTTACTTCAAAGTTCATTGTCTTCGAGATATTCGACATCAAGTTGAACAATTTTAGGCCAACAACCTGGTTTTCAGGCCATAGCTTTTGTGTTAATTATTTTAAAATTTACATCTCTGACCAGTTTTTAGAGACGTCAAAGACAAACCCAAATATGCAGATTTCGTACATGTAAGATCCTTCACAGCAATCCAGCTACGAAAAAAGTGTTATTTTTAGACAATGTTTAAAAAAATCATAAAAAAATAAGTATTCATTAGTTTCAAAATCCGGTAGACAAGAATGGAGATTAAAGATTGAAGAATCGGTAGCCATTTGTCTTATAATTCTATCTGAAGTGTAAATGTAGAAGTAACGGCTCAAACCTTGTCAAATATCGATGAAAACCGCGGGGAGCCCCTTAAGGTGAGGTTGTGTAGAGCAATGTTTCAGAGTTACTAAGCGTGTGTCATCATCGTCGTTAAAAATATATCAAGTTCGATTTCAAACAAAAACAAGACCTAACCTAATCAAAGCAAGTGCTATACCATCTACATATTATGCATAGTAGGTTCTGCCATCTTGTGGGTCCCATTGGAAGTATAAACGTCGCATTTACGTCCGCGCCAAAAATCAGATGGCTCCTATGCTGTATAGTTCATGCATGCTCCCTATTGTCAGTTCAGTACGGTGGCGCTTAAGCAATGTCAATGTGAAAACAAATCCGTTTAAAATTACAAGGAGGGATTTCATATCATCGCTAAGTAGGCGAAAGTGTGTCTGTCTGTCTGTTTGTCTGTTACCTCTTCACGCTTAAGCCGCTGAACCGATTTAGTTGAAATTTGGTATAGAGATAGTTCGAGTCCTGGGGAAAATCAGGGATATCATTCCTGAAGAGAGTGCAAAGGCGGGTGGAATTGAAAGGGTTAATGGCATTGCCTAATAATTGAAGTAAGCAATGAGCATATTGAATGATTGCTATTAGCATTATCCAGGCGCTATACCTACTTTAGCTGCTGTCACTAATTCCACGCAGAAGAAGTCGCGGGCAAAAGCTAGTATTTCAATATTTTCGCTAGGATTTTTTGATTGTTTAGTACAAAAATCAACTTTACTTAAATGTAATAAGGTTGACATCTGTTGCGGGGTAGCAGAACTTCTGTGATTGTAGCTCAACTATGCGACGCTAGTTGAGCTACAATCACAGAAGTTCTGCTACCCCGCAACAGATGTCAACCTTATTACATTTAAGTAAAGTTGATTTTTGTACTAAACAATCAAAAAATCCTAGCGAAAATATTGAAATACTAGCTTTTGCCCGCGACTTCTTCTGCGTGGAATTAGTGACAGCAGCTAAAGTAGGTATAGCGCCTGGATAATGCTAATAGCAATCATTCAATATGCTCATTGCTTACTTCAATTATTAGGCAATGCCATTAACCCTTTCAATTCCACCCGCCTTTGCACTCTCTTCAGGAATGATATCCCTGATTTTCCCCAGGACTCGAACTATCTCTATACCAAATTTCAACTAAATCGGTTCAGCGGCTTAAGCGTGAAGAGGTAACAGACAAACAGACAGACAGACACACTTTCGCCTACTTAGCGATGATATGAAATCCCTCCTTGTAATTTTAAACGGATTTGTTTTCACATTGACATTGCTTAAGCGCCACCGTACTGAACTGACAATAGGGAGCATGCATGAACTATACAGCATAGGAGCCATCTGATTTTTGGCGCGGACGTAAATGCGACGTTTATACTTCCAATGGGACCCACAAGATGGCAGAACCTACTATGCATAATATGTAGATGGTATAGCACTTGCTTTGATTAGGTTAGGTCTTGTTTTTGTTTGAAATCGAACTTGATATATTTTTAACGACGATGATGACACACGCTTAGTAACTCTGAAACATTGCTCTACACAACCTCACCTTAAGGGGCTCCCCGCGGTTTTCATCGATATTTGACAAGGTTTGAGCCGTTACTTCTACATTTACACTTCAGATAGAATTATAAGACAAATGGCTACCGATTCTTCAATCTTTAATCTCCATTCTTGTCTACCGGATTTTGAAACTAATGAATACTTATTTTTTTATGATTTTTTTAAACATTGTCTAAAAATAACACTTTTTTCGTAGCTGGATTGCTGTGAAGGATCTTACATGTACGAAATCTGCATATTTGGGTTTGTCTTTGACGTCTCTAAAAACTGGTCAGAGATGTAAATTTTAAAATAATTAACACAAAAGCTATGGCCTGAAAACCAGGTTGTTGGCCTAAAATTGTTCAACTTGATGTCGAATATCTCGAAGACAATGAACTTTGAAGTAAATATGGCATACTATATTGCTAAAAGTCGTTGCTATTATAGCTACAAAAAAACAACGGATTGCACTCCGGGAGTGCCGACAGAAGTGAAAACTCAATGACTAGGCCAAAATGTCTGCAGCACTATGTATCCTCCTTTCTATTGAAAAACTTTAGTCCGAAATTGCTGGTCAGTGAGCTTGTTTAAAATTCAAATTTGTACAGTTAATTCTTTAAAATTCGAATAGAAATTGTAAAGTTACCTTGCAGATCTCGCATCTAAATATATTTAATCATGATATTTTGAGTTTTATTCACCATTACTAGAGTTCACTTTTATTAGCGATTTCATCAAGATGTAGCTTTATTGAATTATATTTGAGTGATATAAAGTTTGAATGTAACTGTGAGATCCTCGTATTTCAACCCGTACAAGATTAGAACCTTTTTCATGTAATGTCATCGAGTTTTTCTTTATTGATTTAATTGCCATCTATTTGAGTGGCCATCTAAACGTTACGATCACGTGATCGCTGTCTCAGAAAGTGCCCAACGCCGCTAAAGAAGTTCTCACTTTAAAAACATTAGAAAACTAAAGGATTCAGATCGAATGTCATTAGCGCCAAGGAGCCCCTTAACAACGAATTTTGAAAAACCAGCTTTTGCATTTTTTTTGTACTCGCATTGGGAACATTATAAAATACCTAAATGATTGGTAAATAAATAAATAGTCATTCACTTTTAAACATTTTTTTATTTCAGACATACACAGACGTACACTTATTCGAAGTCAAAAAACACATAAGTTCTCTTGATGATTTTCGGGTTGGTCACCTCTACGAACCACACCCCCGCGTCTTTCCAGATTAAAGTTTTCTGTTTAAGAGGCACGGAGAGGAATGATCTAATGTTGTGTTTTCTTAGCACCTCCAGCAAAAGCCCCTCCGCATGGTATCCCGAGTGTAACTGAAGGATGCTCCTCTCCTCCAGAAGTTCTTTGATCAGCTTCTTGAGATCGATCCGGGCCGCCTCCCACTTGTAAATGTCCACGTCAGGTGCCAGCGCCTCGATTGATGAGATGAATGCAATATTTGTTTCGTCGCTATCTCCACATTTATAATTGTACCCTAACCCCTTGTTACTAAACCACAGCCTCGCAACGAGTTCAATGACGTACTCCATTGTTATTTTCTGATTTTTTAATTAATTTTAGAAAGCGTATGCGTCAGTTACAGGTTGCAGGTATTGTGATCTCATTTATGATATTATAATTGGAACTGGTGGGGGGAGGGACTGGGAGGGGGAAATGACCAAACGAGATAGTCTTATGTAATCTTTCAGTAGGAGTAGCAGAGAAAGCGTTATTATTGTTTGTCCTTGTCACACACTCACATTTTTTTTTTTAATTCCCCACAGTGAATTTAGTATGGTTTATGTTAGGTAACAAATAACCCGACCAAGTTACGTAGGTTATGCTTGATATGTCGTCAGGTATATTAAAACGTGTTTTAAATTTCTTCACTTTGCGTATGTTCTGTCCCTCACGGACTTTCTGACCTCTGAACTCTGACCTCTGACCATTCCGATTGAAAAGATTGAAGAGTATACCCCCAACATCGCATGAGTTTCATGACCATGTCGCATTACAGAATTACAGCATTAGTAAAATCTACTTTATTTCTAGTACTTAGAGTTAATAATCTTTCAAATAAGCTTCATTATCTGACTAAGGTTACAATACTTAATTCAAACTCTCTCTATCTGTCAAATTCTACGGTGAATGGAAGTTTACAGTCACATACGACTTTTTGTTTTCGAACGTCACGGTCTACATCTCAACGATCGGCAACGCGCATGTAACATCTCGAAATTGCAGGCGTGCATAGGCTACGGTGACTGCTCACTACCAGACGGGCCGTGTGCTTGTTTGCCACCGACGTGGTATATAAAAAAAGAAAAAAACTTATTGAACCTTTTTGCAGTCGGCAACGCGCATGTAACAACTCTAAAGTTGCAGGCATCCATAGGCTACGTTGACTGCTTACCATCATGTGAGCCGGATGCTTGTTTGCCACCGACGTATTATTAAAAAAAAAAAAAATCTGGGCCTTTTTGCAGTCTGCAAACTACAAACTACATTTGATAACCAAAAGAGACAAAATCAACCGTAAATAAGTGTGCTAGAAACCCTAAATACTACATGAGCAGGGGGGCCGGAGGTGTCCCCTGTCGAGGTTTTCCTGAGGGTCTAATGATAATAATGATGATGATGATGATGATGTATAGGTTTCAAAAGTCTGAACTTGCAAGCGTCCAAAGGCTACGGTGGCTGCTTACCATCAGGTGAGCCGGATGCTTGTTTGCCACCGACGTAGTATATAAAAAAAAAAATCTGGATCTTTTTGCGGTCGGTAAACTACAAACTCCATACATTTGATAAGCACAAGCGACAAAACCAACCGCAAATAAAAATGCATCCGTGGTAACAATAGAATTCGCAGGCGTCCATGGGCTACGGTGACTGCTTACTGTCAGGCGAGGTCGTCTGCTTATTTGCCACCGACGTGGTATTAAAAAAACGCCGATATAAGCCTCATATTTTAAAACAAAGTTATTGAATCTTTGGGCAGTCGGCAGCGCGCTTGTATCCACCCTGGAGTTGCAGGCGTCCAAAGGCTACGGTAACAACTTACCATCAGACGGACTGTATGCTTATTTGCCACCAATGTGGTATAATAAAAGAAAAACCCCTTTACGGTTGGTAAACTACAAACTCCATACATTTGATAAGCACAAGCGACAAAACCAACCGCAAATAAAAGTGCATCCGTGTAAACTATAGAATTCGCAGGCGTTCATAGGCTACGGTGACTGCTTACTGCCAGGCGGGGTCGTCTGCTTGTTTGCCACTGACGTGGTATTAAAAAAAAAAACGCCGATATATGTCTCATATTTTAAAACAAACATTATGGGCCTTTTTGCAATTTCATAGCGGATGTTTTTGGAACTAACTAGCGGTGTCCACTGACGAGGCGCCACTAGCGACATCTATATTGTTAAGCGAATCGATAGTCTGTCAAGCCGGATATGTCAGAAGCAATGTAAAGCAAACTAAAGTATGGTATCCCTAGGAAACGAACAAAAGGCAGGAATGTACATCGAACAGCGATGAAATGTAAACAAAACAGTTCCACAGATAAGATATAAATGACACACGATTTTCGAACTATTCAAACGTAGTGTTGCTAGCCCACGATTTTTCAAATTTGCCGCCTTTTTCTACTGACTAGATTTGCTTGACCAAGATTAATTAACTTACCATGAACCCCCTCTGACTCTGCGGACTTTTTTAGAAATACTCAGACGGCTGCTCATCTATACATATCATAGCGGATGGTTTTAGAACTAACGTTGCGCATACATACAGTCGCCCTCTGGCGGGGAAAGTTTAGAACTAACGTTGCGCATACATACTGTCGCCCTCAGGCGGGGCTAGCGGGGATTTTTGGAACTAACGTTGCGCATACATACAGTCGCCCTCTGGCGGGGAAAGTTTAGAACTAACGTTGCGCATACATACTGTCGCCCTCTGGCGGGCCTGGCGGGGATTTTTGGAACTAACTAGCGGTGTCCACCGACGAAGGCGCCACTAGGGATATCTATTCATTTAAGCGATTCAACAACTCACATACAAAGTGGAGACATCTATTCATTTCATAGCGGATGGTTTTGAAACTAACGTTGCGCATACATACTGTCGCCCTCTGGCAGGAGAATTTTAGAACTAACGTTGCGCATACATACTGTCGCCCTCAGGCAGGGCTGGTGGGGATTTTTGGAACTAACGTTGCGCATACATACTGTCACCCTCTGGCGGGCCTGGCGGGGATTTTTGGAACTAACTAGCGGTGTCCACCGACGAAGGCGCCACTAGGGATATCTATTCATTTAAGCGATTCAACAACTCACATACAAAGTGGAGACATCTATTCATTTCATAGCGGATGGTTTTGAAACTAACGTTGCGCATACATACTGTCGCCCTCTGGCAGGAGAATTTTAGAACTAACGTTGCGCATACATACTGTCGCCCTCAGGCAGGGCTGGCGGAAATTTTAGGAACTAACGTTGCGCATACATACTGTCGCCCCCAGGCGGGGCTGGTGAGGATTTTTGGAACTAACGTTGCGCATACATACTGTCGCCCCCAGGCAGGGCTGGTGGGGATTTTTGGAACTAACGTTGCGCATACATACTGTCGCCCCCACGCAGGGCTGGTGGGGATTTTTGGAACTAATGTTGCGCATACATACTGTCGCCCCCAGGCAGGGCTGGTGGGGATTTTTGGAACTAACGTTGCGCATACATACTGTCGCCCCCAGGCAGGGCTGGCGGATATTTTTGGAACTAACGTTGCGCATACATACTGTCGCCCCCAGGCAGGGCTGGTGGGGATTTTTGGAACTAACGTTGCGCATACATACTGTCGCCCCCAGGCAGGGCTGGTGGGGATTTTTGGAACTAACGTTGCGCATACATACTGTCGCCCCCAGGCAGGGCTGGTGGGGATTTTTAGAACTAACCTTGCGCATACATACTGTCGCCCCCAGGCAGGGCTGGTGGGGATTTTTGGAACTAACGTTACGCATACACAGTGGCGCCTCTAGCGGGGAGTAGAGTGAACTAACCAGCAGCGCATACATACCGTCGCCCTCCGGCGGGGCTGGCGGATATTTTCGGAACTAACGTTGCGCATAGACAGTGGCGCCTCTAGCGGGGAGTAGGGTGAACTAACCAGTGGCGCCATCTAGCGGAGACCTTTGGAACTAACGCTGCGCATACACAGTGGCGCCATCTAGCGGGGAGTAGGGTGAACTAAATTGTCACTACCTTACGCATACATACTGTCGCCCTCTGGCGGAAAAGTTCTGGTCCAAAACCGGTACAAACACACTACTATAATGGCATTCAAATTTTTTTTAAATCTATCATACATAACCGGGATTCGAACATGGTCAATATTCTTGTTGTTTGTTTGTATGGAAACTTTTAAACGATGCGTGATAGGTGGGGGGTGCTCGACCAAATATCATAGAGGGCCCCGAGACAAAACAAAGTACATAAAAAAAAATCAAAATGGCCGACTTTTTTTTTTAATTTTTTCAAGTTGGTCCGAGCGCGCTGAGAATTGGCATGCGGCGAGCCTGAAGGCCCAAGATTACAATGTCAAAAAATTTTTTTTGGAAAAATCCAAAATGGCGGCGGACACGGGCAAAGACAAATTTCCAAGTAGGTTAAGCGAGCCTGAAGGGCGAGCTTCAGGCCGGGAGGCCGAAGGCCGACCCCGGTGGAGGGCCGAAGGCCCGAAGCCTCCACCCCGACGCCCAAAAAGCGACTCCCAATAGGAAAAGTGTTGGGTCGTGTTTAAGCTCCAACTTCCCCCTCTCGTGTGACGCTTCGGGCCTTCGGCCCTACGCAGAGCTCGGCCTTCGGCCTTCGCAAGCCTCGACGCTTCGCCGTGGGGCATTCGGCCCGCCGGCTTCGGTCATCAAGACAGTTGACTTGGTAGAACGCTTGGAAGCACCGAATTCACGCAATTCGGCCTTCGGCTTCGCGTTTTGGGAGTCGGGGTGGAAGCTCAGGGCATTCGGCCTTCCACCGGGGTCGGCCTTCGGCCTGCCGGCATGAAGCTCGCCCTTCGGGCTCGCTTAACCTACTTGAAAATTTTACTTTTCCCGCTCGGACCAACTTGAAAAAATTAAAAAAAAAGTCGGCCATTTTGATTTTTTTTTATGTACTTTGTTTTGTCTCGGGGCCCTCTGTGATATTTGGTCGAGCACCCCCCACCTATCACGCATCGTTTAAAAGTTGCCATACAAACAAACAACAAGAATATTGACCATGTTCGAATTCCGGTTATGTATGATAGATTTAAAAAAAAAATTGAATGCCATTATTATTAAATCTAAAATCGAAGCCATGGTTCCTAAGAAAGAACAGATTTTGCTATCTCTCATAGTTTCTGACTTCTCCATACTGACCCATTTGGATTGATCACCCTGTATATTACAAGCGTATCACGTGTACGTCTACGCACACGCATCCGATGTGCACACGCCTTATATAACATGATTTAGTTTTCATGTGGTCATATGATCTTTCTTCTTCCTTCCTTAAACTGTGTTAAAATATGAAAGCAAAAATGAGATGAATTCACTATTTTTTATTAACAAACATCTCCTTCAAACATAGGTAGACTACCATCAATATCATCATCTTAAGCATCGATCATACTCTGGAATTATTTCTCATAATTTCAAACCCATTTGTCAGAGTTAAAGGATTTCATGGCACCTTAGCGACGCGCCATTTTCTAAGTGCCCCTTCTTTCTATAAATACATCTTCCCCTTATAGGCTGATTGAGGGTGAGGTAATATGTACTGGCAGTATATTACCTCACCGCAGCACTTATAATATTTATTTAGGTATAAAGACTGGCCTAATTTAATTTGATGTCCAAAATTTTAACAAACTTTGCTTTTTGGTATCAAAGCCAAAGAAGAATATTTTGAAGATAAAGGTTTTGTTTCAGTTATATGATTGTAGCTTTAACTTTTAATAGTATGTATATCGTAAAAGAAGTGTAAGCGGTGTAAGTAATTTTTTTTTCCTAAAAACATATTATGGCCATCTTGTAGGTACCATACCTGCGCAAAAATCAGATGTCCTTTGAGACACTCACAGAAAAAAGTCTCTGAGGAAACACTAGTATTCTTGTCGGATTTCCCGCTCGCACTCGTGCCCTGTCATGTAGTCTTTGTCATTGACCACGGCTACAAATCATTAGATGATGACGACGATGATGCCACTTTGCTACAATGAGAACAATAATGGCTGCAGGATGAAAGCTGAGGGCCTATCGCGAACCACGTTCGACGTGTTGCCTCCCTGTCACACTTGCGTACGATTTTAGAAGTGCGACAGAGAGGCAACACTTCGAACATGGTTCGTGGTAGACTCTCTGTACTCTACATTATACGAACGTCATTTGTTACGTCATGTTAAACTCCGTATGTTCGTTCGTTGATCAACCAGTTCAATCGGCCTCTAACCAACAGTAATCATATTCGTACGATCGGCAACCTAATTTTTCTCAATTGACTCGGTGCCTCTGTTTGCCCAATGACGGCACGAAAACAAAAGCAAGCAAATATACTATGTGAAATATAAATGTAAAAACATATCCAGAACTATTCACACAGTTAAAAGAGTACCCTACCACAACCAAACTTGTGCTAGCTAAGGCAAAATCTAAATCATGAATCACGAATCATGATATCCTTCCCTAACGCGCTCAAGCTGCAAGCAAGCCGCCTTAATTACTTCTCGTTATTGTATGGTTCTACGGTTACATAAAGCTCGATTGTTAGAAAATGGAATGTGAACAACAAATTAGCCTTGTCATGACTTGCCTTAATCAAACTCCCAGACAATATTAATAGCATAAAGGTACATGTTCGTCACTTTGTAGCGATAGCGAGCAACCGCAAACTAATTTCACGCAAGACTTTCGGTTGCGTACGCTCCCGTATCTTATGCACAGCCAAAACCATGAAAGGGGTACGTAATTTACTTCCTTACATATCTAAACAACCTTCATGTAGAACTTGAATACCTAAGACTAAGAGTATTATCAAACCGCGATCAGAATAGAATAAATTACTTTTTGCAGAATATTAGAGGCAACAAAACGCCCCAAATTATGATTTATTGTTTATTATGGCGCATGAACAAATGAATCGCCTTTTTTGTTGGTTTATCTATGCTACAGCGGGAATAGAAACACACACTGTGAAAAATGTAACTGTCTACCTATAAAGCATCGGTCTAGCTATAGACAGGCGTGTCTCACTCCACGATTTCGTCGCTTTGCTACAGGTAGCTAAAAGTACATCCGTTCGGCCCCAATTTTGGGGTTTGCCATAAGCTGCGCGTGGCGCTGTCGCCACCTAGCGGCCATATCTGTGCTGATCGTGACCGACCCGTTTTGTTAGAGAGTGAGTATTCTGTACCTAGTACTATTATTTATTCTGTGTTATAGAGTAAAAATCAAAACCTGTTACTTTCGAGTCCAAAGACGAACATTATTCTGAATTCGCCCAAAAACCGATCGGAACAACCCCAATACACCTTATTTAATATTTTGTTGTTACAGCGGCAATATAGAAATATAAACACACATATTTACTGAGAAAATATGGACTGTCTATCTGTCTATTACGGTTTTTGACAGACGGATAGGGGAAACTTAGTAATAGGGTCCCGTTTGGGTTTGTATTTGAAATGCAATCGACAGTTGAAATAGTTTAGGGAATTTCCATTTAAACATGTACGTAGGTACTTAATTAAAGCGCGGCTTATGTTATGTTTAAAGGCACTTTCCTGACAAAATGTACGGGGTTCGACACTGACCGTCAGTTTTATGACGATTGTTAACTGGCCGTAAATACCTACTAACTGTGTAATACATTATTTATATACATTGTTATAAATTATTTATAATTTTATCAATAAATCGTTGCTTATCATGAACAGTGGTACAACTAAAAATGAAATGCTATTGCATTTAATATTCTATCTTTTACTGGTAAGATTTAAAGTCGAATAGCATTTCATTTTGTTTTGTGTCACTATTCATGATAAGCGTCGAAATATCTCAATCTCTCAATCTCAATCAGTTAAGTTTGCGATACTACCAGAAAGTCTTAAACAAGAAAATCTAACACTGCTCGCGTAGGTATCTCCTAATTATACTAAAATAACATTAATGATTGACCGTCAATAAATATGATTGATATTTTTTTAAGCGCGTAAGTTTTCTGTAACACTATAAACAGCGGTCACCGTCCGTGCAAGGTGAAACGAGTTGCCGAGGTGACTACACTCAAGATCAATGCAAACGGATCACATTGCAGATAAATCCTTTTTTTTTAATGACCCGGTTTAATTACTAGTGAGTGTACATATGTAACTGCCGTTGACATTTACACTCACGTGCCAATCTATGTGTAATCGCTAGTCGAACTACTTATAATATTTCGTCCATAGGATTTGGTAACCGATAGCCATCGGAAAAGCTTTCATGGCTTGACGGCAGAGATTACTCTGAAATGGGCCTGGGCCGCGCACATATATCGCAGTGATGATAGGAGATGGAGCAAGCGTGTCGTAGCGTGGAGGCCTCGTTCAAAAAGACTAGGTCACAGACCTCCAACAAGATGGGAGGATGATATTAAAGAGATTGCAGGCCCACTCTAGAGGAGAGAAGCAGCAAATCGGGCAGCTTGGAGGAGATTTGGAGAGGCGTATTCCCAACAGTGAGCGCATACTCGCTGAGGAAGAAGAAGATCAGAAGAGACGTACCTATGCTTGTTTGCCACTGAGTAACATTTCGCCGAGACCTTTGTAATCTACTTATTGCAGCTGCTGACCTCCTGCAGAATGGTGTCGAACGGCAGCTTCTGGTCGATGTCTGCCATTATGTACCTACGTAATACGCTAGGATATGATGGTCAACTTACACTGATAGACAGCACCGGCCCCACTTTGAACATGGAGTAGCGGTATGAGAACTGGCTGATGTCCTGCAGGGTGGTGCCGCACGGCAGCTTGTGGCCGATCTCCGCCATTATGTGGTACGCGAATTGCTCCATGCGCTTCGGCGTGCCTCCCATGCAGACGAACTGTACAGAAAACATGAATGTTATAGTCTTGGAAATTCTGAACTGTAAGTAGCCATCAGATATATCGGAGCGCCCAAAGTGTTCATAAATATCTGAACTTGCACTCTAGCACCTTGACAATAGAGGCGCGTTCAGTTCATATTTTGAGCGCGATGGCCGCTCTGATATATATTTTTCAGCCAATACACCTAACAGATATAGACGAAAGTTACGCAAAGCAAATAAGTACGTACGTACACATATATCCGTCAGATCCATCTGACAGACGTCTCAGACGGACAATGGCGAGAATTAGGCATAGATATATTCTGTCAGACACATACGCCAGACAAATTTGCACGTATATCCTTGGCTAAAGCGGCTATCTACTATACGTTAGTAGAATTATAAATATAGAAATATTTTTCGGCGACAGTTCTTGTTCAGTCTGTAGTTCCAACGTCGTATTTACCTTGACATCGCCGAACATCTCGACGAGGTCGTGCGAGCCGCTGCCGAGCGCCAGGTGGTACAGGATGTCCTGGTCCATGAGCTCGATGTTGGGGTTCCGTAGCCGCACCGTGCCATCTGGGTATCTGTAGGGGCAGAACACACATGAGATCGTATTTACCTTGACATCGCCGAACATCTCGACGAGGTCGTGCGAGCCGCTGCCGAGCGCCAGGTGGTACAGGATGTCCTGGTCCATGAGCTCGATGTTGGGGTTCCGTAGCCGCACCGTGCCATCTGGGTATCTGTACGGGCAGAACACACGTGAAATTAGATTGTTTTCTAATGAAATGACCTACTAAGTTAAGAGACATAAAAATTCTGTTGTCAGGAAACGAACCGTCAATATTGTATTTCTTAGCGTTTAGTGTTAATAACACTGATCGTCAGATATGGGAGGTAATTTGACTTTTGTCACTATGCACAGTAAAACCTTCCTTGATTTTTGTTATACATTCATCATAAATACCTAGCTACCTATTGTATTTAAGAGCGACATACCTAAATAGCTTTGTTAGGTAAGGTGTGCCTAAATATTTAGAGTTATTTTTTGCACAAATTATAATTCTAAAATAAAAATACGTTCCGCTTTTCTCCAAAGATACGAATACCTACTTAATCCGGCGAATAGGATTCACAGCCGATTTATAAAACAATTGACAACTTTTTGCGTATAAAGTATTTAATACCAATGTATCTACTCACACAAAAGCAAAACGAATTACCTTTCAGACTCCTTTGATATGTATGATATAAAACTCATGGCAATGACCTCTCAAGTTCCTTATAAGAACTCAAGTAGCAAAATCACGCTAACTGGTCTAATGGCGCGGCCCGTCTCAGATATAATAAATGATTACACCTTGATGTGCGGTCGGTGACTGTTGGTACTGTCACTGGTTAAGCTTGTCGTATTGTTAACTTGATTAAGTACATAGCATTATAGAGGTTGACTGGAGTGCAATTTCTCTTTGTTTTGCAGTATCTCGTGACATCACTGTTATTGTGACATGACCGCCATATCCCGATATTAAATCCCTGAGCATTATAATTGTCGTAGCTAATGGACTCACTAGTTTGACATGGCATTTAAGTTTCTTCTCTGATGAACAAACATTTTCTGATGCGTTGATGACATTATGAATGAGCTGCCCTTGAAACAAGTCGAAAATGCCTATAAAAATAGTGTCGATGTTAAAAAGAAATGTCCATACGAAACAGGACTAATAAAGTCAGTGTTTTTATTTGTGAGTATATGTTAAACTGATTACAGGATGGCGTAAGAGAAAGAGTAGGTAACAGATACGATTGATTTACTCTGTTTAATCGATAAAAATAACAGAAATCGCCATAAAAATGTAATATCAAGTGTTGCGGAAGGACAATGTTAG
Organism: Cydia fagiglandana; assembly: GCF_963556715.1. Taxonomy (NCBI): domain Eukaryota; kingdom Metazoa; phylum Arthropoda; class Insecta; order Lepidoptera; family Tortricidae; genus Cydia; species Cydia fagiglandana. Next base: position 4,279,627 of record NC_085932.1, on the reverse strand, counting down.
CTAGATTATCGATTTGTATCGTAACATTAACTCCTTAGTTTTATGGCTTCAATCACGGTACGATAACGCGTGATAATGTGCCTAATAGTATAGGTTTCATTTGTTTATTTATATACTTATTGTTATCGATTACTGAGAAGGAAAGTTCGAATTATTGTATTAAGACATTGTCACATTTGTTAATTAAAAAGCAGCGACGTCACCGGTTAAATGTCGAATTTGAAGTATTATCTTTAATGCTAAACAATTAACTTATAGGTAGGTAATGGATCTGTGTAATGGATCTTTTTTAGGTATTAGTCTTTACCATACAAACCTTGTTTTTACATAATAATTTGTCCAACTGATTTGTCATTAGCAGTATGTTTGAGTAGTAAATTGCCTAATAAAACTGTCACTCTAGTCTCTGGGGCAAACAAACAGGTTATTTGTATTTGCATGGTTTTCAACTAAATCAATTCTTAAACGCTTTGATATAGCTCAAAACTATAATTAGCGCTTCTACATATTTTACAACAAACAAGTTTTTATTTTTAACGTGGATTATGGTTGTTTTTCTTGACTATAACTTGGTATGCAAACGGTCTTAAAGCCCGAAATGTCATAAGATAATAAACATGTAAATTAAGTCATTTATAATTGGAGTTTGTTGGATTTATTTATAACTATTTTACGTTAATTATTTATTATTCCGTAGGTTACTAAACATACTCTTATCAAAGCATTATACTAAGGTTAAATACAAGATTGTTTATCTAACACCACAGTTAATCGTGAACAGTAATATATGCCCTTTTGGGGTATCCTATTACAGGATACGTGTTACACGAGGGTAGAGTTAAGCTGGAAATGTAGAACTAAATAAGGGTATTATGGCTAAAACATACAATGTAGCCCTAATCATTCGGTGGCAATGTCAAATTAATTTAAACACGGTACCGCGACACGTTATAACTTTGTCACTGTAATCAACGATTAGTCACCGCATGCCATTAGCTCCCAGGTTGGTTTGCATTTGAACGACAGGGTTCCACGTGAGCTTATATACATGGCTAGACAGTTCACACTTAGTTAATGCAAAGTATACAAACAGTTGTCATCGGTTACCGAAGGCATTCGAACAACCAGTTTAAGTGAGATCACTTTTTACCTACGTATTGTAAAGAGAGGTCGCAAAACCACTCAAATCTGAAGCATCTCAACTGGAGTAGTACTGCCATATTAAAATAATACTGCTACTTGTTGGCAAATCTTCCGAAAATCATTGTGTGGGCTGTGAGGGGGCCCCGCATTTGACCTTTCGCCCGCCAACGAAACACATTGACTAATTGTATAGGTACTATAGGTAACTAAGCGCACGACACTCTTGTGACACTGCTGATGTAGCCAGCGTCCACAATTTGCGGTGTCTGCTTTACTTACCATAAGGTGGGCCGTAACCTTGTATGTACAGATAAGTAATAGATGTCACGGACCAGGTTGCACATAGGTACCTGAGGCGATATACATTAAGCTCCATGCAATGTCAACCAAGCTTTAATTCAAGCATGTACCTATCTTTGTACGCGTATGGACCTTAACACTCTCGCTAGTCTCGCTACAGACGCTACATTTACTGTTTATCAACTGTAGCATGAACGGATTTAATTAATAGGATTTGCTTAGCATCCAAGGCTGGCTATGTATTCTCGAGATATGTAACAGACCGCCAGAACCTTCAAGTAGGTTCTTAATCTTGGGGTCAAACGGTATTATTCCGAAAGTTACGAGTACGTGACATGAATTTAGCCTATAATTGCTATTGGCTATAATTTGCTTCGATTTGCTTGCTAAAGATTATACTATCTCGTATTTTATCTAAGTATCTACATGAACTTAAGTAAAAAAGCTGTAAATTGGTTTTGATGTAATGTTTTTTTGCCTCATTAAACCTTTTTTCATTTCTTTTCATTCAAAAAAAATATTAGGGCGGGCGACAGATGATCATCAGATCATCACACGTCTGAATCAATGACGGCGTCCGATAAAATTAACCTACTTTGCAGGCTATTCAAAACTAGGACAGATCCTGCGAAAAATCTGAGTTACCAAAGTACCTATACCTACACTTTTTTGCACTTCTTAGTCTGAAAAGTCATCATGTAACATTAATGAAAATGGCTACAGTTGCGACGCAAGGCTCTTGCCAGCTTCTCAGCCTAATGGCCCTATACCGGTAAACTGCCAGGGTAACTTAATAGCTCTTAAACCGAGATTCTCAACTTTGCCCAGCGAAGTTTCAAGCAGGTCGTTAAAAGCGAAATTTGCCGACATCTTGTCGTCAAAGTAAACGTTGTATAAAAGGAGTAAACAGCGGCACTTTGATGCGCGATGTGTTGTCGTATGGGAAAATAAAAACAAGACCAGTATCAAATTGATCTCTGATTTATACGTAGTTAGTTGGAATCTGTGGATTCAGTTCCACTGGGAACTCGAAAGCGAAAACAAAAAGTTTTTGGAAATACGTAATGTTTTTATTTGATACACACGCGGGTCTAATGAGTCTTTCAATAACATGTTCATATGACAGACGATTACGTATCTAATAATAGCGGAGCGGAACCAATCGAATTGAATACGGGTAGAAAGAAACACATTTAGATATGAAATATTTCATGACTAATACAAGTATTTTCCTAAAATACTTTCATCATAAATATTTTATGTTTCAGTGATCGAGTCTATTGTGTAGATCTAATAGACCAACCAATTTTCGCTTTCATATTAAGTAAGTACGAAGACTTGTTTTTAAGTTCATTTAATTTATGTACTTACTCGTGCAACGGAATTAAAATGCAGTTACCCAGTGACTTAGGTAAATCTATATATATAAATGCAAGTGTCCTGTCACGAATATTTAAATAACATCTAAAGTTATACGACTGCCGCAGGTGCCGCATTACTTAAATATCGCATTTTTGCTAAGTACCAACTGAATAAACAGAAAACCGCCAAGTAGCTACGTAAATTTTCTGCGGTTCTCTTTCAGTCCAAGAGTGCTTCAAATTTAAAATATTTTCTTGTTGTAGATTCATACGCGAAACGTACCTAATACAGATAAGGAAAAAGCCAATGACGTAAATTGGTATTTGGTAAACAGACTACGTTTAAGGATAAAATTAAATTTACGGGTCAGTTACAGCTTTATCTCAATATCTGCTGAGTAGATTAGGTCGTCATAGTCAATACGCCCCTTAATACGCTTACCGAATATCTGCGGGTCCATTATGTAAACTAGGGGCAGACACGAATAAATAACAACAAGACTAAAAAAAAATAAGGACTACATTTTATAGAATGATGTAAGAATATTAGAATAGCTAAATACCTATTCTATTCGATCCAAGTGTAGCTATAATTAATTTTATAATATTCAGTTTTCTGTTTATTAAAGTTATAAGACTTATAAGTAATTTCGGAAATCGTTTTAAAGCTCGTATCAGCAGTAAAGTAATGATATTAAAAATAATATAAAAATAAAAACCTCAAATTTCGTCGTCAGACGGGAGATACCTATTACCCTTCGTTGTGGACATTCCTGTGCGGCGTGTGGGCTTGGTTTGTCCATTGGCGCCATAACTCATAATATCAGCAAAAACAAAATAAAAAAACCAATAAAACTAACATTAGAATGCAGCTCCTATCTACGGGAGGTACTCTTCATCGTGGACTTTTCTATGCGACGTATTTGGTATCGCCGTTAATCCTAAACTTTACGCCAGCGCCATCTCAACAATATCGAAAATAAAAATGAAATAAAAATAATAACCTAATGCTGCTCCTCGTTCCTTCATCATCATCATCGTCGTCAGACGGGAGGTACTCTTCGTCGTGGACTTTTCTGTGTGGTGTGTGTTTGGTGTGCCCGTTGGCGCCGGTGAGTCTGAACTCGCAGCTGGCGTGATGCATGCGCGCACCCGCTAGCTCCACCTCCACCTCGCAGTTACACGGCATGTTACAATGCTGGCCGGGGTAAAACAATAAGTGAAAAAAAAACGCAAAAAAAGAGCTGGTTTGCCTAAGTACATAGGTACTTAACTATATGCTGATATTGATAATAGGAAATGTTTTTATTAAAACAGACAGGAGCTTGTTTGTAGCTTTTAGGGAAAAAAATAACAGTAGGTATACCTAAGTAAAAATGATTTTATACAATACCTACATTAAGAAATACGGTACTTATTTTTAATTTGTCGCTAAAAAACGAACAAAAATATTAGAGTAAAACTGTCAACAGTCGACAATAATGGGTTTATCGCGGAAAAAGCGATCTCTTTCAGACAACCTTTGGGTAGCTGTCAGCGGATGATAAAAACAGCACAGCTCTATGCATTTTTACCAAAGGACATATAAAAATTGAGCAGTTACTTTGACAAAAAGGTTAAGGTACTCGCACATCAAGATATACTTAAGTTAGCAAGTATTCAAGTTTAAACTTTATGACCTATAAACCCAACAATACATTGTGCTAAAAATAAACGGCAATCCCCGCCTTCCTCAGATCAGACGGCTTCCTCGCAGGAATTCTGCATTTCCTGGAGGCGCGGATATTGCCGGGGGCGGTGGAATCCTGTCTCGACTCCAGACGAACACTCGACTCGTGTTGCGTGTTTAGGTACACGTATCTACTGAATGGGCCAATCAACATTTTGATGACACTCGCTTTTGTTTTTTTATTGTTGCTACTTGTAAGAGCATCCGAGCAGCTGCCGTATCTCTTGGGGAAATGATCTTAAATTGTAAGACATTTAGTTAATAGCTTTTTTAGGGTGTAGGTGTACTTGACTGAACTAAAAATGTCTTATTACCTACATTAGCGTAGGAATACTTGTTTTGTAGGAATAATTATTGTTTTGGTAGCATATTCCACTACTTTCAGGTGTATTGCACAGCTCTGCCGTGTTACGGCAAAACACTGTATTTTTATTATAGCATGCGTATAGATACATATTTCCAGTCTACATTATATACCTACGCTGTTTTGGCATAACGGAGCAAAGCTGCTGCACGGCTAGTCATGAATGTACACTCTAGGACGCGTAAATGTCAATGAAATATTCAATTTGCATCATGCCATTCTAGTGGCGATGGAGTCTTTCGCACTTAGGGTCGGGCGGGGGTTATCATAAATTTATCATAAAATATTTTTTAAACTAAGAATGTTGTGGAAACGTAACACTGACAATATTGTTGATTGATACTGATAAGCTCAGCTGTGTTGCTAAACAGATCTCAAGGTCGGGAACTGGTACCATAACTGGTTAACGGTATTTATAGCGCATGACGAAAATAAATTAATGTTTTCTTTGCATGTATAAAAGTAATAGAAAAAATGTGATCAAAATTATGTAACTAAAATTGTTTTTTTTGTCTTTTGATTTTCTTCATAAAGGAGGCTAAATTAGGCGCTATTTATAAATGTATTTATGTTAAAAATATACAAAAATATATTTTTGCAACAAACAAACCTAATGTAAAATTGGTACTTATTGTATTTTATTCGTAAAATAATTGCACAACTCTATAGTTGTATATTTTTTGTTTATGTTTACATTATGCATGTTTGTTGTGTAAACATTTACAAAATAAATATTAAATATAAAAATTAAAATTAAATCTTACCTTTAATTCAGTAGTTTCACAAAGCACAATATTAACAATTTATAAACACAATCGTAATCACGAACACGTTGTGCTAAGTCAAGTTTCGAGAGGCGAATAGCGAGGTCCGCGAGTGACGTCTGACGCAGACTTGCGACGATCAACACATAGTTTTAATCGCAATAATAGTCGCACCCGCACCCTAGTGGTACAGTCCGCGGAGGGCCACGTTCCACGTGTTGCCTCTTCTGTCGCACTTGTAAATTCGTACGTAAGTATGACAGGGAGGCAACGCGTCAAACGTGGTTCGCGGTAGGCCCTCGGATACGGGCGGTTGTTTTATTAGTTTATATGTAGGTATACGTGTTTATAGATACACGTCCGAAAAGCGGCGAAATACGGGCGGGTTGTTCTGTTAATATTTGCTATATACGGGTTTTTAGATACACTTTCAAGAAGCAGCGAACACGGTCCCTGACTGCGACAATCAACACATAATTTAATCGCAACCAAGTGGTATAGTCGTTACTAGATACGGGCGGTTTGTACTATACGTAGTTACGCACGGGTTTGCACACTTTCGAGAAGCGAATGCAGTACTCAACTGAAATAACATTAGTAACAATGAACGAGGAATTAACACCCTATAAATAGGTACTATATACCTACAATACCTATCATACAAGTAGTTACCTAGAATCAAAAGTTTCGATACAAGTTTCGAGAACCGCTTGGTGTTCGCGAAATTGCGCCTGACAGAGAAAATGACACACTTGCCATGCGAGTGACGCGACGATCGATGCATAGTTTAGCCACACTACATGCTGTAACTCAACCAGCCTGCGAATTGTTTTATTTTTTTAATTTATCCGTAGCCTTGTCCTTCTCTTAAATCTGTATGAGATTTCCCGGAAACTTCTTTTCAGGATGATTATCGTGACTTCAACCGTGAAGGCGTAATAAAAAACAAATCAACCAACTTAACTCAGCACTAATTGAATTTCTTTTTTAGAATCCTGAGTTGATGACGTCACTTAGATTATTAATTGATATTGTGTTTGTTTATATAACAGTTAGAGTTAGATATTCAAATCAATCAATCAATCAATCAATTAAAACTTTTATTGATAAAATATAACTATTTTACATGTCAACACATTATATCTGTTACAGCACACATTATTATTTCATACATTAAAACATTTACAGAACATCATTATTACTATTTTAGGTCAAATTATTTTAACTTACATACTACTTTTAATTCAAATTATAATCCATTTATTTATTATTATTATTATCCATCTAATTTAAAAATTATTAATTTTAAATATCGATTTAAGTCAATTATTAGTACATTTTTTTTTATTAAGTCTAAAATAAAAATAAAATAAATAAATAACAATCTTAACATTAACAACTTACATTTAATTCTTGTATTGATCAATGATTGTAGAAGAGTAGGTACATACCTACGTATATTATGCGAAAACTATTTGTGTAAAACTACTTCAGCTTTCAAACTCGAAAGTACCATTTTCTACCACCTATACAAACCTAATCGGGATAATACTAATAGTGCAGTATAGACTGACACTACTATTGATACCTAGGTACTATTATTGAGTTGTTTATACGATATTTAAAAAGTAAAAAATAGTAAAAATAAAATTCTGTGTGATTTCTTTGCCGGCCTTTCAAAGAATGAATTATTTATTTTATATAGCCGACTGTACCCATACACGTTACTTCCCCACGGTTGCATCCAGTTAACTCCCATTAATCACGCGGCCATTGTCGGCCGGTGGTCGATGATGTATGAGCTACTTTACTTTCCGAACAGTATGCTGAACAGATTATTGATATTTCACTTGTGTCCACGTGATGAATGGGCATGGTGGGAACAGTGACGGACTGCTCCCAGGAATATTTTCCAGGCGGGAATATTCCCGGTACCGGCCCTCCGACGGATGAATGATGTACGAGCTACTTTCCCATGGGCAGATTATTGATATTTCATTCGTGTCAACGTGATGAATGGGCATGGTGGAAATAGTGATGTAATGTAACGTTCCCGGGAATATTTTATGGGAAACCGTCATAAGAATCTTGTGAAATGAATGTCATATGTAGGTATATTTGTCAAATTCCAAGTTGACGTCAACTCTTCAGTTAAGTATACCTACCTTGTTGTAGGCATTTTATTTCGCATAATTAATTTTAAATAATTTATGGTTAACTACTTAATTATTTTTATCAAAATAAGTACGCTAGTATTTGCCGTTTAACCTTTTTCGCCGACTGTCCCCAAGGTACTCGTACTCGTTACATGTAAAAGTTGTTGCATCCAATAGGAATGGGAATCCATTAATCACCATTGTCGGCCGATGGTCGATGATGTACGACCCTTTAGTTTTCATGCAGTATGGTGAATTGATTATCGATACATATTTCACACATGTCAACTTGATGAATGGACATGGTGAAAATAGTGATGTGCCGTCCTTGGGAATATTTTACTAGAATAGTCCCGTGAATGTAGTTTTATGAAATGGAAATAGGTACCTTGTTTCCGAGAAACGTTACTTTTGCATACTTACTATGGTTTTAACTCACATTAACTTCTCTATCCCTAGTATACGTAGGTTAAGTGGTTAATATGTGGTAGTGGAATTCGCAAGTCAACTAGTGATGTATGAGCGTGACAGCGCTATGTGTGTATATAGTGATGTCTCACTCGCACACCGGAGTAACGTGCGAATTCACACCCAACGTGAAGACCGCCTTAGATACCGGGAAATTACCGGGAACAGGAAATTCCTGGCTTCCTGCTCCACAACACTAGTCAGGAAAGTTTAATCCAGTGTATAATAACGATGTTTACGCTGAATTAAAGACATATTGTTTGGAAGTTTTTTTGTGAATTGGAAACAAGCAATACTACGCGTGAATAGCAACAATGCTTGTGACGTACATCTCTTTTGTTAAAGTTTATACCTTTCCTCGGATTTTTTAAAATGGTTTGTACCTAGTCTTTTTTTTTTGTTGTGACAGAAAAAATGCTGATAAACGGTACACAACAGGACTGATCTCTTCCAGACAACCTTCGGGTAGCGAAATCAGCTCTAAAAGATTTAAAAAATAAGGCAACATACCTATATGTAAACTACGAGTAGGTATATAAGCAAATCCAAAGATTATTTCTGGATTAAACAGTTTGTTTCACACGCTGCAATAAATAAAAGAGTTATTTATATGCTCAAACACAAAAATATACTTTTTTAAATTTTGTGTATAGTTTTTGTGTCGGATCCCTTTGTTAATAGAGACCCTTTTCAAGATGTTCAAATTGTATCCCCCTATAAAGCGAAATAAAGCAAAGACTAATTTATTTTATATTTAGACTATTCTTTAGTTTTTGTATAGGGCAGATACAGCCTGGCAAAAAAGAGTAGAAATTAAAAAGTGGCAACACTGTAGTGTCGTCCCGTTCTCTTATATAAATTGATTTGAAAGGGACGACACTACAGTGTTGCCACTTTTTAATTTCTACTCTTTTTTGCCAGGCTGTAAACATAACGTATCTAATGAGATGAGATACCTACTACGGAATCACTGGTAGGTATAGAAAATGATGGCAAAATTTCAAATGTTCCGTTCACTAAACAAATTGGTCTGCACTTACCTAAATTAAAATGAGCACGGCAATTGCCGGAACCTAATGGCAACAAACGCGAACACGACAGAGCTAAACAATAGTTATTCGTTTTACAAGGGGGTAAAGTCGCTGTGAGGGTTTCATAGCACGAGGGTTAAACCAAATTTGCCCCCGAGTGAAACACAAAATTTTTCACCACACCGAACCGAAGCAAATATTAAATGAAAAATATCAAACATAATCACAAAGAAAACAACTCAAAATTTGCATTTGATTACTTTGCCTCATCAGCTCATCACATGTGAATAAAATACAATTTTGCTATCAATTTTTGAAGTGCAAAGTAAGCCTTTCCGAGCTGGTGTGGTGAAAACATACTTACAGTACATATGGTCCTATTTTTCCGCACTAGTGCATAAAATAGCACTTTTCGTGCGATGTCTAAAGTTTAAAGGGCCATATGTACTGTAAAACGTTGTACGATACACGTGCGAATAGATAATTCGCAACTCGTGTCGATTTAAAACACTCCCTTCGGTCGTGTTTTAATTTATCGCCACTCGTTTCGAATTTTCTCTTTTACGCACTTGTATCGTAAATAACTATTCTGTGTCCCTAGTGAAAAAAGGTATAAGTCTCGGGCAGCGCGGTTGTAAATGGGTATAAGTTCCAAGTAACACCTGTGCCCTTTTACTCCTAAGCTGCGTGAGACTTGTACCCTTTTTCACTAGGGCCACAGTATTATAGTTTAGCATATTTTCATTACTAGACGCGTGTTAGACGCCAATTCGGCAATGACATTCGTTTCGCGGGGGTTCCCTCACGCGAACTCATAAAACGTCTGAGGAGTGACTATAGACGATGAAATCGATGAGTAAGTGGAGTCAGACCAAGCTAACTCTGCGCAGACTTTGTAATCACAAAGGATGGACGTGTCACCATAAACCTCATTTCTATGAGAATATGACGTCTGTTCCCGTCTGTCGTCATAAGCATTGCCACACTTTGTCAAGTCAAAATCAGTGCAGAGTTATCTTGGTATGACGACGTTACTTAATTAAACATTATTATTAACTGACCAAGTGACCATTCATGCATACCTAAAAACCAAGTCCACCTATAGAGATTACCGTTTCGTTCGCTACATATAAATAGTACATAGGCCGCAAACGATTGGCATCTTGGCTTGGCTCTCTGTTGTGTTGTGGTTGTGTTAGTGCTTAGTGCCTTCAGGGGACCTCGACTCGTAAGGTCAGTGACAGCATGACGATGACGTATGAGTAGGTATTCACCTGACAGTGAATACAGTGATGACCACGTTACTAACTGTGGTTCAGACAAGTTGAATGGCCCCCAGATGTTAAAAAGCGCTTTGTGATGCTGATGGACAGTTTTGGAATTGGAATACATTTTAAACTGATTAAACATGCAATGAACGTTCTCATCTGAGCCCAGAAGAATTATTTCTTGATAAACAATTATAATAACAAATTCGGTATGTAAGTAGGTATTTACTTTCTTACAATTCTTACTAAACACGAGAAGTATTTTATAATTGACGCTTAGCGTGCAGTTTTAACTTAGCTTATCTATGCATGGGTTGGTAAATACGTACAGCCAAGGAATTTAAATTCCGACCCATTTCGTACTTTGTCACAGTGACAACCGTATGAGGTCTCTAGCGGCTTTCATATTGTTTGTCACTGTGACAAAGTACGAAATGGGTCGGAATTTAAATTCCTTGACTGTACCTCCAGTAATTATTCATTGTGTTATACTTTGCCCTAGTTAATGTACCTATTTTCCGTTTGAAAATACCCGTTAGTAGTAACCAATATGAGTCAAAAAAATAGTGACAATTGTTCTGTGGTATTTGTACAGTCAGCAGCAGAAGTAGCTACCCGGGCGAGGTGTTCAAAATTACCTTGACACGATCTTATTCTCTTAACAATAAAGTCGCGTCAAGATCATTTTGAACAGCTGACCCGCTTAGCAACTTCTGGTGCTGACTGTACATACAAGTTCTTGTAAATGAAAGGGATTCCTATTTTCTATAAATAGGCACCTAGGTAGTAAGAAGGGGTTATTATATTATATGTACCTACATATATTAAACTTAGGTACGAATTCTAAATAGCAATCTTCCGGATCACTGGTGCGTGGTGCCGTTACAATAGGCTGTGGGTTTGAATCTCATGCTAGGTACGTTTCGTAATGTTGTAAAATATAATTTCGTTATTAACAGATACTCTTTTTAGTGCAAAATTAATGGATGATATAAGGTATATGTAGGTAACTAGGTACCTACCTATAGACACATGGTTAGATAAAGTACTGTAGGTAGTCAGCAGCAGAAGTTGCTAAGCGGTCGAGGTGTTCAAAAAGATCTTGAACCGACTTTATTGTTAAGCGAATAAGAGCGTGTCAAGATCATTTTGAACACCTCGCCCGCTTAGCAACTTCTGCTGCCGACTGTACTAAGTACGACTTTGTCACATGCTTATATAAAAAGAAATGTCTAATGTACGTCTATATCTTGTACATAACAAAGCAGTAAGTCAGGAAATTAAACGCATTGTTGGCGAGAGCAACTTTCCCTCGTTCCCAAGTGCAAAATGGGTCATGTCACCTTGTTTACCGAAGCAACAACGCAACGCGTAATTAGGTACAAGTAGAGCGCTATCATTAACGTCCTATAGAAATGTACTGAAACGTTCAATTAGGACGCTTTACTGCGCATAGTGACAGGACTAAGCAAAGCAGGAGGAAAGCAGGTTAAAGTCATTACGCGCGCTGATGAGGAGACAATGCTCATTGACGGTTCTTTTCCTCGCGTTTTACAAATTACAAGTAGGTTTTTTACTTACTCGTCCCGGAGCTCATCGTGGTCAAAAGACATTGTGGCTGTGACACTACACTACACTTTAATAGAATGTTTTCGGTATGAGCATGGATCGATGGAGTGGTACGCGGGTATCGCGGCGTGCACGGGCGCTGTCAGCGACTGAATGAGGCTGGCAAGGTTTTCCGCCCTAGGAGAATGCGCGGAGGGCTGCGCGCCACCCAGCCTCTTAACTGTGAACCAGACTGACCGATCGTTAACCCTATTGCAACGAGATAAAGTTTATATTAGCCAGTTGTGTTAATACAAAAGTTTTCAACGTTTGCGAGGCGAGGCCTAGCTCGACAGGGCTACTGAAACTTTACTTTTGAATACAGTATGAGCTAATGGTTCTTAAATAAATTGTACTATGGCTCGATAATTGTAGGTAAGTACCTACTTTTTACTATGGTGTATGTGTAGGCATGCAGTGCGCGAAAACTGTAACTGCATAAATCTAATCTTAACGCTTTGAAACAGTGCTAACAGTGGTTTTTTATCTTTATTGTATTCTAGGCACGTACTGCAAGTAATAAACACACCAGTATTTCAGGCCTCCGCAAAAATGACAAAGATTAAGAGCTTAGCAACATCACAAAACTTTACGAATGGGATCATGTACGGTCAAAGAGATCTGAAACTCGTAACTTTTAATATCTTGTCACAACGTCAATAGGGCATCAAAAGTCTAACGTTTAAGCAGAGAGTAGTAAGTATGTATGTATATTAATTAAGAGTAGGTATTACCCTTCATATTTACAACGTCAAGTGGCTTGTTTATTGCATTTTAACTTTGTGCGTATGAAATAGTTTTATAACTTCAAAACTTTAAATTGAACCTGTCCTGTTGATGACCCCTCTCACAGGTACCTAAAGGCAAAGCAGGGGGTATTTTATACCTCATGAATATATTAAAAACAATTTACTAGTTCATAAATTAGAGCCAACTAGTTAGTGGGTACTAAGTTATAACTTCCATGTAGCTTCACCTAAAGGACCCTCTATTATGAGTTGTCCGACACGCACTTGACCGGCTTTCTTAGTATGAAACTTCATCGTTTCAAAAGCAAACAATAATCAAACTAGTTTTCATTCTTGAAAATATGCGCTTACCCGTTCGTTTTTCTTTAGAAAATATACAACGCCTGTACAAAATGAAGAAGCAATGCTTTAATAAATAAAATTTGGGTCAGTACAGTACAGTCAGCAGCAGAAGTCGCTATACACTCCAGGTGCTCAAAGAGAGGTCAACGTTTAAACTGTCATAAAGTTGTTGACTGTCATGGTAGCATTTACTTGTGAGCGCTCAACATGTCACAAATATCTTAACAGTCGCTATTCATTAATTTCTACACTTGCAACAAATCATTGATACCTTAGCTGTCAAAAAACCACTGGTACCTAAGCGATCAACGTGTCAAATATATCTGAACAATATGGAAAAATAGACGTTTAAAGCATACATGTATGGTCGTATATTGAATGAATAATAGCTATGCTAATTTCAGGTAAAGCGTTTTGACAATCATCGAAAGCAGTACAGTCTTGTCATCACATACATCTATCTCAGGTTTTGCCCTTCAACCATTGACAGGGGCCTGTCAGTCAACTTACTGCAAACTATTTCTTTTATATAATAGAATCTTCAAAACGAATGAGTGACACATAGCGAAAGCTAACTGAAGCCGAATTTAGAACCAATTGTCAAGGCACGTTGTGGTCTTGTTACTAAGGCGTTTGCTTTTCAAAGCAGAGACCGTGGGTTCAAATCTCAGTTGGATGCACCTAGAGATTACAGCTTTTTTTTTGGGTTTCATTTCTATTATTAATTTGTGGTTTTATATTATATGTTTTTTGAAGATATGTCACATGTAGCGTATGTACGACTTTCTAACAAGACGTTGTAGGTTTGAACCCGCAGTGGGCGTTCCTTAGATTACTCCTGTGTGGAATGCCATTTGATATTTACTACTAGGTTATACTAACAATAAGTTCAATGATATACCGTATGTATCAGAACGAAAGGCCAAGAAAGAGACCCATTAATGTTTAGGTCATACTGAGCAACTTTTACTATGGGACCAACCCCGAAAACGCGGAACAATAATTGGAATTCGATTTATCTGCACAGTCGGACTGCACAGTTTTATCGCAACGATTTATCGTTACGTATGTAGCCGGCATTAGTTATTGTCTAAGTTTGACACTTGACGAAAAAATACTTCTTTAAGAAAGGAGGTGTCAATTCGTAGCTGCTACAGTATTTTGTTAAAAGTTAAACAGATAAAATGTTGATGCTTAGTTACCATTGAAATAACAACTGCTTAGCAACTAGTGGCACCCTGGCTGCTGACGTACGTGATTGGCAGTGCGTGTAGGTATTAATGACAGCAGCTTGAATTTGAGTGCTCAGTTACCACTGACTTTCTAACCGTTATTGTCATTGTGATTAAATAAGGGTGTATGTGTTAAAGAAAAACTCAGAAGTTAAGATATATGTGACGAACTGAAAGCCTACGCTAAATTGACAACTTAGATGACCTTATTTTTGTGACGATTGAAGTGTATATGTTTTCTTGGACACCTTGCCCGCTCAGGTATATCTGCTGCTGACTGTACACAACTATGAAATAGAATCGAAAATTTTTATTTGACGTCAAGAACAATATCCATAAAGATCAAAGTAATTATGATTAATCACAAGTACTTACGTCAAATAGGATGCTTCTCAGTATAAAAGTCGAGTTATGCCGACAGGCGACAGCACGATTTTCAGGGTACTAAGTAGTACCTCTAAGTACTTTGTCAAGATTTCACGGGGACTTAGCGAGTGTTAGGGTTTTTTAAATACCTCAACGAAGCCACGAAAGGTAATGGAATGATGAAATTAATGAGCTCTTTTATACTATATCGTAGTAATAGTAACATTAATTCGTGACCGAATTTTGGAGAAATACTGTCCAAAAAATAAGAGGATTTTTAGGGTGATAGTGTAAGCATGAAACCTAAGTATGTTTAGCAATATGTTTCGTATTTCTAAGAAACACCCTGTGGTCTCTATTTCGTGAGTTCGATAAATGAAAAACTTTGTTATAGCTCCTAAAAAAACAATGCATTGTGAAAGAACCTAACGACTTTTATAAACAAGGTTTTTTTATGTTTTCCCTTCGGGTCATTGTTAAATTACAAATCCTACATTGTAATGAAAAGCCCTTTTCCTTGTTTAAGTCCTTTTTGTGGGCTCCCTCGGGATCAATATTATTTTAAAGGTTACGTAAAAAGTTGTTTGTCAGGCTGTTGCAGTTGTTTTTACCTTTCAGGTTAGACAGTCAAATTATGGTCGGGTTCAAATTATGTATATTCTAGTTTTATTTCGACCGTGACTTTGTCTGCGTGGTATTATGATGATGATGATTGATAAAAGCTGTCATGTTCTTCCCCGGGACTTAAAACTACCTTCATAGAGCCCATATCAAATTTCATCGAAATCAGTTCTGCAGTTAAGTTTGAAGAGGTAACAGACAGACTTTAAAACAGTTACTTTCGTATATCGTCGGGTGACAAGCAAAAGTCACTTATTAACACCATTGAAATTATTGGACAATAAACCATGTTACAAGTGTAATAAAGTGCATTGTTACTTTAATTTTTTGATAGTACTTTTTGACTTTTGCTTGTCACCCGACGATATATAATATTAGAAGGTATTTCTTATGACCGGAGGGTAAGCTTGATTGTACCGAAGACTAGCAAACTGATTGTAGCATAATATTTATACAGAAAAAACTATGGCATTAGAAAATTCACTGGAGGCACTTTTATTCTAGTATTTTAGGACCGTGAAACAATATTGAAACAAGTAGTAATGCTCAACACACTTTATTCCGAGAAGATACATGGAGCTGGAAGGGCACAACTCGAACGATACTCGACACACAGTAACAACTCTCGACGGTAGTATTATGAGCCAGCTTGGACCGAGCCTTATATTATGATAAATCCCTTAATTAGATTAAAAAAGGATAGTTAAACTGAAAACAGATGGGTAAACCTTGAAATTTGAAGATCATCTTTCGGCAATTCGGCATCTCTGTTACTTGAATTCAAGAGCGACAGTGAAACAGATAGACGATCTTCTAATTTCGATGCTGGTGGTAGCCATGCAGGCACAAGTCTTAACGGCTCGAATCTTCAAGGCTCGACTAAGCCGACTCACAAAACTACCCAGCAGTGGCAAAGCATTCATATGAACAGCCAATGAACTAAAGTTAGATAAACTATACCCCGCGTTTTTTTAGTTTTTTTTTTTTATTATTATGAATTGGCTTACTCATGGCCACAGACTAGCCGAGGCGTAGACGTGGCCTACGATGGAGCGAGCTCGCCCAGAAGGTGCCTGTTCACTCTTGATTTGAAGGTTGCCGGGTTATAAGAACACGGAAATGGTGTGTTTAGAAATTTTATAACCTCAAAAGTAACTTTTTTCCTCCAATATCATATCCGAGTAACTAGGTATGCACTGCACTGAATTATGGTGTCGTTTACATATTTTTATACCGCAATAGTAGATATCATAGGAACCCCAGCATTGCGGAAGAAAAAAGGCATAAGGGTGCCAGAAATTATGCAAAATTGAACCCTATTACTTTGAAATAAAGTGCAAAATCAGGTGGGAAATATATTCCCTCTGCCTTATAAAGGCACTTTTAGTTAATTAGCACTACTTTTGAGGTTACAAAAATTCTAATCTTTAAAAAACGGGGTATACATAATGACTAAACCGACTTGTAAGCTAGCCAAATGTCTTCAACCCAGCTCACTATTTCCCCCCTTTTTCTGTTTATTTGCAGTCAGTTGCATATTCATTCAAGGCGGTAGCCCACTGCGGCCCACCAAGAAGAAAAATACGAGTAGGACGAGAGTGGTGGAGGATAATTGCTCTACAGTAAATTAGTAGGCGCTAATGAGTGGTGACCGCCAGTGGTCTTACATTGTCTACACCAGCGGTGGGCAAACTTTCTTCATGAGGGGCCGAAACTTGAAGAAACTTCAGAGGAGGGCCAAATTTACAGCAAAAATGCATTTTTATTATATTGATGGCCATATTATACATTTTTCAAATGACCGGCGGCGGGCCAGATAAATCCTTTCGCGGGCCGGACGTGGCCCGCGGGCCTTACTTTGCCCACCACTGGTCTAGACACCTAGCTAGGCAGTGATTGGTGATCTTTTACATAAATATTGAACGCTTTACCACTGCGAGGTACAGCCAGCAACAGATAAATTCACGGATGATATTGGTGTGAAAATCTTTTATTCTGTTATACGATTAGCATGATCACGGTCTTTAATTGCTGATCCAGACTTTCGCTATGAACTGTCCGAGTGGTATGCCAGTCCGTAAATGAATAAACGCGGCCGTGTAGGTTACATCTATTGTTGGCTGTACACTTACTATACAAGTCCAAATGGCTAATATACACATTATAATTACTGATATACTTTTAATAAAAATAAAGCACTTAGAGTGTCTTCGCATCGAGGGTAAGGTTACCAGATACAAATTTAGAATTTCCTGACAAAATTCTTGATTTCCGAATATTTTTCCTGACATATTTTTGACGACGATGACGACGACGACGGGGGGGTGTAGGTCTAACCGTTAGCTATTAAACAAGATGTTTTACCGTACATTATTTTTAATCGCAGAGGCAGAGGATACTTCTTATTATATTGTTATCTTTACAAATGCAACATGCTTTCGATTTCTAAAACATCTATGTATGTATGCTTGAGTAAAGATTTGTTAATTAATAATTACGAAGTTATTGATAAGTTGAGTGGATTGGGTAATGAGATATCTCCATATTTTTTTTTACAATGTTTTTTGGATTTATTTAAGTAAATAAAAAGGTACTTTATAAAAAGGTCTATTAATTCAAAAAAATCCTGACATTTTCGTGTTCCGTCGCCATTCCTGACAAAACGCAAAAATTCCTGACATGTCAGGAAAATTCCTGTCATCTGGTAACCCTAATCGAGGGTATATCTTTTGTGAAGTAACCTCTAAATTGAGTTCAACTACTACTGCGTTAGATAATCTTAACTTCAACGGAATGAGGAATTAATGTCTTTCATCCGCGATAAAGTACTACCTACCTATAGTTAAAGCTCGGGTCTATTTCAACACTTGACAATTTTCGGGACCGATAAAAGAAATGATAATATTTAGATATTGTCTATGTCAAATCCGTATCCTATGTGAAATAGGAGCCTATTTCACCAACTTGACAATTTTATCTGACACTGACAATTCGCCATCATATTGTTGACAATTATTGCTGGATATCGTTGCTCCTTGATTTCCCCGAAATGTATAGTTGGTGAAACAAGACTGACCGTTGAAGAATTAAGCGTGAAATCTAAAACATACATTTATTAAATAGGTTTTATCAGCAATTTAAATTATAATAATAGAGACATCACAAAAAAAGTAGGTATGCTTGAATTGTACTTAATCATAACTTAGATTAAGTAGATGGTTCAACAATATTTGATTAAGTAATGATTAGTTAATGATATAATGATTTACGATAAAACATATACATATTTTAATATAATATATATCGACATGGTCATTCTTACTTTCAATAAAAAATTGCAACATAATAATCATCACTAGAAGTTACAAAGACTTAGATATCTAAAAAAACTCATTTGTACACTAGTAAAGGATGGAATTTACTAAAATGTTAAAATCATTGGTAGAAAATAAAGTAGGTATTAATCGTAAAACAGCGTATACAATTAAAGCTTGTTATTTTACACGGAAATCATAAGAAATGAAAATAAGTTTTAAACAGTAACGTTCATTCATCTGTGCATGCAGCACTTTGTGAGTAAAACTATGTCATTTTTTTCATTGGTTTTCTTTGAAAAGGAAGGTCAACACTCCCTCATCGACGGCCACCCAGCACTAAAAATATTTACTATTTTCGTGAATCATCTCTAGAGCTCGCATACTTTTGCCTTTGTATAGAAAGATCTATATTGGTAAGGACCAATAAGCAGCAAATGTGATGTAATTTTCAAGGCTTGCGCACTGTGGCCGTGTGATTTGTGTAAAAGAAAAAATAACATCCTGACTGTATAAAAACGTACCTACGCGTAAGTATCACTCATTTTGACATTCAATAAATACTGGAAGCAAAAGGATCCAGAAACACTACAAAATAATTAGACTACTGACTAGTACACAAATGTACAACTTACACATACTATTTGCTAGGAATCAACCATCGTATCTCTAAGGGCGCATTTTCATTGGACGACTAGGAATGGTTTCCGCTCACGTTTGTTTTGTTGGTTTGTAGGACAAAAGTTAGTATCTAAGGTCAAAACCAAACGCTGTTTTATTCAGTCACTAAACTAATCACAAAACCATTTCTGTCTGGTTTTAAGTTGTAAGAGACGGTAACAATTCAAGCATCTCAGGGTCAAAATGCTTTGATGACACAATTTTCCAATCTAAAGTAAAGTGATCCCGAAATGTACAGTGAATTGTCATTGGCAAATGACAATTGTCAATTTGGTGAAATAGGGACTCATATAACACTAGCTTGACAATTGTCGCTTGTTAAGTATCGACCCAGAAATGTTATTGGCAGGTACTTGTAATTGTAACTTGTACAGAAATATCAAATGTCAATAATTGTCATTTTAGCACTATCTTTGACGCGGGTACATGACCAATAGTAACCTTTTTCAACGGACAAGATCTATCAAATATCATAGAAGTGTTTTTGTCAGCATATCATTGAATGAATGACATAAAATTACGAACCTTCATTATGTGGCTTTTATTTTATTTTTTCTTCCTTTAGGGGATGATGCCAGTAGCTCCCGTTCGACCAATGAACCTGAGCCCTAAATTGTACGCAGAAAAGTCGTCCTGAGATCGTATGGCTTACAATTTATACAATAATAACATTACAATAGTTTGTATTCGTCGATACAGACACACAGCAAACGATCGGTTAAAATTAAGAACCACAACTAATTCGGGATGAAGTCGAGACAGTATTAATAAATATTGAGTTATTTAATTATTTATCTTGTCTGTCTATGTATCTATAGGACGCAGGATGAATAATCTAGAACATCTAGATGGCCATACCACCTTATGGTCACATGTATCTATTCTGTATGACTGACACAAACTTTGACACATAACCATAATAGGCATTGTTAATTCAGATATTTAATAAAACACATACACTTAATTCACCACACTGTAAAAGAAAGTGTCAGACATAGTCAATTTAAAAGCAATCAAGTTAATCTTTCATTCTAGTCCGTGCATAAAGGTATTTTTTAGAGATTGACAGATAAAATTATTCTGAAGTGTTACATGGATAGCAACAACAACATTATGGTTGGGTTTACAAATAAAGTGTTTTTGTCTAGTTTACATTCTGGCAAGACTTTTTACGTAGACATGGTTTGACCTATTTATATAGCCTAGGCTGAATAATGATAACGTCAGTCATAGAGAATTATTTTTTAGCTATGTATACATACTGGAGTCAGTTATGTAACGCTGCCATACATGACCCAAAAAATTTTTATTAAGCTATGAGCTTCATCACATCTGATATTTGAGTAATTCTAAGCATTTCTAGCCTGAAGTGGGGGGGAGGGTGGGGTACAAAGACGGCCGCCATCCGTCATCTTTAAAAAAAATCTACTCTGATCCTGGTGGGTACTAGGGCAAGTTTGGTATAATTTTCGTATAAACCAAAGACGTAGAATTCATTGCTGATATTTGTTTTTTCAATTTCATAGTAATTTTACAAGAAAAACGTAAAAAGGTGAAAAATTTGGTTGGAGATTTTTGCTACGCGGAGCCGAAACTACAAAAGATAGAAAGTTGAAATTTGCACACTAGATTACATTTATAAAGTGTACAAGAGATAAGAAGCGATTTTGAGAAATTCAACCCCTAAGGGGGTTAAAAAGGGGATGAAAGTTTGTATGGGGTTCAAGTTTTATTTTAAGCTAGGAATTTGAAACTTCGTAAAACGATATATTATTAAAATACAAGAAAACTAATTTCAGCGTTTTTGAAAATTCATCCCCTAAGGTGGTGAAAAAGGAGTTGAAAGTTTGTATGGATATCAAAAAAATTTTCGAACGCGGGACTTGAATCTTTGTATTTGGGGATATTATTAAAAGACAGGAAAAGTAATTTCAGCGTTTTGTAAAATTCATCCCCTAACAGGGTTAAAAAGGGGTTGAAAGTTTGAATCCATTACAAATCCGAGTAGACACACATTTCTTATTGGCTCCCAGGCTTGAAATGCTTAGAATTACTCAAGGAACATATGTGATGAAGCTCATAGCTTAATAAAAAATTTTTGGGTCAACTTTATAACTGCTTCCGCTATACAGTGCCCCGAGCCTAAAGTTACAATTTTATAGTGACAACATTCAAGCGACTGACACACAATCCACCATTGGCGCGAAGCTTAGGCCAAATATTGCCGGTTTAGACTTGTAAAATTGTAACTTATACGTTTATAACACTGGGCATAGGTGATAGAATAAGCAACTTAAAAAGTTACTTTTGAAATGACTGACTAACAAATGCGTCTTAATCCATTATGGCAAAATAAATAATCGCCCATCATTTCATTGACTATCTAAAACTAAAACCTGTGTATTCCTAAGTTGTGGAGGCTAAATTATCGGTTTTTCTCAGTATAAGTAGTTCTTCCTCGGGAAAATAGCGTGAGGTTCCTTGTAGTTCGGGTCAGGCTGGTTGCGGTAGCGGCGGGCGAGCCACACGGCGAAGAGCTGCAACCACACACACTTTACAATATTTGTACGAAGATTGTCGGCCCAGAGTCTCTCCGAAGTTCAATATGTTCGCTCTTAAGTGAGAACATTCGATTGATCTCAAAATGATGAATAAACTAGAGTCTAGAAAACCTACTTAAGTAATACTTACCGATAGTGATACTATCCGAGATTTATTGTACAAAAAGAGAAACATGTAAAACCGCCACAGCTTACTTGTTGTCAAACTTGCGATTTAAACGCGACCAATTCCTTCTATCGTTCTGTACTTGAAGAGACACGACAAGAGCAGCAACAGTTATTGGTTTCCTAGATTATAGTTTAGGTTAATCATCTTTGTAAGCTAATAATGTATGTAGCTATTTCGTGCAAGAAATCGATTCACCATTTATTCAAGAATCATGCAAGGGAAGATATTTAAACTTAGAGATTACCTCAGGCCAAAATTTTTTATATAAGTATCTCTTTTATAAGTCTGAGAAAACTTACCGCAGTGCAACGAAATTGGTATAAACAAACAAAAGTGCAAACTAAAACCACTTGCAAAGGTCAGTTTTCGATTATATCTAATTAGTATTTCAATCACGTTAGTCACATTGCGCTAAGCTGTAAATTACTAGTATCGCTTAAATGTTGTTCCAATAACATTTTAGGCATAATTGCATGCTAATGAAGTGATAGTGCGGTGCGTAAAGTGCTACATTAAAGTACATCGAGAGGCATGCAAATTAAACATTTAGGTAACAATGTAGGTAAAGTTAGTTTTATACTTATCAAGGAAGAGTATGCATACACGTGGCAAGAAGAAAAAAGCTTGTGATTCCCTGTTCGTTAATTCACAATTAATTAATTTGAAGTTTTACAATGGTCACATGGATATAGGAGCAACTTGTGTCAAGAGCCTATACACGCTTGTCTTGATCCAAGCCTGTGCAAAAGCTTGAATGCCATTTACACGTTTGCAAGTGCGTATTGTATTCCGGACAGGTTTTATTGTATTCCTTTGATTTGAGTTCCAAAACCGACACTGGCCTGGATCGGCTACAAGCTCTTGCAAACTCACGCAAGCCAAGCCAATCACCCCCTTTCACACGTGGCAAAATTTGAGCGCAAAGAATCAATCGGTGGTAAAAAAAAGATTAACGTTACCTAGAGCTTGTCAGCCTCAAATCCTACTGCTTTCAGCTGATTAGGTACTAACTATGCTAATATGCTTCGTAATCTTCGTTAAATACGTAATAAAAGCATAAGAAAGAACTCCACAGCAGTAAGCTAGACATTTGAAGACACTCTAAACGGTATAAATAATGAAGTGATCTCAACAAGCACGATCACTACACATTATTTATTTCAAAATTGTACCGCATTATGTGCTTGATTTAGACCCTCATGCTTCTTTATGGAGAGTTCTTTCTGATATTAAAATAACGAAGTATACAGACGGGCATGCCCTATCGGCTGAATTTTTATCCCAAGCAAGTATAGATATAAAATAAATTCAGAAGCTCGTGCTATAGCAGATCATTTATTGTTTGGACGAGAGCCAATGCGCAGAATATTTTAGACACTTCGTATACCTACCAGTTACCACACGTATAAACAAATATAGGCAAATTTGACAATTATATGCTTACATTTAACTATTAACCAATCCATGCATGTTAGTTCTCGCCTCCAAATAAATAAATGTATACTCCTGCTGCTGACTAACTAGTGTTATGTTATGAGTTAAGGCTCCGCTGAACCATGAGGGCTTTAACCAAAAAGGCTATAAGTAGTTATACTTTTTCGAAATACCTACAGGGCGAGCCCTAGCTCATAACACTAGGGGTCCATTTTTCGAACGCTACTGATCTAGTATTATAAGTATTTTCATCGCAAAAATCACCTCTACTTATACATAAACCTTAATACTATGACGATACTTTTTAAACAACATTGTTGCTTTGAACACGTGTCGAAGAAGGTAGCTGACCGCTCTGCATAAAAGAAACAAAGGCTTTTGTTTAACAGATTAAGGTTTAAACCCAAAAAATCTGTTTAGCCTGTGTTCCATTGTTATTTCTATTGTTATTTTGCATGCGTTGTCTAAGTTGTCTTGGCACACTTATAACAGAAGACTTGCAGTGTTCATAATATGGACCATAACTAATCCTCGTCTTTATATCCCAGATACGAGATAGGAATATAAAAACAGCTTATTCTAGTGTAGGTGCTACAAGTGCGGACATAAAGCATGCATAAGCAACACACAAACGCGTCAACCACCTCGAGTTAGCAAACGCCGTGAGTCCGTATCGGCGGATCATTCAGAGAAATGCACTGGGGTTAGCGCGGGGGTCCTTTTGATTACGGTATCTTACTGTCAACCACACACCCAGAAACTGGAAAGTAACATTTGTTAGTCACAAATGCATGCCCGTGGATAGTGTGTTAGCGAAACCTTTTACAATTTTACAGGGATCTCCAAACTCTTACCCATACATCATGCCCCTATTTCACCAACGTGACAGGTGCGACAATTCGACAAGTCTCATTGTTGCTGACGTCACAGGCATTCATGGGCTACGGTTATCTCTTACCATCGGGCGGGCCGTATTCCTGTTTGTCACCATCATTGTGTTATTATTTACTTATTAAAACTTTATTATATCGGCAAAAAACAGGTATTTCTCTTGCGATGTTTATGATGATAATGATGACAATTGTTACAAGATTTCAAAGAACTTTCGGTAATTCTTGACAGCAAATGAGTTCTGTGTCGGAATTTCGTGACAATTGTCGCATTTCTTGTGACAATTGTCATTAGCTTCGCAAAATAAGTACTTATTAACTGGCGATATAGTGGAGTTTTTTTTAATTAACATGTTAGTGGCAAACAACCACACCGCCCGTCTGATGGTAAGCGGTTAACGTAGCCTATGGAGGCCTGTGACGTCAGTAACAGTGATGTCGATAATTGTCGCACCTGTTACGTTGGTGAAATAGGGGCCAGGACATTAGTGACAGTAGCCAAGATGACAACCGTTTATGGACAGCTCATCGAAAAATAAAGCCTGGAAGGTTTTATTTCTTGTG
Source organism: Cydia fagiglandana (assembly GCF_963556715.1). NCBI lineage: Eukaryota > Metazoa > Arthropoda > Insecta > Lepidoptera > Tortricidae > Cydia > Cydia fagiglandana. The sequence continues at coordinate 4,254,512 of NC_085932.1, read as the reverse complement.
CATGTTGCGGGGCATGTTTACATAAATTAGTACTTACCACTGAAAATCCGCTACATGGCGAAGGACAGATAAAACCTTCTCGGGCTTTATTTTGCGATAGGCTGTCGATAAACGGTTTACTAGGCATAATTAGTGGACTTATTTTAATACTTCTTTGACTTGAATCAGTGAGTAGTTTAGCGTAGTACGAACAATCGTAAAACAACAATATTTAGAATGAGTAATAAACACAAATAACACTTGGATGTAATAACATTTGTGAGATCCCTGTTCAAACAATAAAGAACGCCACCAAGAAGTATTAATAAATATATGCGTCTTGAAGATAAACTTGGTTATCAAACTGAAGACGCATCCAAAACTGCATTACTACGAGGCTGCGGGCTGGACGCAAACGGCGCGCGGCGCGGCGAGCGGCGAATTAAGGCCGTTCATACATTTGGTCGAGCGCAATGTACATATATAGCCCTGCCGGCCTAGCCAAGGTCACAATCGCTATCGCTTCGACAACGAAAAGCATTATGTCTCTCTATCACTCTTCCATATTAGCGCGACAGTGACAGTTGCGTTTCGATCGCTACGGAGCGTAAGCGATTGGCATTTTGGCTACGCGGCCTGATTTGCCGCTTGCCGCTCCGCGGCATAACAAACGCCTAATCGTTAATTATCGATTTTTAGGTGGCATTCTCTATTGCGTAAAGTATGTACATCTTGTCGCTAGCAAGCGTAAATTGAAATATTTAAAGTTATGCTGAAATATAATTGAAAGTGTTAGAAAAAACCTGAAAAAACAATCATATAGCTAAGTGAAAGTCTTGCGTGAGATGCACGCCAATAAACAAGACGATCGTCAAGTCAAGGTCGTATCATAAATCATAATCAGTTCAAAACATTGACAAATTGTTAATTTCGAATCGACCTAACAGTACTTAGGAATATGTAAACACGACTCAATTGAAAAGGCCTAATAGTAAGTGTTCAGGTAATTTTATGCAAGCTGTAGGTACAGTAGTTCATTTGTGTGGCAACTGTACCAGCCGACAATTTCGTGCACAGTAATTAATTAGGTTAAGAATCTTACATTTATATTAAAAGAACTTATGTTGCATTTCCTGTGCATCACATACCGCCATTATAACAAAACAAACTCGTTTCTCAATTAACACAAACAAAGGAAATAAAACTCTTTTGCATAATTCAATATTGAAATACTTCCGATTCATTCTTATAATCTATATCATTTACAAATACCTATACTTACATATTTTTTAACTTATTATGTAGTCGCTCAATTAAATACCTACAAAACTCTATGTGTACCTACCGACTTCTCGGCGATATAACTATCCATACCAACTTATAATAAGATTATAAGATGTACAAAAACAACAGAGGTCAATGACATGAAATAATATACCAAATAAATATTTATCGCGTATTTTTTCAGAGTAAAGATCAAAGAACAAATCAAAGTGACATGCTTTAGCACCAAGAAAAGTGTTACTATTTGTCATAGTAAATATTAGTGCAGATATATAAAATATAATTCAAAGTATAAGATACTAGTAGGCTATGGTACCTACATTTCCGCAAATAAGTCGTAGAGCAAAGCGAAGACACTCGAAAAAGATACGTGCAGTTAGAAAAAATATGACGTCAAGATATTTATTGCAATCTCCCTTGAAAAATGTTTCAAATGTCTATATAATTATGATAACATTGATAACTGCCAGAAGCACTTACGGCGTTGTTATTTTTAGTTAGTTTAAACAACAACATAGATAAGTTATCCGAGTTATCTCCCTACCCACACACATTCATGATTTATTTCAAATATATTTCATGCTCTAACCTAAATAATAGATACAATGTGTGTAAATTTATTCTAACGTAAACCCAGCGACAATTATAAGCCCCGCTAAGTTAGCAGAAGATTTAGCGAAATTTCGATATTCGATTACTGCGGTAGGCCCTCTGATATTTTTCTCTAATACAAGGAATACTTCAAAACTGATCCTTATACATGACGAGCGGAAAAAAGAAAACATCAGATAACTAGTATTTCGCCGGCAAACAAAAAATATAATTATCTTATCACTACTATAGGTACCATCCGAAATAATAAATTTCTTAAAAACATAATAATATTAAATCAGGCCTTGAATGTTATCGTCATCTGCCAAACCGAGCTTCATAAGAGCGTCACGATAGCAAATTGACGAATAATATCAAAGTAAATAATCAAATACAGCAAAACCCGTAAATGTTTCCGAATGGACCGCACCAAGTACGCAAAATTCTTAAACGGAATAAAAAGTATGAAAACAATTTGTAGGTACCAGTGTATAATGGCGTTACGCGGGAAATCGTGTTAAACATGATCGTATTAAGCGGGTTGTATTGTAATACAGTACCTCAGTGAAGCTGAAGAATAGCCCGATGCCTCCGCATAGCTTGAAGGCGTAGTCGATACGCTCCTTGAGTTTTTCCATGCAGGGGGCGCAGGCACAGTCTTTGTCCACTGAGTTTATGCAGCAAAGTTTCTGCAATACCAACAAATTATTCGTTATTTATTATTCGTTAAGTACAGATATCAACTTCGAACCCGAAACTGAAACGGCGGATGTGGCTGAAACAGCCGCCAAGCTGAAGTGGGACTAGGCGGGACACGTTTGCCGTATGCCGGATGACTTGTGGGCTAAAACAACAACCAATTGGGTCCCAAATCAAACCCGGGGTCGCGGCAAACCTCGACGGCGTTGGCGAGATGACCTCGACGCCTTTGACAGGAACTGGTGGGATACATGGAAAGGGAGGAGGGAGGCCTTTGCCCAGCAGTGGGACACTCTAGGCTCATATAAATAAATATAAAAACTGGGCAAGTGCGAGTCGGACTCGCGCACGAAGGGTTCCGTACCATAATGCAAAAAAAAAAAAATAGCAAAAAAAAAACGGTCACCCATCCAAGTACTGACCACTCCCGACGTTGCTTAACTTTGGTCAAAAATCACGTTTGTTGTATGGGAGCCCCATTTAAATCTTTATTTTATTCTGTTTTTAGTATTTGTTGTTATAGCGGCAACAGAAATACATCATCTGTGAAAATTTCAACTGTCTAGCTATCACGGTTCGTGAGATACAGCCTGGTGACAGACGGACGGACGGACGGACGGACGGACGGACGGACAGCGAAGTCTTAGTAATAGGGTCCCGTTTTACCCTTTGGGTACGGAACCCTAAAAAGTACAGATATCGATAGTGTAGAGATATAGGATAGCTAGGTCCGGTTCGGCGTTGGCTAAAGCTGGCGGGATACCACTGTGGACCGATCAAAGTGGCGTGCTCTTCTGTTGGAGGCCAAGACTCATTTTGGGTCATCGCACCAACCAAGTAAGTAAGGTCCGGTTCGGCCACGCTAAATTTGCACCAACTTGGCAGCGAAAGTGCATACATATCCCATACTTGAGTTAGGACCAGGCATGAAAACTTTGCGTGGTCAGATTCTAGTTTTGTGTTTTTTTTTATCTTCACTATCAAAGGTGAGTGCCTTTGCCATGAAGTGGCTTTTTAGCGATAAGAAATACTAAAAAGTACGGAATCCTCGGTGGGCGAGTCCGACTCGCACTTGTCCGGTTTTTTTGTTACGAAACCTGCCGAAACCGAAACTTTGGTCAGACACTAGTTACTACATAACATATTAATGTACCGTGTTTAACATAGTTGAGCCATCTTAATATATATTATATCATAACCTTATTACATGTAAATAAGGTCTAACCAGTCAGCTAAGTGTGTTGCTGTTAGAACTAATGTGAAATAATGCGATTATTTTAATGTGATTATGTGTCACTGCGTAAGCTATTAGAATTAGACATTTGTGGAGTGACGTAGTAAGAGAATCACTGTTATCAACATGGATGATTCTGGAAACTATACGAAAATGTACCTGTTAAGTATGGAAATATAACTACATACATTACATTTTGAAAGTACTACTTCTACCATAAAACATAACATGTTTGTGAAAAATTTGTACGTTTTTTTTTTTTTTCAAAATCTATTATGATAAAGTTTGATAAGATAAGTCTGCAATGATTTAGATAGCACACACAGTGCAATATAATTTATACGTCATAATTTCATAGAAGATTGACGTTTAAAATACCACTTGCACTGCATGCTACCAAAATCGTTGTAGACTTATCTTGGTCTAACTCTAGGAGTTACTTTTTCAGATGATTTTTAGGGTTCCGTACCCAAAGGGTAAAATGGGACCCTATTACTAAGACTTCGCTGTCCGTCCGTCCGTCTGTCACCAGGCTGTATCTCACGAACCGTGATAGCTAGACAGTTGAAATTTTCACAGATGATGTATTTCTGTTGCCGCTATAACAACAAATACTAAAAACAGAATAAAATAAAGATTTAAATGGGGCTCCCATACAACGAACGTGATTTTTTACCAAAGTTAAGCAACGTCGGGAGTGGTCAGTACTTGGATGGGTGACCGTTTTTTTTTTTTTGCTTTTTTTGTTTTGTTTTTTTTTGCATTATTGTACGGAACCCTTCGTGCGCGAGTCCGACTCGCACTTGTTTTAATTTTAATGTCCGCTAAATGTAAGGAAAACTTTACTGTACATTTAGGTACCTATTACTTTAGTATGAAGTAGTATTTATAGCTGGTCAAGCAAATCTTGTCAGTAAAAAAGGCGCGAAATTTAAATTTTCTATGGGACGATATCCCTTCCCGCCTACATTTTTCAAATTTGCCGCCTTTTTCTACTGACAAGATCTGCTTGACCAGCTATAACATGAATATTTTCCACTTACATTGACAGCATCACAGGTGGGGTAGTCAGATGTGGCATTGAGGGGGCGAATGTTAGTCTCGAACCCGCAGCACTGGAATTTCTCCTGCACCTGACTCTTCACTTCCGTGTTCACTTTGTTCCATCCCTGAAATTGTACATGTGAATAAATACTTGACAATAATATTGTTGAAATCTATCTAAACAGGATATGCTAAGTGCACTATGATTTAGACCAGGGCTCTCCAAACCCCGGCCCATCCGGCCCGCGGGAGCCACAGGCTCCAGGTGTTCAGCTTAGGGCAGCAGTAACAGAAGCGCAATATGACCCTCAGGTAAAAAACATTGGAGACCCCTGATTTAGACGTCACCAGATGTTTACCAACATCAGCTGCCTGTCTAAAAGTCATAATGTATTGTTTATCATATTATCACTAGTCATAATTCTGAAACCGTTAACTTTTCAGGATTTTCGTAAGGTATCCTATAGATAGAGTAGGTTAGGTTAGGTTTGTTTAATGGTTGTGAATGCATAAACGCATTTCCCCTGCGACAAAAAAAAAAAAGGTTTGTTTAATGGCAATCCTGAAAAGTTACGCGTTTCTGAGAAAAACTAATTATGAGTAACGAAAATGTGGACAAACAATACATGACTTAAAACTTTTTGGGAAACAATAGAAACCGAATTTATACAACATATTAGCTATCTCATAATGACTTTAGGTACTCACTTGCTTAGCCAACATCTCCTGTTGGTCCGAGTTCACGGCAAGACAGGCGCAGGCCACTGAGAATTGCACCAGGAACAACAGGAAAAGAATCACCATGTACTGATTAAGTGGTTAAGGAAATTGTCCACCAAGTTTCCTACAAAATACAAGATTGTTTCCTACCAAGTGGTAGGAAACAATCCAATTTTAACATTGTTCAAACTTGTGGCCATCTTACTTATACTAGGTCGTCTAGCATGAGTGTAGCGTTCTCGTGGGTGACTCGATACATCTTGCGCGATTTCAAGTATGGTGAATGCAACTCATGCTAGACCACCTTAGGGGTCATCCATTAATTACGTCACACGTTTAGGGGGAGGGAGGGGGTCAAGAAAATGTGACATATTGTGACATGGGGGAGGGGGGAGACACAAACTTTGTGACGTCACTTTAACTTCATCAGTAACCGAAAATTTATTTAAATTATTTTATTCGCTGTACATTTAAATAACAAGATAATCGTTTTTATTCGTTTAATTTTCTTTCCTAAGCAGTTTTGGGTTATAAAATTACTAATATTTATATCGTCAAAAATATTTTGATAAAATATTAATAGTACTTAGGTACTTACTTAATTCGATTTGGCGATTTCGTAGAAAAAATGTGACGTCACACTAGGGGGGAGGGGTTTGCCAAATGTGACCAAGTGTGACAAGGGGGGGGGAGGGGTCAAAAAACCTAGAAATTGGTGTGACGTAGTTAATGGATGACCCCTTATACCTATTAAAAGAATGTGAACTAAGAACATATATATCTCATCATTAGGCCTTGTGCATCTTTACGGATGATCTGAGCAGCATCTATGACTTATATTATCTAGCGACAGTGGCTTGCTCGTGGCTATCACTATGAAACATATTGCCAAAGGATACAAAGAACAGCATAACTTGGTGGTGCTTGACGGCTCCAGCCATGCCCAGCAACGAGATCAAGATGAGCAGGACGCCGCATGCCAGGATACCCCCTAAGATGGGCAGGTTGGTATTCACCAGGGACGAGGTCTGCCCGTACACCGCTACAGATATCAATATTGAAGCCACAACCTGGAAATGTCTTACATATAATCATGTGCAAAGATCATTTTTCTAGGTATCTGATTATTATGTTTAAGCGCTCTTTCTTTAATATGGACACATTTAAAATGTTTAGTCATATATAGCGAGGTTGGTGTATGGCCAGCAGTCCAATGTCAATCTTTTAATGGGACAAAAAATTTAATTCACATTTAGGGTAGAGTACTCCAATATGACCTACATACATGTTCACTTTTCTATTACTATCAACTTTTGAAAAAAACACCTTGTCTAGTGAAATAACAAGTGGCCTTGCATTCCTGGAATGTAGTGAATAGCTTTAAAGTACATCTGCATAGGGACTAAAAACCGGGCAAGTGCGAGTCGGACTCGGCTCAGTCGGAGCAAAAAAAAACGGAAAAAAATGCAAAAAGAAAACGGTCACCCATTCAAGTACTGACCACGCCCGACGTTGCTTAACTTTGGTCAAAAATCACGTTTGCTGTATGGGAGCCCCGCTTATTCTGTTTTTAGTATTTGTTGTTATAGCAGCAACAGAAATACATCATCTGTGAAAATTTCAACTGTCTAGCTATCACGGTTCGTGAGATACAGCCTGGTGACAGACAGACAGACAGACGGACGGACGGACGGACGGACAGCAAAGTCTTAGTAATAGGGTCCAGGATTGTTTACCCCTTGGGTACGGAACCCTAAAAATGCAAGTGATGTAACCATTGTGATTTAAATATTTTAAAATATGTCTCATGAAAGTTTAATTTCACACTTCACATTACATCTGCATACCCAAACATAATTAAGGCCTCCTCATAAACCTTTCACACAAGATTCAACTATATTACTTGTTTAATTGAATAGTTTATAATATAAACTTTATATTAATTAGGACTTCTTGCAACAATAATACTGTAAAATACTGCTTGGAAAATACTGAAATAATTATTATTACTTAAGAGAGAGATTGTAGGTATAGCCTAAATTTCGAGCATTGCTCAAATCAGATTACACTTTACATAATAGAATTTAGAGGCCAGAGAAATGCACACACGTGTGAAGGGTATAATTTGTGCAATCTTTTGTTCGAATGTAAGGTCAAAAACTGTTCGATATCTTACCACATAGAGAATGTTAAGCGCGATCAGCGCGTTTTTAGAGCAGGTGAATCCTCCGCACATCTTGATTATTTATATATTCCTTCTTAGAATGATAACAATTTATGTGGCAGAATCAGAAACAGGAACAGCTATTATCTACACTCGAAAATACATGTCTCATGCATGAGACAAATAAATGTAGGATGAAATATACACAACTATCATAAACAAGGTCCAAACTGATCAGATTTTTATAATCAAGAGCACTGAATTAAGTGAAAACGTTATGTACGCATAAACAATAATATATTTAAATAACGCGTTATATTTTCGCAATAGTTTTACGTTTATCGTTCAACTCCGATTGTAATGAACTGTCAGTCAAGTGTCAAGCAAAGCAGCAAGCACAGACATTTTTTTAAATAGATATGTTGCCATACATATTATTATTATATATAAATGTCAGTAATATTTAAGGCGGTATCACACTCATATGTACAGCTTGGCAAAAAGAGTAGAAATTAAAAAGTGGCAACACTGTAGTGTCGTCCCGTTTACTTATATAAATTAGTTTGAAAGGGACGACACTACAGTGTTGCCACTTTTTAATTTCTACTCTTTTTTGCCAAGCTGTATATGCTACGTTTACATGCGTAGATGCGTAGCAAGTCTCTCCAAGCCAACGCATTTATGCGTAACAGGGACCAAGCGATATAGCTATATTATTCCACCGCATAAGTGCGTCCCTGGTTTGCCGAGACTTGCCACGCCTGTAAACGCAAGAGCAGTGCAGAGGGCATGGAGCCATGGAGCTAAAAATAGTATAGAAAAACAAGAGATGGACAGCCATATTTGAGAGAATATGTCTAATATGTGCTTGATATAGCTTCAATTCAATTTATCTATTTGTAATTTCACAACATGCCTACTTGTGGTGGCTTTTCCACTTTCATTTGCGATTTCATGCGCCAATATTTGTATATAAAATGAAAGTCTCAGCACTGACCAAACATCAATACCTAGGCAAACAACTTACCAAATATATCGCAATTCAAAATTCACAGCCTTTCAGATGGGTCAGATGGAAATAGGTACTCTAGTAAAAATAAGGGAATAAATAATTAAGAACATCATAAGAATGTTAGTAATCTACCTAATTATTTTATTAATAAAAATTTTCTAATCCGGCCTAGATTATATTTCTTAGAATAGTGAAGTAGTGGATTGTACAGGACATCTTTGGTTTTATTCTTACACATCTTTTCCAGCTGTATCATCTTGAGTCTCAAGTTTTTTTAACTCATTCTCAAAATATAACTTCCTATGCACCAACGCCAACCGCGGTTGTCTTAGGAAGAAGTTTTCGTTTCCAAGTTTACTGTATTTCTTCTCTCCTTCTGCTCCCATCAGTTCTCTCAATGCTTGATTTCTCTTGAGTATCTTATCATAGAAGATGACTCCTGCCTCAACATATTCAGGGCCTAATGCACACAATGATTTGTCTACCTCAGTTTCATAATAAACTTCTGATACATCTTTCATAAGGAAGTAGGTGCCCAGACCAAATAATCCTACTATTGAATAAAGAGTTCCACGCATCGCTGCTGGCCCAGAGTACAAGTTTAATTTCCTATTTAGATATGTGGTTAAGTTATATACAAAAAATATGCAAATAAAAGGAAATGTGGCTTCATATTGAACCTTATTGTTATGTGTCATAAGAATCTCTCTGCAAATAGCGAACTGTTGAACTCTCTCTGGAAGGATCAGGGAGTCTGCCAATTTCTGGCCAGCCTCTGATGTCCAATCTACTTTCTTCTGGTTAACCTGCAAATAAAAAGGTTTAAGTTTCTGTTCTTTCCTTTCCACTAATTTATGTTATGTGGAAAAAGGATGCAAACACTTAGGCATAAGTCTCCTAGAAAGCAATATTAGGCAAATTATCTACAGCTCTTCCCACAGTTATGATTTATTTTTCTTTCCCTTACTTTAATATCAGCATTTTCTAGGTCAGCAACTGACTTGTATGTAAAATTAATAGGTATCCCCACTGCCACACCATATTTTGAACTGCTGCTGCCTGAAACCAAAATCAGTAATACTGTAACTTATTTTACTAATTAATAATATCATCATGCTGCAAGTCTTAATATTTTTGGTGTAAAACCATACATATAGATATTTTTACTATCATATAATGACACTCGCCTAAAGGACCAATTTAGATATGAAATTAGCCTATCAAAGTTTACATTTGTTGTTATCACCTTCAGTCCTTTAACACTCAGGTAGTCCAATAACAAATATTTCGGTACATGGCGGGAAGAAGTTGATAACTCGAGATATAAAAGTGAAGAAATTAGAACTTAATTTACCTGCATGAAACAAATCAAATCCAAACACTGTAAAGGGTGAGACAAGTTTCCGATGTACATCAGCCAAGTTGAGGATATCCAGGCATGTTTTATATCTTTCCGTAAGTTCTCTTGGCAAAGGGTCCGGTTTACCATCTCTGGATATAAAATCACAAAGTTATGCATTGTTGGTTAACAACTAATATGATTACTTGTATGAAACGTATGCTTGTATCTCAATAGTGGCAAAACTTACGTGTAATTGTGAACGAACTCTTTGTATTTATCTAGGAAAAAGGTATGAGGCAAAAACTTCGCTGCAGTTAATGCAAGACCACTGCCGGTTACAAGAGCAAAGGAAACCGACCGTCCCTGATCGGTAAGAAACCAACTTATCGGCTTTCGTGAAACCATTGTAAGAAGCTAGTTAATGTATATTTATAGATATGTTGTTCTGCTTCGATTTAATACACAGGCAGCTTCATTTCACAGTCAATATAAAACTTTTGTGATAAATCCATAGGTTAGGTTGGATTGGATAACCGATAAGCTCTAGTTGTCATTTCCAGTGTTTCCAGTACGTTCAGTAACTAGTATAAATCACACTAGTGTTGTGATACTCATTTACTCAAGAGTGGGGCCTTGGGACGATGTATACAAGGCTTAATAGGATAACAATTTTTCTTTATCTGTTCAAATTTTGACATATTTGACAATGGTTTGACATTTGTCATAAATACAAAATGGTCAATAAACAACGCGAACGCGCGTTTTGTAAAGCCGCTGTTTAAACAACGTTAACCTCATTTTTGGTTAATTATAATGATTATGACTTGAAGTCGGAATACAGTATATTAAAAACTACAAAAATGATTAGAGTCACACACCAACTGGACTATTTACGGCTAGCCGAGCTCGACAATGGTTGGGTGGAAGCTATCTACTTTTCAGAGTTCCTCGAGTTTGGAGAATTTCCTGAGCAATATGCACTCATTCTGGAGAATGTGGAAATTCGGTCAGTTTTTCGTAAAATTATGTCAGCCGTGGACGAATGGCTCAGGGATTCTAGCAGTGAAGAAGAGAAGTCATGGGCCTTGTTATCACGTGAAGTGAACCCTCGGAAGTTGCTAGCATTTTTAGCATATTATATTGATAATGGGAGTAAGAATATTATGTCTCACGAACACCGGAACACTGCTCTGCTGGCTGCGCGTGTGTACTTCAAGATGTTGTCTATCCCAGGTTACAAAGCCTATCACATATATCATTCCCAGCTGTTTGCACAGTCCTTAGGATGCCTTGGTTACCCGAAAATAATTTGTGAGAATGAAGACAACTATTTCAACTTGAAGCAATTGACCAGGGAGGTGAATTCCGTGATTAAATCACTTTCATCATTTGTAAAAGCTCTAAGAGCGGTGATTGACGCCCTGCATTTGACCCCAACTGACATGAATTTTGAAGATATTCTTAGTAACCTGGTGGAGTTCACTGGTGGTGCTATTGTTAACAAACTTGATATAGGTAAATATGATTATCATAATGAACAAGGCTATATTCAGGGCTGTCTTAAACTATTTTGGGGCCTCTGGGGGTGCCCAGGGGGGCACATAGGAATTTGGGGCCCTTTAAGAAAGTAAAGAAAGCAAATTAAACTATCACTTTTCTACTATGATCTTCAGTTTATTATGGGTGATCTACTATTATAAATATACTATTACTGTCTGTTCTGTCCCCTGAGGATGGGGACCCTGGTCACGGGCCCCGTGTGCCGTCATGGTAAAGACGGTACTGGCTATATTATAATTTCATACCACATTGACATTGCTTAAAAATCTAAAATTATTGCAGAACTACTTGCATCATACTTCTAATTGGTTTTATCTGCATGTTTTTTTGGATGTGGACTATTTTATATATATTTCACTTAATTTGTTGTGTAATAATAAGTCAGCTCATGTTTGCCATGTAGTAATTGTTGTATTACAGTACATTTATTAATATTCTCTCATTGATTTCAGACAAAATAGAACTAGCCAACATTTCTCAAGTAATTTATGAGATGATAGATATACTCTTGTGTGACTCTGATGGGGATCCTAAACCTGAGGCCATTCAGCTGTTGTTTAAATGTCTGCTGCCAAAACTAGTAGCTGCCTCCGTTGACAACAAAAGTGCCACTGTAAGTTTACGTTCATGTCATTCATACTTGTTACTTACTTACAGGCTATAATTAAGTTCTTATACTTACCCAAGTGGGCACTAGTTTAGTTCATTTTCAGACCACATTATTATGTGATAACATATGGATAACATGTGTATTTTATGTGAAATGACTTAAAAAGACACTTTATAAGCACTATGGATAAGTGAACATTTTTTAAACAGACTTATAAACATTCAAAATTAAACAAAACACACTTTACAAAATACACAGTTCATGTAGTGAGTTAAAAACTATCTTGCATACATGATCACAAATAAAAGTGTATGTATCCTTTGCTAAAAAATATTGCCTTGTAGAAAATTGCTGCATTGTCATATTTTATTTTTGCTATCAATTACTGCAGCAATTAAATTTTACTAAATATATTACAGGGCTAAGTATTATATAAGTTATCATCTTTTTATTTTCAGAACTTAGTCAGAGCATCATATGTGACTTACTCGGGTTTGATACTGACCAAGTATGGGAACTCAGCACTCTCTGCATTCATCACTCTTCTACAACACCTCTGCTATACCTGTGATGGTTTGGTGAGTTATTTCTGTGAGATATGTAGGCAAGAATTTAATTGTATTTTTTATTATTTTTGTTATGAGTTATGATAATAATCAAATGATAAAACTATTATAACTATATAATATTTTAAACTTTCGCGTTTTGAATACATATTAACTCACATTATAGACGGGTCTAACGCGAATTATATTCAATTACCTTGATATACCGACGTTTCGACACAGTCATCACATCACATCAGTCAGCCGCGACCACGACCAGTGAAACCTGTGTCGAAACGTTGGTAAATCAAGGTAATTGAATATAATTCGCGTTAGACCCGTCTATAATGTGAGTTAATATTATAACTATATTAATCATTTGACTGCCAAAGACTTCAACTGACATGAAGCCTGGCTACAGCCCAATATCAACCCACGTGCATACTTGGTCTCCCATTTACCAACATTTATCTCATACTGAAACTACGAAAATGACTTCAAATATTACAAAAACGCGAAAATATCATCTTCAATTACCTTAGCCTTTTACAATCTTGAACATAAAATCAAATTCACATCTTTTCTTTTCTAGTTATTGCTGTCACTTTGATGTAGTTGGTTCCATGTAATAGTAGAGTTCTAATCTTGACAAAAAAGGATAGATAAAAATGAAACTATAAAAAGTTCTGAACCTTGTAAATTATTTTGGTCATATTTGTCATTTTAGGAGCGCGCAGAAGTTCGGTCAGCCCGCGTGTCGCTAGTGATTGGTTTGATGAGTATTCTACCACAGAAGTCATACCGCTTCATCGTCCGCTGGATCCTCAAGTTGTCCAACACGGCCAAAGTGTCGCATCGGCATATTGCACTGGTATGACTATCCTTACTTGATATCTTTGTTGTCTGAGAAATACTTTTTCTTAACGTTTTTTTTAAACTATTGTGATATGCGCCTAAAATTTGAGGTAGAGATAAACTATTTTACACTGCGCGTCTCTCCCCAGAGCATCTCACGACTAACAGGCAACGCACACAAGCAAGGTCTTTGTTTGCATCTTCAGATATGAGAGAATTTTAAATCTGTATCTCAACCTTAACACCAAGTCACTGTTATAAATTTGACACTTTTAATCATACCTGTAATGTTTACTTTTAGGAATTGATTGGGCAGTTGTTAAACAACGATCCAGAAGAATCCGCCGCACCTCCGCCTCCGACAGAGCCACCAGGTGAATGAACTGACAGATAAAATAATTCTGTAGTACAAAATATTGTATGCGCTTTGACAGTTGAAGTGGATGGCGTTGCGCCATTTAATAAATAAAAAACTAACGCTTCAAAAGGCAGATGATTTTGGTGGCGGTATTATTCCTTCCAAATTTTTGAGACTATCAGTTTTGATCTGTTGTATTTGTTTAATTTCGATATACAGTAAGATTATGTCAAATCTAGTATTTAATAAATATTAGTAGTATTGGAATCTGTCCTCGAGTGAAGTCTCGGTAGCTTAGTTGGCAGAGCGATGGGCTAGTGATCCAAAGTCGCGAGTTCGAGCCTCGCTTGAGAGTAACTCGAGACAGTGAATTTTTCCACTATTAATTTATTTCTAAGTTAGTATTGAAAAGCGGACATTAATTCAACTACTCTAACCAACTTTAATTTGTATTCATGTTTAATGCGTTAGCAGCTGTATCATCGGAAAATCAAGAATCTGTCGACCAATCATCAAACCAGCCAGAAAACGCTGACACTACAGCCGCTCCATCTAATCAAGAAGTATCAGATAACCAAAACATAACAACAATGAAAATTCAGAATACCTCCACACCTTTGCCAAACTGTTACGTTGTTTTATCAAGATCTCCTGGCATTGAAAATGCAACAAAAACAGTTCCCTATGATAACCTCACTCCAGGACCATCTGGTACTGAAAATACAGCACCGACTGATGACCCAATGACAGGTGATCCCACTCCTGGAATATCTGGTACTAAAAATACAGCACCAACTGATGACCCAATGACAGGTGATCCCACACCTGGAACATCTGGTACTAAAAATACAGCACCGACTGATGACCCAATGACAGGTGATCCCACACCTGGAACATCTGGTACTCAAAATACTGTACAAATAAGCCCAGTACCAGGTCCATCGGGTCTTCAAATCAATGACTCTCAAAGTACTGACTCAATAGGACCAGAGATTTTTGACTCCGGGATACAAGATCCTACGACAGGCCTTGACACCGAGTGTGATGATTACATTATGTCTTTACTTAACAACGAGAACCTGCCAGATTTGCCCGGGCCTATAGAGCTTGGTGATATAGATCTCCAATTTGCTATGTTTAACGAACTTAACAATCAAATTAATGAAGCAAATCAGGTTGAAGCTACGCCTGTCAAGGATGTGACTGTGGAACTGGCTACGACAGACAAAGAGGTGGTATTAGTTGAACCGGCCACGCCTGTCAAAGAGGATCCACCGATTGAAGCTACGCCGCAAAAGAAGAAGGGCAAGAGTAAGAAAGGTCGAGCGAGTGCGGCGGAAGCTCCGCCGCCGGAACCCGTGCCGATAGATGATGAGAGCAGCCAAGAACATAATGTAAGTATAACTGAAAATGTTTCTTACAGTTAGAAGTTTCCTTGCAATCTACTGCTTACATTGCATTTAATAGTCGTAAGGATAGTTGAATTTAAACTGTCGTGAGTCATACGCTAATATTAAATTAATTTTACGGCTTTACTGGCATATTTCGGAGATTGAAGTGCTGATTGCACGCGGCGTATATACCACATGATCACTAACAGCGAACGGTGCTTTTATAAGAAAGCGGTGAATCTATTTTGAGCTTTATTTCAAATTGAAAGGACTCAATTTTGCGGTTAAGGCTAATTTATCACTCGTCTATCGAAGATAGAGCTCAAATACCATATTTTTATGTTTTTGCAGCCCGACATAATAGCCGAGGGCGACATCGCAGGCCTGCTTCGCCAGCGCCCGCACACCGTACCCCACGCGGAGCTATTGCGAGCCGTGTATGACCGCGTCAACGACGTCTCAAGTACGCTGCGAACGCGCGCGCTTGCGTTGCTCAGTGACTGTCTTGCGAGCCCTCGCCCGCCGCTACGAGAAGCGGTTTCAGTAAGTATTTGTTTAACCAAGCATCCACTAGGTGCCGCTATTACTTGCGATAGCTGCATCGCGCTAACTTTTTTTGCGATATATGAAATACACTTAACCATACTCGATTAAGGGTCGGTTGCACCAAATTGATCATCGCTAAAGAGTTCGCTAAATGCTATTGTATGGTAAGTTTCATAGTAAACCGCCGCGGTGCGCCGGGTGAAGTTGATCAGTATGTCAAGTGCGAATGGTGCAACTGGCGCTAAATGTGATTCTATTCTATAGTTCGTTTTTTTAGCATTAAAAAGAACTTGAAAGAAGGTAAGCGATCTTAACATGTCTTTTAATATAAAACGCTTTTTAAAAATCAATAACTATTACTTATGAAAGCAGAAGAATATAAATGATCGTATTAGATTCATAATTGTTACATATTTGCCGTAACTTATTTTTAAATTGTAACGTAGATACGTTACGTAACCTAGGTTACATTTATAAAATTAAATTAGATTAATAAATAACTTATAACACTTTAATATTATTTTCTCCAATATGCTCGGAAATGTTCACCTTACTGTAGCAAAAATAGTACGGGAAGTTCTTCGTTAATGTCAAACTCTAACTAAAAAACATCAAACTATCGCTGTCCTGTTCTAGCGGACGGGAAGTAAAAAAACACTACAGTAATAACTTATTACTGTAGTGTTTTTTACTTTTTAATAATAAAAAACGCAAACAGCCAATTATTATTGCCGTGAGCCGCTTCTACACGACCCGATCAGCTATCATTTCACGTGTATGATCGTGCGAATACTGCTTAATAAAATCAAAGATTATTTTTATATTTTTTTTAAATCTCATCCGTGTTCATAAAGCTTACATAGTTTGTCAAAGGACTTTCTCATTTCAAACATAGACAAAGAGAATCATACTATCTTTGTCTTACACTAGTACTAGCACCCAAAAGAAAAGGATGGGTGTAGTTTTCCTGGTTCTTACTGACTGAAAAGTTGGTTTGACAAACTATATTGCGCAATTATATTGAATGAACGAATATTGAATGGTACTGAATGGCAGAATAAGTTTGTGCCTTTAACTTTTAAAAATTAACTAAAGAGGGAAATTGTTTTTGACATTTTGGATGTGAAGGTTTGATTTGAGTGATGCTTGATGCTTAAATAATAATTATTTTAGCTTATTTCCTCGCATGTTTGGAGAAAAGCACTATATATGCCTCGGCAGGAACAGCAATTCGTGGATTCGTCTTCTTTGTCGGACTCCGCTTCGCGTCGTCCGACAAAATCGAAACTCATCCACGAATTGCCCTTTCCCGGCCTCTGCAATAATGTACTATTATACAAAACTGTTCCTTCTAATTGCGACTCACTGTACTTCGTGCAACACTCTTTTGTCCGAAGTAAACCGGCTAGCGCCGTCCCCGTCCCGCGGACCCTCTCCGCGCGGGCCCGCGCGCCAGTCGAGCAGGGCAGGACAGATCTAGCTTTCGTCGCCGGCGCACGCTCGCTTGCCTTCGCGCAGCGACGTCTGTCGTGCCCGGCGAGAATTAATTTGTTCGATTGCATTCCGTTCGTGCACTCATTTAGTGCAAATGGAATCATTTTTTAGTGTTTAAAATCCCCTTTGGGGAGCCTAGTTACGGCTAAGACCGTAGCCGAAGCAGACCAGTCCGGCAGTTCCTGAGCGGCCCCAGCTGACGTCCCTCAGCTCGTCCGTCTCCCAACCCGCAGTGGCTCCGGCAGCTTCAGGGGAGTACTTGCGTGGTGGAACAGTCCTCGGAGCAAAATCAGTACCGGCCTAGAACCCTACCCTACGACTTATTCGTGTGCTTGCGGCGGAGAATAAATTAGTTACTTTTCTTTACTCTTTGTTTAATTTTATTCTGTACCCGTAGCAAAATGTGTTTTTCAATTAAAAGACAAATCAAGACTGTTTACGTACAACGGGTTGCACTCCGGGAGTGCCGACAGAAGTGAAAACTCAATGACTAGTCCAAAATGTTGTTTAAAATTCGAATAGAAATTGTAAAGTTACCTTGCAGACCTCGCATCTAAATATATTTGGTCATGATATTTTGAGTTTTATTAGTTCTAGAGTTCCTATCGCTCAGGATTCAATGTACCCCCTTGACGGAAATATATCATTTTGATCCCAAACTACTATTGTTTACTATACAGGAGTTGAACGGATCAGGTGCGGTGTCGCGGCTCATGGTGGTGGCGGCGCGCTGCGTGAGCGACGAGCGCGCCGCCGTGCGCAAGGCGGCCGTGGCGCTCGTGCACCGGGAACTCGTCGATGGACCGCCGCCGCAGCCCAACGACCTTGGGGTATGTTATTACAAAACATATCTTACGCAGTTTCTATAAGGGACCTTTAGATACATATGTACCGTCAGCAGCAGAAGTTGCTAAGCGGGCGAGATGTTCAAAATTACCTTGACACGCTCTTATTCGCTTAACAATAAAGTCACGTCAAGATCATTTTGAACACCTCGCCCGCTTAGCAACTTCTGCTGCTGACTGTACGTACCTGTGACTGGCACCTTATTTTGGCAACTGATCTTCTAAAGCCCTGTTTACACATTGATTAGTGTTTAGTGCGAGTTTATACATTTGCCACTACTACACTACTATTACAAGTAGCAAATGTATGAACTCGTACTAAACACTAATCAATGTTTGAACAGATCCTAACTCTCTAATTGACAACAACCCGTTGCTAAAACTGGCGACGACTTTCTCGCGCAAGTAACATATGAGTATAGTAATATGTGGATCCCATGTGAATAAAAGATATGTATATATATATTAATTATGGCCTGCTGTAAATAGTAACATAGTGCCATGCCGGCGCATTCGCCCGCGAAGCAGAAACTCACTCATCGCTCCTCATTAATCGGTGCCAGTCAGACGGCTGCCTAAACCTTTTTTCCATTGTCATACGATTTAAATTGAATTTGTTTAGTATTGGAAACTGAGTGCTCGTATATCCCACAGATCCTAGTGAGCTTGTGCCGTGACGCGAGTATAATAGTCCGTTCGGCGGCTATCGCTTCGCTCGGCGAGATAGTAGTGAAACGACCGAGCGACGACGTTTTGGACGCGTTCCTCGCTGGGCCCATGCATCAGATGAGCGACCCGGAGACCAAGGTACCACTATATTTCTAGAATGCTTTCTCTAAAACTTCGTTCATTTGAAATTAAAACACCACCATTTGAAATTTACACGCCTCACGAAGGCTCGCTCATCCACCTTTTTTTTAGTAGCCTATATTGTGTCCCACTGCTGGGCAAAGGCCTCCCCTGACTTTCGTCATCAACCTTTACTCTCCGTTATAGGTGCAAGAGCTAGTAGTGAATCTAATGCAGCAGGTAGCCTTCGACCGCCTCCAGAAGCAATCGTCTCTAGCGGCCGAGAGTCCGCTCCCGTGGCAGTTCCTGGCGGCCATCACGAGACACAACATGCGGCGGCACCTGCAGAAGGCGTGCGTGCTGCTCGCTAAGACTTCCAAGTGTATTAAGTAAGAATATGCAAACATTGTTAATGTAGAACATCAAATGTATGAAATGATTCAATAGCAAACTATAGTTCGTTTTTTTAGCATTAGAAAGAAGGTAAGGGATCTTGACATGTCTTTTAATTGAAAAACGGTTTTTAAAAATCAATATGTATTACTTATGAAAGCAGAAGAATATAAATGACAGTATTACATTCATAAATGTTACATATTTGCCGTGACTTATTTTTAAAACGTGTATTTCAATTAAAAGACACATCAAGATTGTTTACCTTTTTTCTAATGCTAAAAAAACTAACTATATAAATGATTGATGGAATGAAACCGGTATTTGTAGATTTTTAAGTTGTTTTGATAGGCGTCATAATGTAACTAAACATAACCCGATTTGTATTGCAAAAAGTTTTTTATTTTATTGCGATGCGTTAATTCTATCCCAGCACCACCACCAGTTCTTGCTGAAGCTTCCATTTATTTCCAGTTTATTCATGGTTTTTATGGCAGGTAAAATAATAGTTTGTTCATATATATTACGCAGCCATCGCGTCGTGGACGCAGTCAGCACGCATCTGGGCGTCCAGGGCGATGAACGCGACCTACAATGCCTAGTGCTTCTAACGAGCATCGCGAGGCTAGTCGACTACTCTGATGTTACCTTCATACTGGACTATTACTACAGCCTGGTTGACAACACGCAGGTAAAAACACTGATTTATATTTTCATTATTTTTGCAGAAGTATTTCGAGATTACTAAGATAATGCCGTTTTTGAAACGTCGGAGGTAATTTTCTAGCTAATTTATACGCGATTAAGTGCCCGTTGCCCTATCCGCACTTGACAGAGTGATCAACGTCATCCGGCGGGCCGCGGTGGTTTACTATGAAACTTTCCATAGAATAAAATTTAGCGAACTCTTTAACGATGGCAAACAGTTTGGTGCAACCGACCCTAAATCATTAAATTAATTTACTAGTGAAGGAATTAATTTAGGTACGTGTTTGCGTGCCAAATTTTAAAATATTGCGTGCGCGCTGTTATGCACTATGTATGCCGTGCAACGCAAAATCACTGGCTGGGTCGCCATGTGTGGTCTGGCGGGATCTATATCTGAATCCCTAAAGTCTTTTCTCCTATCTTTGCATTCCCTAATATTGTTTGTCATAATGATCAGTTGTCCTAACACTAAAAACCCTAATTTTGGTTTCCCTAATTATTGATTATCCTAATGTTTTTTTTTATTTATTTATTTAGGAAACAAACAGTCGCATACAAATATGTTTAAGCTAGCAGATATACAATAAGACCTATAGTTCCATTAAATATAAAATAATGATATTGATAATAAGTAGAAACAGGGCTAGTTCGGTTCTGCCTATAAATAGGAAGATGCACAGAAGTAAAAATTGGATACACAACTCATAAAGTACCAAGTATCGATCATGCTTACAGACGTAAGTACATACATTGCATAACCACTCACATGCTTTTGGTAACTGTAGCTACCAGCTGTCACCCTTATTTTATTATAATAATAGAGGTCACTGAAAAATATCAAGCATGTGAGTGGTTAGGACTGTAAAACTATGACTTTTTGTTTAAACTAAGTATGTAATAACATTACACTGTTATGGAAATATTTGGCTCCGCAGACCACTACTATATTTACCGAAAGACAATGAGAAGATATCTAGATTTATGAAGTTAACATTATAATTTTGACAGGCTCGTCTAAAGAAAGTATTTTTGGCGAAATTAGAACTACAAAAGCTGATATGGAATGTTTGGGGGTGACGAGTGGGAATACGACGCGGCAACTTAAAAACAATTTTTTCAAGAAGAATGGAAGAATCAATGAGGCTATTTAGGAGTTTATAAACAAACATTTGATCTATAAATACACGTCTTTTTTCTAGTGGCCCAAGACCACGACGGTGTGTGCTATTCTCTGACATGTTTAAACCGTGGCGGAAGTGGAACGACTTTAATAACTTGTTTTGAATTTTTTCAATTCTTTTTATGTGAACGGTATATTGAGGGGTCCAGACAACGCTACCGAATTCTAAAATGCTACGAACATAAGAGGAGTATAATATTTTTAAGGTGTTTGGATCTTGAAATGGCTGAGATAGTCTATTTCTTGTAGGCCTTCGTGGTGATGTGGTCTATGTGTGAAATGAAATTGAGCTTAGAATCTAAAATAATGCCAAGATCTCGAACCTTTGTGACTCTATTTATGACCTTTCCTGAAAAATTATAATTGAAAAGAAGCGGACTTCGTTTACGAGTGAAACTAATACAGTTGCATTTGTCAGGGTTTAGAAGTAATTGGTTATAACCGCAATATGTGGCAAAGCTATCAAGATCACGTTGCATGTCCAGGCAGTCGTTCTTTGTTTTTATGATTTTGAAAATTTTTGTGTCGTCTGCATAGACTAGATGTTTAGAACTAGAAAATGATGAACCCATGTCACAGATTATATAATAGTTCTTACGAACAGATACTTATGTCTCAAACAAAACGTAAATACCTACCGTTTTGAGACCTACACAAAAATACAATGGAGTGACCTTCAACGCGCCGCTCCCCGCACCGCGCGCACCGGCACAACGCTAGGGTTGCTGATGCTTAGAAATGATAAATAAATACCTACTTAAACAGCGGAGTGAAATAAAAGGAAAGCTAAATCTTAAATTATACCTAATATTCCGACTATGCTTGTTTGCGAAATAGTCATTTTAAAAGGTCATATGTCCCTGCAGTAACCGCAGTGTTTACACCGTTTTATAAACCGCGCAATAATCCCAGCAAGAATTAGTTTCATCATGTAATTTAAAACCAGATACAGATTAATGTTACACAATAAAGAAAAATAATAGAAACCCCATGAATACAGGTAATTAATTATTATCAAACTGCACAACGGGACTTAATCGCGTATTTAAGTTTTAAGATTTACCTCCGACGTTTCGAACGTCGGAGGTAAATCTTAAAACTTAAATACGCGATTAAGTCCCGTTGTGCAGTTTGATAATGTTTAATAATCGTGAAGGTAATTAATTATAAGTTAACCAGAGCAAAAATGAGTAGGCACTTTCCGGTGTAAAGTTAACTTACCTACTGTCGTTAAAATAAACATTTACCAAAATAAATTAGAAATTTGCTACCTATTTCAAATAGATAGATATCTAAAACTATACATTTGTCATACATGATAAACATTACGGGTTTAATTAAAGAAATTCAATAGTAGGTAGGTACCTACTACGAGTACGTAGCTTTTAACTATCGTAAAAATTGACAGTGCGGCGCGCGGTGACGTGCGTACGTGAGCGCGTGTGGCAACCAACTGGCTTGCTTTTCTACCGTGAACGGGAGCACATTCGTAGGTATTAATCCGAGCTCGCGCGGAGAGTTCCATAGGCCTGCCCATGTCGTTAACATATAGGATAAATAACAGCGGTCCTAAATGAGAGCCTTGAGGGACCCCTGAATCAATGGTTAAGTATCTGGAAGTATAGCCCCTCAATGATACTGCCTGGCATCGGTTTTGGATATAGGATTCAATCCACCTGTAGAGATCGCCGTGTATACCGAGTTCGTATAATTTGTGTAATAACATAGTATGGTTAATTTTGTCAAAAGCTTTTGAGAAATCGGTATACACGGCGTCAACCTGCTGACCGTTGTCAATAGCGTTCAGAATAAAATCTGTGAAGGTAATGAGATTCGTGTCGACACTACGGCCACGAAGAAAACCGTGTTGGTCAGGAGAAATTATACGAATGATACAACTTGTCAATTCGGAGGTCACTATTTTTTCAAGAATTTTGCCAAATATGCATAATTTAGATATGGATCTGTATTGTGTCACATCATGTTTATCTCCGCTTTTGTGTATTGGTGTTATTAAAGCCGTTTTCCAAACAGAAGGGAAACAACCCTCGGATAACGATTTACGGAAAATAATAGTGAGAGGAGTAGCCAATTCCTTACTACAGCGAGAGATTAAAATAGGATGAATACGGTCGAGACCCGCTCCCTTATTTGTATTAACCTGTTGGAGATGTTTAAGGACAAGTGTTTTATTTATGTTAATCGAAGAGATATCTACCGGACTATTGTTTGTATGAGAATTAGGAGAGACTGGGTGCACGGTACCTTTAACAAAAACTGAATGGAAATAATCATTAAAATAATTAGCTACTGTCTCGCTGTCAGTAGAGGAGTTGCTTCCATAATACATACAGTCTGGGGTTTTGTTTGCGGAAAACTTTGATTTAATAAAAGACCAAAAATATTTAGGAAAATTACGAATATTTTTCTCGGCAAAAGATATATATGAATTATAGCAATCCAGTTCCATTTTGTGTTCTCTTGTTCTTAACAACTTGAAAGAAAGATAATCTAAAGGGTTTTTGTAAGTTTTCCACCTGGTGTGCATTTTACGTTTTTCTCGACTTAATTTCACTAACGCCCGGGTGTACCAGGGGGGACGATTACTAGAGCAGTTTGTCTTACTAAGAGGAACACACTTTTTTATAAGAGTGTTCAAGATTGAGTAAAAATAAGTGGTAGCCTGTTCCGTATTCCTATTTTGAATCAGGGTCCAGTTAGTGGAAGAGAGAGCGTCACGCATTTTTTCGTAATTTGCAGCATAAAAAAGCAATTTCTCTCTAGGGGGATCATGTGCGGCCGAAAGAAAGGAAATCTTGATATCAATGTCGAGAGATTTGTGATGGGAGTCCTCAGGGGTTAGTGGTGTCGTACAATGCGTAATAGAGTAAGACAAATCGCTTAACAGTAGGTCTAAGATCCGATTGTTTACATTCGGACACCAGTTAAACTGTTTTAAACCCGAGAGGTTTAAGACTGCATCGAGCAAAATCAGCGAAAAAGGCAGTCACCGTTTAGTCGCTAGCGTTCACATCTCTTGATAAAAAAAATTATAATAAATGTCATTATTATCCCAAAGAGTGTGTTTACAACGAATCACCCTTGAAAATCTGAAATATTTTACAATATAATAAATACACTTATGCAAAGTTGTACCTAAAACGAGATGAACGAGTGTCAGCGTTTAGTAAAATTTGTATAAAAAAATCGATGCTCATGCTATAAAATCGAGTGATTTCGAAAGCCAGATAACTGGACTACAACGAATCAGGCTTTTCCTATTTTTCCTCTTAAAGGCTACAGAGAAATTCAATCGTAAACGTAAACTTTCGTAAAATTTCCATACATCCGCCATATCTGTCAAATTCTCCTTTCAATCAGATGCCCGCTGGGCTTGGTTCAAAGCGGACGCGTACCAGGATCTCCCAGTTTGACAGTTTGAAATTCATATCCGTATACGAATGATGATACCAGTGAAAAACTGTGTTCAAAATAAATAGGGTAAATAAATAACGTCACACGGAGATCTAGAGCCATTAAAATTTCGACATCTTTTTATTCACAAGTCATAATACTTAAAAAATATAACAAATTATTTAATAAAATATATGAATACAACCAAATCAGTGTAATTAGCTTCTTCCTAATTCACTTAAATTGAAAAAGTTTGAAGATTTGTTATTTCTTATTGGAATAAATTTTCATTGTGCTGGTATTCATGTTACGTCATTTTAAAAACATATATGACATAATGTCAATATACTAGATAAACAATTTATCAACAAAATTCTTCACATTTTAGCCTAAGCAATATAAATTATTAAAATTTTATTTATGAAGACGGAGCAATGTTGTTCACATAATTTCAGCAATAAAATTCTTAGTTTCAACTAGTTCTGTTGCTATTCTAAGAGCTATCACGAGCTCTGAAAGTTAATTCAATGATATATCATCAAGAAATTGAAATCAAGACTCGACCTGCAGTCTCAGCGAGTTTTTGTGGCTATATTATCAGTTGAAAGAACGATATTTAAAGCCAATACCAGCAGTGGTCTGTTTTACGAGTACCTATATTGGTTTCATGTGACGATGTTTATATAAATGTATCTATCAAACAACAACGTGCTTTTATTTCATTGATATTCGGTGCAAAACGATAACTCAGTAACGAAATAAAATTATGAGAAATGCCTTTGGTTTTTTTCAGTGAACGTTTATATTTATGAGGTCGTTTATAGGTAAGGTCTTATGTCTTATCAGCGTGGCTTTGGCCTTTGGACATTTTTGTAATGCTTTGTAATAAGATAGGTGAGGTATCTACTTATATCCCTAATTGTAATAACCTTTTTTGAAATGAATTACAATTTAATTATTTAAATAAAAAAGTGGTCCACAATAATATACATCCGTTCGGTCCGCTAAAATAATATAAGTGCCCTTCATAATATTAAGTAGGTATATTTAAGATTAACAATCAGTAAACATCATTAATTACAAATTGGGTGAGATATTTCCGACATAAAACCTAAAGGTAAAAGTACAATTTGCTAAGTAAACTGTCAATCTACATTAATTATTATAATAGATAGACTCTTATAGGTCAGCTTACTGAAGATTATGAACAACATATAGGTACTTTCTAAATAAAATACAATTTGTTTTTCCACGACTCATGTAGGCCTTATTTTACTAGACCATTTAAATTAAAGATGAAATTAATTCATGATAAAAGGTAATAAGGCCCGGTAATATTCTCTGTTATTCTTGAACTTGTACTATGACTCAGACACTGACACTGACAGTGCAAGTAACAAGGCCCGGTTCCGAACCAACATGGTATGGTTTTTTTATAAAACGTGTATTTTTCAAAAGCGCCGGAATATTATTATAACTATTTTGGTATATGAAGAAACATGAACAAATGAGAAATCTATATTGAATTGGTAATAATATCCTGATTATTTATAAAACTATTTCAGTTAAAATAAAGGTGGGCCTTATATGCCTCACCTAACCCTATTCGTTCACATTTAGATCCTATAGCTATATTTGGTCACTTTGGCCGTCACTATCTATTTGATACCGATTGTACTAACAATTAAAAGTACAGCTCATATGTACTTTTTCCTGTACTGAAACTTATAAGGTATGCCCACCAAATACGCTCATAAGAACGATATATTCGATAGATATAGGCTATGAACTATCTAATGATATACAGGGTGTAATCGTTAAATGTAGCCAGGCTATAATTCCGTAAATATAACAGATATCAGAAAACTTCAAATTGATATCGAAAGTGCGTTACCCAATGAGTAAAATTACATTAATAACTTTTTTTAAATAAAAACAGAAATATCCCAGACATTAACTCTACTCTAAGACATTAACTCACAAACCCTCCCATACATTTAGTACGACGACTCACCCTTCAAAGAACGTTGGTGCCGTAAGAGATAAAACTGCTTGAGATTCATTATTTGCGATGATAAACTGTAATAAAATAATAAAACTACCGTTTATGAAATAATAGATTTATTATTTCATAAACGGTAGTTTTATTATTTTATTACAGTGAGGGGTGAGTCGTCGTACTAAATGTATGGGAGGGTTTGACGTTAATGTTTGGGATATTTCTGCTTTTATTTAAAAAAGTTATTAGGAATCATCCATTAATTACGTCACATTAATTTCTAGGTTTTTTGACCCCTCCCCCCCTCCTTGTCACACTTGGTCACATTTTGCAACTCCCTCCCCACCTGGTGTGACGTCACATTTTAGGTAATTTTGTTTTCAACGAAATGGGCAGTACTAACTCGGCATTATTTAAAAAACCGGGCAAGTGCGAGTCGGACTCGCGCACGAAGGGTTCCGTACCATAATGCAAAAAAAAAAACAAAAAAAAAAGCAAAAAAAAAAAACGGTCACCCATCCAAGTACTGACCCCTCCCGACGTTGCTTAACTTTGATCAAAAATCACGTTTGTTGTATGGGAGCCCCATTTAAATCTTTATTTTATTCTGTTTTTAGTATTTGTTGTTATAGCGGCAACAGAAATACATCATCTGTGAAAATTTCAACTGTCTAGCTATCACGGTTCGTGAGATACAGCCTGGTGACAGACGGACGGACGAACGGACGGACAGCGAAGTCTTAGTAATAGGGTCCCGTTTTACCCTTTGGGTACGGAACCCTAAAAAAAAATATTTTTGGTAAAATAAATATATATAATTTTATAACACAAAACCGATTAGGAACGAAAATTACCTACATACTTCCAAAAACTCATTATTTAAATGTACTGCGAATAAAAAAATATAAATTAATTTTCGGTTACTGATGAATAGTGATGAAGTTAAAGTGACGTCACAGTGTTTGTGACTCCCCCTCCCCATGTCACAACATGTCACATTTTCTTGACCCCCTCCCCCCCCCCCCCCAAACGTGTGACGTAATTAATGGATGACCCCTTAATGTAATTTTACTCATTGGGTAACGCACTTTCGATAACAATTTGAAGTTTTCTGATATCTGTTATATTTACGAAATTATAGCCTGGCTACACTTAACGATTACGCCCTGTATAAGTTACTTCGGGACGCGTCATGGTCATGGCCCAGAACCCATACTATCCGGGACACAGTTCTTTAATATTATGTGGGGCTAAAAAGGCCCTCTGTCAGTGCAGGTGACAAGGCCCGGTCCCGGGCCTTATTGAACGTATGAGATGGAATAGTAAATTTAAATATTTTAATATAGGTAATTATGAGTTTTTTGATTTCCCGATAAGTTTTAAGTAAGCATCACTTACTGACTTACAAAAGTATAAGCGTAGTACCTGCATTCTATTAGATGTTTTTAAAGCCTTATTATCAATAGAGCTTTAAAAATTAAGTTATTTATAAGTAAAATATAATAAGCGTGTTTAGTTGTAAAAAATATGTTACAAGACCTATACATAACTAATGAAGGGATAATTTTAGATATAAGTAGTTCACTTCGAGTAGGTAAAATAGACGATTTCTTATATCTTTAATAATAAAACTCCTAGTTTTAATTTGGTCTATGTCTACAAACCGCATACCTACCATCGCACACCACCACATTGTTAACTGACAGTTCGTAAACCTTATTACAAAAGGCATAAGGTCTACCGATGGACAGTTAAGAGCGTCGCCGTTTGTACCTATCTTAATACAAAAGTCAACAACGAAAATAAATAATTACCTAATACGTCACATACCTATGACATGACATGAACAAACAAGGAAAGCTACATATAAAAAGTGTTTTTTCTCTGTCTTCTAACAAAGGAAAGTTTGACAGTTTTAATTCCTCAAAGGAGGTCAGTAGTTAACACTAAACTCGAAACAGCACCTTTAAAAAAACATTAGGGGTCACTGACCTTTCCCAGTAAATTGAGGTAGTGTGCGTGAGCTGCGTTTGTGCGTGAAATGGGGTAATTTGACAGAATCTGAAAATTTACCCTCCTCTACGCCCTCTTAAGAAATCGGAGAGTAAGGTTGCAGTCGCATTGTTGTTTGTATCAATAATTAAGCTTCCATTAACAGGTGTCCAAGCGGCATGACTAATATTAAAATCGCCTAGAATTATGTAACTATCGTTTGGATTATTGATTATAAAATCGGATGCGGATTCAAAAAAAGTTTGCAAGGCGGCATAATGTTCACCGCCGTGAGGGAAATAACAACAAACAATAAATAACTTAGCGCACAGCGCGCTAAGTTATTAAGCTAGTTATAATGTTAGCTAGTTATAAGCGCTAAGTTATAATGTTATTAACTATTATTATTTTCTTTTTTGCGAGGGTCGCATTTCTAACCCTAGCCTAACCTACTTTTGTGGCAGCAAGTTCTAAAACCTAACCATTTTTCAGAAGTTTACATTATGGAAAATAATCGTTATGACAATTGATCGTTAGGGCATGTGCCCATTAGGACAAACCAGTTAGGGCAAGTGACTTTAGGAGAAACGTTGTTAGAGATTCAGAATGAAACCCGGTCTGGCGTATGCTGGTTTAACCTTTTGGCCGCCGGACCTAGTCCGCAAAGACGCTCACTCACACGCCAGAGCAAATTTTAAGTAAACAACTAATAAAAAGTTTAGGGATTGCAAATAGTGATATCGATATTTACAATTTATGGTAAAAATCTTTTTAAT
Source organism: Cydia fagiglandana (assembly GCF_963556715.1). Lineage (NCBI taxonomy): Eukaryota > Metazoa > Arthropoda > Insecta > Lepidoptera > Tortricidae > Cydia > Cydia fagiglandana. The sequence continues at coordinate 4,224,988 of NC_085932.1, read as the reverse complement.
TTAGCTTTGTTCTTATCCTGTTTCAATTTAATTCCAAATTGCCAAAATTAAACATATGTTTTACACCCGAAAATGTTTAAAATATAGGGATTTAACATAAAAAACAACCACTAAACAATGTCGATTCAAGACGTGATATCGCCGCACTAGGCTGTACGAGAAGTCTTTTATACAAGACAACGGCGCGCATGGACTGCCCGCAGTGCAGATCGACAAGGACTGTTTCCGCGCGGATCAAGTAATAATAGTCTCTAGGTCAACGGCGTAAGCGCTTGTCGGTACGTAAACTTTATTGGCGTAACGTTAAAGCTGCGCATCATGTGTCGATAAAGTCAATATACCGGAACTGTTTTAGTGAAAATTACACGTGGGTTGAATTTTTAATGCGTGAAGATATTATTCCGGAATTAGAATCTATCATTATAATTTCAGTTTGGTTTACATTCATATAGGTAAACTCTTATCAAAAAAACGTTCAACGACTTGTTATAAAAAAATTACACATTAACTTCAATGTTATAACAAAAAACTAAAGTCTGATAAACAGGTATGTCCCTGTACCACTCTTGTGCGAAGCGGTCGCTGCGGTGTATCCCTTCCCACTAAGCTATAAAATAACATCAATAATTTTTTTTATTTATCTCTTCTGCAATTAAATAGTCCACAATCTACAAGGGCAAATTTACTTGTCTGACTCTACTTTATAGAACTTAAGAAGCTGCCTGAACTTTAAATATAGTTATGCCTATCTGACTCTCGTTCTACGTATTCTAGTAAGTAGTTATACCTACTATTCGTTGAAAAAAATTGGCGATTAACAAGTGTTCAAATACTTAGATAAAAACATATTTCTGACTTTATATTTACTTTAAAAATTCCCATATCGAGTTAACATTCCCATCCCTAGCTGTCTTTTATACAAGACAACGGCGACGAGGAACATGAAAAATGTTGAAGATTGGAGCAATTTTTTTAAATGCCTTATTATAAAAGGAGGGATTTATATAGCGGCTTAAAAAGCAAATAAATGAAAAAACAAAGACCTTAAATATGAACACAAGTGTAAATGAAATTGCAATTGTTATTATTTTCACATTAACTCAGTGGTTGAATTTGTGTCTTGTATACAAGACGACGGCGCCAGCGTATCGTTCTATCGTTGTCTTCTATACCGGACAACGGCGGTCAAAGGGTTAATTCCTTTAAGTCCTCGTAAGGTTGGAAATTTGCCAGCAAAAACGACCTTAATGTTTTAAATTTAGGTTCGAAATTTGAATCTCTTGCTCGAGGGATTAAGCCAACCAACAAGTATAATCTACCAAACTAAGGGGAGTTGGATTGGAGAGGCGCCTTCGAGCCATCGATTGGTGTGTTGACATTCCGTGTAGTTACGCGCTCCTCCGCAAGGTGGCGCCACCGCTGCACTCGATTGCCAACACAAGGTAAAAGGTAATATTTCAGTATATTTCAGGGACGTGACCAGCGCCTAAAACCGCTGACTTTAGAACTGCTAACGCTGTGGTCGCGCTACTTAACACCGAGCGATCGCACCGCGCTGAGGGAACACCTCGCCGCGCGCCTCGCCACCGCCTCGGGAGAGGACGGTCAGTATACGAGAACACGCTATACACTATTAATTAAGGATTTACTAAGTACATGTGTACAGTCAACGGTAAAAATATGGGTGTACAAATCATTTCAAAAATATGTCCCATAACTCTGTCAGTAAATTAAAAACTATGGGACAGATTTTTGAGTAAGTTGTCTACACCCATATTTTTACCGTTGACTGTACATGGAACACAGACATAACTTGGGTAAAATTTATGACGACGCCGGGTGCACAATTCTCATCTGACAGTTCGAGCCGCATCGTAATGCTGTGACATCAGAGGGCCTACCGCGAAAACGCAACTTATTTATCTGCCTCTCAATCGCTTGAACACCTAAGAGCGATAGAGAGGGCAGATAACGAAATTTCGAGGGTCTCTGTAACACTGACCGTTGGGTGGCACTCGCGCAAGCCACATAGTCCGTTATCACTAGCCAGTTACACTAGTAATGTTGAGGTAGGGGGATGTTATTTTTGTGGTTTGTCTATCTGGATGGCAAATTTTAATTTTCGAAACCATCTGGAAATGTTTTAGGTTTTCTAAAAATTCTAGCTACCTTAGGACGTCAGTGAGTCTGTGATAATAAAGAAAATGTTTAGGCGATTATGTCCATAACCGTTTGAGCTGTATTTATAAAGCTAATGCATCTAAAGGACTTTAATGAATAAACCATTTTTTATGAGTTTATGTTAAATAGATTTTGAGTTATGAAGAAGTCCGTACTGTTTTCTTAAATTTGATACACCGAGGCAGCTTAAGTTGATAGATAAGTTTACTTTGGCAGGTTGCCGGATACCGAGTGCAACGCTTGCCGCACATTTGGACCCCACCAACTTGCAGTGGGCCAATGAATTACTACAACTGTGTAAGTACAAAAGCTGTGACTTGACGTGGGATTTTTTGTCGTAAATCAAATTAAATTTTAAATGCTTCGTAATTTGCTTAGCTTTTTTCGCTATATTAATTTCAGAAGTTTTGCTAGAAGCGTCACGATAAAGTCGTACCTAATAATGTACCATATTTATTTTTCTATGTTGTCTGTCCTAGGGCACCCCGGAGGTAGGTCTTGTGAATTTTTCTATACTTATAGTTAATTTTGATGTGTGATGTTAGCGGAGAAGCGAGCTCTGAGCGGCGGCGGCGTGTCGGAGTGGGTTCGCGCGGCCGACCTGTCGCTGGTGGCGCCCGCGCCGCCCTCCCCCGCGCTGCTCACGCTGTTCCTCACCGCGCTGCGCGACCCGCCCGCAGGTAACAGCAGCGCAGACAACAGCCAGAGTCGAGTATGATTTGAATAGGTGACCTTTGATTTGATTGGTGCCGACAAACGTCGCGACAGACCGGCTGACGGACTTCGATAAGGCGTACTATCATTCCTATTATTTCAGAAGATATCATGTAATCCCTATATGATAAATGCTGTATTATGGAACATTATAAAAAATCTCGGTTCAATCACATTTTATTTGTTACATAAAGCTGTCTTGCATTCTGTATTACCATCGTTATGATCATCATCTAACCCGGGGCTAACCGGTTTAATCTGAAGTTACCATGGTTACCAGTACAATTTGACACTGTTAACAGTGACGTGTTAACCCCTAGTCACTAACCAGGAGGGTGCAAGTGGGCCTTATACATAACTGTTGTATCGGCAGAGTGGTCGGCATCGTGGCACGGCGCGGCCGTGGCGGGGCTGGGGCGGCTGTGCGTGCGCTCGCGCGGCGCCGCCGCCGCCGCCGCGCCGGCGCTGGCCGCCATCTTGCACTCCTCGCAACACGCGCTGCAGGCACGTGTCAACGCGCTGCTGGCACTCGCCGACATTTGCGTCAGGTACGTGTTATGTCATCTTTACTCTTATATAACTCTATGGTATAACACTTTAAACTCTCGCGTTTTGTACACATATTTAATTACACAAACGGGTCTACTGCGATATAATTTCATTGTTTTTACCTTTAATTCCGACAAATCAATAACAACAACAACAAGTCGAATGAAATTATATCGCGGTAGACCCGTTTGTGTAATTAAATATGTAACTCTATGGTGTTACTATAACCTCGGGACTCTCTAAATATGTTTAAAGAATTGGTTTTACACAGTTTATACAAATCGGTTCAACGGTTGTAGCGTGAAGAGGTAACAAACAGACAGAATTACTTTCGCATTTATAATACTACTATAGTTCGTTTTTTTAGCATTAGAAAGAACTTGCAAGAAGGTAAGCGATTTTGACATGTCTTTTAATTGAAAAACGCTCTATAAAAATATAAAACTATTACTTATGAAAGCAGAAGAATATAAATGATAGCGTTAGATTCATAATTGTTACATATTTGCCGTAACTTATTTTTGAAATGTGTTTTTCAATTAAATTAAAAGACACATCAAGATTGTTTACCTAATTTCTAATGCTAAAAAAACGAAGTACGAGTATAGGGATTAGACATAGACAGCTATGTAGCCCACTCAATCACTCATTTTAAGCCAGGTAATGTATAGCATCTAAATAAGGCTTATGTTGTGGTTGTGGGTATTGGACGACGGTTTATCGATTCGGATTTTGACGAATAAGGGCTCATTGCTCATTTAGACGATGTGAGAACTGGCATGCGAGTTTCATTACATTGCGTTGAATAGGCCTGATGACAAATTTTGAAATCCCTTTTATTATTGTCGGTACACTTGTATTGGTTCCGAAAAACAGGTATACTCATAAGATTTAACATAAATAATTACGTATTTCCCTTGTATCCGAATGATATTGTTAATTGAGCACCATATAATACGATTAGGGATGATAAATACATTACAAAAATTTATCACAATAACTCATTTTACACAAAAACTCTCACACGGTTGGAATTTAAGATGAATTAATTAGATACATGTACATTTTGAGTGAAAATCTTTAGCTTAGCTTAGGTTTAGCTTTTTAATTTTTCTAGTTACGACAGCCAACGTGGCAATGATAGTTCCATTCAGCCAAATAATTAAAAAGGTTTGTTGGTGAAATATCGGATTATTTAGCATTTTATTTAGATAATAACAAATATATATCTACTTTATATCGTGTAATAATATTTTTTGGACGTAATAAATGTTTAGTGACGAAATAACATTTTTATTGCACCTTCGAACTCTTTGGTGAGGACGACGTATGGATTTCGGTCAATGAGGTTGTCTATTTTGCTCTAAGAAATATGGATTGATGACGTCACTACTTAGAAGGCTTCTGATTGGCGTTTCAGTAATAATGGCCGATTGGAGAATGTTGTACGTTTATTGAATATATTAATAATCCTTCAGTTTATACTGAAATTGGGCCATTTTTGAGAATCATATTAACATATATGTTTCATTGAAACCATTATTTACATGATTCTTTGTTACTTGCAACAGGCCTGTTGGACGAAACCATACCAACAGTCTGCAATGTAACTAAAATCGCATGCGGGTTCGCGCGCCGTCTAAATCAGCCCTAACAGTGCATATTCGCATGAATTCTTCCAAAGGTACGCAGTTAGCGGGAAAGATAAGAAAAACTTGCATTCAGACTGAAAAAATTATTCTGTAAATTTTGACGCTAAAATCTTACATATTACAACAACAATACAAACAATAACAATAGTTTTATAAAAAACTATAACAATACAACAACAACAAATTAGTTATTGTATCGCTTATGATTCACGACAGCTTAAATTCGATTAGGTATTAATATTTGACATCATTGCAAACAAGTATAGCATTTAAATTCGTATTGATTATTATTAGTGTTAAATAGGTTCCATAATTATTATTTACTATGATGAAACTAACTAGATATTAAGCAATACGTATAATTTGTTTTGTAAGGTAACTTTAACTATTTAGCTATTAAGGTTAACTTGCCATACCCTATTCAGGGTCCATGTTGTACAATTCAATTTAAAATACCATCTGTAAATACCATGGAATGCAATAAATAAACGAATAAATGAATGAACACTACAACACACTAACAATAGTTAGTAACAATAATAGTAGTAGTAGTAGTAATAGTAGTAGTAGTTAGTAATAGTTGACTAACAATAGTTTTATAAAAAATAAGTGTAAAATAACTAACATATTTATGGGCTATGCCTGAATTTAATTTGCATAAATCTTGGAATTCATGGCAACTCTTTTCGGTATCTAACTTAGACTCTAAATGTGGTCCGTCTTGATTACTTGGCATCGCGTGGCTAAATAATAGTCTTTTCGCCTGTATCGTCCTTTTTGACTGATTTTTCATCACCATTCTTTTTATCAGATATGCCATCTACCTTCTTATTGTCATCTATGTCCTTTTTTTCAGATTTGTTATTATCTTTGTTGTCTGATTTTTCATCCTTTTTATCAGATATATCATCATCCTTTTTATCAGATATATCATCATCCTTTTTATCAGATATATCATCATCCTTTTTATCAGATATATCATCATCCTTTTTATCGGATATGTCATTATGCTTTTTAACAGACTTGACATCATCACCCTTTTTAACAGACTTGTCATCATCATCCTTTTTAACAGCCTCGTCATCATCATCCTTTTTAACAGACTTGTCATCATCATCCTTTTTAACAGACTTGTCATCATCATCCTGTTTATCGTATATGTCGGAATAATACTTTTTAACATATTTGTAGTAATCATCCTTATCGTATTTGTCGTTATACTTTTTAAAGTATTTGTAGTAATCATCCTTGTCGTTTTTGTCGAAATCAAACTTTTCAGCGTATATGTCGGAACAATACTTTATAAAGTATTCCTTCGTATCGTATTTGTCGTAATCATCCTTTTTAACAGACTTGTCATCATCATCCTTTTTAACAGACTTGTCATCATCATCCTTTTTAACAGACTTGTCATCATCATCCTTTTTAACAGACTTGTCATCATCATCCTTTTTAACAGACTTGTCATCATCATCCTTTTTAATAGACTTGTCATCATCATCCTTTTTAACAGACTTGTCATCATCATCCTTTTTAACAGACTTGTCATCATCATCGTTTTTAACAGACTTGTCATCATCATCCTGTTTATCGTATATGTCGGAATAATACTTTTTAACATATTTGTAGTAATCATCCTTATCGTATTTGTCGTTATACTTTTTAAAGTATTTGTAGTAATCATCCTTATCATATTTGTCGAAATCAAAGTTTTTATCGTATTTATCGTTATACTTTTTAAAGTATTTGTAGTAATCATCCTTATCATATTTGTCGAAATCAAAGTTTTTATCGTATTTGTCGTTATACTTTTTAAAGTATTTGTAGTAATCATCCTTATCATATTTGTCGAAATCAAAGTTTTTATCGTATTTGTCGTTATACTTTTTAAAGTATATGTAGTAATCATCCTTATCGTATTTGTCGAAATCAAACTTTTCAGCGTATATGTCGGAACAATACTTTATAAAGTATTCCTTATCGTATTTGTCGTTATCATCCTTTTTATCGTATTTGTCATCATCCTTTTTATCGTATTTGTCATCATCCTTTTTATCGTATTTCTCGTAATTATCCTTTTTTTCGTATTTGTCGTAATCATCATTTTTATCGTATTTGTCAGATTTATCCATTCCAGACTTTGGCCATTTCAACAAATCTCCCACAATGTTGCCAAATGTCAACTCACACAGTACAGTAAGAATAAGTACACCAAGTATCAACTTGGTTGTCGCCATTTTGCTGGCAAACTAGTGATGGATTTACGTGTTTGTCTTTTTATATATTATTTTTATCGTGATAAGTTACTTTATAGCTTTTAAAATTGTTTTTTTTCAATCACACATTCGCAATAATCTTAAAGTTAATATGCCAGATGTGACTAATAACGTCTTTATTTAATTATCCTCGTGCACATGACGGTCACGTTAAAATTTATGGACTGCTAGCTTCTACCCGCGACTTCGTCTGCGTGAAATGATGATGATTGATAAAACTATCCTACCTATCCTTCCCCGGGCCTCAAACTATATTGATACCAAATTTCATCTAAATCGGCTCAGCGGGTAAAGCGTGAAGAGATAACAGACATCAGTAAAAACTATCAACTTCATCCGCGTGAAAATCGGATGGAGTTTTTTCTTCTATCCCTCTTCAAGGTGTGGATCTCTCAATAGTAGTAGTAATACACGATTATGTATTACGATACAAATGCGAAAAGTAGGAAATTCGCAAAGAGTGGCGATAAATTGAAACACGACCGAAGGGAGTGTTATAATCGACACGAGTTGCGAATTACCTTTTCGCACGTGTATTGTGCAACGTTATACAGTAAATATGGCCCTTTAAATTTTTGACATTATGCACGTATTGTCCTTAATCCCGCCCTAGGGCGATAAAGTAGCATATGTACTTTAAAATAAATTAGCACATAGGCTACTTTTTTAGGGTTCCGTACCCAAAGGGTAAAACGGGACCCCTATTACTAAGACTTCGCTGTCCGTCCGTCCGTCCGTCCGTCCGTCTGTCACCAGGCTGTATCTCACGAACCGTGATAGCTAGACAGTTGAAATTTTCACAGATGATGTATTTCTGTTGCCGCTATAACAACAAATACTAAAAACAGAATAAAATAAAGATTTAAATGGGGCTCCCATACAACAAACGTGATTTTTGACCAAAGTTAAGCAACGTCGGGAGGGGTCAGTACTTGGATGGGTGACCGTTTTTTTGCTTTTTTTTGTTTTTTTTTTTTTGCATTATGGTACGGAACCCTTCGTGCGCGAGTCCGACTCGCACTTGCCCGGTTTTGGTTTTTATTAGTATAAAAAAGTTGGGGTTGGACATACGAAGGGTTATTAACTTATTGTATTAAGCTGTCTAGTTATGAAATGTAATTAAAATCGATGCAGTAATTTACCTTTGAGAATGTATCAGATAGAAATGACGATTTAAACTTTTATAATATTAGTATGGACATGCATTTCCATCAAAATCTAGCAAGAAGTATTAATGGGTTAATTTCCAATGATATAGTTTTAAAATTAAAAAAATATATATATTCTGAAAGGGCTACCTCAGGGTCTTTTTTACAAGTCAATACATTTACAGTATATATCATATAGTGACACGAAAAATACCACAAAATACATAACAACATTTATAAATACAATACCTGGGTAAACATTACATTGTAATCATGTTAAAAATAAATAATTACTACAATATAACAGAGATGTATGGTCTGTATAGTTTTTGATTATTTTTTAGTGTGTCCATTTCCATATTAGATAAACAGGTAATTTTCCGCAGTTTTCTTTTTAGGGTTCCGTACCCAAAGGGTAAAACGGGACCCTATTACTAAGACTCCGCTGTCCGTCCGTCCGTCTGTCACCAGGCTGTATCTCACGAACCGTGATAGCTAAACAGTTGAAATTTTCACAGATGATATATTTCTGTTGCCGCTATACCAACAAATACTAAAAAGTACGGAACCCTCGCTGGGCGAGTCCGACTCGCACTTGTCCGGTTTTTAATACCTATTTTATCGAATTTAATCTGTCGTGAGTTTTACTAACATTAAAATAAATTTTATGGCGCTTGTGACTTGAAGTCATGTGAAGTAGACCATAAAATTAGTTTAATATCTATTTCGTTTTTAGCACTGTACGTACAGTCAGCGTCAAATATAATTTAGATGTAGATATTGTTGACGACCGGTCTGGCCTAGTGACCCTGCCTGCGATGCCGATGGTCCTGGGTTCGAATCCCAGTAAGGGCATTTATTTGTATGATGATACAGATATTTGTTCCTGAGTCATGGGTGTTTTCTATGTATTTAAGTATGTATTTGTATATTATATATATCGTTGTCTGAGTACCCACAACACAAGCCTTCTTGAGCTTACTGTGGGACTTAGTCAATCTGTGTAAGAATATCCTATAATATTTATTTATTTATTATTATTTATTATATTGTAGATGTAGTGCAGGGACGCCCGGCCGGAAACAGGCGGACTGTCGATCGCTCGTTGCGTTCATTCAGCCCTGGAGTTGGAGCTGCACGGGCCCATTTCTCAAAAGCTTGTAACTTGTAATACAAGTGGAAGTCCCTTTCTAACATATGCTGTCAAAAAGTGACATCCGCTTGTATTACAAGTTACAAGCTTTTGAGAAACGGGCCCCAGGTTACTGTCCCGGCGGCATTCCTACACTATTATACTTAAATCTTCTTCCTGCAGAATAGAAGGACATCTTTAAGTTCGACCATAGAGAAAAAAATACATAGATTGCTCAATCCATACTTCAGTTTTGGTACAGTCGCCTGCAATAATATGTTACTCTTCGAAGGCCGCAAAAATATGTGACCCGCTCTTATGGCTCTACAAATAAGATCGTGTCAGATATTTTTGCGGCCTTCGTTGTTGAACATATTATTGCAGGTGACTGTACCAAAAAGACCATTATCAGTACTTCTACTTGACAATAGATATAGCACCGACCGGAAAGTCTTATCAGTCCTGATGCTAGATGTCGATTATGAAAATAATAGTCTTTTTGGTACCAAAACTGATTTACGGAGTGAGCACTCTTGTCTTACTATTTATATTGAATATAACTTATGAAATTATGTATAGAATGTAACCTTTTGAGCTTAATAAACTTTATCTTATCTTATCTTATATTTCGACATCCTTTAGTTCGCTCTCTTTTAGTGTACGAGTATCTATCGAATGTATTATATCGCGGTGCCGCACACATAATATGTACATTCTGCTAGTAGTGTAACAGTGTGGACAGGAGGCGTCGCTACTTGTGCCCATTACCAAGATGTCTAATAAGAACCTATGCTATCCTAGCCTAACCTAGCTAACCTAGCCTATGTCCAGCAGTGGACGTCCTCTGGCTGATATGATAAGAACGTTATGATCAAATAGCTATAATAGTGGCAGCCAATGTGACCAAATATATCACAACACACCGTTGTTATCGTAGTAGCAATAAGTTTTTGCTCCGATGTATCTGGCCAATTTGGTTGTCACTATCTATTGGTGCTGACTGTACAGCGAGCTGGAATAGTGCATACCCACTTTATGAATAAATCCTATTTAAATGGGTATGCACTTTTGCAGGTACCTATAATTTAATGTAGTAAAAAAAACATGGGCACGTCATATTTCAAAAAAGCCTGTATTGAAAATATACATAGGTAAGTAGTACCACGTTCCCCCCGAAGAGTTTTTTATTCATAATAGGGTTCTTTCCAATACATAAATGACCGTTTAGGTCATAAAATCAAATATGCGGAAATATATTGGTTTTTTTTTCATCGTATAGTTTAAATAGCTCCTGTCCACAGATACACCAATATAGTGGAGCCGCTGCTAGGCAACGTGTCGATGTGCCTCAACGTGTCGGCCCCGGCGGCGCTCCGGCGCTCCGCGGCGCGGTCGCTCACTCGCCTCCTGCTGGCGGGCTTCCTGCGGCTGCGGCCGCCGCTGTACTACCGGTGAGAGGCTGTGTCCACAGATACACCAACATAGTGGAGCCGCTGCTAGGCAACGTGTCGATGTGCCTCAACGTGTCGGCCCCGGCGGCGCTCCGGCGCTCCGCGGCGCGCTCGCTCACTCGCCTCCTGCTGGCGGGCTTCCTGCGGCTGCGGCCGCCGCTGTACTACCGGTGAGAGGCTGTGCCCACAGATACACCAACATAGTGGAGCCGCTGCTAGGCAACGTGTCGATGTGCCTCAACGTGTCGGCCCCGGCGGCGCTCCGGCGCTCCGCGGCGCGCTCGCTCACTCGCCTCCTGCTGGCGGGCTTCCTGCGGCTGCGGCCGCCGCTGTACTACCGGTGAGAGGCTGTGCCCACAGATACACCAACATAGTGGAGCCGCTGCTAGGCAACGTGTCGATGTGCCTCAACGTGTCGGCGCCGGCGGCGCTCCGGCGCTCCGCGGCGCGCTCGCTCACTCGCCTCCTGCTGGCGGGCTTCCTGCGGCTGCGGCCGCCGCTGTACTACCGGTGAGAGGCTGTGTCCACAGATACACCAACATAGTGGAGCCGCTGCTAGTCAACGTGTCGATGTGCCTCAACGTGTCGGCCCCGGCGGCGCTCCGGCGCTCCGCGGCGCGCTCGCTCACTCGCCTCCTGCTGGCGGGCTTCCTGCGGCTGCGGCCGCCGCTGTACTACCGGTGAGAGGCTGTGTCCACAGATACACCAACATAGTGGAGCCGCTGCTAGGTAACGTGTCGATGTGCCTCAACGTGTCGGCCCCGGCGGCGCTCCGGCGCTCCGCGGTGCGCTCGCTCACTCGCCTCCTGCTGGCGGGCTTCCTGCGGCTGCGGCCGCCGCTGTACTACCGGTGAGAGGCTGTGCCCACAGATACACCCACATAGTGGAGCCGCTGCTAGGCAACGTGTCGATGTGCCTCAACGTGTCGGCCCCGGCGGCACTCCGGCGCTCCGCGGCGCGCTCGCTCACTCGCCTCCTGCTGGCGGGCTTCCTGCGGCTGCGGCCGCCGCTGTACTACCGGTGAGAGGCTGTGTCCACAGATACATCAACATAGTGGAGCCGCTGCTAGGCAACGTGTCGATGTGCCTCAACGTGTCGGCCCCGGCGGCGCTCCGGCGCTCCGCGGCGCGCTCGCTCACTCGCCTCCTGCTGGCGGGCTTCCTGCGGCTGCGGCCGCCGCTGTACTACCGGTGAGAGGCTGTGTCCACAGATACACCAACATAGTGGAGCCGCTGCTAGGCAACGTGTCGATGTGCCTCAACGTGTCGGCCCCGGCGGCGCTCCGGCGCTCCGCGGCGCGCTCGCTCACTCGCCTCCTGCTGGCGGGCTTCCTGCGGCTGCGGCCGCCGCTGTACTACCGGTGAGAGGCTGTGTCCACAGATACACCAACATAGTGGAGCCGCTGCTAGGCAACGTGTCGATGTGCCTCAACGTGTCGGCCCCGGCGGCGCTCCGGCGCTCCGCGGCGCGCTCGCTCACTCGCCTCCTGCTGGCGGGCTTCCTGCGGCTGCGGCCGCCGCTGTACTACCGGTACTAACATCACTTAAAATAGTATTTTATGCAACCGTTGTTTAAGAGAGGTCAATCAAAGAATAGTTTCAAGTATTTTTGTATGCACAAATTCTTTTTTTGTGTATAGACTAAAGACTTGTCTTGACAACTATAAGGTCGGGTTATAAAGGTGTGTGCACGACCCTTTAAATGACAAATAAAAGTACGGGAGTAGAAAAAGTAAATAATTGTAACCAGCTAGGTTTGTGCGAACACAAACCGGGCACACCCAGGTTCAGGCAGTCGCTGACCCTTCGTTATACGATTTTCCCGTCCCAGGACATAATACCAGTGGAGAGACACTCCTGACTTCGTGTACTCTTGGCTCCATTCGGCTCGGCATTGCTCCGAGCAATTATTAGGGTTGGCACAACTTGACGTCCCTTTGCATGCACCACCACAGATAAGATAATTACTTGAATTTTGACAACCCTAAATAGTGCCATAAGTTAGAAAGGGATATCATGATTCGACCTTGAATTGCTGTGAAACTTCGGTTTTGTAGGAAGTGTCCTTTCTGCGCGGTAGTACTATACTTATTCTGTGATAATAGTTCTACCATTTGTTCTCAGGTACTGCGCATTGCTGGCGGACTCGGACGCCGACGTGCGCGAGCCGGCCGAGTACTACCTGACGAGCTGCCTCACCTCCGACGCCATCTACCACCACTTCGTCGACTGCATCAAGCACTACAACAGCTCCCGATCAGGTATTATTGACCGAGCGAGCGTGAGGCGGACTCTGACGCCGACGTGCGCGAACCGGCCGAGTACTACCTGACGAGCTGCCTCACCTCCGACGCCATCTACCACCACTTCGTCGACTGCATCAAGCACTACAACAGCTCCCGATCACGTATTATTGACCGAGCGAGCGAGAGGCGGACTCTGACGCCGACGTGCGCGAACCGGCCGAGTACTACCTGACGAGCTGCCTCACCTCCGACGCCATCTACCACCACTTCGTCGACTGCATCAAGCACTACAACAGCTCCCGATCAGGTATTATTGACCGAGCGAGCGTGAGGCGGACTCTGACGCCGACGTGCGTGAACCGGCCGAGTACTACCTGACGAGCTGCCTCACCTCCGACGCCATCTACCACCATTTCGTCGACTGCATCAAGCACTACAATAGCTCCCGATCAGGTATTATTGACCGAGCGAGCGTGAGGCGGACTCGGACGCCGACGTGCGCGAGCCGGCCGAGTACTACCTGACGAGCTGCCTCACCTCCGACGCCATCTACCACCACTTCGACGACTGCATCAAGCACTACAACAGCTCCCGATCAGGTATTATTGACCGAGCGAGCGTGAGGCGGACTCTGACGCCGACGTGCGCGAACCGGCCGAGTACTACCTGACGAGCTGCCTCACCTCCGACGCCATCTACCACCACTTCGTCGACTGCATCAAGCACTACAACAGCTCCCGATCAGGTATTATTGACCGAGCGAGCGTGAGGCGGACTCTGACGCCGATGTGCGCGAGCCGGCCGAGTACTACCTGACGAGCTGCCTCACCTCCGACGCCATCTACCACCACTTCGTCGACTGCATCAAGCACTACAACAGCTCCCGATCAGGTATTATTGACCGAGCGAGCGTGAGGCGGACTCTGACGCCGACGTGCGCGAGCCGGCCGAGTACTACCTGACGAGCTGCCTCACCTCCGACGCCATCTACCACCACTTCGTCGACTGCATCAAGCACTACAACAGCTCCCGATCAGGTATTATTGACCGAGCGAGCGTGAGGCGGACTCTGACGCCGACGTGCGCGAACCGGCCGAGTACTACCTGACGAGCTGCCTCACCTCCGACGCCATCTACCACCACTTCGTCGACTGCATCAAGCACTACAACAGCTCCCGATCAGGTATTATTGACCGAGCGAGCGTGAGGCGGACTCTGACGCCGATGTGCGCGAGCCGGCCGAGTACTACCTGACGAGCTGCCTCACCTCCGACGCCATCTACCACCACTTCGTCGACTGCATCAAGCACTACAACAGCTCCCGATCAGGTATTATTGACCGAGCGAGCGTGAGGCGGACTCTGACGCCGACGTGCGCGAGCCGGCCGAGTACTACCTGACGAGCTGCCTCACCTCCGACGCCATCTACCACCACTTCGTCGACTGCATCAAGCACTACAACAGCTCCCGATCAGGTATTATTGACCGAGCGAGCGTGAGGCGGACTCTGACGCCGACGTGCGCGAACCGGCCGAGTACTACCTGACGAGCTGCCTCACCTCCGACGCCATCTACCACCACTTCGTCGACTGCATCAAAGCACTACAATAGCTCCCGATCAGGTATTATTGACCGAGCGAGCGTGAGGCGGACTCGGACGCCGACGTGCGCGAGCCGGCCGAGTACTACCTGACGAGCTGCCTCACCTCCGACGCCATCTACCACCACTTCGTCGACTGCATCAAGCACTACAACAGCTCCCGATCAGGTATTATTGACCGAGCGAGCGTGAGGCGGACTCTGACGCCGACGTGCGCGAACCGGCCGAGTACTACCTGACGAGCTGCCTCACCTCCGTCGCCATCTACCACCACTTCGTCGACTGCATCAATACTCAATACTCAATACTCAATATTTATTTGCAAATTCACAAAGTAGTTGTACAGGTGGTAAATTTATAAGCTAGGTCTTTGTGAACCCTGTTGGGCACTGCAATATATTATTTACATTCCTAAGAGAGGAGTATTTATAATGAAGTAATTATCTTAATAAACAATATTTTTGAATTATAATATAATAATATATTATCATTTTCTTCTTCTTTTATAGACTCTGGGAGCTTATTATATATTTTAATAGACATTACTAAAGGGCCCGATGACAGTAGTTTAAGTTTACAAGGTGGTGGGATTAGTCTATTCTTGTTACGTATTGATCGTGTAGAAGGTAGGTCCTCTCGTTTTATATAGAGTTCCCTATGCTTTCGAACGAACTTACACATTTCTAATATATATATAGATGTGAGGGTCAGCAGCCCAAGTTCAGAAAAATAAGGTTTGTGGCTTTCGATTTCGTCAAGTGTTTTATTTATTAGGATACGAACAAGCTTTTTCTGAAGGATAAAAAGTAATGGAGCATTGGTACTATTACCCCACAGAATAATACCGTAATTTAGCCAGGCATATGCATACGCGTAATATGTTGTTAGGGCTGTCTCCAAATTTGTCGTTACTTTAACCTCCCGAAGCGCATAGACGAATTGGGATATTTTTTTCCTAATTTTCTCTATATGGGATTTCCAATTCATGTGACTGTCTATATCTAAACCCAGTAGTGTAGCGCTTTGTACGACTTCTAGCTGAGTATTTTCGTATGTGTACGTATGTGACTTCTAGCTGAGTATCAAGCACTACAACAGCTCCCGATCAGGTATTATTGACCGAGCGAGCATGAAGCACGAGCGAAACGTCTTCGTTTCATCTTGGGAAAAAAAAAGTCGTATGTTTGGCTGTACTTTATAAGACATTTTTAACAAACGTCGTTGATTACGGCCCAGTTGCGCCAACCACATTTAACAGACCGATTAACGTCAAACAACAGTAAAGTTTGAAATTTCCCATGCAATAAAATTCAGCGAACGCTTTAACGCGTTTGGTGCAACCGGCCCTACATCTGCCACCACTTCGTCAACTGTATCTAGCTAGTGCAGCTCCCGATCAGGTATTATTATACTGCTACGGTGTGCTATACATCCCAGATCCAAAACTTACAGTTTTTTTGACAAATTTACTCATACTACCCACTCATTCGTAAAAGGTCTCATCATCATAACAGTCGTAAGATGTGTGTGTACAGTCGCCATCAGATATATTGGAGCGGCCAAGGTGTTCACAATATCTGAACAAGCACTCTAACGTCTTGACAATAGAGGCGTGCTCAAATATTTGTGAACACCTTGGCCGCTCCGATCCGATATATAATGGCGACTGTATAGAAGTACCGCGAAATCGCATATGAACTTATCGTTACCTACATTAGGGCATTTGATAAATTGTTCTAATTCGTTACACCTTATTAATCATACCCATGTATTTATTGTATCATTACATAATACACATCAAAATTGAAATTACGTTAGATAGATTCAATAAGGTTCAAATCGAACCTATATGAAAATAGCGCCTTATTGACAACCGACAATAAGTTACCCTTTTGATTGAAAATAGCTATTCTGTTATTATAATGTCAAATTGTTTATTATACTAAAAGGCATGGGAGAGGAGCAATTACTTTAGTTCGCGCGTAAATGAGTACTTCCATTCTCGTGGTGATGTCTTGTCGTGAGGACTTAGTCGCTGTGGCTATTAGTCTGTTATGTCTGTAGCGTTAATGATGTGCGAGTTCTCACTTCGTCTAAATGAGACATAAAGTTATAATTTGACTATTGTTTCCAGAGAGTATATCGTTCGACGCGCGCCAGCTGATCTACGACGTAATGCTGCAGCGATTCTCCATCGTCCAGAAGCTGAACGTGCAATGCAGACTAGCGCGAGAGGTATGGCAGCCTATCCAAGCCATTTCCGTCAGTCAAATTAAAAAAATGTAGGCGCGAAATATCGTCCCATAGAAATTTTGATTTTCGCGTCTTTTTAGGGTTCCGTACCCAAAGGGTAAAACGGGACCCTATTACTAAGACTCTGCTGTCCGTCCGTCCGTCCGTCCGTCTGTCACCAGGCTGTATCTCACGAACCATGATTGATAGACAGTTGAAATTTTCACAGATGATGTATTTCTGTTGCCGCTATAACAACAAATACTAAAAACAGAATAAAATAAAGATTTTAGTGGGGCTCCCATACAACAAACATGATTTTTGACCGAAGTTAAGCAACGTCGGGCGGGGTCAGTACTTGGATGGGTGACCGTTTTTTTTTTGCCTCAATTTGCATTATGGTACGGAACCCTTGGTGCGCGAGTCCGACTCGCACTTGCCCGGTTTTTCTACTGACAAAGTGGTTTGACCGACTATATATCTGATACCTACCTTACGCAGTTATCACACTGATGAGGATCCACACGACGCTCTGGTTTGTGAGCGAGGCAGCGCTATGGTTTTATGTACCTACCGATGTCCCGCTCGCTCATGGAAGCGGCGTGCGAAATCGGATCCGCGTAGTTAATATAATGAAAAAGTTTAAAGAAACGCCTAGGTTACTAATTTTTTTGCATAACAGAACATTCTCATTTTTAGAATTCGATTAATAATGTAGAATTGTATAAACAAGAAACGATCGACACTTCAGATATTAAAATTGGCTTAGTAGAATGCTACAATTACAAACATTAGTCATAGATATTATCTAGAAAAACACTCTGCTCGCACTGACTGTGACGTCATTTTTCGGCATGTGCTTGTAAATTTGAAGCGCTCTCGTAGCGACTCGTTAGCTCAGTAGGTTAGAGCGCCGATATATAATTGCATTTGACCATCGGAGGGCGGAGGTTCAAATCCTTCACGAGTCAGACTTTTTGCTTTTATTTAATTTTTTTTTTTTTGCGTGAAGGGTTCCGTATCCAAAGGGTAAAACGGGACCCTATTACTAAGTGTCCGCTGTCCGTCCGTCCGTCTGTCACCGTTGAAATTTTCACAGATGATGAATTTCTGTTGCCGCTATAACAACAAATACTAAAAAGTACGGAACCCTCGGTGGGCGAGTCCGACTCGCACTTGTCCGGTTTTTTTAGAAGTCGGTTTAATAATTTAGCCTAATAGGTACTTATATCACCTGAGCAATAAACACAAATCAATTGATTCATCATTCATTAAAATCTGCATAATTATCATGTTTCGACATAATTTCGACGCCGAGCGATTGGAACACAGACAGACACTGTCATGGTCATTATCACTTGGTAACGTAGATAAGTGTGACTATTACCTATATCCGTTCTGTCACATAATTATACAGGCAGTGGAGTCTTAGTAATAGGATCCCGTTTTTACCCTTTGGGTCATCATCATCATATATTTAAGAGTATGACTCTTGTCGGTGGAGCAATTTCCATGTTTGGCGGTCCTCCGCCTTCTCTTTGACAGCCCGATACGACACGACGTCTCACGACGACGACGCCTTTGGGTACGGAACCCTAAAAAAGAAAGAAATTCAAGTACATTATTAAATTATTGAATTAAAAGATTAATATCCAATTAGCTGACCAAGGGCGGGTTTAAATTCAGCAAGCTGTACCCGCACCTTTTTCATTACTTACACAATTTGTTGCACAATGTTTAGATTAATACTTACCTACTTACTCCTTATACCTAAGATGGACTAATTACCTACCTAACCCTTATACACTATACCTAAGAACTTATGTAAAAAGTAATGAAATAAACGCATTTGTATTTGTATCTCAGAACTAGTTATGTTATAAATTCAAGAGACCGTCTACGGCCAAATAGGCAGAGTTTCGGTCCTCACTGCCTGAGGAAGGGGTCCCGTTGCGTTGTCAGCAGCTTGCAGACTTTGTAGCTAACACTATATTATGGTACTATGATACAGGTGCTCGAGAACGCGGCTGAATGGATCGAGGAGAACGGCGAGGAAGACAAGCCTGGAGGGCCGACGTTCGAGCCGGACATGGCCGCCACGTTGCTCGACACCATCACGCTGCTCTGCGGGGCTCGCATGAAACTACCCAGTACGTACACACTACAGACTGTACCTTCCATCTGATGACAGGCTGAATAGATCGAGGGGAACGGCGAGGAGGACAAACCTGGAGGGCCGACGTTCGAGCCGGACATGGCCGCCACGTTGCTCGACACCATCACGCTGCTCTGCGGGGCTCGCATGAAACTACCCAGTACGTATAGTATGAATCTCAGGTGATTTTTTCGGGCTCGAACCCTAATCTTTTTTTTTTTTTTTTTATCTACGTATTTAGAAGGAGCCTTTATCTATGGGACATGTCGGCTCCGTTGGGCCTCTACATTACATTACTCTACATTACATTAGTGTTGCTAGATATCAAAGAAATGGTACACGAACTTCGCATGTTTAGATAGGGGTTCCGCCAATATCGACTGGAAAACCCCAACATCTGTTGCTGTATAGCCCCCAGCTTCAAATAATTGTGCCCTCTTGTCCCGAGTCCGAACACATTCCATTAAGAAGTGCTGTACATCCTCCACAGAGTCGCAGATATCGCAGTTGGGCGACTCTGCTTTCCTCATCAGATGAGCAAACTTATTTAATGGAATGTGTCCGGACCGAAGCCTGTGAGCACGTACAATATTCGCCCGGTTTAATTCAGCAACTTCCCACCAGGGTATCCGAGGAGGCTCACATTGAATGGTCTTGTACCAGATTCCTTTCTCATGCGATCTTTCATCAAAAAACTCCTTCCAGCGACCATACATTTTACTTTTATACTTTGCGACTGTTTCTGAGAAGTCTGGAGCGACATCAAACTCAATTCCCTCAGAAGCAGCCGCTGCCGCCAACCGGTCAGCCTCCTCGTTTCCCGCCAAGCCGATATGTGACGGAACCCATTGTATTTTCAAACACCTTCCGCAATCACGGAGCTTAAAAATTTGCATCAAGATTTTGTACGCCAGCGAAAAGCACCGTTCGCCTGAGGCACACCGGTTTAAATGCTGAATGGAGCTTTTACTGTCCGTGAAAATTGCCACATTGGGATAATTTTGATTTTCA
Organism: Cydia fagiglandana; assembly: GCF_963556715.1. Taxonomy (NCBI): domain Eukaryota; kingdom Metazoa; phylum Arthropoda; class Insecta; order Lepidoptera; family Tortricidae; genus Cydia; species Cydia fagiglandana. The sequence goes on along the minus strand of NC_085932.1, from coordinate 4,204,642 downwards.
ACAAACATTAAAGCCTGATAGATCGCACTGAGTTCCGCGGCCATTATAGAAACTCCAGTTGAAATTTTATATTGTGCTCTTGTGGCACTAAAAGGATCAAAAAAGGCAGCCCCTATTTTTTTACCGCACTTCGACGCATCAGTGAATATTCTATAGAAATTGATATATTTCCTATTCAGTTCTTGAACCACATCGATACGCAGAGCATCGGCGTTGTGTTTGTGTTTTGCACCAACAACAGATTCTAAACCGCTGTACAAGACGTCATGTAATTCAATTTTTGACACCCAAACATCTAATTGAAACATTGGTAATGGGAATGACGACTGAATATGCTCTTCAGAGATTTCCTCATTTACGACAGCTAGCAAAGGTTTTTTCCTTGTCTTAGTCCAGTACCCTCTTTGGCATGAGGCCCGCAACTCCAGAACCTCATCAACCGTGGCGCTATTTGAACAGGTCAGTGATTTCAAGCAAAACCTAGTGGCCAGGAACCATCTACGGAGATGCAGTGGCACAAGACATAGTTCACTTTGCATAACATGAATCGGTGTAGACCTGATAAAGCCTCCGATTACCCTTAGACCTTGGTTTTGAATTTTTTCAAGCTTATAGATATGTCTGTTGGCGCCATTGTGAAAAAGTGCACTCGCGTAATCCAGCCTACTTCTAATCAAGGAGATGTACAACCTCCGCAGGTGCTTAGGATGTATTCCCCAAGACGCGCCAGCTAAAGTTTTCAAAATGCTAAGGTATTTTTGGGTTTTTTCGACTACATAGTTAACATGCTCTCCCCATCGTAGATGTTGGTCTAGCAATACACCTAAGTATTTAATATATTTATCAGAGCAAAGCGGTTGTCCTCGAATTAATAGGTTTACTTGATGTTTTTTACCACCTTTGCTGAAAATACAAAACTTTGACTTACTGGCTGAGACCTCAAGTCCTAAACTGTCCAAAATTTTTAACATTGAGTTTAAACTGTCTTGCATTAAGCGGGCACTGTCATGTAAATTCTTTTGCCTGACATACAGCACGAAGTCATCAGCATATTGGGAAATTGAGACATTGACTATGTCGTTACAGATCTGGTATGTAGCAATGTTAAATAGAAGAGGGGAGAGTGGATCCCCTTGAGCTAGGCCCTTGTCTGTCCACCGCACCATAGACAAACCGACATCAGGGTCTCGTAGCAGAAGATGCCTTTCGCTCAAGAAGGCCCATAAATATCTACAAAAATTGCCCCCAACTCCTAAGGTGTCTAGAATATCAACGACTTTAGAAACCGAAACATTGTTATATGCACCTTCAATGTCTAAAAAACAAGCTAGAGTGCAAGTGTTTTTGGCAAAACCCACTTGTATGTGGGATATTAGGCGAGCTAGGCAGTCCATACATGATAGACCTTTCCTAAAGCCCGCGGTATTTCGTGATAGAATCTGGTTGTGTTCTATAAACCATTCCAGGCGTCTCGCAAGCATTGTGTGGAATATTTTAGATACACAGGACATCAAAGAAATCGGCCTTAGCTTCGAAGTGTTATCTTGGCTTGACTTAGGGATAGGTACGACCTGGATAACTCTCCACTGCCTGGGCACCTCGCCTGACACAAAAATCAAGTTATACAGCTTTAGTAGAAATAACAATGCTTGTGGTGGCAAATTGCATAACACAGCATACGTTATTCCGTCTAACCCTGGAGAAGATTTCTTATTTTTTAGACACCTTGTTAGTTCTTCTAATGAAAATTCTGCCTCTAATTGTGGGTTCACAGATGTAAACGTCGGTGACTCCTGTCGCACAAAATCAGGCGTGAGAGAACGCAACAGTTCTACTTTTTTTTCCTTAGATGCAACAGCCCTAGAACGCTTATGGCCTTTTATCCACCTCATACGATTCCACATGTCAGACGCGGAAATACTTTCATCTATACTTTGGCAGAACTCCCGCCAACTAGACGCCTTAGCATTACGAATGAGGCGTTGTGCTTCTGCAACCTTTTCTTGCAACAGTTTTAGATTAGAAGGGGTCGGATTCCGTCTGAATTTTGCTAGTGCTAGTCGCCTTTGAGCTACAGCCAAAGACAATGAGGCAGACCCTAATCTGTTAAACAAAAGATATTGTTTCCATTATGCAGTGTTTACAATGCTTACTACTAATAGCCCCGACGTAAGTAACGGGAACGAAACCATTTAAAAAGCAAATTTACCATTTTAATTATATGGTTCAAATTCTTAAATCAGCCCATTCGAAGATAACACGTTTTTGCTATCTCAAAAAACAAGACCACCCTAATTGTTCTCTGAACAAGTTGTTATAGTTCGTTTTTTTTAGCATTAGAAAGAACTTCGCAGAAGTAAGCTTGTGGTTCCAAATCCGGCACTTTTAGCGGTAATAATTTGAAGTAAATTATATGTATTGACCGTGCTACATTAGATAATTCAATAATTATTAACTATTAAAGAGCCTGATAAAAACTGTACGCTTACTTCTGTGGAGTTCTTTCTAATGCTAAAAAAAACGGACTATATATGAATTTGAACCTTAATACTATCACGATAGTTGCTTTTTAAACGACATGGTTGCTTTGGCACGAGCTGTAGACCGCTCTTAAAAGAAACAAAGGCTTTTGTTTAACGGATTAGCACCCGAACTCGAAAAAATCATCTGAGTTAATTCATACTATACACACTGCCTAGTCAAATAAGACTAGGCAATTCAAATGATCGATAACATTGAAATTAACACTTAACAATTGACTAGTACAGCTCACAAATGGTTAGATGACTGGAAAATACGAAAAGCTGTATCAAATTTAATTTTTACTTTATTTATAGTGACTTTCAATTATAATTCCTTTTACAGAAAAACCTGATAAGTCTGGTGACGTAGCGGACATAGACGACCTTCAGGAGAGAGTCACCACCAACATCGTGTCACATGTAAGTTTATTTTGCTGTTCTGTAGATAAACTCATAAGCTTCTGTAAAAATGTTGGAATTCCATCGCTATTTTATTTATAGCATTTACTAGTTCCCAATGTCACGTTCATAAAGGCCCATTATAATTCAGCACATGTATTTTAAAGTTAATATGCTGTTTTAATCTTGTAGCTTTTCTAGCAGAAACAAAGTAAAGTCGATATTAAGAACATGCCGCCGAACCATATGCTGACTCGTAGTAATATGAACTTTATGTGTATCGCAACAAGGTACAAAATGGATAATGTTTACGTTAAACTGACTTTTAAGGAAGAAAGCTGAAATTTAAACCAGCTGTTTGAAAGTTTCACCGTTATTCGTCCACACCGCTATAACCCCTCAGCTGTGGGAGATGAATATGGCCGCTCCCCCTCATCTGTGGCAGCCTAAGGGGTCTGCTCCACAGACAGGGTTTCTAGATTCACGTGCAAGTGGAAAATTGCGATTTATTCTGTTTTTTACAATGATACAGTCTATAGTTTGTATTTTTTCTGCCCTTTATTTAATTATCTAACTGCTACTTAAAATTACGACCATTAAACTAACATAAAATAACTGTACAGTCGAATTCAAATTATAGGTACCGAAATGTATCTTTCATTTTCTATTGTAATAAAAAAATAAACAGTTTTTAGGCGTATCTGTTACTCTAATTATGTACATAATGTAATAATACACATCAAAAAAACATAAAATGTCAGGCTTATCAATTAAATACATGATATATACTATTTGAAAACTTTATTGAAATTATGTCTGCCCTAGAAATGGCGCACGTAAATAAGTTTATAATTAGATGCATTGTGGAGTCCTACCACACCCTATGTAATAATTTTATACATAAATAAGAAATTTAAGTTGTAAACTATCTGTGGCCAAAGTAATAGTAATGCAGGTGCAGTAGTTATATGGTAAAAAATGTTTAAAAAATGCTTTTATTTATTCATGCACCATTGATAGCCCACAAAATGTTTGAAAATCACAGCAACCAGCAGCCTTAATCCAAAGAAATTCCGTTTCTCAGGGTATTAATGAAACAATATTTAATAATAAATAATCGCACTTGTTCTTATTAAACAAAAAACATCTAAAAACTTGATCTGAAAACAAGACAAATATAGAACAAATCACATCTATATGGTTTGATTAATATGGACATACCTAGACCGTAAGAGCAATAAAGGGATATTTAAGAATGTGTGAAGAGTAACACCTAAAATATTAGTAGCAAACCCCACCACCATCATTATTATTATCATCATCATCATCATCATCATCACTGTCGCCTAGTACCCATATTAAAAGCTTTGCATAATTAATTTATATTAATTTTTTTATACTCGTCAATCTCAGTATAAAGACTTCATGGACCAAACTATAATCTTACAAATTAAATGTCCAGCCCTTGTTATTATAGCCTATGTGGAAATAGAAGTATCGTAGAATTAGTTAGTAAGTGGAATGTCCATGCTATGCAAACGTGCGTTAGTAACATGACAGCGCCGTCTGTGGCGACAGCCTGGCAGGTGCTCGTCCAGTCTGTTGCGACAGCCCGAGAGGTTATGTGCCGACCTTTATTTAGTTTGATAGCTATTATTCACTTTAAATAGATTTTAAACTAATTTCATTGTATTTAATATAATCTATATGAACTACGACATATTATGATTGTTTTGAGACATAGTAAAACTTATAAAAATAATAAGAAACCGAGTAAGAAAATTTCGGCTATGACTTGGCATGTCATTTCTTCACACCTTTAGCACTTATATTATTCTAAAAACACACCCAAACATAATATTAACAAAAGTTTACTGACATTTCCTCAGCTTTTTAACGGTTTCACCATAAAAATCCACAATTTTACTATAAAAACACATAACATCCTACTCGTCACAGTGGCTGTTTTTGACTGACGAAAGTTAACGACTTTTTCAACCATTGAACATTCAAATGTTCGCTTGCTAGCTGTCTTGCTTCATTCACTCCACGATTAAATATGTCAGAGCGAGTTAAACATATGTTTCACTGATATTTTACCTTAAGTTTAGGCGCAAATTATGCGAACCTGGCAGGTTGAGCCACAGATAAACCGCCAATTTTATGACCGCCTGAAAGGCGCTCCCACAGTTGAGGGGATATGGTGATAGCATTCAGAAAAATATTGTTTTAGTAATTAGTGGTATATTTTGTATATGGACGCAATCAGGTAAAGGAAGGTCCGCACGTTTCCAAGGTAATAACTGTTCCATCGAAGCAGAGAATTGATGAAATAAAAATATCTGTGCTTTGACGTAACCACATAGTTCTTCTACGTGTTATAAAAAGGATGTTACGGATATGGTTTTGGCACAAATTCATTAGAATAATTTTACTGCGCTTCTACAGTCTTTTACGTGAGCAAGAGCGGTGGCTCGGTGTCCCGAAGCCGGCAGTTTGAATACTTTGAATCTCTCCTGAGGCAGTGATTGGAATAATTTATTTTCCTTTTGCCGAGGATACAGATTACAGAGATTAGCTCCGTAACATCCTAAAGTATTTCAAACGCAACTGGCCTATAGAAGCTTAGTAGTGTTTTCGCTCATTCGTATGTATGTATATGTTACGGGTAATGTAACAAGGTTAATTAAACTCAACTTTACCCAGGTTTAGCTAGTATTACCCAAAACTTTGGGTAAAGCCTGAAAATTTAAACAACATTAATCCGTATTCGGCGTTCACCCGTATACATCTAGGTCTACCAATACTGGGTGGATAATGTCAGAAGTGATGATGCAACATCTAGCAATACCCAAACTAAAGTTGATTCAATTTTTTGAGCTGTAGCCTAAGCTTGGGTAATACTAGGCATACCCAGGTAAACATAAGTTTACTTAGGGCCACTTACACCATTCACTAACCCGGGGTTAGCCGGTTAAACCTGGGGTTACCATGGCTACAAGTACAAAATGACACTGGGTAAACGGTTTAACCGGCTCACCCCGGGTTAGTGGGATGGAGCAATTGGCGCTTCAATGTTACGGGAAATACAGACGATTAAAGCGCGACTATCATAGGCACACAGGATCCGTTTTTACGTCACGCTTCGGACGATTTTATCACAATAAGGCTTAGTTCAAAAAGCAGTTTTTCAAAAATTATACGACTATTTTCAAAATTATTCGGGTAAAAAGCGTATATTGCTCAAAATAGGGAAGTATAACAAAAACTTATCCTGTATTTTGTATCGTAATTATGTAAGTCAACTTATTGTTAGTGTCCGACCGAAACATGTTTTTTTGCCGAAACCGAAACCGAAACCGAATGTTCGACTTTGGCTCTAGTTTCGGCCGAAACCGAAACCGAAACTTTTGTAGACTTGATAAAATCGTTGAAAAAATGTCATAAAACCGCTTTTACACACATATTATGGGGCTGTCAACACCCAATGTCCTTGAAATTGATGTTACTTAAGCAGTTTTTAAGAAAATTACTAAGACCAAGATAATTCTGCAACGATTTTGATAACACACGCAGTGCAAGTGTTATTTTAAACGTCAAATCTTCTATGAAATTATGACGTATCAATAACATTTGCACTAGTTGCACTGCGTATGCTATCAAAATTATTGCAGAATTTTCTTGGTCTAACTCTATTCAGTCACCAGTCAAGCTAACATATAGGTACAGGGTCAACCAAAACAGCAACCAAAAACGCGAGCGCAACGAGCGCGAAATTTTTTGTTAACAATATCCAGCCAGGCCAGGTACCGATCTTCACCTGGGCTTAAAAGTCCGAAGTGCCCCAGTGAGGCGAACTCTCATGCGAAGTCAAAGCCGTGCTTCAGGCTTCAGGATAAGTACCTAGTTGAGCACAGACTCCAACCAATGTTCATTGTATTAAAAAGCGGGACCGCAGTTTCGTCGACGTTCGACGTTCGACGAAGCAAAAGTTTTTCGGAACTTATATACCTACGAAATATCATTTGATATTTACTATTTGCTTTTCGGTGAAAGAAAAACATCGTGAGGAAGTCGGACTAGTCCCGATAAGACCTAGTTTACTCTCTGGGTTAGGTCAGTCTGATGGCAGTCGCTTTCGTAAAAACTAGTGCCTACACCAATAGATTAGTTGTCTATTGGACCCCAGGCTCCCATTCCCATTACCACGGCTCTGCATAAATTACGGGATTACGCGAGGAAGATGATGAGTTTTCTTAAAATTATTCTCTTGCCCAGGGCCCAGTAACATGCGACAGTGCTATCTCATTCACTCCGATACAATTAGACAGTGTGCGCGTTATAGGTATTGACAGCCTCTTAAGACTGCGTCGGTCGTCCAGTGGCGCCCTCATTAGTGGAATTGTGTTTTATACTAAACCAATTAACTTCTGTACCTATACATGAATAAGCATATGTAGATATTAATATTGTTGTCCTACTTATTCCCCAACTTTTGTTCTTTGTTCGAAGTACCATTTTGTAAGTTTCGGCCCGGCCGAAAGGTTCGGCCGTTTTTTGGCCGAAACCGAAACTACAGCCGAAACATGATTTTTTGGCCGATACTGGCCGAAACCGAAACCGAACCTTCGGTCGGACACTACTTATTGTCTTTAACTACGAATGGCGTAACCAGGGTTTTTTTTCTTGTGATGATCAAAAATTTTATATCACATTAAAATTTCAGATAAGATAATAAAAAGCTCACAGATACTATTTTGTCTTTCCTAGTTACGCCTATGCGTGTCGCCAATATAAAAACCATTAAATCCGGCATGCACTATTTACATGTATGTATTCAAATTATAAATTGTAGCATTTTGATCTATAAATGAATAATGAAGCATGGATGGATGCACGATAAGTGTAATTCTTTTAATCGATAACCAATAAGTAATATAATAATTAAACACTATATGTACTTATTTCCACACAATCTAAATGAAATTTGTAATTAAGGGTACTTGAAGTTAATTGCTTTTCATTATATTTTCATTGTTTCTTAAAATAACTTGTCAATAAACATTCGTAAAATTTTTGGATATTTACAAATTCAAGACCTTCTAATACTATTGTTTAATTTACTGAATGTTCCTAAGTGTGGTATTCGACCTATCCGATTTCTTTGTCCAATGTAAGTGTGTCATACTATCTCATTAAGGGCTGATTTAGGCGCGGCGCGCGAACTCGCATGCCATTTTAGTTACATTTGCGGACTGTTGATTATGTCCAATTCAACCGACCGATCAAAACCCGCAATGTAATGAAACTCGCATGCGAGTTCTCGCATCGTCTAAATGAGCCCTTAAGCAAAATGTGAGACGCATTTCGAGCGATTTTGTCGCTTTGCTGCAGGTAGCTTAAAGTACATCCGTTCGGCCCCAATTTTGCCATAAGCCGCGCGTGGCGCTGTCGCCACCTAGCGGCAATATCTGTGCTGATTGTAACAGACGCGTTTTGTTAGAGAGTGAGTCTTCTGTACTTAGTACTATCATTTATTCTGTAACATTGGACAAAGAAATTGGACAGGTGGAATACCACCCTAAGTTAAGCCCATGAGTACCAGGCTGACATAAACGTCGTGTGTTATAGAAAATGAAGCGCACCGTAGCGGAGGTGCTGGTGCCTGCCGTGCTCCGTCTCCACGCCAAGGTCAAGTGCGGACAGATCTCCACCTACCTGGTGCGCATCGCCAACGAGCTGCTCGTCGACTACCGGCAGGAGGTACCTTATCTTTACTTATATTATTCTAGAGCTGATCACCCCCTTAGGGGTCGTCCAGAAATCATGTGATCGTTTAGAAGGGGGGTGGGGGTAAGAAAAATATCGCGAATGATCACGATGGGGGAGGGGGTTCAGAGAAGATATCACGTGTATTTTTTTTTTCAAAGCGTGAAAGGCAAAAAGAACTATATTACAATCCGCTCTATTTTATATGCGTATTTATCCAATAAAAATCATTTATTGCATCAACTTTAAAACATTAATAATAAAAGCTCGCATCGGCGCCATGGTCTTGATTGCTTAGCGTCTAAGGGTACTCGCATTATAATTTTATAATTGTCGCGTGATTTTGTGGCAGGGGGGAAGGGAGGTCAAAATAGGCCAAATACGATCACATGATTTCTTGACGACCCCTTATTTAGACTCCGACCATGCTAATACTTATCAGCTTATGTACTTAGCAGTGACAATGCTCGTATACCTACTATTTTACACTTACTTTATGTAAAACTTAGCGCGGTGGTTCGACTTTAGTTCCAAAACTTTCTGAAGCTTCAACGGCAACTTTACAAGATTCAAAAAATTACCACATTTTATCGCTCCTTTACAAAAAAATACACCTCACATTTATTATAACCGCACAGATCGAGGAGCTGATCGAGAACGACGAGACTCTAGTGGGGCGCATGAAGACGTACCAGGAGCTGATCGGGGTGGACAAGATGCCGGCGTTCGGCAACACGCGCAACCTCGTCACCACGTCGGCGCCGCCCGAGCCCGACACGCCGCGCGCGCGCCGCCGCCCCGCGCGGCAGAGCTCCGGCCCGCCCCGCAAGCGCGCGCTCCGGATATGACCCCGAGTGTAGTGCCACTAGAGACAACATGTTGCCATGTAACAAACAAGTCATGATAGAGGATCCGGTCACCGAGTCGGCGTCGCCTTAGCCCACTACACCGCCCGCACTGCGCCGAAAACCGAAGAGTGATGGCCCGCCGCTCTCGGGATATGAGCCCGCGTGTAGTACCACTAGTAGAGACATGTTGGCATGTAACGAGTCATTATATGGTCACCACGTTGGCGCCACCTTAGCCCGCTATACCTCCCGCGCCGCGCCGACGACCGCCGCGACAGAGTAATGGCCCCCCGCTCTCAGGGTATGACCCCGTGTGTAGTAACACTGGTACCGATATTCACAACCTAGCATTTCATATCCAATCAAGCCCGACACATCTCGGTCGACGGCCTAACTATCGTTGTATGATAACCTGCAAATGTGAAGTCTATCCTACACCGTGCCGACGAGTACTTGCGGGACTATGTGAAAGAGAATCGAATGATAACGTTCCTCTTCTTTAGGATAGTCAAGTCTTTGACTCTTGATAGAAATACATTGATACACGGGTGTAGTATTACAAGCAAAGCTTACTATTTTTATACATAATAAATAATTTACGTAGGATCTTGAAGCCTGAAATAAAATATTTTTGGAAAATATTGTTAAAGACGTTTATAAGATTTATACAAATATTATGTGTGCAAATGTGCATATAGCGTAAGTTTAATTATTAATAAAAAATACTTCTAAATCATTAACTGGGTCTTTTATTAGGTAACTATACTAGGATCCAGATTGAAGATCCGTATTTTTTAAATATCTAATCTAAATTAATGACGAAATGTGTTAAATTTACCTGAAAGGCTGAAATCAACATAATACTATGTTACAGTATTTAGACTTCGAGAAAAAACTATAACAAGTCCTTCTATCTAAGCTAACTCTATACCTTCCGACTTTGCAGTAAAAAAGTGTAAGAAGCACCATTGACGTCATATCTTCATAGAAATTTTGTGTGATGGTACAGATGTAGTGCATTATTGTTTACCTTCGTATTTTCCCGGAAATGTTCGTATTTGTCATGCTACTTCAGTCAACCTCAGTACTTTTTGTACCGAGACTGACTGAAATAGCAAGACACGTTCGTACGTTTACGTGAAAATACGATGGAAAATAATTATGCACTACATAATGTATAGGTAGTTCCAATCTCTGTCCCTTGCCAAGCGGTTGCAAAGTTAGCTTGGACTGATTACCTAAATATAAGGTATCATATTTTTCAAAAAGCATATTAATGAGGATGAAATAAGCCATTTTAAAAGGTCAATTAATCATTAAAAACTATAAATGTGGATGATAGATTCACTCTCACCTTGACAAAAGGATGGATGAAAGGCAAAGAAATTAAAAAGATAAAATAGTTTAATAAAAATGTAATTATACCATTTAATGATAACTACGCATACAATTTAGTCCTCATTTGAATTATTTATTTAACGTTAACTAAGCTAAATACAGTTCAAATTAGACTTTTTAAAATAAAAATATATTAAACGGCCATAATTGAAAAGACAATAACATAGTTTTGAAAATACTTGTGGCGCGTGTTGCTAACTTTACTTTGCGACTTTTTTAATTCTATTAAGATCCTTGACCGTCAGCGGCGTCTCTATAAGCTTTTTCAAGTCGTCTGTCACCGGCGTGTAGTACACGAGGGAAACCGTGTGCCGCGATATACCCACCAGCATGTGCGGGGCCGACTTGTACAACGCCTCCTCCACATCACGAGACATACGCACTATCACCACGTGCTCCGCCTCCTTGCCCTGATACTCATGTATGGTGGACACGTTGTATTTCTCTGTCTTCATTTTTTGCTTCTCAGCCTGTTTAAACACAAGATATTTGATATCTTTAGACTTAGGCACACATTCGAGCCCAGTGAACTTTTCGCACTTCATACTGCGCGTGATCTCCGACGTAGAATACGCTCCACCCTCGTACTTGCTGGACAAGACGGCCATCACGTCCACGGGGCATCTGTACGAAGTGTTCAACGTGTGCGTGCCTTTGAAAAAGGTTGATGATTTATCATAGAGCAGGTTAACCGAGCTTGCTCTGTTGATGTATCCGAGCTGATTCGGGTCACCTAGCATGTACATGGTGTGGCAGTGGCTGAATAAGCACACTAAGAACAGCTTCCCGGGGTGTTCCATGAGCGCCTCGTCCATCCATACTGTGCTATACTTGGCACGGCTGTGCAGTAAATAGGAATCGATGGTCCTGTAAGAGCCCCTGAATTGGTCTGGGTCTTTGGAATGTCTTAAGGCTGCCATGCGGGCACGGATATCCTGGGCGCCCTCAGCGCAAGACGTGAGCACCAGGCTGCCGGGTCGATGGTTTTTAACGATATGCGTTGTCTTTCCGCAGCCGGGCACCCCCACTATAAGCTTCAGAGCTGGCAATGAAAACGCGCCGAACATTGATGGAGCGAGTTTCGTCATCATCAATAAGTTTAGCTCCTGCCTTAAAACCGTATATTTGCCAACTAATAAAAACCTCTTACTTGGCCTGACGGACTTCACAGCTAATTTGAATTCTATAAAATCTTCTCCATCATAACAATATTTGTATTTTGGCTCTTTTGCTTTTATTAACCACTCTAGTGATGTTCTATCATACACCGCATAGTTTTCCTTATGTTTTTGAAATTCAAGCACCAACTTGTCGCTTACGGGAACTGACAACTTTGAATACATATTGGAGTAATTTTTCTTTGCTTCTTCTGAAACACAGTCCCATAGGGCTCTAATTTCTATCATGGCGTTGATTGCCCTGTCTCGGTTGCTTTGTCCTGCCTGATATTTAGGTTTAAAGTTGAGGTTGGCATCGCCTCTATTTAGATCGCGATTTCGTTTGCCACGGATCTCATCGAGTGCATCTTCGATATCATCAAACCGAAACTCATCGAGTCCATCATCGGTTACATCAAAGCGAAACTCGTCATCGAGTCCGTCATCAATTTCATCAAAACGAAACTCATCGAATCCATCATCATCGATTTCATCAAACCGAAACTCATCGAGTCCGTCATCGATTTCATCAAACCGAAACTCATCGAGTCCATCATCGATTTCATCAAAGCGCATCTCATCGAGTGCATCTTGCATATCATCAAAGTAAAATGCCATTATTCATTTTTCTCCTAAACAGTTTTATTTATCTAGCTTAGCAGATCTGCTGTGCTTATTCTCGTGGATTCTCGGTCGTACTAGTAGAGTCGAAATCCTACAATCATAAAGTAAAAATAAATATTATAGATAGCTGCAGAAGTAACCCACATCTTATTTCTAATAACTTCGAAGTATGTAGTTAAGTGCGAAGTACCTACAATACTAATTCCAGTGAATTCCGCTTGAGGTAGGTACCTAGACAAAACACAACAGATGTATTCATTCAGTAGAAACATGACACTGTTTCCTATTAGCCTTACAATGTAACGTAGAAATATCTCTGATCAGACGAATATCAACCTTTCTGTCTATGCGAGACGATTCAAATCGGCATGAAAACTTTCAAAAATAGTTTTTCGTAAATACTTTGAACAATAAATATTATCAAAACCTTATGTAGGAGGAAAAACCTCAAAAGTACGAAACATGAGGTCGATTATATAGTTTACATAAAAGTACGTCACAATACAACAAAAGAAGAAATAATAATAAAAAGAATCCGACGAAACAGTATAATCCGGCGAAACCAGAATCCGGCAAATCGGTAATTATTCGTGCGATCTAACTAGGTAAACAATATTTAGCGTGGTTTTTTATTTAAATCATTTTTAGAAAAAAAATACGGTAAAAGCAGCAAATACAAATATGCAACAATAACAGCAGAAAGAAGTAGGTAGGTAGGTATACTAGGTATATGATCATTGTTTCTTTATTTTGGTTTCATAAGTACCTATGTGTTACTATTTTTCTAAAAGCGTTATTCAATAAAAATAGATTAAAAGGACACGATAAGACCCTTTTTTAATGCTAAAATAAAAGCGACGTATAACAATAATAAACATTTAAACATCTGATTTTATTACCATCTACTCGTAGTCTAGTCCACTCAGATTATTTAAAGAGAAACAAAAAGGAATCGTAAACCGTACCTCTAGGTATAGAACAGCGGGCTGCTTCAATCCGTACCAAACTGCAAATGAGATAGATGTATGCAGTGCAGACCGTTGGGCTGAGGCTGAACCCTAGGTACAGCCAGCAGCAGAACTTGCTAAGCGGGCGAGGTGTTGAAAATTACCATGACACGCTCTTATTCTCTTGACAATAAAGTCGCGTCAAGATCATTTTGTACACCTCGCCCGCTTAGCAGCTTCTGCTGCTGACTGTACATGTAAAACAAGGACCTTATTCCAAGCAGGATGTCGTAATGTTGAGGCGCGATTTAGAGCTACGTCACACTTGCAATTGGTAGTCTTTCTAAACACAGTTTGCATATTTTTCTGCGAGCTGATGCTCTTAAAAGTAGTTTCACACGATTATCTATAGGCATTTAGATTCCACAAACGTTTATGAATAACGTCATTGGACGGGACATCCAGTAAGTTAAAGGTCCTTGTTGTAAAAGCACTTCGAGGGGTATTCCCCTTCGTATTCGTAGCAAGGGATCGTTCCATAACAGATGAAAGACGTTTTTATCGCTTTCAATACTTATTGTATAATTCTGTTAGTTACCAAAATATTAATATTTTACGGAGGTAATTCTACATAATCACTGAACAGTTTAGATATCCCATAAAATAGGCGTCAAACGCATCAAAACGGAACAAAAGTGCAATTGTATATTCTGTAGGTTTTGGAACGAAACCATCATGTTGTTGATGTCGTAATAACCAACCAGGTGCAAGCAAATTGGCAGTTCAAGAAAATAAATGCTTTTTTCACTATTTTAAATATAATATTATTTATTACAATCAAACGTATTTTACCCAATTTAATTTTGTTCAAAGATAATATCACTACCTTTTATAAAACAAAGTGCCCGCGTCTGGCTGTCTATGTTCGCGATAAACTCAAAAACTACTGAACGGATTTTAATGCGATTTTCACCTATTAATAGTCAGTAATTCTTGAGGAAAGTTTAGGTAAATAATTGGTAAGGTTTTGTGTAATTTCTCTGACTACTGAGACAAGCCCGAACTCGAGCGAACCTTCTGTAGGGCAATAGTTAAGTAGGTACCTACACAGAAAACCGCCTAGGGTTTGGTCTGTGAGTAGGTACAATCCATATCAAATTTAGAAGTCAGCACGCGTATAGTGCAGTGCACGGCTGCCACTTAATATGGTATAGGTATAACTGCTGTAAGAATCGTCCATAATGAGGCATGGATTAGAATCCGCCCTCGCCCATGCCGTACGGCGGCTCGCCCATCGTGATGAAGTAGTAGTTGCCCGGAACGCTGTAACACGTACATCACATTACTTAGATGATTTGTCACTCTAACGTTTATTGGCTGAAGCCGAAGGCCTCCGTTTTAACTCGGGCAATAGATATGCTTTCGTACGTCCTCTTGTACAGGTCGCAAATCTCAACCTATTCTATTGGCATTTTGTGACCAGATTCTATGATAAGGTAATTTGTCGATCCACTTTTTGGAATTATTTCAAAATGCGGAAATTGGCATAAAGAACTTAAGCACTCACCGGGCTTCGCCACTGATATATTTTTCAATCACTTACAATATTTTCCCGTAGACGTCCAAATCTAGCGCAGACGCTTTCCTCTGGGTTAATTACTCTTCAAGTATTTATAGTTCCTCGCGCGACGACTGTCGCAAAGCTCGCCAAGCTGCGCGATTGATACTGACAAAAACTTACAATGCAAGTCTTACACCACCTTCGAATTACTTACATTGTCTTCCCGAAGGCGTCCAGATCTAGCGTAGAGGCGTTCCTCTGGGATGCGGAATAATAGTTCCACTCTCTATAGTTCTTCGCACTACTGCCGATGATTGAGCCGGGCCGCGCCACCGCCTCCGCAAATAACTGCCAGCTGCGGTTGTGGCTGCATAAGTCTGCACAAAATGCTCTGTTTTGTTATGACCATTTATCAGCGTAGTTGTTATAACAAACGGCAAGGGCAAGAGTAACGAGCAAGACAAAACATGGAAGGGAGGCCTTTGTTGAGCAGGACTAATAAAAAAAGCAACCAAACACTTTAAAACCCTAATAATTAAAAAAGGAAGGAAGTGCTTTATTCATGTGTCTTTGCTGATTATTTCGGTATATTTCAACTTCACATACACAACAACTGGTTTTTCAAAGCTACACCAAATGCTTACCTTACATATTTTTCAATGATACGGTTTTCAAACTGTCCCTAATATTCCTAGCTGTTTCAATGCAAGTTTTAAAAGTTTTGCCTTCAGGTGAGAACGTCTTCTCCGGTTGCTGGTAATTCAGCCAGGTCTATCGTCGCTAATACGGCGCGCCTGCAGCCATATTTGCAGGCTGGGGTCGGAGTGCGATAACTACCTTATTGCATGTAAAGACAATTTTTAAGACTTACCTAATGAAGAGAACCGCGAGAACCTCTGTCCCACCTTCTCCGGGCAGGCGAGCTGGCACACGTCTCCGAGTCGGTAATTCAGCCAGAAGGCTACCGCCACTATGGCTCGCTGGTTTCTATACTCGTTAGGGGCGGGGATTGCCCCACGTTCACCACCAGTAGCGGATTTGCCGTAAGGCACAGTAGGCCCGGGCCTAGGGCGGCCAGATATTAATAGGGGCGGCAGTCTATATGGTGAGTGCTGAGAAAAGGGCCTATTAGGGCGGCCAAGACTGCAAATCCGCCACCGTTCACCACAGTTCAATACAAGTATGAGTTTCAAGTTTAAAAACTTACCTTCAGGTGAGAATCTCTGTCCCGTCTTCTCAGGGCAGCCGGGCTGTCGCACAGTCCCGGGCCGGTAATTCGGCCAGAAGTCCACCGTGCCCAAGGCACGCCGGTATCCATACTTGTGAGGGTCGGAGTGCACCGCGACAACCACTGCTGCTGAGCCGGCGTGAAGCCGCCCGGCCTCAGGTTTGCCCTTGAACCCCACGCCTGCAGGGTCCAAGGCTGTTATCCTGTACAATAACAACAATAGATAGTGCACTGAGAGAAAAATCATCACCAGGAATTAAAAAACAGTTCTGTACTGGGGGAAAAAATGAAGTTTTAGTAATAATTATGGACGTCTCACTATTTCTGTAAAGTTTATTTATTTCTACAAACAGCTCAGTAATCCCAAATATAATTTCAACAAACAGATAATAGAAATTGCAAGAATTAATAGAAATTGCAAAAGTCAATTTGTTCCTATTAGTTAACTCTCCTCTTGTCCCCGGATTAAGTTTATTTTTGTAATTCTAAGTGTGTTTTTGTTGTACTTTTCTCTCAGTGTGGGTAAAAGACAAAATTGTCCCAGCCTCTGTAGAAATTATACAAAATTGATACATTTAACTAGATTGGATAACATTTAGAGAGTCGTTGCCGGCAATGCCGGCCAGGCTGAGCAGGTGCGCCCCAGCTTCAGCCCGGCTATAATTGTTACCAGGGCAACAGCTTCCCTTCCTGGCGTAGCGCGTTGCCGGCCAGGCCCAGCACGTGCGCGCCCAGCGAGTGCCCCACCAGCTGCGTGCGCTCCAGCTTCAGACCCGCTGAGGACAGCCGCGCCAGCGCGTCTGCTAGACGTCGGCCCAGCTGAAAAATAACACTTTTATGTTGGAAGGGGGCAATATGTTTATTTAGAATATCTCACCAAGGTCAGAGTTATAACGTAGCAATTATTTATGGCGAACTACACACATATTATAATATATCTAACATAACAACACATTATTATACAGGGTGGCAAAAGATTAACTACATTCCCGTTTCCGGGGAGGTTTTGGGATTATACTGAGCAACTTTTACCTACTATGGGACCAATCCCGAAACCGAACCTTCCGGTGGTACCAGCTTCTGTCAGTTCAGTCAGAAGAATAATTTTGCTGTATCCATACCGCAGGAACGGCGGCTGCTATATTCTCTTCCATTCTAGAAGTATCGCGGTGCATTGCTCTCTCCACTTCACAGGAACTACCTTTCGAGCATTAGACGTCTGCGTCTGCCTGACCTGCCATGAAATGGTCTGCCATTTGAGGTCAGAATTAGTGAGGCTCGGCGTCAGCCTCCGCCATCTACGCTACATTGCTGTCTCCACACCCATGGAACACTAGCCTACCTTCCGAGCATTAGGTGCAGCCCACTTGAGGTAGGACATGGCAAGGTCCGGCGACACGGCGGCTGCCAGCCCCTCCCAGTTCAGTAGAGCTACATTGCTGTCGTTGCGCTCCAGGAACGCTTCCATTAGCGCCGTCACCGCCGGACCCGTTGGCTTCCCTACACAAACAACACATTCTGTAGTTTGTACCTACATATATAATTATATATCTGCTCATACAAACCTTCGCCAACCTGTCTTTTTTTTCCTTCATTATCATCATCAGAATTGGAAGGTACCAACCAGCGGAGAATATACAATACCTATTTACCTACCTATTATATAATCCTTGTGTGCAGTGTGCACATAACGATATGCTGACATACCTTCTATTACCTATTTACCTACCTACTCCACCACACCGGTAGCAATGGCAGCATATATAGATTCATTATCAAATATTAATACGTCTTATGGCTGAACTGATGATTTAAATACCTGAAGGTACAGAGTATAGTTCCGGCATGCCCTACAGGTTTGACGTGACGTGACGTATCTAGGTTTTTGCACAGAATAATTAATAGCACTACCGTACAGAAAGGAAACTTCCTACAAAAACGAAGTTTGACAGCGGTTCAGGGTCGAATCATGCTGTCCCTTTCTAATATATGGCACTATCCCTTTCAGCTATTTAGGGTTGTCAAAACACAAGTGATTATCTTATTTGTGGTCTTGCACGCAAAAGGAAGTCAAGTGGTGCCAACCCTAATAATTGCTCGGAGCAATGCTAAGCCGAGCGGAGCCGAGTTTGACCGAAGTCAGGAGTTTCGCACCCCTGGTTTTTGTTAGACATTACGTTATGACTAGCTTCGGGGCGTTCGTAAATTCTTATGATTATAAAATTTGTAGTTTTTGCGTTGCGCAAACAATAATAATATGAACCGCAAGGAAACATCACGATTTGTCTTCACGGATTACAGAGTAAAAACAGCAAATTTTGCTCAGCAATAGTGGACTTTACGGCTTTGCAATAAGGGTTGTGAATTGTCAGTTAACCGTGTGCACTTGATCAAGAGGGTTTATGTAGGAAGCTAGTCCAAAGATTAGGTTTTATCTAAATGAACACTAAGGAAATAGGCGTTATCGACCGATGTGGTGGCGTTCAAAAGTGCATGGATTAGTAGATGTCAACCGTAATGCCGTAATATTACGGTTGAATCATCTCCATGCACTTTTGAACGCCAGTGTACCTACCTTAACCTTGAATTTCATGCGAAGAAAATACAGTTTAACAATTTTTTTAAATAATTTAAGAGTTATCTTTAAAGGACTCAAGTCTTTTCAGAAGACTCAGGTCTCGATAAGTTTTGACTTATTAGTAGTTATTAGGTACCGTAAAACGGGGTGAGTAGGTTTCGCGGGGAGAGTTGGATTATGAATGGGGAGAGAAGGTTTGAGAGGGGGGTGAGAAGGGATTTTAAGGCTACTGCTACAAAAATAATGTATTCCAATTTAAAACGGGGCTATAGTAATACGCATAATAAAAAAAAATCGATCCAACAATCTTCCAAGATCACCTTTGTATGAAAAACCCTCTCAACCCAAATACGAGACACTACGGGGTGAGGTGGGTTTTCCTCTTTATCGTCAAAGTTATGAAATGGAACTACCCAAAATAAAATACAAACTAAAATACAAACGTCCGAACCACTTATTATATACATCATTCAGTTTTCACATGTAGAAATAAAATTTTATCGAGGTTTGAAAGTCAAATTTCACCCAACTCACCCCATTTTACGGTCAAGCAGAGGACTCAAAGGACTTGAGTCTTACCCATCTTTATCTTCACTATACCTACTTTGCGATATTCATCATCATCATCATCTCAGCCATAAGACGTCCACTGCTGAACATAGGCCTCCCCCTTGGACCTCCATACGTGCCGGTTGGAAGCGACCCGCATCCATGCAGCGTCTTCCGGCGACCTTAACAAGATCGTCTGTCCATCTTGTGGGTGGACGTCCTACGCTGCGCTTGCTAGTCCGTGGTCTCCACTCGAGCACTTTTCGACCCCATCGGCCATCTTCTCTGCGTGCAATGTGGCCTGCCCATTGCCACTTCAGCTTGCTAATCCGGTGGGCTATGTCGGTGACTTTAGTTCGTCTACGGATCTCCTCATTTCTGATTCGATCACGTAGAGAAACTCCGAGCATAGCCCTCTCCATAGCTCGTTGAGCGACTTTGAGTTTTGAGATGAGGCCGATAGTGAAAGACCACGTTTCGGAGCCGTAAGTCATCACTGGTAACACACATTGATTAAAGACTTTCGTCTTGAGGCACTGAGGTATGTCGGACGAAAAGACATTACGTAGTTTCCCGAACGCTGCCCAACCGAGTTGGATTCGGCGGTTGACCTCTTTCTCGAAGTTGGACCTACCCAATTGGACTAGTTGTCCTAGGTAGATGTACGAGTCAACAACTTCGAGTACCGAGTTCCCAACAGAGACTGCGATGGGCACAACTTTGGCATTTGACATAAGTTTCGTCTTGTCCATGTTCATTTTCAAGCCCACCCGTTGTGAAACTCGGTTGAGGTCATCGAGCATCATGCTGAGTTCCTCCATCGACTTTGCCATGACTACGATATCGTCGGCAAACCGAAGGTGAGTGATGTATTCGCCGTTGATGTTGATGCCAAGTCCTTCCCATTCCAGGAGCTTGAAGGCGTCTTCCATTACGGCAGTAAACAGTTTCGGAGAGATAACGTCTCCCTGCCTTACGCCTCTTCGCAATGGAATCGCCCTCGTGCTCTGCTCCTGTACTCGGACCGACATGGTGGCGTTACTATACAAACACTTCAACACTTCGATGTACCGATAGTCAATATGGCATCGCTGAAGAGACTCAAGCACCGCCCATGTTTCCACCGAATCGAAGGCTTTCTCATAGTCCACAAACACTAAGCATAATGGCAAGTTATACTCTTCGGTCTTCTGTATAACTTGCCGCAGCGTATGGATGTGGTCTATGGTACTATAGCCTTTTCGGAAACCGGCTTGTTCGGGAGGCTGGAAGTCATCAAGTCTGTGTTCGAGACGGTTCGTGATGACCCTTGAAAACAGCTTATAGACATGGCTCAGAAGCGTGATGGGTCTTGTCTCTAGACATCTATACATACTTACATATTCAGCACAATACTTTACGAGCACTTGGTGTTAAGGTGCAGTGAGTTCAGAAAACGGAGTTTTTTTAAAGCCGTAGCTCATTTTTGGATCACAATACGGCTGCCATACATTCAATTAGCAAACTTGAGGGCTAAAGGATGACTCACGCTAGACCGGGTCGGGGCGTCCGACGTGTAATTTTCTATGACGGCTGATCGGCGATCACGTGGTTCTTTCTATAGAAAACGATGCGCCGAAAGCTCTGACCTAGCGTGAGTCATCCTTAACACTTTATGTAGGCCTGCCCTGTCGTACCAAATCGTGCCAACTAGTTCGGTATAACTAAAGTACACAACACACCCGTGAAGCCATGAACGAAGATTACATTGATGCGTGAGGTATTATGCCAAGGTGTCGACAGAATGCGCTCCGCCGTCTCCAGCGGCAGTTCTATGTAGGCCTCCATGGTTCTGCGAAAATCACGACAGTAGGTAGGTAATTAATACAATAACAGACTCCTCTTTAAAGGATGATACACGCTAGACCGGGCCGGAGCTGCCGGCGCTTCGCTTCTACGGAAAACACCATGTTATCACCGATCAGCCGTCTTAGATAGAAAATGACATGTCGGACGCCTCTCGATCCGGGCCCGACCCGGTCTAGCGTGGGTCATCCTTAATAGCCCTTATACAAGAGCCACGTTACCACCGTGCCAACACTGCCAACCATAGCGACCTTGCGCGTTGGACGGTCTAACCACCTTATTAAATAGAATAGATATAGATACATATATGGGGCATTATCTATGAAAAGGGACCTTATTGTCGATGGCGCTTACCTACGCCGCATAGCGTCGCGCGGCATTGTATTTAATATACTATTTGTATCGGAGCATCGTTAATAATAACGTAAGCGCCGTCGACAATTAGCTCCCTTTTCATAGATAACGTCACATATCTTCAATAAGTTGTCTATCTATGGCGATCATTTCACTTTTCCTACTGTAAGTAAAAACACTAGGACTTGACGATGATGATGAGGCCGTAAAACGGTACCACGGTACTGTTAATAGCAGATAATAGTTACAGAGTTACCTACGGTGGCTACAGTATTTTTAAATAAGTAAATAAAGTGCTCTAAAAAAAGGTCGAAAATCGGGTCAGCCGCGCATTTCGGGGACCTTCGGCTACGCGGATGTAATTCCACTTGTTGCAAGCGTCCAAGGTGTGGACTTTGTAGGCTGTTTATTATCAGGCGGCGGGCCGCACGCTTATTTACCACCGTCGTGGTAAAAAAATCTACTAACCTGAAATAAAATCTAAATTTCGGGATGAGATCTTCTTCCTCAGCTGCAAAAAAAGGAATAGTTTTAGAAAGTTCATATGGTCAAGGTTTGCCGCTCATGGCTTGTGAAATATTATATTATTCCTAGTGTTTCATGTGCGTACCTATTACATCACAGTCAAGTAATTCCAAATAATGACGGACATGTAATAATAAAAAAAACTGTTGAACAATTCACTTCGTGGTTTGTTTTCGCGCTTGTATGCTGTCGCTCTCGTTGGTGGTATAAAGAAACGAAATAGACCAGGCCGCGTAGCCAAGATGCCAATCGCTAACGCTTCGTAGCGATCGAAACGCAACTGTCACTGTCACGCTAATATGGAAGAGTGA
This sequence comes from Cydia fagiglandana, assembly GCF_963556715.1. NCBI lineage: Eukaryota > Metazoa > Arthropoda > Insecta > Lepidoptera > Tortricidae > Cydia > Cydia fagiglandana. The sequence continues at coordinate 4,182,027 of NC_085932.1, read as the reverse complement.
TAGAGAGACATAATGCTTTTCGTTGTCGAAGCGATAGCGATTGTAACCTTGGCTAGACCGGCAGGTACGGTACACAATATCATATCCATATCGTAACGCAATAACAAACCACGAAGTGTACCTATTCTTATTGTTGGCATTAAGTTTCACTCTCATGCCATTTCGCAAACGGCGTAAATATTACATTATTACAACACAACAATCAGAGATTAAAGCTTGGTAGCTATAGCCTATAATTAATGGCAGTCAAACCGGCAGTTACAAAATAATTATAATAAACAAAACGGCGTCCAGTTTTGTAATTATGCCAAGGAAAGTTCTTATTAAGGAGTTGGCAGAACTGTCCGCGTGAGCAGGTGCAGTCAGCCGGAGAAGTAGCAAAACGGGTGAAGTTTTCAAAATTATCTTCTCACGCTCTTATTCTCTATATTTTTGAACACCTCGCCCGCTTAACAAGTTCTGCTGCTGACAGTACCTATCTGCACTCTTGCATATTATTGGAGCGATAGAGGCACATAATAATGAAATTTCGGTTTTCGCGGTAGACCCTCTGTGATTACGAATATCTATAGTTACTTAATCTGTGACTGTCCACATCTGTGAAATCCACAGTTATGTGGAGCGTGCTTTGCGGCGCCAAATTCGGAAGGTGATATGGACCAAGGCTACCACATGAAAATTAACATTCATGATGCCGATACGCCTTCGCCAGCATCAGCGCAGTATTCAGAGGGAGCTTTCGTGTACTTGAGAGACAATCGTGACTCACCGTCCACACTGGCGCCGGCAGCACCCAACCCCAACACCAGCACACACACAAACGCGGCGGCGATCATTTCGAGACTGCCGGATTATTCCGATACATATGATATTTTCCTTGTACTCATTTTATACCGGGCTCGGTATCAGCGCCTTGACACACTGCATGATATCACAGAAATAATTATTTTGATTTTTGATCAGAAATATTTCATTGTCACTTTGCGTGGTGTGAATCGAGGAGAAAAATATTTTTATTCAGACGTTAGAGGTAGTAGGTCGTTTCTATTGTTCAATTGTTAAAATATTTACTGTTTTAAACACTATGGGAGTTCGAGCCTCCGCGCGAATACCTGTGTTCTATTACATCAGCAGTAAAGACTCGTCATCACATCACATAGCGAGCGATGCGATATGCGAATTCGCCGCGACACCGTCCCCATCCCCACTAGACATATAGGTACATACTCGTACGTACCTATGACGTAAATGTATTCCATAATAATTACCTGCACATGTAACAGCATACAGGGTGATTCATGAGACGTGAGCAGGACTGATCCTGCACACTCAGTAACTGATAATTGATCGATCACCGTCGTATTTAGGTGAAACAACCACACTTTTTCCTATTTTTTAACTTTTTGGTGAGGACAATTTTAATTCTCTACAATCATTGTCACCCTGCAAGACCTAATTAATAAACATAAAACCTCTTTTACGAAGAAAATAAAATGTCAAACCTGAGTGAATTACGAGTTTTCAAAAGTGACCAGACCGTGGTGACAGTGATGACGTTCAATTTGACGCAGAATATCGATAGTTTAGTATTCTAATGTTAGGGTGACCATCCATGTCGTAAATAAATTAATAACTTTTTTTTCAACACGACTAGAAAATTAACGTTAACCTCACTAATATTGATAGGAAACAGTTGCTTATAATTTACGAAATGCGCAGTGTTAGTCCTGCTCACGTCTCCTGAATCACCCTGTATAAGTAGCAGCTGCATAAAAGGTCATTGTCAAAAAATATGTCTGCGGTCTACTTGCCGCGACCCATGCAAAATGTATGAAAAGAGCCGATGGCAATGACAATTAGACGCAACCGCAGACATATTCTCAGAGAACAACAACAACAACAAATAGCAGCAGCAAGTTTGTATGCCAGGAGGATTAGGACTCGTTACTGCAGCTAAATTGTGGTGATGATGATGACGTGATATGCCATCTCGACGTAATCGCTGACGGCGACGACGTAAGTAGTTTGTACCCTCCCCCTTATATATATCTAAATAAATAAATATCCCCTTAATAACTACCCCTAATATTTGGCCTCGTAATCGTCTAGCTAACAGTTAGGACCCCTCGAAGTGGACCGCGGAAACCTAGATCCTTTAATGAGTGATGCTAATTTTGGGAGACTGGTTTTAATCGTTATAATGACCTATCTAGATTTTATTGAAAGAATATCTAAAATACTAAAATAATTTATTACGTAACTAAGGAATAATTGTAACCATTTTATTTTATTATAAAATTAGAAAATTCTACCAGTTTTATAGCGTAATGTAAGTGTCATTAATAAAACCAAAACTAAAACGATATTGAAGAATGCCGCATATATGATAAAATATTGATAATTGATAAATTAAATATAAAAAATATTTGTTGATAAAATCCTGCTACGCCTATTAAGCTTTCGGGATAACGTCGGAGCAGCACTCCTGAGTTAAGCTCATTTACACCCTAGCATTTCAAGGTTAATTAATAACTATCATCTTCTAAACGATGTGTGATTAATCACACGTGCTGCTTCCAATCGGCCGATGCAGGTCGGAAAGCTCTTAGTCCGATTACAAAATCAATCGAATCACCTAGCCTACCATTTTAGCCGGAAGGGCTATGACCAACACTTCCGCAACCTAAGCGCACCTAGATGATGATGGAAAGAAGTGTCAAAGTATCCATCAATCATCAAAAGTTAATCTTTTTTACATTCAAAAGCTAAGGATACGAATCCTTTAATAATCCAATTTCCCAGAGCTAAGAGTATAAACAGTAATCTGATTTTTAGGGGTATAAACGAAGTACTAAGTTTATTTGTTAAAATTGAAGCTTATAAGACTAAGAATATCAAGACGAGTAGATATATTTAGCTCGAAATACTCTCTGGATTACTTCTGCCTGCCAGAGGTTCCCTAAAACAAACCATTCTTCGATTTTCTATCTCAGAAAAGTCTGTGTTCCTAAACCCTGCTTGATATTAAAGAATTTGATTTGTAAATACCTTGGAAACCTGATTATGTTACTCAGTACTTCATCTCTACTCCAGACGACCAGAATTTTAATAGATAAAATTAGAATAAGATAGAGAATACCCTTTTACCCAGTTAAATTATAAGTTCATTAGCAGTAACAGTTAACTCCGCATAATGAAGAAACCATATTCGAAAGTTATAAATGGAAAAATATCAGCCGTTTCAATCTTAGACCCTAAATCTCTAAAGAAACCCTAATTCCCTAGTAATAGTGTGCGATTCTACCCTATTAATCCTATCCTCAGTCCCTACTCTAGTATAACCAAAGCACAGTTCGTACTTACCATCGACCCTGGTACTTTGGAATATACGCAAGTGTGTCCCTATTAGATATAAGCTAAGCATTCGGCGAGTGACTCCGAGATTGCAACCTATCAACTCGAGTTATTGCCCCCCTCCATGGCGTTTTGCACAAAGGCAGGGATGCAACATGGATAGGGCAGGTCCCTATTGTGTATATAATTGGTATAAATAAATATATTTAAAATACAAAGCCTTCGAATACTGTAGATTTCAAGCAAGCCCAGGTTACCCCGGATGGCGCGCACGTGACGTCCTTGCTATTTATCTACAGTTGGACATCGAAAAGCTAGGGAGGGAGACGTTTTAAGTCTGCTATGTTGATAAAAAGCAGACCCCAAGACAACCCTCATCTTGGAACAAGAAAAACCTCCTTCCATCCGCTGTTTGTCACCGTTAGGTTAGCAGATGAAAGGCTAGACTAAACTGTATGTCTAGGCACTGATTTGGTTTTGAATCAAATGAAAAAATAAAAATTAGGAGTTTTCAGATTTAGAACAAGTAAACACTTTCCAAACAACTACATTTCTATTGAAAACTATTAGTAAAATGGGCACACTCTAACCAAAGATGCTTAAGTTTCAACAAAACGGAAACATATTTCCGCCATGCCAAAACAAAGACACAATTCCGAGTGCTACTCTATGAGATTTGGGACTTGCGTCTTAATCTCGATAAAGCTAAGCACTTAGAAAAATGGACAGAGCTTCCCCACTCTCACCAATAATCTCCGCGTACTATACAAAAACCAAAGTCAGTTGTCGGTCCGGACGCTAGTGAAAGACTAACTCGCGTCCTTCCCCATCAATCCTTTTATACTTTTACCCATGTCGTCACTGAAGACATCCCATTGTTCTCGGACATTCCATCTGTCGTCAGTGAAGACAAAATTGACCTTGGCGAGCGCAACCCATTGACCTCAGACATTCCATTTGTCGTCAGTGAAGACAAACCATCGTCCCATATTATACCCACTTACTTTACCGAAACATAAGTCTTACATACTTTACTTAAAGCTTATTTTTGGTTGGATAATTTAATAAAGCCGTTTAATGCCGATTCTTGACATGCTTCGCATGTAGTCCCTATGCCTTATACTTTAAGATTTACTCTTGATTAACCATGATGATTTTAATCTGAGACACCTATGAATCTCTTACGTAACTACTTAAACCTTATATCCTACATGTTAAGGTCCATATTCTAATAATAAAATGCTGATGAGGGTAGTTTTAAATTGTATTTACGCACGCGCAAGCACAACGAAAAGTACGTTTGAGTCAACATTTTTCCCTTTATGATTCTAAATATTGCGTTCATACTGAAATATTTCATGTTTACCTTTATAATAATGTTTTTAAACATATACAAGAAATTAATTATTTAATTATTGTAACCTTTTATCTACCTCACGCTTTTGAATTTTACGGTTTAAAACAATACCTAAATGGCTCCTCGCCCATACCTGTCAAAGTCAACGTAAACAACCTTTCTTACTGTCAAATGTTTTCGTAAACAAATCCTTGTCTTTATTTTGTTTTTACTAAGTCAATTAACAATTAATCTAATTGTGGATACATGTGATAAAGATTAGACTATGAAATCAAGTGCTTCGAGTTACCATTTTTAGAAATTTCAATGAAAATCAGGAACGTAAACGCACGACCGGCAAGGAAGCTCCCGGAAGCTTTCCTTCACCGCTAAAATGTAAGTTTTATATTGATAAATGAGAGAGATATTGATGATATTACGTAATAGGCATATGGCCAGTCACATCCGCCCCCAATTTAAGTGTTTTATGAATTACTTCAGGAATTTATAAAAAACTTCAATTTCCCCTAGATAAGTCGGATAATTTCCCTCCCTTTTTAAACGTGTTGTGTGTATTCCAATACTAAATGACTGTTAGCGACTCAGCTCTGAAATCAGGCCATTAGAACTCTGTCAATGAACCATGACCGCTCTTTCCCCAGCCACCTCGCTACACCAAGGATATTAGGTTGTGAATCTAATAAGCTAATAGTTAACTCGTCCTTGCCAGCTTAACCCGGTGCATCGAGTATTACTCTTGTCTCTACTCTTTGCGCCGCACACTTCCGTAGAAGAGCATAAGATGAGGCAGCAAAAACCTCCCAAGCGAAACGAAGAGACCTTTAATTTCTATAAGTACGAAGCTTTCAAGCTCCATTGCCAGAATTCAAACCAAATTTCATTGCCTTATCACCCTCAGCCACGTTTTCTTGGTGCGTGTCTCATACTTGAATAAAATATACCGACCTTTAAGTTTGTTTGGGTGTGTTTTTTTTTTTTTTCATTAAACAAACTTAAAATTGACACTATAAAGTACCTCAATATGGCACACCAAAATTATTTTAACCTAAACCTAAGAAGCATTTGATCAAGAAATAGAAAAATGATAATTACGTATAGTAATGAAAACAAAAAAATATATATTTTTAATTAAATCTTGAGTAGGGCCTCGTCCTTCTAGACGCTCACGGCCCATGATAATATGTCGAATGCCGAATATATCTCATCCAAGACAAGGTGTGTAGAATTCGTAAGGGGTTTATTACCTTGTAGAGTATATAGCCACAAAATAATACCCTGTTGGAACGGGTCTCAATCCAATGGATTTTAACCTACTGATAAAAATTTTCTGGCTATTTGTGTATTCCCCGCCCCCCTTTTGTTTCCCAGCAAAATCCGACAAATCTAGTCTGGATTACCCTTTAGCCTTTGTCTATCTGCATCAATCCAGTTTTCCAAAGCCAGTACATTCGTCCACTAAACATTTTAGCATTCATACATCTCTTGCGTAAAGCCTCATAACTTTAATTTCTTAATGCACACAAACTTTTATTCCTCCTCAACTACGCTATCACACGATTCATACAGACAGCCAATGCTCTGATAGGTAATCCAAATAAAATAAAAATAATTTTAAGTCTACATGTTATTACATTTAAACTAAAAAAAAACAACCCCTATCCCGTTTTGATTCAATATTAACCTTTTAATTTTATCCCTATTATTTATTATCATAAAAAACTATTGGCACTTATCCTGAGCCTACCCTTTAATTATTTTGAGCCTTAAGCGATTAAATCTGTCATTAACTTTAGGAATTGTGTTTGCTATTTATTTTGACCAAGTATCGCCAGAACCGCTCCCGAGATCCCCTTTAACTCAGTCCAACTACCCCCAGCTTGGCGTTGACAGTACCCTGCCACATATGCCCCGACCGACCCCGTCGCCTGATGTAGTATTAGCAAACTACCACAAATGCTGTAAAACATACTCAAATGATGATACTCAAATAACGTCATTAAGCGACCTAAATTGACATGCCATATTATAACATTACTTACCCCAAATAAAAATATCTACAAAATATACAAGAATAATTTCCCTTTACGAAACATTGGGCTTAATTTTATTTGATCTTAACTATGTACCTTATATTAAAATTATTAGAATATAATAAAAACCGTTTTGAAATTGGCATACTCAAAGAGAGGCCTATGCTCCGCAGAAAGCGTCAAAAAAAAAACTGATATGATGATGATTAAGTTTTAAATTTACATAAACTGTGTATTGATCGTTCATAACTTCCTCTTCTTTCTTCTATCCGGAATTTTGTATCTTGAAATTCGTCTTGCGTCTTGAAATTCCTGTCGGTAGTTCTTAAAATGGTTGTAAAAGTTAGCAATGATTGTTGTTACTCGCGAGCTCACTAGCAGCTAAAGACTTTCTCTTCTTATCTTCTACAAATTGGTAGCACAATCGTCTTCTCACGAATATCCGGTTGCCCGCGAGCGATGTGACTATAGTAGCCAATTCTCCCGAAATTTCATTGTACTATGTATTTAAACGCACGTTAACTCACTAATTTGATCATACTTAGCATAAAACCCGAAACATAATAATATTAGACATCTATATTTCTTAGGAACTAAGTAAGTCTTCTTAATCTCTGACCGTAACTCTTTTATTCATAACTCCATCTTCAGTTTCTACTACTAAGCTACATAATATCCAAAACAACTTAGAAAAGATAGTAAAAAAGATAGACCACCAAATAAAAATAATTTAAATAAAATAAAGCCATAAAATGGTCCAAATAAAATTGCAAAAGTGTCTAATTTATTAAAACCAATTCACAAAAAAAATGAAATTTTAAAACGCTTTCATCATGCGGGATTCGAACCCAGGACCTCAAACATTTATATGTCGTACTTTAGCCCACAGTCGAGAACACTAGTCTATCAGAGTGTTAACTGGCTAAACAAATTTAGCAATTACATTTTGAAAATATTTTATTTTATTTTTTAAATGTCTTACAAACATGTTTTTTTTTTTTTATTATAAGATAGAAAGTTAAAACGGTACGCAAATATCTACACATATACATACAACCAAACTTCACGAAATTCTTTGAAGAACGCTATTAATCGAGAATCATGTAAATGGAAAAATCAAAAGAGCATTATATTAAAATTTTGGAACGTTAGAAAAATTATATTTTAATCCTATATACTGTGAACAAGTGATAATATTTCATATACTGAGATAACCTATAAAAATACCAGGTTTGACAAAATTTTCTACTCACATGTTAGATGCACATTCCTTGATAAATAGAACTATTTCCACCCATTTTTACACTTGACAGACTTCACCCACTACACTATTTCACTATTTTAATATAGATTTACTACAGGAAAACACATGATTATCGTTTTGTTTACAAAATGCACTCGTTACTTGCGGCTGCAAAATGCACGTAAAATAACCCAATTTTTACTCGAATACGCGTTCGCACTCATTTATGAACCTTTCCCGGGGTAGAATCTACATTTATTTTCGTCCAAAACACTGTCCATTTCATTTTATCACTGCCTCATACCACAATTTCGTCCAAACAAAGTTATTTGTTTACGATTCCGACATTTATATTTTATTTTAACACGATTTGACTAGAAAACATGGCCCTAACTTGTTGTTGATGCACTTAAACTAAACTTCACAATGATTCTTTTCCGTCTCACATATGGAATTCCATTATTAAAACCAATCTACAGTCTTATTTAACGATTACAAGTACTTAAAAACAAAAACAACTACTCCATGTTCACAAGTTCCGAGAACTTTCAAAAAGTACAAAGACGTATTTTCTTAAACTATACTTGGCAAACCACGATCGTCAGTAGCAAAGGCGGCAAACTCGAAAATGTATGCGTGAAAAACTGCACTTTATTACAAATAACTGAACCCCGCACATTACGATGAATTGTATTCTATTTTATAGATTTTTAGAACTAATCCTTTTATCTATTTCTAATGTCTAATGGTATACGAATAAATTTAACAATAACTCTTCAAAAATTGTTTTTGTGAGTAGCAACACCATTACAATCGTTATCTATTTATTTTCCGATATCTATGATCTTCCGCCATAGATGGTAGTATCCTATAGATGCACTATATGCGTGCGTCAGCGAGGGACAAAACATAAGCAACTGCACAAGAATGTGACAAGGACAAACAATAATAGCGCCTTCGCCGCTACTCCCACTGAAAAATACATAAGACTATCCCGCTCTGTCACCTAGTGACAGTAGCGCCACCATTACGATCGTGTAAGTAAATTCGTTTTCACAAATGGGCCTCCGTGTGCTTACGCAATGCGACGAAATTCAAAAACACGCTCTAATGGCCCCTACAATACTCGAAACAACCTACCCATGTTGGTCGGGTTCATTTGTTTACCTATGAATGAATGAATTTTAGTGAACTCAGCAAGTGTCCAATAATTTATGTGAATAATACAAAATTGAAATGAAAACCCTTATATATTATCATTTAAGTTTTTATTTTTATGAAGAATGATTTGAATGATAAAACGCATTTTTACAATGTGAAAAACTAAATAATCGATCTATTGATTGATCCAAACCATAAGCTATTCTATACTGAATGTTCTACAACTTCTACATTTGGCGATCTGAAATTTTGTCTATGGCAATTTTACCAACTGTCAATCTCCTAAATTCCGTTGTAGGTTGTATTTTTTCCTGCAAAAAAGATGCTTTAACAAATTTCAAGGCAAAAATTATATCACTGAGCTAAATTTAAAGACGGTACGGTAAAAAGAAAGTCTCCGAGAGCGTCCATAATGATTTCCATCTATCAAAGAACCTACAAGATGAAGAAAATGGAATTCAGACCATCACACGAATTTGCTTCTACTTATTTCATAAAACTAAATGGTCAGGAAACCTAGTGTCCGTATTTCTGGTCCAGCGTACTTATTTACTTATTTATTTTACGTGCCTAAGTATCGACAATGCGAGTGTGACAGTGTCAGTGAAATAAATCCAAAGTTGGGAATCGTTTCTACAAACAAGGTAAGATTATGTTCTTGCTTCTTCTTTAGACAAGTTACTGCTATCAAGACCCTGTTAAATACTCTTGAATATCACCAATCAGGAAATAATTGTTCGCAATTTGCCCTTACTATCATTAAATTTGTTTTTCTTACTGACTATATATGGCAATAAAATTTTCTTAACGTAGACGCCTAGTTGTAATTGTATTTGAAATGTAATTGTATTTCCTTATTTTTACCGTCTGTTCAGCAATATAAACGCATTTCTTTTTGAAAAACCAAGGATCAAAGTTAAATTTGTATAAAAAAAATGACGTGTTGATTTTCGTTTTACTCTGACTAACCAACATAATATTAAACTTCCACTACACTATTTGTATTACAATAAGATTTAAAAGCTATATTTGATGTTTCAGTAAGCTGACAACTATATTTAAAAGATTCCCTGTGCCTGATATACACAACTGTTATCGAAGAGAAATAAGTTGAAATTATGGTGTGGGAAACTCCATTTGCTGATTTTGAAGAATGTTTCCTGACCCTAAACAGTAAGTATAACTACCCTGTTATCATATAAATACCCTTAGGCTTGCCCTTACTGTACTTGGAATTTTAAGTGTTGTCGTTCTAAAAGATGGTTTGGCTAAAATTATTTTTCCTGAAATAAAAGTGTTTCGAGCTTGGAAATACAATATATTACAAATATCATAACTATATAATAACGTCAGCTAAAATAAAGCGGTTCCTTTGCATGTTAATGGCAATTGATGCTAAATATGTATTTTTCTCTTGAAAATGACCCCGTAGATGTTGGTAACTTAAACAAAAATATGTGAACATAAATCTGGACCTGCCATAATTATTCCTATTGTTCCAATAAACCTTACTGTTATGTATAAATAATGAGGGCAGCTTTTGACATTTGTGTACAAAGTGTGGTAGCTATGATAAAACAGAACCTGTGAACCCGGACCAGTACTTGTACGACGATCATGTGAGATGTACAATAAAGAGTATTGTATTGTACATGTGTTTGGACCCCTAAACTGTGAGTTACATTACTTACTATGTATGTTCAATTTTTCAGCAAACAAAACCAACTTGATGGCTGTCTGCTACCCGGTGACAAGCTGAGCGGAGCAAATTCCCATTGTTGCCCACAAAGGCCCCTCCGAGTGCTTCGACACTACCCTAGTAAGTATAAAAGCAATTTCTAGACTTAATCCTACTTAGAAACTAAATAAGTTGAAATTTTTCCATTTGTTCTACAAAAAAAAACTTAAAATTTTTATTTTTTCTGTTTTCTTAACTGTGAAGACCCTACCTGTAGTAAATAATAAACACTGTTAATGAGACTTATAAGTAGATTTCCTTAAATATACCCTACATTAGCTAACTTTTCTATAATTCCTGTTTCAGTGTTTCCCGGAGGCTGACTTTGTCCCGGAGTGTCAAGGTGCCTTCACTGTACATCTACTGACTGCTTCCATTTATGACAGGTATCTTATTATATAAATACATAACTCATTATAAACTAACCAACTCATGATTTATGTTGGACACTATTATTTCAAATGCTTGAGTGGAGAATTCTTGATAAAAGAGCGGTGAGTTGAAAATTGTGATGAGCCTACATACCCTATTCTAATTCTATTGACTAAGCAAACTTAATCTAGCTTATTTGTGACCTAACTGTATGGAAATATGTCCATCAAGACAAAGATTCTTAAACTTTTTTGGAACTTGAAAAAATATGAAATACTGTCTACTTTTGCTTTTTTAAATCCTCCTTCCATGGATGTATTTATACCTATTTTTACTATGTTATGATATTGGCGATAATTTTGTTGAAATTCTGGAGAACACATGTAATGCTGTACTTATTTAAACTTAAAGCACCTGTAATAATACTATAGATTGCGACGAATAGATGATTATGATTATGTACCTGACAACCGCAGACTGGTTTTGTTGAAGTACTCACATATTTCAATACACTACACATGCACTAAAAATAATATCGCGCCCCCGCGAATGGATGTCTTAAGAAAAATGTTGACGTATTGCCCAGCTAAAACTGACTCTAAAGAGAACAAAATCTAAAGCTACTTATGCTACTTTGTTTTACCTGAATTTTCTAATGTATTTGTCTAACTTATTTCAGCCTACCAAGACACTGCTGATACATGAAGACTCCTGTTTGCTGGCTTCATCTCAAGAATTTTGCTGCAAAAATGGCTGCTGTCTCTACATGCAGAGCTACAAAAAAAATTGAACCCCCCGTTTTTCTTCACGTTAGGTAGTTTAACCAACTGTATACTATTATTTGACCACAATCAGAACACGATTTAGAAGTAACGTTAGTAGAACAGTACTGTAATCCTAGGCAAACTTATGATGATATACCTTTGTTTAGTACAAATATGCTTATGTATGCACACTGCTAACCCAGGTGCTTAGCGCACAACCTATCCTTATCAATTTTAATGAAATTTATTGTGTAGCTTCAAAAATGAGTGAGGAGGCCACACAAAGTAGCTCGCTGAGGCTTTAAACTATAATGATAAAACAATAAATAGTCATTACACATACTTTAGCTCTTATCTAGGTAAATATTGTGACGTTTAGGGTTCCGTATCGAAGAGTATGTAGATACATTTTCTAACATGTGTATGTTCCACTAAATTTCTACTAGTTTGCAAAACTTTGCCGACTTTTAAAGTGGGAAATAAGAAAGTCGCAGAATAACTACGCCCCCTGTACCTTGGTATTCTCCCGTGTAAATGAACTGTTACACGCCCCCATAACTTTCGACTAAAGCATGACTTCTTACACAACTAGATACTTATTTTAGATAATATTATCTTAAGTCTATTTGCAACGGCGTGCTAACACAATCTATAGAAACCCTGCCTGCAAATGCTGCCAGACGGGCCAGACGCGTCTATCACGGGTCATGGACATTATTTGTTTATTTTATAAGTATGTGTTTATTCCTACAAGTATGTACTACGCCGCGTGGTATCTAAAACAGCACAACCTTTCCCTGAATGTGAAGGACTGCCCCGAATATATTTATTTATTTATTTATCTCATTATTGTTATTGGTACCTGCGACGAAACTAGTTTATCAACGAATCTAAGGTGCAAGAGAATCAAATGATCGTTTTCGGTGAAAATATCCGTAATAAACGCTACTGTTGGTATACATGTACCTACTTTAACTTTGTTACTTTATTTTTCAGATATCAATGACACAAGAAGATGGATTTATAGTTGTGATAACACACATCTTTAGCTGAGAAATATGAAAAGGAATCCCGAACACCGCCGAGAACGAGTGAAAATAATAATGTAGTTGTACCTAAACTTCGTCAAGAGATGACGCCACCTCCGAGATAGAACGCGCCAACGATGTGTCGACGTATAATCATGGCGTCCGAGATACAAATTACCTATCGATTTAGAATTTTTGGAGAAGATTAGTGCCTGTTGGCTGCATAAATGCATACCCCTGGTGAGGTTACAGTAGCTTCGCACAAGTTTATCAGTCATTTTACATAGTGTTGTAATAAATAAGCTAATTACGTTGTTTTCGACTGCGGAGAGTAACCCTTACTACAATAGAATAATAATAAAATATTATACCATTATATCTTATAAGCTACTCGAGTTTTATTTTCTATGTGTACATAGTAACTATGGAATGATAAACTCAAATGTTTCATGACTTTTATTTAAAACCTTCCTATGTGTAAATAATAATTTTTGAATAATAAAATTAATGTTTCACGATCTTTTATTTAAGACACCACAGAACTACCCAAAAATAAGCATACTCACTCCGTTTTCACGCCAACAAAAGCCATAAAGGCTACTTATACATACATATTTCTAGAAAAACCGTAGTAATCCAGGTAAACTACATCCTGGGTCACTTGCACCAAAAATGTACCCTCCCCCTTATATATATCTAAATAAATAAATATCCCCTTAATAACTACCCCTAATATTTGGCCTCGTAATCGTCTAGCTAACAGTTAGGACCCCTCGAAGTGGACCGCGGAAACCTAGATCCTTTAATGAGTGATGCTAATTTTGGGAGACTGGTTTTAATCGTTATAATGACCTATCTAGATTTTATTGAAAGAATATCTAAAATACTAAAATAATTTATTACGTAACTAAGGAATAATTGTAACCATTTTATTTTATTATAAAATTAGAAAATTCTACCAGTTTTATAGCGTAATGTAAGTGTCATTAATAAAACCAAAACTAAAACGATATTGAAGAATGCCGCATATATGATAAAATATTGATAATTGATAAATTAAATATAAAAAATATTTGTTGATAAAATCCTGCTACGCCTATTAAGCTTTCGGGATAACGTCGGAGCAGCACTCCTGAGTTAAGCTCATTTACACCCTAGCATTTCAAGGTTAATTAATAACTATCATCTTCTAAACGATGTGTGATTAATCACACGTGCTGCTTCCAATCGGCCGATGCAGGTCGGAAAGCTCTTAGTCCGATTACAAAATCAATCGAATCACCTAGCCTACCATTTTAGCCGGAAGGGCTATGACCAACACTTCCGCAACCTAAGCGCACCTAGATGATGATGGAAAGAAGTGTCAAAGTATCCATCAATCATCAAAAGTTAATCTTTTTTACATTCAAAAGCTAAGGATACGAATCCTTTAATAATCCAATTTCCCAGAGCTAAGAGTATAAACAGTAATCTGATTTTTAGGGGTATAAACGAAGTACTAAGTTTATTTGTTAAAATTGAAGCTTATAAGACTAAGAATATCAAGACGAGTAGATATATTTAGCTCGAAATACTCTCTGGATTACTTCTGCCTGCCAGAGGTTCCCTAAAACAAACCATTCTTCGATTTTCTATCTCAGAAAAGTCTGTGTTCCTAAACCCTGCTTGATATTAAAGAATTTGATTTGTAAATACCTTGGAAACCTGATTATGTTACTCAGTACTTCATCTCTACTCCAGACGACCAGAATTTTAATAGATAAAATTAGAATAAGATAGAGAATACCCTTTTACCCAGTTAAATTATAAGTTCATTAGCAGTAACAGTTAACTCCGCATAATGAAGAAACCATATTCGAAAGTTATAAATGGAAAAATATCAGCCGTTTCAATCTTAGACCCTAAATCTCTAAAGAAACCCTAATTCCCTAGTAATAGTGTGCGATTCTACCCTATTAATCCTATCCTCAGTCCCTACTCTAGTATAACCAAAGCACAGTTCGTACTTACCATCGACCCTGGTACTTTGGAATATACGCAAGTGTGTCCCTATTAGATATAAGCTAAGCATTCGGCGAGTGACTCCGAGATTGCAACCTATCAACTCGAGTTATTGCCCCCCTCCATGGCGTTTTGCACAAAGGCAGGGATGCAACATGGATAGGGCAGGTCCCTATTGTGTATATAATTGGTATAAATAAATATATTTAAAATACAAAGCCTTCGAATACTGTAGATTTCAAGCAAGCCCAGGTTACCCCGGATGGCGCGCACGTGACGTCCTTGCTATTTATCTACAGTTGGACATCGAAAAGCTAGGGAGGGAGACGTTTTAAGTCTGCTATGTTGATAAAAAGCAGACCCCAAGACAACCCTCATCTTGGAACAAGAAAAACCTCCTTCCATCCGCAGTTTGTCACCGTTAGGTTAGCAGATGAAAGGCTAGACTAAACTGTATGTCTAGGCACTGATTTGGTTTTGAATCAAATGAAAAAATAAAAATTAGGAGTTTTCAGATTTAGAACAAGTAAACACTTTCCAAACAACTACATTTCTATTGAAAACTATTAGTAAAATGGGCACACTCTAACCAAAGATGCTTAAGTTTCAACAAAACGGAAACATATTTCCGCCATGCCAAAACAAAGACACAATTCCGAGTGCTACTCTATGAGATTTGGGACTTGCGTCTTAATCTCGATAAAGCTAAGCACTTAGAAAAATGGACAGAGCTTCCCCACTCTCACCAATAATCTCCGCGTACTATACAAAAACCAAAGTCAGTTGTCGGTCCGGACGCTAGTGAAAGACTAACTCGCGTCCTTCCCCATCAATCCTTTTATACTTTTACCCATGTCGTCACTGAAGACATCCCATTGTTCTCGGACATTCCATCTGTCGTCAGTGAAGACAAAATTGACCTTGGCGAGCGCAACCCATTGACCTCAGACATTCCATTTGTCGTCAGTGAAGACAAACCATCGTCCCATATTATACCCACTTACTTTACCGAAACATAAGTCTTACATACTTTACTTAAAGCTTATTTTTGGTTGGATAATTTAATAAAGCCGTTTAATGCCGATTCTTGACATGCTTCGCATGTAGTCCCTATGCCTTATACTTTAAGATTTACTCTTGATTAACCATGATGATTTTAATCTGAGACACCTATGAATCTCTTACGTAACTACTTAAACCTTATATCCTACATGTTAAGGTCCATATTCTAATAATAAAATGCTGATGAGGGTAGTTTTAAATTGTATTTACGCACGCGCAAGCACAACGAAAAGTACGTTTGAGTCAACATTTTTCCCTTTATGATTCTAAATATTGCGTTCATACTGAAATATTTCATGTTTACCTTTATAATAATGTTTTTAAACATATACAAGAAATTAATTATTTAATTATTGTAACCTTTTATCTACCTCACGCTTTTGAATTTTACGGTTTAAAACAATACCTAAATGGCTCCTCGCCCATACCTGTCAAAGTCAACGTAAACAACCTTTCTTACTGTCAAATGTTTTCGTAAACAAATCCTTGTCTTTATTTTGTTTTTACTAAGTCAATTAACAATTAATCTAATTGTGGATACATGTGATAAAGATTAGACTATGAAATCAAGTGCTTCGAGTTACCATTTTTAGAAATTTCAATGAAAATCAGGAACGTAAACGCACGACCGGCAAGGAAGCTCCCGGAAGCTTTCCTTCACCGCTAAAATGTAAGTTTTATATTGATAAATGAGAGAGATATTGATGATATTACGTAATAGGCATATGGCCAGTCACAAGTTGCACCAAACCACTATTGACAAACTTATTTATCAAAGTATAATCAGCAGTGAATATTTCACATAAAATAATAATATGTTTTAGCGAACGTATTAGTGTCAGACGGTTTGTTGCAACCGCCTTGTTACCAATTTGCCAAATAGTACTTAATTTTCAACACGTTACGCACACGCTGCGTACCTAACCGCGCCGAGCACGTCGCCGTCGTGAGAACGCTTAGTAAAGGATTTTATATAGAAATATGACGTGATCACAGCTCGAGTCGCTTATCTATAGAAAATGAAATGGCGGACGCCTCGGCCCGAACCCGGACCGTTCTGGCGTGAGTCATCCTTGACTCCGCTCGCAAATCGCTAGTGTGATAACGCCCTAAGTAGGAACACGACATACATACCTTTAGCCTTGATATGTATTTACAAAAAACTGTATTTGTCCAGATACTTAATATAAATGTATTTAGCCGCGTCGCATTTCGTCCTTGCTTTGGCGTTAATGAGATGATTCGTGTTATATTACCTACTAAAATATATCGTGCGATGATAGTAATAAAGTTGAAGCATCGTGTGAAAGTGCAGAGGACCTCAGGGCCACATGGCGGGCTTATATATAATAGTTATTTGTTTTACAAGGGGGCAAAGTTGTTTAACCGCTCGTGCTAATATTGATACCCGAGCAAGCGAAAGATTCCAAAATTGAACCACGAGCGTAGCGAGTGGTGCAACAAATGGAATCTTGAGCGTTGTGAGGATTTCAAAGCAGGTGGGTTAAGCAAAATTTGCCACCGAGTGAAACACAAAATTTTTCACCACACCATCCCGAAGCAAATATTAAATGTAAAATATCAAACAAAATCAAATCCAAATTAATGTTATGAATATTTATCATCCAAAATCATAATTTAAAAGTCAATTCTACCAGCAAACATAAGAAAACAACCCAAAATTGGCATTTGATTACTTTACCTCACATGTGAATAAAATGCAATTTTGCTATCAGTTTTTGAAGTGCAAAGTAAGCCTTTCCGAGCTGGTGTGGTGAAAATAAATATTATAGGGACATTCTTAACACAAATTGACTAAGTCCCACGGTAAGCTCAAGAAGGCTTGCGTTGTGGGTACTCAGACAACGATATATGTGTCGGCGGCAGATCGTAAAATCGGGCATATCGTGTTATTCCTAGGCATATTATGAAACGCCGGCATTTCATGATCATACCTCGCTCATACCTTGCCCGCATGTTTGTCGACGGTATCAAAATGTGTCTGGCTTGACTTTGACTTCAGTCATTATCAATGTAAACATAGACCTTGAATTTGTACGTACGTACAGTCGCCATCAGATAGGAGCGGAGCGGCCAAGGTGCTCACAAATATCCGAATACGCCTCTATTCATTTTTAAACAAGCAGATAAGTACGTCTGCGAGCGATATTCCAAAATTTTATATTAAAGGCAAAAATGGGAAAATTTACGCTTCAAATTTATTCAATTGGTTAGACGCAGCGGTCGGCAACACGCGGCCCGCGGACCTCTCACTTGCGGCCCCGGCCCGCGAGCCGCCATGGCTATTTTGTATGTAATATTGACAAACGACAATGTCTGATAAAGTCATAATTCGTAAATATTAACAAAGTGCGGCACGCGTCAACTTCGGTAACTACTATTTGGCCCTTGGCTGCTAAAAGGTTGCCGACCGCTGGGTTAGAGCAAACGCACGGATTGTGGAGGCTGCGGGATCACGCCTCTATTGTCAAGGCGTTAGAGTGCGTGTTAAGATACTTATGTTTGAGCACCTCTGCCGCTCCGATATATCTGGTGGTAGGTGGGGGATAAGGTGTAAGGTCGTAAGGTGTATGAGCACGTCGAGTGATTGCGAAAATTGACTACTCGGAGTACTCTGATACAACTTATTAAGTTCCTTTTCTTTGTCCTGATTAAAATTCAATCCATCAACTCTCAATAGCCCTTATACATCTCAAAGACTTATACCTTAGCTGGTGCTGACTCTGCGTGCAGCTCATCTCACGGGCAAGGGCAGCATCCGCTCAGTGTAGACCTTACTAGTGTTAAAAGGGGCTCTACGTGTAGGCTTCGGCTCCGCGCCCGCATCCCAAATGTCCGCAAACAGCAAAGTTCCGTGATGGGTAGACATCAGCGGCGGTACCCTTGTCACCATACCTGCCATGTTCATACAAGCGCGAAAGAGACTCATGACCATACATCGTTATCGCGGGAGCAAATACGATTTGACAATACTGAAAGATTATAAAAAACAGTCAAAAACAGAAATGACATTCGTATAGAGAAACGTTTATACCTACGACCTTAAAATGTATAATTATTTTATTGAATATCAATGCTATCTTACCTCCATACTTGACTTGATTGGTACTTAAAACGATTACCTATTAGGTACGCAACCTTATCAGTCAATTTAGACATTTGTCAATCTTGACTGATCTTTATTTGTAACAACATAATCAAATAGAAGTTGCCTTTAAAATGCCTCGAAGGAAAATAACATGTGATGAATTTGTGGGGTTGTTTATACAGGATTATCCTGAGCTAGAGGCTCGCGATACAAATCTATTTTGCTCGAAGTGCAATATTAGTTTTTGTAAAACTAAATCTTCCGTGAAACGTCATTTTAACTCTGAAAGACACACTTCTCTCAAAAAAGATTTTAGGTTGGAACTGACAAAATTTCTAGTAAGCTGTAACATACCGTGGTCTCAAATAGAGAACCCTGTATTTAAAAATTTCATTGAAGATTGTGTATCTGGAAAATTTGAAAAAACTGTTCAGGTCCCTTCAGAATGTTTGCTGAGGCAGACTTGCGTGAATGAATTATACGACAAAGAGATGGATATAATTAGAGACGAATTAAAAGACGCGTATATATATGTAAGTGTTGATGAAACCACAGATGCTATAGGTCGTCAAATCGCTAACGTTATAGTAGGTGCTATGCTTGAAGATGATGTTGGAACTCCACACGTGCTGTCAAGCAAATGTTTAAATGAAACGAACAATATCAGTATAACTAATACTGTAAAAAATGCCCTGGATGATTTGTGGGGCCCTGGTCACAATAAGCATGACAAGGTGTTGTTGTTATTGACTGATGGTGTGGGGTATATGTTGAAAGCTGGCAGAAATTTGAAAACACTTTTTCCGAACATTGTCCATGTTACATGTTTAGCCCATGCTCTTAACAGAGTTGCCGATCAAGTTCGTGTTCTTTTTCCAGAAGTTAACCTATTAATTTCAAATGTAAAGAAAGTATTTCGCAAATCTCCGAAAAGAGTAAAAGCATTAAGAGAAATGTTTAATGGAATTCCTTTGCCTCCAAACCCAACAATTATTCGCTGGGGAACATGGATCGAGGCTACCACTTACTACAACAAGTATTTTGATGAAATAAAAAGCGTTATAGACACATTTCGTAATTCAGACGCACAGTGCATCGTCAAAGCAAAAAAATCTTTACTCAGTGCAAAAGTTCGAAAAGATGTAAATTTCATAGCAAAGTATCTGCAAGTAATACCAGATGCTATAAATAAACTGCAGTGCCAAAATCTATCTCTTAGTGAAAGTTTGACCATAGTACAAAATACATACAAACATATATCCAAATTAATTTGGAATAAAGATGGAAAACAGATTTTAAAAAAGTTCAAAGTGGTTTTGCAGAAAAATGCCGGATATGAAGTTATGAAAAAAATGTGTGAACTGATATCGGAGAAGGAGATAGTACTAGATTCAACGATATATCGTTCTACATTTGATTACTTCCGTCGTTTTAAAAACGCACCCATTACAACAGTAGCAGTCGAAAGATCATTTAGCCAATTAAAATGGATATTTACTGCACGACGCCGCAGATTAAGAGTAGAAAACATAGAGAAAATTTATGTCGTATATTACGAAAATCACTTAAGATCAACAAAAATTAAATAATGTTGTACAAAATAAATCATGAATATTTATTTGATATGTCGATTCCGGGTCATTATTTACTAACAGAGTGTAAAGCAAGATTTATGAACATTATGCAACAAAAACTTCGTGCTATGTATGATGAACTTCTTGGAGGCTTATAATGTGTAGGCAGAAAGGTCTGTTTTTACTAAACGGGCAGTCTGTTTTACCACTTCTTTAATAAATTTATATTTGCTCCCGCGATAACGATGTATGCTCATGACACATCAGGTGATAAAACGCAACCATGCTACTGCCATAAGATTTCTATAACAAGTGGATCTACATGATAATAGAGCGCGATATTTTGTGAATTAGCGTAAAATGGACAATTTATTATAACCTATTTTATTTATTAAATAATCAAACAAGTTACAATATAAACTACATATTTAGCAACGTGACAGACGGACGGACAGACAGACATTAATTTATTATGATAATATTTTATTTTATTAGTTGCATTACTAGTGGAATTAGTTGAATGAATACTCGAAACCATTTTAGAAAAACAGTGGTTTTAATCGTGATTTGATCAATCAAACCATTTGTTACAACAATAAAATAGCTGTATTAAGCATATTTACAAACAAGATATTTCTTATCTCATGCTTGACCATGAAAATAATTTTATTACGAGGGTTGCACTGAAAATGTCGGGAATAGAGAAAACTGTCGCATCTAGACAGTCAATCTTTATTTTAATGCATACTTAAACTCAAACTGACCACGCATATAAATTTTCTTTTGAAAGTAATCATTCTGTAATGCACACGGCTCATAATCCCAAAGTCCTTTTTGTATGGCGATTTTGGGGCCTTAGTGGTTTTGTATGAAATTCGTAGAGTAGCCAACGGAATTGAAGTTTTTTTTACATATATCTATATATAAAAGATTTTTTTACTGTTGTCATATGAATATTTAGGAATGTCGAAATCTGCCGATATGCAACTTTTTTGGCAGTCTTTTTAATTAACAGCACAAATGCGATCTTAAATTTTGACGTCGCTTTGGAATGACATGCTTCTTTAAGATCACCCATGGGATAAAATGAAAGTGACTTTCATATATAATTTTAACTGCAAACGAGCGTACGATGAACTCTAGTTCATAAAAAAATAACAGAAGCCCATTGTAACTTTTATTTGTTCGCTGAGGGCATATTGAAAACCGTTTAAAAATGTGATCCGAAAAATCACTTGGCCAAAAATTCAAATAATGTTCGACATACAATTTTCAAATTGTCAGTAAATTTTAAATATAAATGACAACCAAATGGAATATACCTTAAAAGTTTTATAAAGAGTTACATTTTTATAAATTATATGCCTCATTCTATTATGTTATTTCTAAGTGTCCCATTCCCGAATATTTCAGTGCGACCCTCGTATGTAGGGAATAATCACACAACCGCAACAATAAATATAAATAATGTAAATACTATATAAATAAAACAGAAACCGTCATTGGCTAAGGTTCAGCTTCACCGCCAAGTCACTTTCATTCTCGATTTTTATTTCTTTGCTGAACGCTTTCTTGAGTAACATGTCGATAGCTGCTTCCTCTGCAAAAGTAACATCGTGTTAAATCACTACACCTTATGAAACAAAGTCCCCCGCCGCGTCTGTCTGTTTGTGTGTTTTTTCGCGATAAACTCAAAAACTACTGAACGGATTTTCATGCTGTTTTCACCTATCAATAGAGCGGTTCTGCAGGAAGGCTTAGGTGTATAATTTGTTAACCCGTGCGAAGCCGGGGCGGGTCGCTAGTTATATGTATATAAAAGTATACCTTGTTGACAGTAACGGCCGCGTAGACACCGACAACTCAATATTAGATTAGTAAAAAAAAAGCACGGTAAGTGTTTGGCACGCTCAATGTCTGTAGATATAAATGGACTCTAAGGGCTGATTTACACGGCGCGCGAACTCGTATGCGATTAATTATAGTTACATTGAGGACTATTGGTTAAGGGGCCCATTGATTAACAGTCCGCCGGACGGTATCGGCCTGTCAGTTGTTCGGAACTGTAAAAATTTTCCGATACCGTCCGGCGGACTGTTAATCAGTGGGCCCCTTTACAACCAATTCAGCCTAACAATCAAATACCGCAATGTAGAAATGAAACTCGCATCTTGCATGCGAGTTCTCGCACCGTCTAAATGAGCCTTAAAACTGTAATATATCAGACTGTAGTGTTACCGGTGACTTGTATGGCCAGCAGCTGGTGCACGATGTGCCGCGCCGTCACCTTGAACAGGTCCCGGTTGTCGATCTTCTTTTTCTTGTAGTAAGGCATCAGCAGCTTCACCACCAGCCCCGCCACGTCCACCTTCTCAGATTTCTTCTCCTCCTTCACTATCTTCTCAATTTTATGTTTTTTCTCCTTATGCCTATCTTTATGTTCCTTATGCTCCTTAGATTTACGTCTTAAACTTAACTTACTTCTATCTTTAGAGTGATGATCACTTTTATGTTTATGTGATGTTTTTGTTTTTGTAGGAGAGATCGGCTCTTTTATAGGCTTTTCTTTTTCTACAGGCTTTTCTATAACTACCAGTTCGGGTGGATTTTCTGAGAACATTTTCAGCGCTTGTAATACTTTGTCGGCTTCTTTGCTGAGCTGGTGCGCTTTGTCCAACTTTGCGTCTTCCTCGCTCACTTCCACTGGATTAGAACTGGCTGCTGATGAATTATGAGATTGCTCGGATGAAGTATTTTCAATACTTTTTTCTGTTTTGTTCTCGTTGTTAGATTCAATTTGATCATCTATAACTAGCTCTTTTTCAGACTCACTATCTGTATTTTTGTCCTCCGCGATTGATATTGGTTCTGGTTTAATTTGTTCTTTTGGAGCAACCGTTTCTGTGGATTTCTTTTCATGCGAATGGTCAGCCTTTTTGTGATGCTTCTTATCTTCGTGTTTTCTGCTATCCTTTCGTTTTTTATCTTCAGTTTTAACTTTCTTAACTTCTGGTTTTTCTTCGTCACTTCCAGACGATTCTCCAAACAAATCTTTAAGTTTTCTTTTAGCTTGTTTCGGTGATTTACTAGGTGATTTGTTTTCATTAGATTTGTTATGTTTATGCTCCTTATGTTTCCTATCAGATTTGTGTCGGTCAGACTCTTTCTTGTGGCTATCACTTTTTGAATGTTTTGATTCTTTATTGTTTTTGCTGCTATGGTTTTGGCTGCTATGTTTATCTTTATTTGGCACACCTTGCAACGTAATATTAATCACAAAAGTTTTCGTTTCAGAATCCTCTTTGGACTCATTTTTAGAATCATCGGTTGTTTCGGTATTATCTTCAGGTTCGGAGTTATTTTCTATCTTGAATGTGGTGTCGTTGTGAATATCTTCTGCGTGTTTAGAGGCAACATCGTTAGTGTCTTCCAATTTGAGTGTGTCTTCACACGGGCTCTTGTTGTCGTCTATGAAAAGTGCGTCATCCTCACTTTCATCGGGAGTATTATCTGAAGATATTTGAGAGGCCTTTTTAAAGAAGCTCTGCAACTTTGTTTGTTGAAACGGGTCTCTTTTGAAAGAGTTCGCTTTTCTTTGTGCCTCTTTGTCCGCTTTAGAGAGAACTCTTTCTTCTTTTTTCGATTCTATAAAACAAAATATATACAATTATATAATTATACAAAGATAAAAGTAAATTGGTGTAAAGATTTAGACTTACCCATGTCTAGTTCGGCCGCTGTGACAAAGCCCATGTTCGTTTTCCCCTGTTTCGATTTTTCAAACTCCTTCACAAACTCTCTGAGAGTATTACGTTTCTTCGGTTCGTAGGCTTTAAGCGCCGGATAGAGACTATCGTCGTGAGATTTTATCGAAGATATCTGAAATGAAAGTGGTATTGATAATGTATCTAATAACTATAGGATACCATTCCGGGTAGAGGGTTGTTTCATTTAAATGTTAGGGTGAGCTCTGGTGCATGAGAGACGCGTCCGAAATGTTTGACTATACCATTGCAACCCCTTGAGCGAGCTATGATCTGTTTGTAATGTGTTTCTCTTTCACCTGCTCGACCTAATATAGAGCATGCTACACCCGTCGGCGCGAGTGAGAGAGTGCACCAGTTCTTGCGTCCCTTTTATAGCCGCCATGTTGTTGTTTAAGGCGTCTTTTGAAGGCGGTAGAAGTTGGCCCAAGACAACGGTCTTATAAACATGTACCGTTTTGAGGACAGCGCGGCGGTAGATACTGATGACGGTGCTGGCGCAGAACGCTTCATACTCCAAGTCTGCGGCGCACTGCTCCACGTCGGTGCGAGTGAGAGGGTGCACCGGTTCCTCCGTCCCTTTCATGGCCGCCATGTTGTTGTTTAAGGCGTCTTTCACGAGGGACGGGTAGAAGTTGGCCCGAGACAGCGGTCTTATAAACATGTACCGTTTTGAGGACAGCGCGGCGGTAGAGACTGATGACGGTGCTGGCGCAGAACGCTTCATACTCCAAGTCTGCGGCGCACTGCTCCACGTCGGTGCGAGTAAGAGGGTGCACCGGTTCCTCCGTCCCTTTCATGGCCGCCATGTTGTTGTTTAAGGCGTCTTTCACGAGGGACGGGTAGAAGTTGGCCCGAGACAGCGGTCTTATAAACATGTACCGTTTTGAGGACAGCGCGGCGGTAGAGACTGATGACGGTGCTGGCGCAGAACGCTTCATACTCCAAGTCTGCGGCGCACTGCTCCACGTCGGTGCGAGTGAGAGGGTGCACCGGTTCCTCCGTCCCTTTCATGGCCGCCATGTTGTTGTTTAATGCGTCCTTCACGAGGGACAGGTAGCTCTCGCGGGTTGCCACTGTTAGCCCGTTTACCTGAAATTAAAAACTTGTTTGGACTCAAAACATTAATACCTAGAGAATCAATGGTATTTAAAGTTATTTCATTAAACATACCTTTGTGCCCGTGCTTTCCGCGGCCCTGCACTTGGAGTATTTAGCAGCCTGTTCGTCGCCATCTTTATCCTTTCTTCTGTCTTTCTCTGTACTCTTCTTTCTTTTGGCAAACTCCTCGAGTATGAGCGAGCGCGTCTCCTGCGCGACGCGGCGGCGGCTCTCCTCGCTGTCCGAGCCGCTGTCGTCGGCGCCGTACGCATCCGCCTCCCTGTAAACAAATATTATTTTTATTTTATGGCACAATAAAAATAAAAACAAATGGCGAAATTGATTCCTTTGTAAATTTTACGTTTTGGACTCTTTAATAGCCATGACCATGTCACACCGCTGGTGCTCAACTAGACTGACTGAGTTATGCGTGTTGATGTGCGCAATTTCCTCTCTGATGTCGCATCCTTCTCTAACCTACATATGTGCCCTGCGCACTCACCTCTTCTGCCCGTAGCGCCCCTCCCCGTACAGCTGCGCGGGGTCGACGTTGGACACCAGCCCGCCCTGCAGCCGCGCCGACATGGCTCTCCGCTGGTGTTGGTCGAGCGCGCGCCTGACCGCTCGCTCGTCGGCGCACACGTCGCAACGGTCCACGCATTTCGGCGACTCCTCGCCGAAGAAATCCGCGAACGTTTTGTGTCGACATCTGTGGATTGAAAAAAATACTCTTACTAAAAAAACCGTATAGGTTCTACGTCCGAGATCTTATATGAGAAAGCGAGGTCCGTAGTTCGGTCTATAGATGCCGCCAACCTCTATGTAGTCGCTCCGCTTCTCGCCGTGACGTAGTTTCCTTCTCCCCTCCCTGTGAATAGAACAGCGTCGCGTAGCGTCGGTGGGCGTCGAGTACATAAAGTAGGCTCGTGGTCACTCTACTTTGGTTACTTCCATTGTATAATTACTTTACGGCCTTATATTGTGGGGAAAAGCTGATGGTTTATGTAAATTTTTTTTTTTAAACAACTTTTATATCCTAATACGTATTTAGAATAAACCGAACCTGATTTGCTCGCAGTAGTTGACCATGATCTCGAAGCTCTTGTAGGCGTTCTTGCAGCGGTTCTTCTGGTCGGGCGTCTTGGCGCGCCCGAGCTCCGTCTTCAGCAGGAAGTCGACGGCGTTGCGCTCCGAGCGGCAGTAGTACACGCGGCAGAATGCCGGCTTACCGTCGCGGCCGGCGCGACCTGATTCCTGGGATGATTGGCATTGTTTTTAGAGACTGATTTTAGAGGATTTATAGAACAGGTGGAAATTACAATAAAAATAAAATATATACAAAAGCGAACTTTTGCCTTTCCAGTTAACATTTAAAGTTACTTTGGTTTTTTACTTGAGTATATTTTTTAAGTTTTAGGTTCCAATTCGGGTTATTCTAGGAAAAAGATATGCGAGCCACAATTTCATTACTTGTTTTTTATTACCCATGATAAGTTAAGGAAGAATAGTGCAATGAACAACCCGTTAACGTACCTGATAATAGGCCGCGACGTTTTGAGCCAACCCCCAGTGCGCCACAGCTCTCACGGTCGCCTAAACACATTTAGATAAATACATCAATAACATTCATGCATTTTACACAAATACGTTACCCGCATTTCAAAATTAAACCCACTAGGTAGTAGCGATACTATCAGTCAACCGCGGCGTTATCTTTCTATTTCCGACCCTACAGTAAACACATTTACTACAACGTTCGAGAAGCTGTTATGTTAAAATAGGTACTTAAAATAATTAATACCTACTCCTTCATCCTTAAAAAGACCGAACTGCTCCCGCAGGAATTAATTCCCTCGCGAAACGGCTCGCTGTTTACGGCCCATCCGTTGCGCACACCTCCATTTTCGCCGTCTAAAGATCAATATTTGGCTAGATGCTACACTATTATTATTATAGTATTATGATCTGACCTTATCCACGCCCATGCCGAAGGACACGGTGGCGCACACGCATGGCACCTCGCCGCGCGACCAGCGCTCCTGCACAGACACGCGCTCCGCGGATTTCATACCTGCAGAGTTTCATGACAGGGGTGTAATGACTATTGACTATCATCAAATTATTGCATACAACAGGCTCTGGTGGATGAAAAACTACGACTAGGATAAAATCAGGAGGCCTATTCCATCTTGAATATATTGACTTCCCATCGAAGCGATATTGAGATGGCAAATACGAGTAGATAGAACCCAAAAATTTTAAACTTGAAGGTCGTTTTTTGTCTAGAAAACTTAAGATTCTTGGGAGTTGAGAGGTTCAGTATGTACGCGAAGGACAAATTATCTCTCGCAACTATTTAAGCGAAAACGCCCTTTACATCCCCAATTGTGGAATTTGATTGCAAGCTTTTTGGCCAATGGCCAAACAAATGTACCTACGTGCTGGCGATAAAAATAATATTGGATCAAAAATAGTCAACAGAAAACAAACTTTCAACAAAAATAAACATTTAGGGTAATTCGCCAGTAACTGGCCACCCTAAACTAAAAATGAATTTTATTCACCTATCCAACAGCCTTCAATACCACCACCACCACCACCACCTTACCTATACTAAAATTAATTCTGTTTATAGGTGAATAGAGTTCATTTTTAGTTTAGGGTGGCCAGTTACTGGCGATTTACCCTACATAGCTCATGTAAAATTTGTTTATTTGGCGGCACACTGCGTTTCGAGTTTTACGTCAAATAACATAAACCTGATCACACAACAGCTGCATTGTTTGAACAGCTACATATTTATCCAAATATTTACCTAACATGAAATTTTCCATACATACCTCCATGATATGCCAATGATGGTAAACCTCTTTTGTTCAGCATATTTGATATTTCCTCAGTTTGATCGCGGGTTCTACAGTAAACAATAACAGCATTTTTGTCTTTCTGAAATATAACAAAAAAATTATTACATATAACATTACAATATATGGGAGACCGAGCTTTTCTCGGAAAACATATAAAAACTCAAAAATGCGCGTTTTCAGATAAGACCTAGCTAGATCGATTTATCACCCCTGAAAATCCCCATATAGCAAATTTCAACAAAATCGTGGTTTCCGAGATCCCCGAAATACACATATATATATATTTATATATATATATATATAAATTAACAAACAAGAATTGCTCATTTAAAGGTATTGGATAATGTCAACAAAAAAGTTAATATACAAAATCTGTGAAACTCACTGGCTTAACATTTTCATCTTCCTTTAAACTCTTCTTTAAAAATTCCATTAAATGTCCAATTTCATCATCTATACAATTTTGATAAACAACATCATAAAACAAATTCTTTCTAAAGCTAGGTGTCTTGAACTGTGCTACCGGGGTCAGAAGCTTGAGATTTGCCATTATGTCTTTGGTGACTTCCGAACTCGCTGTAGCAGTTAGGGCGACCCATGTCACAGATTTATATTTCTCTCTCAGGTCACCTAACTTCAAATAATCTGGCCGGAAGTCATGGCCCCATTCACTGACACAATGAGCTTCATCAACAACTACATATGAGATCTTCTTATACTTAATGAGATGTTCCATCAATGATTTGAAAGTCGCTGTCGCAGCCTGCTCAGGTGTTACATAAAGAAACCTTGTGTTGGGCTTCATACTTCTCAAATCATTCAGCACTCTTTCTCTATCTTTTCCAGTCATTTTAGAGTTGATTGATTCAGCAGTGATTTTGATCTTGGTGAGGTGGTCTATCTGGTCCTTGATCAGGGCCAGCAGTGGTGAGAACACAATAGCCACCTTGTTGTCTTGCAACATGGCGGGCAGCTGGAAGCATAGGGACTTGCCCGAGCCCGTGGGCATGGACACATACACATCGTGGACCCCTGCAAGTGTACATTATACATCTTTCACATATTGAGCCAGTTTAATGAAGTTAAAAAATATTTAAAATGATAGGAAAATAATCCATGTAGCATCTTGCCTGATAAAAGATAAGTTTGCATTGCAGTTTAAGAACTTACAGTCTTTATATTTTGATAATAAAATTGTGACTTGATGACTGATATTAAATTATTTATTAAGATATTTTGCAAGATCTATAACAAAATATATACTTAATAACAATTTAATTATTTTGAAAAGGCAGTATTTGTTGTTTTTGTTTGATAATGAGATAAAGAAAACAAAAAAGAAAGTGCGATATTATCATACCTATCGCGTCTTTAATTTGGCAACATTGATATAACACGACTATTTTGAAGCGTGATTCTTCTCGTGCAATACAAGACCTTTGTGTTCATACCAAATATAGCAGTATAAAAACTATTGCGTGTAAGATTTGGTGTTTATTTATAAATCATTACTGAACTCGTATACATATTTGTCTGTTTCATACGCTTACCTCTAGCTACCGCCCTAACAGCACGTTCTTGAAGTTCACTTTTAAACTTTCGGTGTCCAAAATACTGCGACAGTTTCTGTGTTATATTATCCATATCGAAGACTTTCTTTTTGTCGCACAGTCGTAACAGGTATTTCACTTAATTTTAAACACACAACACAGTGAACTGTGTTATCATCATAACACATTATTTATTTAAATATATGCAAGTATTTTCAACAAAAATAACAATTATCAAAACAACCTCAAAATCAATCTGACATTTGCGAATTGCCATAGAAATTCCGCCAACCGCTAACTTTCATTCAGACCGTTCAAATCAGGCTGTCCAACTGCAGAACCAGACACCCGGTAAAATTTAAACTTTGTTAGACATTTGCCTTAGAAATTTTTACAAAATGAGCATCGTATAAAAAATAATCAAAACTTTCGCCACAGATTTTTGCCTACAATGAGTAAACGTAAAAATCCTTCGGGAACGGACAACTTAAATGGGGACTTCTGCGACTTCTTGATGGAATTAGCAGAATTTGAAAAAAATGTTAGCCGGAACATACACAAGTACAATGCCTACAGGAAAGCAGCAAGTGTTCTAGCGTCTCACAGCAAGAGAATAGAATCCGGAGATGAGGCCAAAAAATTAAACGGAATTGGTGAAAAAATTTCAAAGAAAATCGATGAATTTCTACAAACCGGAAAACTGCAGAAGCTTGAAAATATCCATCATGATGAGGAAGCTCAATCCATCAGTTTACTTACGCGAGTTTCAGGAATAGGTCCCGTGAAAGCAGCTGACTTAGTAAAGAGCGGAATTAAAACTATAGAAGATCTCAGAACTAACCAGAAAAAATTTAACCATCATCAACTAATAGGTCTAAAGTAAGTACAGACAATAGTTATTTGTTTTACAAGGGGCCAAAGTTGTTGTTTAACCGCTCGTGCTAATATTGATACCCGAGCAAGCGAAAGATTCCAAAATTGAACCACGAGCGTAGCGAGTGGTTCGAAAAATGGAATCTTGAGCGTTGTGAGGGTTTCAAAGCACGAGGGTTAAACAAAATTTGCCCCCTAGTGAAACACAAAATTTTTCACCACACCAATCCGAAGCAAATATTAAATGTAAAATATCATACAAAATCAAACCAAATCAAATCCAAATAAATGTTATTAAATATTTATCATCCAAAGTCATCATTTAAAAGTCAATTCTTCCAGCAAACATAAGAAAACAACTCAAAATTTACATTTGATTACTTTGCCTCACATGTGAATATAATGCAACTTTACAACAAGTAAGACTTCCGAGCTGGTGTAGTGAAAAGATAATTAAAGGTACCACGTCGGTGGCAAATAAACGACCCGCCTTGTGGTAAGTGGTTACCTACCGTAACCATTGGCGCCTACTCCTCCAGACAAAGCAAATGCGCGTTACCGACTCTTTGCAAACCTGTTTACTCCTTTTTAAAACCCTATACCTACCTGCTGTTGAGTCCCTCGATAAAATAAAAATGATTGATTTTTTTCTAAACAGTTTTACACATTAATTACCAAAAAGATAGCGTGTAAAAGATGTGGTTGTAAAGCTAATGTTAATTTTCAGATATTTTGAAGATTTTGAAAAGAAGATACCAAGATCCGAGATACAAGAAATTGAAACAAAATTAAGAGCCAACATCTTGCAACTAGATCCTCAATTCACCGTAACAATTTGTGGCAGTTACAGGTCACTTTACAATTTTTACTTCTTTTGTAGTCTGTGCGGGAAGAGAAGATTCGTGAAATGTATGCGATCCAATACATTCGTCGATCTATATACGTACCTACTACCTACTTCTTCAAAGCTTAGGTTGATTTACGATGATTTCCTTGTTGAAATCTCACTAGTCTCATTAAGGCAGATCCTGCAATACGGTCCCAATTTGTTGTTAGATGAGGTCCATCTATGTCAACTGCAGAAAATAATGGACCCCCTGCATGTAACTTTATATTTGCATATCTGCAGTTGAATATATGGATGCCGATACGCAATAATGTGTCAACCCACATTAAATTTTCAATAAGATGTGGGATGACTCATTTTTGCTAAACACCATCCATATAACAATAGTTTTTTACGATACAAGTGCGGAAAAGAGGAAATTCGAAACGAGTGGCGATAAATTAAAACACGACCTATGAGAGTGTTTTAAATCGAAACGAGTTGCGAATACCTATTAGCATGTGTATCGTACAACGTTTTACAGTACATATGGCCCCTTAAACTTTTGACATACGCCCAAAAAGTGCTCTTTCCCGCACTAGTTTGGGAAAGTAGGACAATTTTATATTTTTCTGTAAATAAATGCAGGCGCGGCAAGCTGGAAAGCGGTGATATAGACGCGCTCGTGACCCACCCTTCTGTGGTAGCGGACAGTAAGAAGAAGCACAACGAGCAACTGCTTAGGAACTTGGTGGATGCCCTGAGCGGATTGGTTACTGACACTATTTCTATGGGAGACACTAAATTCATGGTATGTGGACTAACGCTTGTAACCGAAAACATATTTCACGAGTAGGTAACGCCAAAAAGTTTACTCTGCTCATTTTCATTCTCTATTATTATACGGCATACTCATCTGGGGTAACCTATCGTACCTATGCGATATGACTGATATGAGTGTGCATGTGTGATGTGTGTGTGTAGAATGACGTGTACGATTGCTTCATATCGTGTTGAAAAGCATGCAACTAGTTTCTAGTAATGAACAAGTGCTTTAAATGCGACTCATTATTTACTTGATCTGATCTCGCAATTAAACATTGCAGTGATGAATAAGCTAAAACGGACATCCCATTTTTTCACTAGGGCGTATGTCGACTACCAGCATTACCGGCGCGCCGCTTGGACATCAGAGTAGTCCCACCCGCGCATTACCACTGCGCCGTGTTGTATTTCACGGGCAGCGACGTGTTCAACAAGCAGATGCGGGCACACGCACTCGAGAAGGGGTTCACGCTCAACGAGTACTCACTGAGGCCGGTAGGAGTTACAGGTAGATACAGACTTTTATCTTTGTAGAGCAGGAGAGTAGGTACATAGGCGTACGCACGGTGGGGCAAGGTGGGGCAGTTGCCCCACCCTAGATTCTGACCGTAAGCTAAGAATTTCTGTTTCAACCGTACCCTGTTACAACGTACCCAGCCTCCCCTACTTCTGCCCCACCCCTTATAAAATGCTGTGTACGCCCATGGGAGAGTAGTGTCTAGTCTGCAGGGACTTTTACTTTTGACCCGCTAAAAGGAAGCGTCTCTCGCTTCTCTCTTCGCCAGCAAAGGCCATATATACCTCGGATCAAAAAGTACGCCGCTACTTCTGTGCCTAAAGGCGGCTATAGCATTTTTATTTGCGAGTTTTTTACAGGTGGTATAATAGCAATAAAATTTTGTGACACAATTTAATGGCGAGGCAACGACCTTGTCTGACTCGCATAGGGCTAGTTTTATGAGTTTTATGACTCAGGCGTCATAATCGTATTCGTTCGACAATCAAGAAGTTTCTGGCCTTTAACACAATAACTATTACTGCTCCCCAGGTGTGCCTGGAGAACCAGTGCCGGTATCCTCGGAAGAAGACATATTCGAGTACATTGACTACCCTTACAAGAAACCCGAGGATCGCAACATGTAGGCGGTCATCACACCGTCGCACCCGGAAACCGCTTCAGTGTGTAGCTACCCTAAAGGAGTTATTACATCTATCCTTTTTTATAAAGTTAGCAGCAAGATACAAGGTGATGGCCTCGGCAAAGGGATGGTAATAACCCCTTATGGTGGCGCCAAAATAAAAGTTTCGTGTATTGCATATAAAAATATAATATCACAAGGGAAACTAGGACGAGATAACATAATTCAATTAACAAAGTAATTGTCTTACAACTAGTTTCGTATTACATTTATTACATAAGGAAGCCATGAGGTCGAATTTAATTGACTAATTATTTGATTTTTTAACAATTTCAGTCAGTTCATTGCTTTTTACAATTTATAAAAAGTCTGTATTATTTTACTTTTACCAAAAAACTATAATCTCATTATCTGCCAATTAATTTGTCATGTGATTGTTAAATGATTATTTTATAAATACGATATTTAAGTTATAATGGAGCAACATGATACATGATTCTTGAATATCTACACTAAAACTAAAATTGTTTAACATTACAAGTACAGTATGTAAGTAAACTTTGGTAATCACATAACTGTTTTATCATAAATACTCGAATTCATAAGTAAATAATTAACCTAAAAGTACAAATATTCATTCAACATACACATACTCGTAATAATATTATATCACACCATATCATATAGTAATCTTTTGTAGACTAGTAATATTTTAGCCTTATTATGCTTGACTTCAAATAGTACTGTTTTCATTTAAATACAACATAAAAGTTTTCATAATACTTAACGTAAAAGGAATGCCATCATTCAAAGTATACCTATACATATAAATCTGGCTTAATTAATTTAAAAATAAGTATGTTTCGTCTTGTATTGGGTTAATATTGTGTCGTTTATGAAAATAAATTGATTTTGCCACTGAAGCAATATTTTATATAGAATATCGTCAAACTCCATGTGATGTCAGTCTCCTGCCTTCTATGACGAGAATTCACGAGTACTTTGATGACTCGATGTAGTATTATACCGCAATGTAACAAAGACAGATCAGTCGATGTTATTTCTTGTCTTGTGTGTCATAGACGAATCTTAATTTGACTTTATTACATCTTCGATTTCACCGGTCCTGACTGCGACGTCGTAGAGTTCGCAACTCTGTTGTTGTGTCAAACTCTAGCAACCTCCCCTCGCCCATGACGAGCACTAGAGCTTACCGACCACTCCATTAATAATCAGACTTGCGTTCGTATTTCGTATCACAGACAGATCAACCGATGTTAAATCTTGTTTTTGTATTTTTAAATAAGACTACTTTTCACTTTATAATAAGGGTTAAAGAGATCGGTCACTGGTCGTGAGCATGCACCAACGCGTACAACTGCGAGGTAGGGTCCGCGAGCAGCTCGGCGGGCGTGTCGAACTCGAGCAGTCTCCCGCCGCCCATGACGAGCACCCGCGAGCACTCGAGCACGCCGACCACGCGGTGCGCGACGAGGAGCACGGTGGAACCGCCGAACGCGCTGCGGATCGTGTCGAGGATCAGCCGCTCGGTTTCTTGGTCGAGGTTCGCTGTCGCTTCGTCTATTAGGACGATCTGAAATTAAATTGGATTTTTTTAGATCAAAATAGACTGATGAGTAACGCTCCGCAATATAAGGTAGTGGCACTAGTGCTCGACATGCTAATGCCTAATAGATGACACCCTGGTGTCACCTCTATTTACAATGACTTAAGTTCCAAGATGACATGTATTGGGACCGTGTCGAGCACCAGTACCACAACCAGGAGCACCAGTCCAATAGTGGACGGTTTTCAGCTGATATATGTAAAATAATGTTTTTTTTTTTCGATATCAATAGTCCTCTGCTAGCCAGGTAGGTATTCGAATCGATCTACCGAAGTAAGGACATTATCTTACGCGCCAGTATGGTATCTCCAGCCCCACATATCTTCGCGCCACGACCACCCATTATACTCACTTTACTCTTTGGACACGACTATCCAAGTACAACTAACCTCTCTTTGCAGTAGCGCCCTCGTAACTCGTAAGGCACAGTAGTTGCGCTACGTCGCGTGACAGCTGCGCGGCGGGTGCGATTAACCCTTCGTTCGCCCGCAAGGTCATAGCCATAAGTATTTCCGCATTATTAGTATCGGTTTAAAACTAACCTTGGCTCTCTGTAGCAGCGCTCTCGCAAGGCACAGCAACTGTGCTAGCCCCCGGGACAGCAGCGCGGCGGGCGCGGCCAGGCCTCCCCGCGCGCGCAGGGCCTCCTCGGCGCCGCAGCGCTGCAGCGCGCGCCACACCTCCGCGTCCGAGTGCTGGCGCAGCGGGTCCACGTTCTCGCGGACGCTGCCCGTGAACACGAACGGTTCTTGCGGGATCATGCCTATCCGGGACCTGACGAGGGGATGGAATATAATGTACTCTTTATTAAAAGTAAACGTGAGATAATCCCTTTCAGTGGTTGGTAGCCCGATTTTAAATATAAATTTGGAATTAAATTGGCTAAAATTCTCATTCCGAGAGATCATAAATAAAATATTCCACCTGAGGTATCCGGAGCCCGAGCGAGTGTTACATAAATTGGTACCGCATCTATGTATTTAAACGAATGCCTTCAACACTACTCACGCTTATATTCACGCTTTTTGTCTTGAATACCTACTTGTATTTTTGCGCGCGGAAATGAAAGAACTCCTGTGGTATACCGTACACAATACGTACTCTTTACTGCACACCTCAATGATGATGATATCTTGTCACAGACTACACAGACACCGCATTACGAAATGTTTACAAAGAGCACGAGGTCACCACACATATGTACAATTTTACTTGTAAAATGCTACGAATCCACCAGCACAATAGAGTTGCATTCTATGCTATTTTATATTCTACTAGATGAAAACCCGGCTTCGCTCGGGTAAAATAAATAATAGTAATAGGTAATACTCATTTTGAATTAAGTAATTATTTACTTTTAGACTTCAAAGTCTTCAAACCTTCATCAAGGCGGTTACAAACCTATCTCATCTCAGAAAACTTTAAATCCGTAATATACAATTATAATTCGAAAAATTTACTATTCCGATATATCTAAAAACAAATATGTAATTAAAAAAACCTAATCCGCTTTTCTAGTAGCAGTTCGGTTCTGTAAGGGTCGCAGTTCTAACCTAACCTAACCCACTTCTGGTTGCAGTTTGGTTCTATAAGGATCACAGTTCTAACCTGACCCACTTTTCTGGTCGCAGATCAGTTCTGTGAAGGCCGCATTTATAACCTAGCCCACTTTCCAATCTCAAAAGAGGGAACCCTTTTGTACCTACCCTTCATGGCACTAAAGTGAAAGTATGGAAATTATGACTACTATTTCATTCTTTAATATTAATGCCTATCCGTTAATATTAAATTCGTTAAAAAAAAAACTGGATAAGTGCGAGTCGGACTCACCCATCAAGAACGGAACACTTTTAAGTATTTGTTGTTATAGCGGCAACAGAAATACATCATGTGTGAAAATTTCAACTGTCTAGCTATCACGGTTCATGAGATACAGCCTGGTGACAGGCGGACAGTGGAGTAAACTGAAATAAAGGTTCCGTCACACCGGCGCGTTTTCAGAGCCGGGCCTGAGCGTTTTATATGAAAAAGCGGCGCGCCCCGCTCACGCGCCGCACGCGAAACGCGCCTGTGTGACGGAGCCTGAAATATCAAACCGGTCAAGTGTGATTTGGACTCGCGCACGAAGGGTTCCATACTTTTTAGTATTTGTTGTTATAGCGGCAACAGAAATACATCATCTGTGAAAATTTCAACTGCCTATCACGGTTCATGAGATACAGCCTGGTGACAGACAGACAGACAGACAGACGGACAATGAAGTAAAACTGAAACAAATGTCATATACCTACTAAGAAAAACCGGCCAAGTGCGAGTCGGAATCGCTAATAGGTTCCCGTTTTTAGTTACCCTTCAGGTACGGTACCCTAGTATGGTACGGTACCCTAGTCAGGTACAGTACCCTAGTATGAGTGTAATAGATTTGTAACCGGTCAGCAATGTGAGTCCCTTGGAGAAGCAGAGGTCTAGTCTAAACTCCCACTTACCATCGGCATTAACAGCCTTGTATGCTTGTTTGCCACCAACATGTCATATTAAAACATATTAATAAAAATTTACTCGGTCAGCTATGTGAGTCCCTTGGAGAAGCAGAGGTCTAGTCTAAACTCCCACTTACCATCGGCATTAACAGCCTTGTATCTTGTTTGCCACCAACATGTCATATTAAAACATATTAATAAAAATTTACTCATTTCATTGGCCCCGCTTAAATATTTCTTTAATTTGTTTTTAGTATTTGTTGTTATAGCGGCAATAGAAATACATCATTTGTGAAAATGTAAACTGTCTAGTTAATCTAGTTATCACGGTTCATGAGATCTTGAGATACAGCCTGGTGACAGACAGACGGACAGCAGCCTTATGGCCTCCAGTGCCCCAGGCTGGAATCAAAGCAGCGTCCTCTGCTATTGCAGCAGGTGCCTGTGCCATTCTGCCACCGGGCCATCCACGGCGGCATAGGTCGGATTTTTCCAAGTATACTTATGCACTACGCTTAACTATGACTCTGAAATTTTAGCAGGAATTAATGTTTTTTTTGTTGTCACCTGTCAAATTAGAATAGAATAGGATAGAATAGCCTTTATTGCCCAAAAAATTAAATTTCAGTACATATTACATTTAAATAAATTCACATTTCATTTATCTCAATTAGTTTTTCAATATTTTTTCCTTAGTAACTTTATTAAATAATTTTTATGTCATTGCTTTTTAATAATTATTTCAGTCTGCTTTTTTGGCATAGGCCTCCCCCAGCTCTCTATCCCTTGCCGTCCCTATCCAATTCGGCTCCGCATGCTTCTTTATGTCATCCGACCACCTCATTATTGGTTTCCTTCTCTCCTTTCTCCATCTCTAGGATACCATTCCGCTACCTCTCTATCCCACTTATCTTTACCTTCCCTTGCCATATGTCCAGCCCAACCTTTTGCAGTCAAAAGTGTGAACTGGTCAAAAGAACTTTTAACCGACAAAAACAGGCAAAACTGCTTTTGACTGAGCATGTTGGTCAAAAGTAGTTTTACCTGAAAATCATACCTATTTCTGGTAGCAGTTTCGTTTTTAGGGCGTAGCAAAAAAAAATAACCCTAACCTACCAAACTCTGGGAACAGTTTCATTTTTTGAGCGTAGCAAAAAAAAATAACCCTAACCTACCTATCTCTGAGAGTACATTTGACTGATAGTAACAGTCACAATTACTATTAATCAATGATTTTCAGGTAAAACTACTTTTGACCAACACGCTCAGTCAAAAGCAGTTTTGCCTGTTTTTGTCGGTTAAAAGTTCTTTTGACCAGATCACACTTTTGACTGCGACATATATACTATCTATATATCTTATTATATTTAATCTTATATTCAACTTACATTGACTCCGGAGATAACTTATTAGATTTTATTCACTTTCCAATTCACCGATACACCTCAAATTTGATTCATAGTCTAAACTAAAGCACAGTTATTAAATATGTCCACAATATACTGTAGCTTTTTCACTGTTTCGCACTGTTTACAGTCAGCTGGCACTTAAACTCAAAGTTTCTTTGAACAACGTCATTTTCATCTCGCTCACTTATTAGTTTATCACAGCTGCTTCAAGGTTGGTTGCTTTCACTTGCATTTCCAGGTAGCTAGTAGTGAATTGACATGTAAGAATATTTGGAACCATTCTGAAATATTAAAATACAACTGAGAGACCGATGTTTATACTAAACACAATACTCCCATGGAACGCTTTGAAGTTCAAATCTCGTTACGTTACGATGGCGTTTGCACTTTGCACTATGTTCGGTGACTATTTTTTATTGTTAACACACACAATTGACACAATACACTATTTAACAGGTTTTTATCACGTATTTTCGAATAAATTAGTAATTCAAAACACCCCAAAGCCGAACGAATGGTTTGACGTCTAGGCAGTGTTGCAATCGTCTTAAAAGCCGTAACAGACTATCGCACGTTCTGGCTTAAAAAAAAATGTAATAATTATACCGGTATACATATCCATATGAAACGAAACTTAATGCAAATAATAACCATTATACATACCGGAGTCATCAAATAAACAGTAATATTCGTCTTGCCTTTATTAAAAAAAAAAAACGACCAACCTAACTTGTAAGCATGTTTGCAGTTTCTAAACGCAACAAACGCTGTCAAATGACAATCAACAAATTGAACATTTGCATTCTTTGTCGAAATTTTTTCACTTTTAAATGCAAAATACTCGACAATACGAATTTTGCGGATACATGTTCTCGATTCAAAAGTGATATTTTTTCAAGCTCTTTCGATTGAGCATAATTTCATTTAGGTCTACCGTCAAACCGGTTCACGATTATTTATATAGATAATAATCCAAGAACACCCCTAAAGCTTAATAATTATAAATATGTATATTTAAAATACCCGAGAGATGGTCCTAATTGTGGGCGCAGCTGAAATAAGCGGTCGCTCTGACATACAAAATTTGTACGGGAGAGGATATGTGGGGTGACCTCGATTGATTTTTGTGCTCCGTCTGGTAGTTGAGGTGGTCTGTGTATCTTGTTATCCCTCACCAGGGACATAGGTCTCAGAAGGGATTTTCACACCTCAATACAAGAAAGAATACAGGTAGTGCACCTGAGCGCGTGCAGCTGCAGCGTGTGCACGGGCACGCCGTCGACCACGACGCGGCCGGCGGCGGTGGGCGCCAGCTGCAGGATAGCGTACAGCAGCGAGCTCACCGGTGCACCATCCAGTCTGTACCTGAGCGCGTGCAGCTGCAGCGTGTGGACAGGCACGCCGTCCACCACGACGCGGCCGGCGGCGGTGGGCGCCAGCTGCAGGATAGCGTGCAGCAGCGAGCTCACCGGTGCACCATCCAGTCTGTACCTGAGCGCGTGCAGCTGCAGCGTGTGGACAGGCACGCCGTCCACCACGACGCGGCCGGCGGCGGTGGGCGCCAGCTGCAGGATAGCGTGCAGCAGCGAGCTCACCGGTGCACCATCCAGTCTGTACCTGAGCGCGTGCAGCTGCAGCGTGTGGACAGGCACGCCGTCCACCACGACGCGGCCGGCGGCGGTGGGCGCCAGCTGCAGGATAGCGTGCAGCAGCGAGCTCACCGGTGCACCATCCAGTCTGTACCTGAGCGCGTGCAGCTGCAGCGTGTGGACAGGCACGCCGTCCACCACGACGCGGCCGGCGGCGGTGGGCGCCAGCTGCAGGATAGCGTGCAGCAGCGAGCTCACCGGTGCACCATCCAGTCTGTACCTGAGCGCGTGAAGCTGCAGCGTGTGGACAGGCACGCCGTCCACCACGACGCGGCCGGCGGCGGTGGGCGCCAGCTGCAGCACGGCGTGCAGCAGCGAGCTCTTGCCGGCGCCGGTGCGGCCCACCACGCCCAGCTTCTCGCCCGGGTAGCTCGCGAACGTGACGCCGCGCAGCGCCGCGCCGCGACCGTCGCGACTGAAATAACACAAGTTGCTCAATTGAAGGAGGCATTTATAGTACATTATTGTCGAGGCTCGGAAGTAGCTACTTGCAGGCTGAGGATTCGTTTTAAACGGACGACCTTGGGAGTCCGTTTAATTGAATCCGAAGCCAGCAAGTAGCCTTCCAGCCGAGTCATATATAGTGCTTTTCTCAAAAAAATGGTGCAAGAAATATAAATATCATAGAAATATTTTACAAAAGCAACGTTCTTACATATATATTTTGACAGAAAAAAGCCATTGCCGCCTTTTTATTTTTTTTAATAAAAAAATAGAAGTGTATTTTTCTGCCAAAAATACGCCAACCTATTTGAGACATCTAAATAGTCGCGGTACTAATCATCTGTTTGGCTGTTTAATGGGCCTGTGCCTTCATTTGATATGGCCATTTCAACGTTTAAAAAGTTTGGAACTCGACAAATAATGGAATTTGTATGCAACATTGCAGTCCCAAAATCGAGACTGCAATGTTTTTAACTTTTTAATTTTTGACTGACCATAAACTACGCGCTTCGCGACCTATTTTTTAGACGGCAAATTCGACTTTGCCGTCCATTTTTGAGAAATATTATTATATTATCATATATTAAATCCTAGAACATCATGGAGTAAAAATATTAGGTTATTGGACCGGTCCAATCCCAAGGACGCCGCCCCTCTGTCTAGAACGGCAAACAGAGAAAACTTTCGCATGACGATCGCCGACATCCGATAGGATATGGCACCGTAAGAAGAAGATTAAGTAATCATAATTTTTAAGAAAAAAAAACCGACTTCCATGGGGGCCGATGAAAGATTATTGTAGATGGTACACTATGTAGAAAAGGAGGTAAAACCACCCACTTTTCTACTAGCATTTCGCTTCTGTATAATGGCTCCTCTACAGGATGGGCCAACGCCGGCCACTCCAAGGGACGCAGCCATGCGGTAGAATGAGATAGCAATATCACTTGCTCCCTCTAACGCATCCCTTGGAGTGGCCGGCGTTGGCCCATCGTGAAGAGGAGCCATGAGGGTCGTAGTTCTAGTCGTAGTTTTTTTTTTTTTTAAGGGAGGAAAATGCATTCCGCATACCACCCGGGTGCGGGGGGTGACCCGAGTGGTTATGTGAGACTCACTAGGCTAATGAGGCCCACGGTATACCCACAAAAAACCCCCCATATACCGCCTCGCCGCCCTATTGGTGGGGTTACGGGGACGCTTGCGTACTCATCCGCGACCCCACCGGCGGCAGCCGCCCACGAGCGGCTCCTTCGCAAATGCCCGAAGGCCCTTCACGCTAGGCGCGCCAGATGGTTCGACGCGCCTTCCTCTAGCCTAACCTAACCCACTCCTCAGATAGCAGTTCGGTTCTGTGCGGCTCGCAGTTCGAACCTAATCAAACCCACTTTTCAAGTAGCATTTCGTTTCTGTAAGGCTCGCAGTTCTAACATAACCTAATCCTTGTTCGGTTCTGTGAGGATCGCAGTTCAAACCTAACCTAACCCACTTAATGGCGCATGCCGTGCGGTGTACGGGGGTTTAAGCGGGAGGGGCTAGTAAGATTGGCATC
The DNA here is from genome assembly GCF_963556715.1 of Cydia fagiglandana. Lineage (NCBI taxonomy): Eukaryota > Metazoa > Arthropoda > Insecta > Lepidoptera > Tortricidae > Cydia > Cydia fagiglandana. The sequence goes on along the minus strand of NC_085932.1, from coordinate 4,139,131 downwards.
ATCGTACTTTATACCTACATTAATTTATGGTAGGTAACCATAGTTGTTTATTTAGTTAAGGTATCATAGTGGTTTTCTGGGTCAAGGTTCGGGTCCGAGTCCGGGTCCGTATCCGGGTCTGAGACCGGGTCCGAGTCCGGATCCGAGTCCGGGTCCGAGTCCGGTTCCGAGTCCGGGTCCGAATCCGGATTCCAGTCCAGGTCCGGGTCCGAACCGGATCCGGGTATGACTCCGAGTCCGGGTCCCAGTCCAAGTCAAAATCGAAATTCGTAATCACCAAACGTGTACCATGCGTCATCAGCAGTTTCACTTCATCAAATGCGACAGTTTTTAATGTAAATGCTTGATTTTATGATGAAAATACAAAAAAATCTATACGTATGCCTTTAATATTTGAGGAGTTCCCTCGATTCCTTATGGATCCCATCATCAGAACTCGAGCTTGACAGAAATGTGGCTTAAAAACTAAACTTGCTTAACAAACATAACGACGAGGACAAATCGCCAACCGTGAACTATGCGTCGTTTAAGAGTTCTGTTCTGATCATCATCAGCAGTTCCACTTCATCAAATGCAACAGTTTTTAATGAAAATGCTTGATTTTCTGATGTAAATACAAAAATCTCTATACGCATGCCTTTAAGATTTGAGGAGTTCCCTTGATTCCTCATGGATCCCATCATCAGAACTCGAGCTTGACAAAAATGTGGCTTAAAAACTTAACTTGCTTAACAAACATAACGACGAGGACAAATCGCCAACCGACGAACTATGCGTCGTTGAAGAGTTCTGTTCTGGTCATCATCAGCAGTTCCACTTCATCAAATGCAACAGTTTTTAATGAAAATGCTTGATTTTCTGGTGTGAATACAAAAATCTCTATACGCATGCCTTTAAGATTTGAGGAGTTCCCTTGATTCCTCATGGATCCCATCATCAGAACTCGAGCTTGACAAAAATATGGCTTAAAAACTTAACTTGCTTAACAAACATAACGAAGAGGACAAATCGCCAACCGTGAACTATGCGTCGTTAAAGAGTTCCGTTCTGATCATCATCAGCAGTTCCACTTCATCAAATGTCACTTTTTTGGATGTATATGCTTGATTTGTTGATAAAAACCCAAAAATCACTATATGTATGCCTTTAAGATTTGAGGAGTTCCCTCGATTCCTCATGGATCCCATCATCAGAACTGGGTTTTGACAAAAACGGGACCAATCTGTATGCATATACATTCAATCAAAAAAAGAATTTTCAAAATCGATCTAGTAATGACGGAGATATGGAGTAACAAACATAAAAATAAAAAAAATAAAAAATTAAAAAAAAAAAAAACATACAACCGAATTGATAACCTCCTTCTTTGAGATTTGGAAGTCGGTTAAAAATTACCAATACATTAGAATGAAGTTACCTATCCCACTAGCCGCTTCACTTAAAAGATGCAGGTTAATTTAACTTTTTAATTATAAACACACTTAAGCAAATAGATGCATCCCACTGACTGCGCCAATTAACAAAAGTTTTATAAAAAATGTACATGCTAGCATTTATGTTTTGTTTTATTTATTGAGTCGAAAAATACCAAAGTAAATATACATACTTACCAACGTTATAAATGTATTACCTGTAATTAAGATGGACATCCTCGAAGCTGACTACTCCCTGCGAAGGCCAACCGTACGGCGGAGGCTCGCCATCAATTTTCTCACTCTCCACCTAAAAAAAAAACTATTATACCCTCTGTACAATTGTACTGTATTTCGATTTAATTACAGAGTTTTCAAACACGACCGCCAGGCCGGATCTGAGTTTCGAGCTCTTACTTTTAACCCTCGGAAAAGCTTAACCATCGGCTATCGCGATTGCTCGATACTGGTTAAGTGCTTAAGCATGGTATCCGGGTCAAAAGTTTTTGTACACCTCTGATTTAATTAACAAATAAGTCAAATAACAAGTCGCTTTTATACTTTTATAATATTTTTATAGCATAATAGCCTATCCCACCTGTGTAATGTACTCGCCGACGCGCTCGACGGCGATCATCTCGCGCTCGGTCTCGGTGAAGGAGTTGAGCACGTTGCTGAGCATGGACGTCATGGACAGCGCGTAGGAGATCGCCAGACCCACCAGACCTAAACGGAAAATAATGGATTTCATACTATTTTTGACGTGATAACGTCTTATAAATCGATGAACACCGGTAGCATGCACGAAAAAGTATCACGTTGTGGACAAATCGCCATGGTAAGGTTGTGGACGGATCTCCATGGTAATGTTACGTAATGTAATGGTTTTTTTTTTTATTATGAATGGGCTTACTCATGGCCACAGACTAGCCGAGGCGTAGACGTGGCCTACGATGGAGCGAGCTCGCCCAGAAGGTGCCTGTTCACTCTTGATTTGAAGGTTGCCGGGTCATAAGAACACGGAAATATAGACGCCGGCAGGGAATTCCATTCCTTGGCAGTGCGCATAAGGAAAGTAGAAGCAAAGCGCTTCGTGCGAATTGGTGGAATATCTACCATGTAAGGATGGAAACCGGCCGTGCGTCTAAAAGTCCGATGGTAGAATGGGGACGGTGGTATAAGCTCGTGTAGCTCTTGGGCACACTCCCCGAAGTAAACGGTTCGGTAATGTTTTCTTATGATTTCTGATGAGTTATCACGCAAAATTATCGTCCGTAAACTGACTTTACAGACTGTCATATTTTTTGTCAGGGCCAAACTCCCGGCTGAAATTTCATAAGTACCTAAGCTGCACAAATTTAATCTATTCTATATTTTTTTACATCATATTTTGAACAGTCATAAAAACAAGTAGGTACAAGGAATATGCAGGACTATTTAGGAACTAAGAGAGACTAACTAAGTTTGCGTCAGTCAATACCTGCTAGAATGTCGTGAACAAGGTGAGAGGGGTCGAAAGCACGAGTGGCGCGGTGTAAGCACCCAATAGCGCCGTTGCTGCCACACACCCGCCAGTACAGGCTAGAAACCGGCCACTGCGATCCACCGCCTGCTACAAATACATACCTGGATCTAAAGCATGAGTGGCGCGCTGCACGGCAGCCAGCAGCGCCGCGGCGGCCACGCAGGCGCCGGCGCACGCCTGCAGGCGCAGGCCGAGCCACTGCGCGGCGGCGGCGCCGCACAGCGCGGCGCGCTGCCACGCCTCCACCAGCTCCTCGCCGCGTTCCGCCCAGCGCGGCCCCGCGCCCAGCGCGCGGATTGTCGATAAACCTGGACGGACCGTTTACTTTACATTTAGTCCAGTCATTATATCCAAAAAACCGACCCTATCCGTGAATAATCAGTTCTTGGATTTTCTTCGTAGGTCCCCCGGTGGGGTCACTGGGAGTGTAAATTCAAAAAGTAGACAATCAGGCTCGTGTATATTCGAAAAACGGTTTTTCTTGAATAACTCGGCCACTTTTGTTTTTACAGTAAAACCCCGAGGACAAAAATTGTAGGAAATTTGATTCTCTACAAGTTTGTTCCTCACAATTTTTCTTCTAGGATCGATATTTTGAAAAATTAAATTTAAAAAAAGCGACGAATTCAAAATATTTTCATCATCTCGTTTATTTTCAACTTTACGGCATAAATGAAGAGGACTAAACTTGTAGAGAATCAAATTCTGAACAATTTTGGTTCCCACCTTTTTTCCCCCAATATCGATATTTTGGAAATTAAACCTGAGAAACACGACAAATTCCAAATATTATCATTATCTCCTATGTTCCACGCTTTACGGCATAAATGAAGATAAACAAAGTTGTAGAGAATCAAATTTCCTACAATTTTTGTTTTCACGGTTTTACTGTAAAATCCAAAATGGCCGAGTTATTCAAGAAAAACCGTTTTTCGAATATACACAGGAGCCTGATTCAGTCTACTTTTTGAATTTACACTCCCAGTGACCTACGAAAAAAAAAATCCAAGAACTGATTATTCACAGGTCAAAATCTACAGGGTGTCCCAGAAATCGACGTCAAGCCGTAAACGAATGATAGACCAAGTCATAACAGTTATCATAAAAATACAAAAAAGAAATCCAACTCATGTTTTTTTTTAAATTATGGTCACTTTAAAAATTCACAAAAAAATCCACAACCTGTAATGGTTCTTTAACTCTTGTTACTACAAATTCCATAATTTATTCTATTTTTTTTATTATTGTGTAATCTTGAATAATTACAGGGTGTGGATTTTTAAGTGAATTTTTAAAGTGACCATAATTTTTAAAGAACATGAGTTGGATTTTTTTTTGTATTTTTATGATAACTGTTATGACTTGGTCTATCATCCGTTTACGGCTTGACGTCGAATTCTGGGACACCCTGTATAATGACTGAACTAATTGACAGTTAAATATCGGACACCAAGTAGATATATAATAAGTTTACAAGTAATAACTAGTAGCCGTTTCATATCAGACAGTTGGACTTTTGCACATAAAAGAAGGCTCCTTGGACCCTAAAATATCTAAACGCATTTTATTGCTCGAAGACTACACACTAACACCTCTGAAACGCACGCTCGACGCTGACACCTACCGTCATAAATTGGTATAAAAATGTATGTCGGCGTTCTATGGCAAGGGCCATAGAGGGCCATACCTAAGGAGGTAACGCGCTGCATTTGATCTATCTTAGCGAGTGTTAAGCAGCATAATCAATTTATCACAATCGCAAGCACGCTGACATTGACGATTTCCATATGCCCTTCAAAACGGGAAAATTTTATACCTTCTAGCGTATCGTTGAAATGTGCGTACACAGGTGATAGAGTAACGCTCTGCAGCCGCTTAAGTTGTCGAGATGTGACGCGGTATAAACGCTGCAACCGGTAGTATATGAATGCCACGGGAACCACGCCCGCTAGAAGCCACGGAAGCCCATACACAGTCACTGCCACCGCCCCTGAGTAGACAAACATTCAAAAATTAACTTTAAATTAACGTTAGGAGAGTTTACTTTACAATGCAAGATCTATTGAAAAGACAAATAGTAATAAACCGTCGAATTTAAACTGAGTAGTACTAACATTAAAGTAATCTTACGGTTTAACTCACGTATTTTTCTTCACTCACGCACCCCAGCCAATGCGAATGCTGCTCATGCCCTGTTAACACTTGCATTGGTGACCTAGGCTCACTGAAATATATCGCGCCAGATACGTGAAGACAAAAAAATATGTGAGTGAGACAGTAAAATGAGCTTAATGGTAATAAACCGATTTTGACTTACCTACTAAACCGAATACTTGAGCTAAAAATATGTTCATAATAAATGGCAGCGAGTCGTCAACTGTATACGTGTCAGATGAGAAGCGATTGAGAATCCGCCCCGTCGGGGTCACGTCGAAGAATTTTATTTTCGCCTAAAACAACGGGATAAAATGATAAATGTACCAATGTAAATTGAATTTATACCTACATTCAAAAAATGACAAAATGCCTCCATTGTTAATGTATTACAGTTTTACTCTGTAAAATGGTCTAAAAACAAAAACATCAAGCAATTCGTAAAAGTGATCATAAATTATGATTTACTAGTAGGTTGCTTACCTTTGTCACGACTCTAAGAAGGATCTTATGTATCCTAGTGGCCGCTTGCACGCCGCCGTAAGCAAACAGGAACGCTCGCATCACCGTAAACAACAAATTTAACCCCGCTAGTCCAAAATACACTTCCAAATAGAAGTCATCGTCATAACTCGGCGTCACATTCGCTGGCGCTTGAAGTCTTATAGTTGGCGTAACGTTGCGATCTAAGTGGCTGATAAACTGTTGTGACATGTTCATTATCGTGTCAATAACTGTGTCGATAGCGTTAAATCCGTGGTCTAAAGTGGTTGTGTTCTCGTGGGCGGTGGTCTCGGTAATGTTGCGCGATTTGTTGCGCACCCAGAAGGTGAGCCACACGAAGGTGAAGTTTTGGGAGAGCTGCATGAGGATGAGGGAGAGAATGATGGCTACGGAGAGGAAGAAACCGACGGAGCGGAGGTACAGGCCCAGCACCCACCAGCCGACTGTGCCTTCCGACATCGCTTCCTAGAATAAAAAAAATATATGTAAAAGCCTGCCCCATAACTACTAACCAATTACGCCATAAAACGAGATACAATAATAATCCTGGTCACGGCACCAAATCAATTATTTGTCATGCTTTGATTTTATAATTTCCAAAGGAACATAACTAATTTATTCGCAACAACAACATTCGTTTTCAACTGTTTCTAGATTAAAATGAATGGAGAGACGTTTTTATACATTTATTTTATTCCTAAACGTAAACAGAATAAAGTATTTGTAAACAACAAACTATGTAGTGGTAATTAAGGTATTTATTTAATGGTTACGTCTTAGTGGAGCACGGGTTCAAAAGGTGAGTGCAGACGTATTGCGAAAACGACTGTCATCCGAATTTCCATTTCAGCGGAGGATAGAAGACTATAGCGAGATTCGATTTCCTCTGCTTGCGGCGATACTTGATACAAAAACGTACTGCGTTCTAAGTCCATAAGGTTATTAATAGAACTTACATCCTCGTCCAAGCTGTTTCGACTGACACTGTCTTGATTGTCCGGTGCGGGCGCGATGGCCTTGGGAGGCTCCTCTTCGAATGCATCTGAGTCGCTCGGGAGGAACTCCTCGATCTCACTTAGCACCGCTTCTGGAGGCCCTGATTAAAAAAACAATAATATTCCGACATTATCGTTTAGTGACATATAGTAATAATAGTCCAACGCAGATGGACGTGTTCCATAGACAGATCGGTTGACAAAAGCCTTCATTATGGCAAATCGTTAAAAGATACTAAGAAATCGTGCCCAGTTATTGAAGAAGGCATTCACATTATTTACCTGCTTTAAACTGTATATTAACCCTTATTAGGGCTAGCTGTGTTTCAAATGTTACAGTGTACTTACATGGCGACCCTGCCATAATATCGTAGTTACTTACCCAACGCTTCTATGCGGCCGTCATGTACAAGCACCGTTCGTGAGCAGCGCGCGAGTATGCGCGGCGATGGTGACACCAGTATTCGCGTTGTTCGCTTCAGCAAGCCCAGCACGCAGCGCTGCATGATGTGTTGAGCTACGCGCGTGTCCACGCCGGAGAATATGTCGTCTAGTAGATACACTGCAACACACAGAAAAGTATAGATTAGAAAAGATTTATGATTATTTGACATTTGAAAGTTGTCCTACATTTTTCCATGATTATAAAGAATGTAAAATCAAAAGTGATGACCACTTTTGATTTTTCGCGATCATTACTTCAAAGTAGAAATATTGCACCAAATTATTAACGTTATGATAGCAAATGGCCTCAAAGAACCATTCACTCTTGATTTAGAAAAGTCAAATGACGCGCATAGTTTGTAGTTACCTTGCTTGTCCTGATAAACGGCTCTTGCTAGAGCGATGCGCGCGCGCTGGCCGCCGCTGAGCGCGCAGCCGCCCTCGCCCACGTGCGCGCCCCAGCCCAGCACGTTCAGGTCCTCTGTCAACATTCATGCTCATTTTCTTTTTTTTTCAAACATATTTACATAACATTACAACCGTCGTAACCAATACGTCATCAAATATATATTAACAGCTTAAAACTACACAACAACAGTTGACAGCCTAGCATCCATCATCTCACAAAATGTCAGCCATTAGGTAATAGAAGACAAGTCATGAGCAGACTTTTCAGACGAGATATTTCGAAAACACACATACGACCCGAATCCATTCGATAACACCCGACACTTGAAAGCTATCACACATTCTATAGTATTTGAGAATTTGCAGCATAAATGGGCCTTACAAAATCAGCATTTAACTGAGCATCATATAATCTTTCTGGGGTAAAAACTGACTAATTTTAGTGGGTTTGAGCTAAACGGTACCTAAAACCACTCAATAATAATTTTCACTTACCGGTAAGAGCACAAGCTTCCACAACTGCCTGGAATTTGGTTTCGTCGTACGGTTTCCCGAATAAAATGTTATCCCGGATTGTTCCCCGTATCAACCACGGTTTCTGAGACACGTAGCCGAAACCTAAAAATTAAAATAAGAATTAGACAAATTAATTTTTAGAAGGACTACATCTCGACACAACAGCTTTTAATCATACCGTTGCCGAATGTAGGACGATGACGTGTATAAGTATCAGTAGGAGAGTTGGGGTGAATGATTACTGTTGACGTACACATAACTATAGAGTACTACTTGCAAAAAGGTATACAGGGTGGCTCATTCAAATCGGTCAGTATGGGAATATCTGAAACTATAAGACATACGAAGATTTATTCTTAGGAACCATGTCACCGATTTTGATAAAAAGAAAAACTGCATTCATACATTTGAAAAAAAAACTGTACCCAGCTCGGGAATCGAACCCGGTTGTTTTGAAAAAATAAACTTACACTTTTTCTATTTAAATATCGATTGTGTAGGTCTAAAGCTGTAAATGTCTCTAAGAAACATGATGTCTAAAATGAATAAAATGCATTGTTTTGACATACTTTAATTTATCATAGTAGGTGTTCGAAGTGACCACCGTTTTTTTTCAATACAATATTCAACACGTTTAGGTAAAGATCTTACTATTGCATTTTGTATCTTCATGTGGTGAATTTGCGTTAAAATTGACTCTATGGCTGCTTTTAGGTCTTCAACGGTGTCATAGCTTATTTTGTAAACTTCATCCTTAACGTAACCCCACAAGAAATAGTCTAGAGGCGTTAAATCGGGCGACCTCGCCGGCCATTTGATAGGGCCGTTCGTACCAATCCATTTTTGCGGAAAGTTTTCATTTAAAAAGTCTCTTGCTATGCGACTATTGTGAGCCGGTGCTCCGTCCTGTTGAAAATAAAGTTGTTCTCTTACTTCTGCTGACATTTCTCCTACGGCCTCTAAAAGATCTTCTAAGATTGCAAGGTACTTGAATCTGTCCAAATGTCCATCATAAATTTTAAACATGAGTACCTTATTGTGGAGTAGGCCGACCCAGCAGTTAAATGAGAATCTAACTTGACGGCGTCCTTCGTGCATTCGTAAGGGATTTTCTCGACTCCAATAGTGATGATTTTTACGATTGTACATTCCGTTGTTGGAAAATTGAGTTTCATCAGAAAATATTACGTACTTTAAAAAATGTCTGTCTAGACCCATTGTTTCTTTTATCCAATTGCAAAATTCAAGTCGTCTAATATCATCTCCTGCGTGTAAGGCCTGCACCTAATGTCCATTCTTGTAGCACTTGTATTTGTGTTTCTTTAGGGTTCTTTGAATAGTCCGACGTGAAATTTCAGGAATATCACGACTTGCATTACGGGTGGAGGCATCTGATGTTGCTTCAAAATAGGTTAAAATGTTAATTTCCATGTTTTCATCACATATTCTTGGTTTTACTTTTTTTGGCTTTTTAAAACTTCCATGGGTCTTCAAATTGTGAACAATTTTGATGAATATCTTACGAGTAGGTAAAATACGTGTCGGATATTTGATATGGTACCAATGTAGTGCACGGGAGCAATTTCTGTCATTTTTAAAGTAAGCTTCCAATAAATCAAAGTGCTCAGAGTTTGTAAAACGCATTTTCCCAACCACACAGCGAAAGGCACAAAAATACCGAAGCATTGATTTTCAGTTCCCGCCAAAACATTTGACACTCGAGTTTTCTTTTTTTTCTTTCTTTTTATTGCTATGCGGCCAGTCACACCGAGACGTTCCATTTTCAAATGAGGTTTAACACGTCTCTCTATCTACAATATCTACATACTTACTTTAAGTGGGCTTTTCAATTGATTGTAAGTGTTTGATTACTGTAGATAACAAAACTTCCTTAAAGATTTAATGCAATGCTAATGCCACATGATAAGGTGTATGTAACAAGTAGAGAGGTACATACAAACAGCCATAGAGACAATTTTACATGCCTGAACTTGTTGAATATTGTAACGGTGGTCACTTCGAACACCTACTATGATAAATTAAAGTATGTCAAAACAATGCATTTTATTCATTTTAGACATCATGTTTCTTAGAGACATTTACAGCTTAAGACCTACACAATCGATATTTAAATAGAAAAAGTGTAAGTTTATTTTTTTAAAACAACCGGGTTCCCGAGCTGGGTACAGTTTTTTTTCAAATGTATGAATGCAGTTTTTCTTTTTATCAAAATCGGTGACATGGTTCCTAAGAACAAATCTTCGTATGTCTTATAGTTTCAGACATTCCCATACTGACCGATTTGAATGAGCCACCCTGTATATCAAGGATACTCACTGTTAAGGCTCTCAGGGATCTGTATAGCCCCACTCTTCCTAACCATGTCCCCCATAATGGCGTGCAGGAGGGACGTTTTCCCACTGCCGACGCTCCCGGTGATGCCTATTAGCTCCCCTCGCTCGATTTCCAGCGATATGTCGCGCAGCATGAATGGTTCGCTGTGTTCCACCACTTCGTTTGACGAATCGCTGGCCTGCATAAAATAATAAAAATATTCATTCAAATGAGCAGTGATCCTTAACATCAGAAACTATTAGAGAGGAAGTTTTTTTTATAGACGTTGAATTTCAAGATAAAACAAATCTATTTTAGTTCAAAGGATTATCTTAAAAAGACTTTCTGTCTGTGATAACATTCCCACAAATAGAGAACCTCCTTCTTTTTTTTTTATATGATGGTTTTATTTTATAGTCAACACAATATAATGGTCCCTCAACAAAATCTGGTTCGTAGTATACAGTTCCAGTTTCGGAGGCCAAGATTATCTTTGGATCGCTGAGTCAAAATAGTTTAGTTACTTAGTTTAAACTATCCATTTCCGGAAGGTGCGGTATAAATTGTAGGACTACCTGAATGTTCCTCTTAGACTGTTTCTTCTTGGCCTTGCCCTTGCCTCTTCTACTCGGTTGGGGTGTCCTGCGCTCGGGCGGCTTGGCCCAGGCGAAGGTTGCGTTGTTTATCATGAACATGTTGTCTTCGTTGCGATTCGTGTTCAGTTTGTCGTAGTAACGCTCCGGGTCCATGTCTGGGAGCTAAAACAGATATTTTACGAGTGAGTGACATTTTTGTACATACTGGGCTAACCAGTCCAGCTAATTCTTTATCCAAACAAACCCTTGGTATAAGTTTACAGCTGCAGGATGCCAAGACACTTATACTGTTAGTACATCAGTATCATAAACATGTATACACTTTTCGAACTATCTTTAGAATCTTAAATTAAACATACATATGTAGTACTAAGTTCCGTAGGTAGAGATTTAAAAAAATCCTGATATTAAGTAAGGTAGAGTTTAATAAAATCCTGATACTACGTTGTAAGGACGGCCACTTGTCTGCGAATATGTCTGCGTTTTGGACTGTAGCTATGACGTTATTTAGTAAAATAAAAATCATTTTTTTAAATCTACAGATTTAAAAAAATGATTTTTAAAGTGTAGATTTAAATCTACACTTTAAACTCTCGCGTTTTGTACACATATTTAATTACACAAAACGGGTCTACCGCGATATAATTTCATTGTTTTTACCCTTATATCGCGGTAGACCCGTTTGTGTAATTAAAAATTTACAGATGCTCTATCTTTTGCGCTCACTTTTTTCAACTTGCCGCTTTTCGCTTTAACTTATAAATATGAAATAATAAAGTTTTCTCCAATATGCTCGGAAATGTTCACCTTACTGTAGCAAAAATAGTACGGGAAGTTCTTCGTTAATGTCAAACTCTAACTAAAAAACATCAAACTATCGCTGTCCTGTTCTAGCGGACGGGAAGTAAAAAAACACTACAGTAATAACTTATTACTGTAGTGTTTTTTTCTTTTTAATAATAAAAAACGCAAACAGCCAATTATTATTGCCGCGAGCCGCTTCTACACGACCCGATCAGCTATCATTTCACGTGTATGATCGTGCGAATACTGCTTAATAAAATCAAAGATTATTTTTATATTTTTTTAAAATCTCATCCGTGTTCATAAAGCTTACATAGTTTGTCAAAGGACTTTCTCATTTCAAACATAGACAAAGAGAATCATACTATTTTTGTCTTACACTAGTACTAGCACCCAAAAGAAAAGGATGGGTGTAGTTTTCCTGGTTCTTACTGACTGAAAAGTTGGTTTGACAAACTATATTGCGCAATTATATTGAATGAACGAATATTGAATGGTACTGAATGGCAGAATAAGTTTGTGCCTTTAACTTTTTAAAATTAATTAAAGAGGGAAATTGTTTTTGACATTTTGGATGTGAAGGTTTGATTTGAGTGATGCTTGATGCTTAAATAATAATTATTTTAGCTTATTTCCTCGCATGTTTGGAGAAAAGCACTATATATGCCTCGGCAGGAATAGCAATTCGTGGATTCGTCTTCTTTGTCGGACTCCGCTTCGCGTCGTCCGACAAAATCGAAACTCATCCACGAATTGCCCTTTCCCGGCCTCTGCAATAATGTACTATTACTCACGTCTAATAGTTTCTGTATCCGCTTGATGGACACCCAGGCCTCAGTGAGCCCGTTCAGCACCCACGGGAACGCGTTCAGCGGCGCGATCAGCATGTTGATCAGAGCCACTGTTGTAAACACCTGGTAAATGTTTTCAATTTAGTCTTTATATGAACGGGGATTTAATGGTCGTGCAAGATATTATTACAGGTCTCTTTCTCTTCTTCCTCGCGTTATCCCGGTATTTTTGCCATGGCTCATGGGAGCCTGGGGTCTGCTTGACAACTAATGATTTGACGTAGGCACAAATTTTTACGAAAGCGATTGCCATCTGACCTTCCAACCCATAGAGGAAACTAGGTCTTATTGGGATTAGTCCGGTTTCCTCACGATGTTTTCCGTCACCGAAAAGCAACTGGTAAATATCAAATGATATTTCGTACATAAGTTCCGAAACACTCATTGGTACGAGCCGGGGTTTGAACCTGCGACCTCCGGATTGAAAGTCGCACGCTCTTACCGCTAGGCCACCAGGGCTCTTTATTGACGCGCAAGATATTATTACAGATGTGAGAGGTAAAAGCGCACACTAGGACCGGCGTGATAGGCCCGGCGATCGAATACGTATAAAGTAAATACTAATATCAGACAATACATGGGAGGCTGTGTTTAGTCAGGCGGAAAAAGGACTACAAAAAATATCTTCGTGGCTAAAATTTAACCTTCTCACACTTAATGTGGCTAAGACAAACTATATTTGCTTTACAAAATACGTAAGTACTCAACCACCTCCTACTTTTAGTTTAAGAATACATGATTGTTGTCAAATAGATCTATCAAATTGCAATTGTAACACAATTGATAAGGTTACTTTCACAAAATACCTTGGGATAATTCTCGACCAGCGACTATCTTGGCACAATCATATTGAATACATTAATAATAGAATCAGAAAGTTAATATGGATATTTAAAATACTAAAGCACATTACCTCTAAGAAAAACAACTATATATTACGTTAGCTCAATCCGTCATGACATATTGTATCCCAGTTTGGGGTGGAGCAAACCAGTGTTGGGCATTCAAGAATAAAATCATTATTTGAATAAGAATTTCTAAGAATAAAATCATGTTGATTTTATTCCCGTCAAAATTATTCAAATAATTTTGGCCGGGAATAATTCGTATGTGAAAAAATTGAATAAGAATAATCTTATTCTTAATCCAATGAATGTAATCATGATTTTATATTCTAAATAATATTCCTGGATTAAATATCTAGTCCGAGTGCCGTTTAGGCGTTACGTATAGATAGAAGTAAATAATAGTAGTTTCTTCTCTAATTTATACCGATTTTTATGGAATAAAATCTTACAAATTTAATTTACTGCCACATAGTCTTGGTATTAGTACCCGTATTGCTTTTAATGTGATAACTAAATCATCAGGTACAAATCAGCTGATCTGATCGGATGGTGGATAGCGAAACTCTTGAATGGCTCACTGTACCTAAAATAGTGTAACAAATAAAAAAAGATGTTTTTAAAGGTATGATGAGAAATGGCTCGATATGGTGTATTCCTATTTCTCCCCGCCGGGCACAGATGTGAATAGGCGCTTCATATAAATTATTCCCATACGTCCCCGCCTCATGTATCGCGGCGGTCACGTGGGGTAGGAACAAATGGGGAATACACTCATGATTTTTTCCTGTTTTCGAATTATGTTTAGTAGTTTCAGGGTCCGAGTTACTAGAGTTAGACCAAGAAAAGTCTGCAACGATTTTGATAGCCCGTCGCAGTGCAAGTGTTATTTTAAATGTCAAACTTCTATGAAAAAAAAAAATTTTTCCTAGCCTATTTCAGTGTCCCACTGCTGGGCAAAGGCCTCTCCCCTTAATTTCCACGACTCCCGATTTGGTGCTTCCTCCGGCCAGTTGTTCAGGAAGCTGTCCAGGTCATCTCGCCATCTCCGTTTGGGCCTGCACGCGCGCCACCTCGGCCGCCTCCTCCAGCCATGATGAAATTATGACGTATAAGTAACACATGCACTGCGTGGGCTATCAAAATCGCTGCAGACTTTTCTTGGTCTAACTCTACCGAGACTTGTGTGTGGTTTTTAAAAGTCCTTCTGATATTTAATATTTGCATTAGGTATTAAAATCGTTTGACACACCGCCTGCCGCACGTGTTTAGCAAATGCTCACAATTCACCACGACACGACTTAATCCTATTGTTATTGCCAATGAGTAATAAATGACGGTCTCAAGTGGAAACACGCCAAATAATTCAATACAATTCATGCTGCGACCTGCGACTTTCTGCAAATCTAGCGATAAGCGTGAACTCTTTTCTTACCTGCTATTATTTACTATCTCATTCACTTTCCGTAGGTGTGAAAGACATATCATACGTAAGACCTCAAGGCTTAAGGTTGATAGGAATAATAAACTAAATATGTACTTAATACGCAAAGGAATATACATTGAACCATCATAGAAAATCGCAATTTAGCTTCATTATCAAATTATTATCACCATTTCGAAGGCACCAAAAAATTTACTTATCTATCACAATAAAATCTATTTACGCTAAAAAAATTCAAATCAATCCGACCATTGAAAAGGGGTGAAATTCATTTCACAAACTATAACCAATTGTCCTACAAAAGTTAACTTAATTCAGAATAACATTTTAATTGAATAAAACGTTATTTAAAATAATCCTACAACTGGAATAATTATTCCGTTTTTTATTCTTAATTTAAAATAAAAGTGACATGAATTACAGTGGAACCTGGATAATTGCAATCTCAAGGGACCGGCCAGTTTTTGTCAATTAACCAGGTTTTTCATTTAAGCAGGTCGTGTCAATTAACGAGGTTCAAAAAATTGTTGTGTCAATTATAGAGGTTTTTATTAATAGAGGTTGCGTTCTGACAAATTTCTTTTATGGAGGTGCAAAAACCATTTAAAGTAGATTTACACGCTTACGTTCTGGGTTTCTGGTCTGGTGTATATTGCTTCTCTCTATACTTGCACTTTTACACTACATTAATTACCACTTTATTTTCTTATCATTTGGGTTTAAAAAATTCCCTTGAATTGTAGAATAAAGTTTTATTAGAATGTAAAAAGCATACTTTGTTTTTTATTGATCAAAACTATTTCACCTACTACAGGCCAGTGATAGATACCCAATAAATAAATTGAATTCTGGATGGAGATATAAATAAAATTATCATTGCTATTAAAAAATTGTTTCTGCTGTCTACAACTACATTATTTCAATTACAGAGGTAATAAGTAAGACTCGTTTCAATAATAGAGGTAAAAAAAGAGCAAAAATAACGGATTTTTTTTAGCACAGTGTCAATTATAGAGGTCTTAATTTGCGATGTGGTCAATTACAGAGGCAAAATTACGAAAAGCACTAAAATCTAAATTGCAATTATAGAGGTTCCAAAATTTCAATTATAGAGGCCTTTTGGTCTCAAGGGACCGGGACCGGACTTTTGGTTGCAATTATTGAGGTTTTCCATTTATCCAGGTGCCAATTAACCAGGTTTCACTGTATTCACTTTCATTTTATTCTAAAATAACGAGTGCAGGAATAATTCTTATTCAAATCGATTGGAATAAGAATAAAATTTCTGTTTTTATTCTTATTCTTATTCAAGTTAATTTTTGCCCAACTCTGGAGCAAACAAATCCAAGTTTATCGATACTGAAAGGGGACAAAGATGTTTACTTAAAGTGATGTTCTCTAAATCATATAGGTACCCAACAGCTGAACTATACAATGAGTGTAAACTGCTGAGCGTAAGAAAATTATATATTTTGAACACGACCCTAAAATTACATAGGACTCTAATTTATATACCACCTACATCAACACAAAGAAGAAAAGGTAAAGTAGTTGTCCCTTCTAACACAAAATCACTTTTCGCCAAAAGGCAATTTGTTTACCATTCTGCCTACTTGTATAATAGTATAAATAATATTATCTCGATACATATTTATACCAAATACACGTACACACACACACACACACACGAACGCACGCACGCACGCACGCACGCACGCACGCACACACACACACACACACACACACATACACACACACACACACACACACACACACACACAGAGAGAGAGACACACACAGACACACACACAGACACACACACACACACACACACACACACACACACACACACGTCTTAACTAAATTTTGTAAATTAATTGTTTTGAGTGCACTAATCTTTCAACATAATATCGTAATTATTAAATTAAATTTTAATTATAATATAAATGGTATGTTAAACTTTACTTTACCTTAAGTTCATACTTAATACCTTCACCTAAATATTTTGTAATGATATGTTCGGTTACTACTATTTTTATAAAACCTTAATAGTTAGTAGCGGGGTCTTCTGTCACAAGTATTTTACAATACTTACTAGGAGATTACAAGCATAACTAATTGTGAATTGTGAAATGTTTTAATCCAAATAAACAATTTTTTCATTTTTCATTTTCATCTCATTATTTTCTCAGTACAAACATGACCTCCAAAAACATTTCAGATATTATACAGACAGTTACCCCATCTCGATAAAATATACCCCGCCTGCAACGTTGAATACTACTCAAGTGGGGCTCCCATACAACAAACGTGTTTTTTTTTGCCGTTTTTCTGCGTAATGGTACGGAACTCTTCCTGCGCGAGTCTGACTCGCACTTGGCCGGTTTTTGAGCTCAGGTTAGTTGTTCTAGTTGTTTGTTGTACGTACGGTGGGCGCTAGGAGCGGCTGTCCGCGCAGCGCGTGCACGCCCAGCGTGAGCGCGCACACCAGCACGGGCGTGGTGGCCCACAGTACGACGCAGATCGCGTCCAGGTACTTGCGCCAGCGCAGGTACTTCAGCTCCAATGTTCGGGACTCTGGCAATAGTTTATAAATGGTTTTTTAACCTCCTAAGAAAACATACAAGGAATAATATAAAATTTGCCAGTCAAATTCTAACAGAGTTGATTTTTTTTTGTTTGAAAATTGAACGAAATAAAACAATGCAACTCTATTCAGATAAAAAAAACCTTAGGGTGTTATTCCCCCTGTCCAATGTCAGTGCGGCTCACTCTCTCATGAACGCAAACATAAGACGCAATACACATTGGAAAAATAAAGTGGGTAGGTGGAATACCACCCTAAGCTAAACGCGTCATTAAGTCCATTAAGATCTACAACTATCATAATAATGAGAGTAATCAGCAGGCGTTCTACATGCCACAGCAGGCGTTCTTCATGACATTAAAGCTCTCCAAGGGGGCTCTACGGGTTCGATCTGTATCCCAACGCAAGCCTATTAAAAGACCGGGATTTATAGGCCCGTGAAATCCAAAGAGTAATTGCTTGTTTTAGTAAAATAATAGTTTAACAAATTACCTGTTACTCTGTTTATGGAGTAGTCCTCCCAAACATGCATTTTCACGGTCCTAATGCCCCGGAGCAAATCACTGATCAGAGTAACACGGGAGTCCTTGTGTTTCATGAGCTCTTAGAGCCCGATCTAGTTGTAGAGAAGGAAATATGCAAGTTAATATTTATTAGTTACCTGTTACTCTGTTTATGAAGTAGTCCTCCCAAACATGCACTTTCACGGTCCTAATGCCCCGGAGTAAATCGCTGATGAGAGTAACACGGGAGTCCTTGTGTTTCATAAGCTCGGTGCTGAGCTGGCCGATCTTGTTGGCGATGAGCTTGTTCACGGGGATGAGGAGGACGGAGAAGGCCACGCCGGCGAGGAAGGAGACACCCACTTGTTGGTAGAGGAGGAATAGCGTGATGAAGAGCTGGAACAATAATTAATTTACATTAAAATGTTTTAACGAACCCTTAAGAGCCACCCCACATCTGGCCTTTCGAGCGTCGGCGTCTACAATTCTATGGCCGCTGCTCGACACAACGTCGACGCAACTGCGCAGCGACGTCATTTTCCATATTTTCCATAGCGCTGACCAGACGCCGACGCTCGAGGGACGCTAGATGTGGGGTGGCCCTTAACCATTTGACATTCCTTTCTTATAATACAAGTACAGATGCGTTTGTGTTAAGTATGATGGTAAGCATGTTGCCGCTACGGACTAAAGGGTTAAGGTTAATACTGGTAAGTGTGGGTGGCCCTTACATAGGTTAGGTTAGGTTTGATTTCGGCCGAAAATCATCATTATCATGCCGAAACCGAAACTTCAGTTGGACACTACCGAAAATCCAGTTTCGTTCGGCAATTTCTATATAGCCGAAACGGTTCCCCTATCTTTGGCATAATTTTTTTTGTAATAATTCTATTGTGCATAATAACTTTAGGCATAATATACTGTTAGCATAAACTCACTTGGTACTGGATTGTTGCGCATACGTGCTCTACGCATAATTTTTATTGATCGAAGTGTCTTTTGGCATCATTTTAATGTCCGAATCGAGACCTGGTATCTGTTTCATTTCGCATAATTTTATTTGTAATAATTTATTTTAGCATAATTCGCCATTAAGCATAATGTACTACAAGCATAAAATCTTATGGCATAGAAATGTTTTGCATACTTGCGAGAATCATATATGTTGTAGGCCCAATATTTTTTGGCTGAAATTAATTCGCCGAATGTTTCGCAACTCGCAACTATTATTTCTCATAATTTCATTTCGCCGAATAACAACAGTTTGTTTTCATGGGGTCGCAGTTCTAACTTAACCTAACCCACTTTTCTGGCAACAGTTCGTTTTCTTGGGGGTCGCAGTTCTAACCTAACCTAACCCACTTTTCTGGCAACAGTTTGTTTTCGTGGGGTCGCAGTTCTAACCTAACCTAACCCACTTTTTTGGCAACAGTTTATTTTCGTGAGGTCGCAGTTCTAACCTAACCCACTTTTCTAGCAACAGTTTGTTTTCGTGGGGTCGCAGTTCTAACCTAACCTAACCCACTTTTCTGGCAACAGTTTGTTTTCGTGGGATTGCAGTTCTAACCTAACCTAACCCACTTTTCTGGCAACAGTTGGTTTTCGTGGGGTCGCAGTTCAAACCTACCCTAACCCACTTTTCTGGCAACAGTTTGTTTTCGTGGGGTCGCAGTTCTAACCTAACCTAACCCACTTTTCTGGCAACAGTTTGTTTTCGTGGGGTTGCAATTCTAACCTAACCTAACCCACTTTTCTGGCAACAGTTTGTTTTCGTGGGGTCGCAGATCTAACTTAACCTAACCCACTTTTCTGGCAATAGATTGTTTCCGTGAGGTCGCAGTTCTAACCTAACCTAACCCACTTTTCTAGCAACAGTTTTTTTGTTGGACTCCGCATCTGCTCCGGCGCTACGGGCATAGCAGCCTCGTCGTCCTTGCGTAGCAAAGCGCAGGCGCTAATGCTATGTGCCATTCTGCTAAATGTAGCTTATGACAGATGCGTTTTAGATCATACAAGTTATACCAAATAGAAAGAATCGAAATACGTTTTCTGCGATGTAAATATTCGCCTAAATCCTATTATGCTAAACAGATTATGCAAATCACATTTCGGACATTTAAACAAACGCAAAATAAAATTATTCGTATCAAAAGTCGGCCAAAATAATAGTAGTCTATTTAAGATTTGGACTTGCAAACATTCGGCCTATTGCATATTATACAAACTGAAGCTTTCTGCAAATTTAACATTCGTCGAAATACATTTCTGCGAAATAGGTTATGCCAGATGCGTTTCGGGTCACGGAAATTATGCCAAATAGACGGAACCCAGCCGAAACCGAACATTCGGGCGAAACACGATTTTTATGCCTAAACTTCGATCGGATACTTCGATTACGAATGAATTATGATTGACTGAAATATGATTAACGAAATACGATGGCACCAGATATTTTTGAGCGCTTAAGTAGGTAAGTACATACAATGTTTAGACGTTTTGGTGTATTAGTTGGCGATCACCAAATGACCAAAATACAGAAAAGTTTTAGTATAAAAACATATAATTTCACTAATACACACCTGTAAAGGAATACTCCACAAAGCATGAAAGCTCGGACAAGAATTCACAATTCTATCCGTATCCGTGGACATAAAGTTCGTTATCTCTCCAACGGAAAACGACTTATTG
The DNA here is from genome assembly GCF_963556715.1 of Cydia fagiglandana. Lineage (NCBI taxonomy): Eukaryota > Metazoa > Arthropoda > Insecta > Lepidoptera > Tortricidae > Cydia > Cydia fagiglandana. The sequence continues at coordinate 4,118,521 of NC_085932.1, read as the reverse complement.
AGCTCAGTGGACGTGACGCTCAGGGTCTTGCGGAGTATGGTCGAGACGATGGCGCCGCGCGTCTTGAGGCCGATGAGGGACATCAGCCAGTTGAAGTGCACATTGAATAAGGTGGATATTAGGGTGGAGGCCATGAGACCTGCTGCATAAATGTAGCTGAAAAAAAAAGACAATGGTAGTGATTTAATTATGATATTTAGTTTATTCTTGTTCATTTATTTACAAATGTGGCCGTTGTATATGAAACTTATAAGATAGGTATCAATAAACTAAATATCGGAAGGAAATCACTAGCGTTGCCTCGTTCGTGCTAGAAAAATGATTATGGAATTAACACACAGGGAGTGAAGCTAAGAGTTCTAAATTAAAAATGGAGCTGACAGTTTCATGTTTAAAGACATGGCGTGCGACTTTGAAACTGGAGGTCGCAGGTACAAACCCCGACTTGTAGTACTAGTGAGCTTCTTTCAAGTTCTCTTCTTCTTCTCTTCTTCTTTTTAGCCCTTTTCAATCTTTGAGATGTAGGCCTCCTTCAATTTTTGCCATTCTGGTCTATTTTGTGCCCTTTGTACCCATTTTGATCCAGCTGTTCTTTTGATGTCGTCTCTCAAGTTATGTCCGAGATATCATTTGATAGATACTTAGCAGTCACTTTTAGGTGATGAAAAACATTGTGAGGAACTGATTTCAGCTAAGCCAAGTATCCCTTCTTGGTTAAAAGGCCAAATGGCAGTGACTTTCATAAATACAGTTTCATGCGCCAGCTCTTGGGGTTAGGTTAGGTTAACAAAGTCGTCGGGTTCCTTTATGATTCAACAACGAAAACGCTCAAATGAGGAGTTACAAAAGTCATCATGACATAACAAAATCTTACCCATAATGCTGATCGATACTCTCATCCTCCACGAACGCGACCAGCCTATTGAGCAGCATAGGTCCAGCGAAGCCCGCCATGTCCGACACCAGCCTCAACACGCCGATGCTATAGAATTGGTACGCGAAGCACGAGTGCAGTGCGCGGAGAAGAGTCACATTTCGGCGACGGCGCAGCGGCACGCGCGAGGTCGGCGTTACCGGCGTAGAGGACTGCGGCGCCGACTCGCCCACCGCGCCGTAGCCTGCCAATTCATGTTCAATATCAGGCCATGTCTGCATAGACCCGCCAAAATGGTGCTTCCACTAAATCTAAATATGGTACTGATAAAGCAATTATGGAATATTTTTCCTTTTTACTTACATGAATGCATCGATAGCTTAGTGAGTCACAATACAGCCCTAAAGTAATTTTACTGAAGTAGGTAGGTACATAAAAATACCTAAACATTTATGTCATACTTCGTATATTTTCCTTTTTAGGGTTCCGTACCTCAAAAGGAAAAAAACGGAACCCTTATAGGATCACTCGTGCGTCTGTCTGTCTGTCCGTCTGTCACAGCCTATTTTCTCCGAAACTAATAGACCAATTAAGTTGAAATTTGGTACACATATGTAAGATTGTGACCCAAAGACGGACATGTAACGTAAACAAATGAATTTTAAACATAGGGGCCACTTTTGGGGGGTAAATGAGAAAATTAAAAAATAAAGTTTTTAAACTATATTGTGTTACATATCAAATGAAAGAGCTCATTATAAGAATCGTTTATTTAAATGTTATTAAAGACTACATAATCTATATCCTGGTTTGTTTATCATCAGCTAGTCAAGGCCAATAGAGATTCTTTAGAATTGAATCAGGAAAGCACAAAGAAAAGATCTATTGGAAGTTTCCTGCCAACAACTCTTTTTCCACATTACTTGCTTGAAAACATTTGTTTGCATTTAATGTGTAGAAATGTTTTTTACTGTCACTCACCTGAACTGATAAAAGGTTCATGCGGTATCTCCGCATACTGCTGGTAGTTGTCTACGTTGCCAATCAGTGCTCTATCCATCTTAGCCCCCACATAAGCACACCGGTACTTTGCTGGGATGTCAAATAGTTCCTCTGGGTCTTGCAGTTTCTTGTCAAAACCTAGAATTAATTTTGAAATAAGTTTCTAGGAAGTTAAGAACACAGAATACTATAGATGGTCAAGCAAATCTTGTCAGTAGAAAAAGCCGCGAAATTCAAACTTTTTATACATTTTTCAAATTTGCCGCCCTTTTCTATGGACAATATCTGCTTGACCAACTTTATATTCTTTATTGCTCACCATTAATAAATATAAAATGGAAATTTATACTTAGTGCATACAACACAAAGGAATCAACAAATATGAGTAGTGTCGCTTGCCAAATAAAAACATATTTTCCTGCAAAACAGATGTTTTAGCTGGCTGACTTCATTCATGTAAACCTACAACTCCTACAAGTGTAATTAGTGAAACTTTTCATGTAAAAAATAAATAAATAGTTACCTTTCTTTAGCAGTGGATTCACCCATAAAAACAGTAGTTGTGATATGCAGCCATTGCCTTGCATAGCCGTGCCTAAGACACCCTCGTCCATATGGGGCAACAATGGTGTATACTCATTCTGTAACATCAAATTATGAGTCAGGTTTTCAAAAATATTTTTTAATGAAAATAATGTATTTCACATAACATAATTTATGAATATGGATCAATATTAACCTCTGATATGCATTAAAAATTGAAATTATTTGTGAAAACCATGCATTAAGAAAATAAATTAAAAAAACACTTACATGAGCATGTTGCGATCCAACCAGGCAGGCTGAGTAGTAAGTAGGCCTGGATTCACTTGATGGTATTAGAGTAATAAAGTACACTACATGGCAACACAGAGTGGCAACATAGAAGGCAACAGGGCCTCCGAGAATAACACAACTACGCAGAGTTATCACATTGAGCACCACCGTCAGCCCCCAGAGGAACAGCTGCACTGACGGCCCGCGGGAACTCGAGCCTAACCGGTGCTTCAGAGACAACACATATCCAAAATGGACCAGCCAAGATAAGCATGATGCTCCAGCCACAAAATAATCCACAGGCAGCAACACAAAGTCCACTTTCGTAATAAAAATATACAGTTCTACTATCGGAATAAAAACTAAAGTCAGCACAACAAAACTACGGAGGACTATTGCACGCTCCTGCAACTTCTCTCTTATCACCCAATCCCTCCTGTAGCCGATATAGTATCCCGACACGACCGCAATGATGAAGTACAGAGGAATTTGCAGAAACAACTGCTGGAAGCACAGTCCCAGATCCTTTGACGCGTGATCCCAGGGCTGCAGCCCGGCCGGTCCACACATATCTTCCCATCTCCATGGTATGTCCCAAAACATTCCAGTCAAGATCAGTTTCAGCACCAACACACCAAGTCATTTACCCAACTATACAATAACTTGTTCGAATTTATGACTAATTATTATGTTAACGTAGATCTAATTATGAGTAATATGCATCTGGATTACTAGTTTTCTGTTGATTAGTGAATCCCCGAATCAATGCAAAATATTTATTTGTCAACCCATACACATTGACAGTCCGAGTCTGACTCAATAAAATTATGACATGACAGTTGACTCTTGGCTCTAATATTCAAACGATTATTTCTGTATCTCAAACAGGTTTTTCTTAACATGGCGTACGTTCAGTAACAATACTAAATCGACACTCTTTTCATGCTCTTTTTGCAACACAATGATATTATCAGATTTATGATATCATGTATAATAACTATGTTGAAGTACAAATGATATAACTGTATAATACATAACAATAAATATTAATTATCTAACCCATAGAATTTATGTTGTTACAAGATCTAGACCAAAGAATATAATACTCACTAGGAGAAGAACGATAACTCCATACAAAAAAATGTCCCCTTCAAAAGTTCGTTTATACTACTAGCGCTCGGTAGGATACCATTGTAATTAGAATTGACAACCCGTTTAGCCTAGCGCCCCTAGCGGCTATTGGCAGTAATCCAGTTCAGGAAGCTAATGGTCCTGGGTTCGAATCCCGGAGAGGGAATTTCTTTTTGTATTATTTTATTTTTTGTTGGGGTCAGGTTTTTAAGAGCCCATCAACGTGCACACTAGCGCCACTGCTGAATACATTAAACTAATTTTTATGTTACTGGATTCGTCAACCTACCCGTTCAAAACTAAAGCGACCGTTTTTGTTTTGAGCTCATAGATAGACGATTTCAGCAACATAAAAACTAGTTTGATGTATTCAAAAGGTACTTAAATACACAATACAGTCAGTAGCGGCCACTTTTTTAAATACCTGTAAAATTTAAATTTAACTTAAATAATCACGATTATTTATTTTAGCAGTGGTGCTAGTGTGCACGTTGTTGGGCTCTTAAATTAGCATATCACAAATAAATAAAGAAATACGTTATAAGATAATGATTAGGTACTATATTTAAAAATTCGTCAAATATAAAAGGTTACAAAAAGTTACGTATTATTAAGATATAAATATTTTCATTCCTTTTAGGATTAGTGTATATATGTTAGGAGCAATACATATGAATACATACATTGATATGGCAAATGGTTACAAGTTGTTATTACATCTATCCGGTTATCGGACATTTCTGCTCCACAGCTCCACGCAGCGTTCTTGGTCACTTGGTCACCCTTTGAGCTTTCTCCAAGAAATCATATGACGGGCCAGGATTATATTATTATCTCACGCTCAAGCCATGATTCACTTTCTAAAACAAAATAGTCACAAATTAAACAATATAATCTAACTTCCTAATTACTAGAGTCTGGCTACTGAAATTTTACCTAAATTATTGGCGGAAAATTCAAAAAATCTTGGGCTGGTCACACTTTGTGTAGTAGGAATTATAGTTTTGATACTAGACAATATCTTTGATATTCTGTGCACAAATAAGGTACCTAAGGAAATAAGCTAAATAAACGTTTAAGTGCACTCAAAGTCAGCTCACATAATTTCTACCACTATTTAAAGTACAGTCAACGACAAACACACATGTTTACGTTCCAATATTTAGATTTTATAGATATTTTTCAGAACTTTTAATTTATCCGTTTCTTTATACACTTGTCCTATTTATGAGATTCAGGCATTAATAAATTCACGTACTTAATCAAAGTAATCGGCAAATGTTAGAACTAGTACTTAAAGTATCAAAATATTTATAGAGCACCAACCTCGTATTTTGTTTACATTTGGTTAGAAGTTGTAAACATTGCACTTTTTCATTATACAACGCTACACGTCGACTTCGCACATTGTCGTAATTATTTACGAGCTTAAATAATAGTTTGTGAACCTCACTCAGCATAGAAATTATTAATATTATTTAAAATAAACCCCATAAAAACCGCAAACAATTTGAATGAATGACATAAATCGACAACTGACTTTTAGCTTTTTTTCAAATCATAGACAATTGGTGATACAACAACGAAATATCTGTCAACAATTTTTGGCTAGCCAGACTCTAACGTCGCTAATTCCTAAGGTCTAAATTTACCAGCTTACTCGTAAACAATGATAGGTGATGAATTTAGTTTATAATTTCGGACGCGATATAGCGTCCGCGGGACTTTCGGGGATAGTAAGATTTTTTAAATTATTATATTTGAATTTGGTAATTAGTACGCTCATTTTTATTTAAAGATTGATATATTTCTTACCTTGAAATTATCGCTGTTTCTGGTTTACTACAACGGTTTCCACACACACATTAGGGCTTTTCATAATCCGGATAAGAATTGTTGATGAAGTCGCCATTGCCGGATACATAATACAGCAAGGAAGGAAGAGCGACAACGGTTTAAATTTAACTAAGTCTGTGCGAAGACGCATTTAGATATGTTGCTCGTACATATGAATAGTTTTTATTTTTAAATTAATAGGTAAATAAATATATTTCAAGTGAATAAATCGTTAAATATGAAAATTTATATTTTTGGCGTTAAATGACTTAAATGACAGCATTGACATTACAGACTTTTGTCTTGTCTATGTTCTTACCGGCCAGACTCAAATCAAGGCCTATCAAAGAGGCCTATTGACAAAGATTTTTTTAAAAATTGTATCAAGGAGGGTAGAGGCACGTCTACCCTTCATAGATTTTATGAACATAGACAAAGACAAACTGAAATAGATAATAATTTACATATTTCAAAAAATAAATAATAATTTACATATGACTTTGACTACTTCATAAAATACAAATCAAAATATATTTGATAAAATAATTGGATTTGTTCCTAGAAATCGTATAGACAAAGCCAGTTCTAGCAATGTTGCTGTAGTAAAATATTTTTATGGTAATTACTGGCAATACAGCTCTAGAAACGGAGCAAACATGTACAATTATGAAGGGTCACGTCCATAGACTTATAATATATAAAGACGTAGTCTCAGCGAGCTGTCACTGTTGCCACTTTTGTTTAGTGTACGATTAACAATGCGGCCCACGTTGCTGTAGCCATGTCGATAAAGTCATATCGATAAACTATCGACATTTCTTGCAATTTTAATTTAACTTCAAAGGCTTAACGATACCTAAAATGACCAAAAACGCTTTTATTCTTTATTGTGGTTGTCAGATCACAATTTTATAGTCACGCCCCAGCAGGGAACCAAGGGAAAGTTCAGATATTTAATTAAAATACATAAATACCTCCTAAAATAGGTGTTCCGCAATAATTGAATTATATTATTATATTATAATATATTCATTATCCATTAGCATTTCAATTATGTTTATGTTTAACGAAGATATTGAAGCTTCAATTAATCGCTATTTCGTTCCGCTGTGTAGCGTTTATCGATATATAACATGATTAAAATCGACTTTTCACATCCCTAAAAGAGCACACATATACGCTTTTACGCACACATACACAGCCTGGGCGCATCAAGAAAGGCAACACTTGATTTGAAGTCCACCTTGTCAACTGTTATGGTTGTCCTTTTTTGACAAACGGCATTTTTAAAAGAGCGAGGAGAGAGAAATGATACTAGTTGCTGCGCCTTGAAAGAGAACAGAAAAGGTTGGGCCCTTGGTCACGTCATTCCAAGGAAGTCAATAGGCCTTGATCTAGACAGTGAACTATAGTGCGTCAAGCAAATCTTGTCAGTAGCAATGTAAAGCAAACTAAAGTAGGGCACCACTCAAAGAGTAGTATTGCGCTAAGAAAAGCAGCAATGTACAATGTACATCGTACCAAAACTTTTTTTTCCGCTGAGCGCGCCCTGTTACGTACGTCAATTCAAATTGTCACTCGTGGATTCTCTATTGAAAATGTTTGAAATTGTTATTAAATGGCATTTAAATGGTATGGACGGACAATTTAAAAGCGGTGTGTGGTGAATTTGAAGATCTCAAAATAAAATTAGAAGTGGAATATGCCGTTAAACAAGAATGTAATGAATAAAATCATTGCTTCAGCAGGTAGATGTCCTATTGGATTTTAATATTTTATTAGATTTATATCTTGGAACTGTAGGCATTGTAGGCACCTTATCTTTGATTAAGCACAATTTTATTTAATAAATTGGTATTTAATGGCGACACAGCAGAAATATCTCTGGAAATAGAATCGATTCAGAATGTAAACAAAGATGATGGCTGTCAATCGCGATCCACATTCCACAGATAAAACAAAGATGACACGCGATTTTCGAATTATTCGAACACAGTGTTGCTAACCCGCGATTTTTCAAATTTGCCGCCGTTTGCTACTGACAAGATTTGCTTGACGCAGTATAATTCAAAGTTTCTGAATAAAAAAACCACAAATGTCATTGGGCTGTCAAAAATAAATTGTAAAAATATTGTAAAAAATGGCTTGACTTGTCGTGAAGTCGTGAAGATTATTATTTGAGAATTTTTAATAAATAAAAAAATATCGCAAAACACAACACGGTATTGAAGAAAGGCCTTTATTTTACGTTTATCTTTGGTAAAAGAACAATAATTTACCATGTCGGTTAATGAAAACTGTTATGCTGAAGACGACATTGAAGATCCTATCACAGATATTGTAGATTATTTGGTGAGATGCGCAAAGATTTCTATAAAAACTGCTCACGTTAATGAAACAGAAATACGGACACGGGATAAGATAAAGTTGGCCTGTGATCTCTTCAGAAGGGCGCCGACTGATTTTTTACTACAATTTGGAAAATACTTAGCACCACATCACATAGAATACTTTAATAACTATCGGCCTGAAAGCGGGGATAGCAAATATCGGGAATGTATAAAGGAATTAAAACAATATCACTCTGATGATACAAGGCATAAAAGAGTGAGAAATAGAAGGTACAATGCATTGAAGAAGCTGCAAGATGAATCTGATTATTTTAGTGAAAAGCAAATGATGTATAGAAGCCCCCTTCTCTATGATCAACTAGTGGGGCAGTATTTGACAGAAGCAGAAATAAAGGAGCGAGATGGAGTGGACAATGAAAACCTTACATTCCTAAACTTGATATTGGAGACAGTTGATAGAAATCAAATGAGACAAACAAAAGACCAACAAATGCTCGAGGAAGATATAGAGTCTATAGATATTAATGCACCAAAAGAAGACCATGATGAAGATAAAGAGTTTAAGAAAAAGCAATGGGGCGAGTTTGATGATCATGAAATACCCGAGTCTTCTTCTAAGCCTGAAGTGAGAACCCAGAAAACAATAAGCGCTCCAGAAAGAAGACTCCTTAGAGAGGAATTCATGCAGGAGATGTACTCCAGCTTCGTGGAAGGCAGAGACGATATAGACTACACTACCATAGACAACAATGAGCAGTATGATGACCTAAAGCAAGTTTCACAAGACGCAGAGGACAAGTACTTTGATTCCGAGCCAAATGACTCGGAGAACCTGGAGGAGCACATGGAACTGGTCACAGAGTACGGAAGGAAAAACTCCACTGACAGTGGCGAAGACCCTTTAGATTTATTTATGGAACATCTCAATAAAAGGCATGTTGAGAGTTGAAACTGATTATTTTACTTTCTTCTCATGTAGGTAAGTGCTTTCCCAATTGTTGTAAATAGTCATGTTACTTCCTCGTCATGTTAGATGCACTAGTCAATTTAATCCCAGGAATTGGCAGTTTTTCATATGGAAATTAAAAGCAGTGTTGGCCGAAAGTTAATGCGAATTGAAAATGTTGGCCATTAACCACTATAAATTGAACCTTAAACCGTAACGGACTATTACAGTTTACGATTCAATTTATAATGTTTAATGGCCAGCATTTTCAATTTGCATTAACTTTCGGCCAACACTGATTAAAAGAGGCTGCCTCATCTTTCGTTCTTCCTTTTGCCCAGAGGGAAAACTAGGCAGTGTTGGGATTAGTCTAATTTCCTCACAATGTTCTCCTTCACCAAAGAGCTATATATGTGGCAATATCAAGTGAAAATAATCTGTCAGTCTCTTACCAAAACAGATATTTTTTCCGAAACGATTACTTCGGTTGGACATTACTGAAAATGCATGGTATGGCGCGCCAGTTCTTTTTAATAGAAAATTGATATGAGCACCTGCATGCTTTAACACTACCTATTAATCAGTCTTATTTAAACAGACAGTTTAAATACTTCTGACCTCCTTGGTTCTTCATTAATCTGTTTTTTTTTTGTTCTATCCAAAGGGCTCATCCATTAATTACGTCACACGAATTTCTAGGTTTTTGACCCCTCCCCCTCCCCCCCCTCCTTGTCACACTTGGTCACATTTGGCAAACCCCTCCCCCCTAGTGTGACGTCACATTTTTTCTACGAAATCGCCAAATCGAATTAAGTAAGTACCTAAGTATTATTAATATTTTATCAAAATATTTTTGATGATATAAATATTAGTAATTTTATAACCCAAAACTGCTTAGGAAAGAAAATTAAACGAATAAAAACGATTATCGTTTTAAAAACTTGTTATTTAAATGTACAGCGAATAAAATAATTATCGGTTACTGATAAAGTTAAAGTGACGTCACAAAGTTTGTGTCTCCCCCCTCCCCCATGTCACAATATGTCACATTTTCTTGACCCCCTCCCTCCCCCTAAACGTGTGATGTAATTAATGGATGACCCCAAACCCTTTTCTTCTTCCAATAGCAAACATTGACCAACTGCCGAATCAGAAATAAAAAAAAGAAAATGGCACAAGCTATGGTTGTAACAATGATCAAGACCTCATATTGAAGATCCAGTTTAAAGGTAAGTACCTATGTTTTAAAAGTTACTTAGATTACGTAATTTCAAGTCAAGATTGGTGATTCTAAATCTCGCGCGAATAACTTAAATTGGGATTTGGGGCCTATTGCATACTAAAATACAAGCTAATACTATTAATGATTTTGTATGTAAAATAGTATTAGCTTGTATTTTATTATGCAATAGGCTCTTGGTGTGTTGGTCTTCAGATTTATCTCGACGACATCGATATTTGACTAAGTGATTTGATTTGATATACGCATAGAAAAACAGCAACTCACATAGACATTTAGAGTAAGCAATCAAAAATCAAGTAATATGTATAACTGTGTATACCTACGCTAAGCCCGTCCCATTCTTCCGCACAGAGCGCGCCACAGCGTTAATGCCGACATATAGTCACAGAATAAATAATAGTAGTACTAGGTACAGATGCTTCACTCTATAACAAAACGCGGCTTATGGCTAGCCACCAAAATTGGTGTGGGACGGATGTACTTAAAATCGCGGAGTGAGCCACGCCTGACAGTACCTAGGTCATACACAATGTACCTATATAAAATTCGAGCTTTCTTTAGATATTTGATATTTACTACCTAATCAAATAAATTACTGCTTATTCACTGCAACATCGGCATGTAGGTATTTAACGACAGTAGAAAACGAATACCATAAATTAATGAACATATTGATTTCCGATTTTCCCTAGAGGTGGTACTACCGTAATTACTAATTAGATAGTAATGATGAAAATGTATACGATTTACCCCTCGAAAGTAATAAACTGGTCGTATAATACCTATCAATACTAATCCTGTCAATACGCAGTTAGGTATACTTAATTGAGCAGAGGTTTTCTAACAGAAATAGTTAGGAATTATAAACAGTAGTGAGACTACTCAAAAACACAAAGTCCGAATATTTAATAAAATGATTTTGATTTGTTCCCTAGGTTCAACTAGTATGTATTAGGTAGTCATTTGGCTCTCCCCTCCCCCTAGGGAATTAAAAAAGAAAGTACCCTTTTTTCGTCCTCAGGTTCGGTAGTAAAGAGGCATCAGCCCGAGCTACATATATATTTTATTATATTAATAGTATGGACATTTAGAGATATTAATTCAACTCCAAACAAACGAAAATCAACAATGGCAACGATATCATGCAATTAAAGTCCCCTGCTCCCTCCATTCATCATAATCACCTCCTAGCCGTTTTCGGCTACAGCGACGCAGTCCCTCCATTACATTGTTGGCTCGTTGATATAACACAAGTAACACTTCCTTGTCTCAAAGATAGAGATGTTGCACAACCTTAATGTGTATTCGGTCGTTTGGACCCTGGCGGTGTTTCACTCACTGTCATGTAGGCTGGCTAGCTGTTTCTCTAAATGGTTCTGGCGGGCATGGCATGCATACGAATTAAAGGAGAATTTCACATTTCTGACGCTTGACTCTTTATTTCCCCGATGAATCCTTGATATAACTGCGTGCATTTTATACTACAACGAAGAAGATGATGGCAAGCAAACGCCTCTGTGGGAGTTTGCATCTCCAGAGGGCGGGGCGCGTAGTCTACCCGTTAGGTACCTATAGCCACAGAATAAGTAATAGTATTATCATACAGAACGGACACGCACCGCCCCGCCCCGACTCGGATTACCTCGCCCCGCGACTGAGTTCTGACGGACTCCTGACGTACGCTCAGTTCGGCTAGCGATGCCGCGACGCGATGAGACGCAACGTTCAAAATGCCGATGTATTGTGCGATGTACGGGTAGTACGGATACCTACTTATTGTAGAAATGAATAATAATATAGTTTTCCAAAGAGACGAAATATGTATCAGTAAATAAGGCTATACTTTTGCGTAAAAATAATAATATCATATGAATTAAAACCCGTTCGTTGAATTTGTGAATGTTAAGCCAACATTTAATATTTAAAGTACCTAAGGTAACTAGACCTTCTATATACACAGATATTTCTCGTAAATGTTTTATTTTTAGTTTAACACTCTTTTCACAAAAAAGAACTTGTTGGTCGCGGGACATTCCCGTTTGATTTTTAATTTAATTTTAAGAATTTAAGAAATAATTTACATAATTATTTCTTAAAATGTTACATAAAATAATCAATAGGCATCAACAATAAGGTACATTTAATAATGGCGTGTTGAAAGTCCAAGTACGTGCAGGACTATAAACTGACAAACCCAATTCAATAATTGGAGCGAAATAAAACATAAACCTATATTTTGTTAAACATAAACCTATATTTTGTTTTTTTTACGTATTTCGGTCGAATTATGCAACGCAGCGGGCCGCTCGTCGCGTCCTTCGGCCGGCCTCGGCAAACCTCGGCTTCGCCTTCCCCGCCGCGCGCCGCACGAGTCAGCCCTAAGCCACTTACTCACACAATGACGCGTGTACAGACGTGCCTTGCACACATATAAACGCAAATGATTTTCGATGTATGGCGTGTCCGCCCTGTGCTATAGCTTTACCTACAAGGATTCATCAAAATTTAAACAACCCAATTTTACCCAGCACGCGAAAGCGGCTCATCCTCATTGATTAAGCCAGAAGTCCCAAACACTTCAAACTAAAATATAGGCACTTGAGCTCCTATCAGAATTGTCCAAATTGACAATCTTCTTTTCACTCTTCCATATTAGTGCGATAATGAGACAGATAGCGTTTCGATGTTGCAGCGCAAATGATTATTGACTAAGCAGCCTGGGGGCTTAGCCAAGATGCCAATCGTTAACCCTCCTCCGTAGCGTAGCGTAGTCTATATTAGGGAGCGACAAATATAGTTGCTTTTCGTTCGCCACGGGAGCGTAAACGATTGGTATGTTGGCTACGCACCCAGGTGAACTTTTTACTCCAACAGCCATCAGCCTAAGTCGAAAAGTTCTCCTGATATTAACTAGGCGATGCCAATCTCATGCAAATCTCAAATAATGCAAAAATGGCTATAAATAGCAATCTGCGAAAATAGCTATTAGCTAATAGTATTATACATGTTTAATACGACTGTTTATATATGTTGTCACATTAAATTTCTCTTGTTACGTAAGGTTACCGTAATCGGCTGGCCACGTGGCCACGCATGCGCCGTTATCATTAAGTAACAATTATCACTCATCGAATGTTAGATTGATGCCAAATCGGCGAATAAAATTGTATTGGCGAGCTTAATCGGCATCAACAAATGTTTGAGTGTTTTAGGATTTGCGCGCAAGTTTCGCGGTCCGCTATTTACCTATTTTGCACGTACTGATGTTCCAATTTTTAGGGTTCCGTACCCAAAGGGTAAAACGGGACCCTATTACTAAGACTTCGCTGTCCGTCCGTCCGTCCGTCTGTCCGTCTGTCTGTCACCAGGCTGTATCGCACGAACCGTGATCTAGCTATCACAGTTGAAATTTTCACAGATGATGTATTTCTGTTGCCGCTATAACAACAAATACTAAAAACAGAATAAAATAAAGATTTAAGTGGGGCTCCCATTAGATATGAGCGCCGATAGGCATTTAGCCGGCGGCGGCGCGCCGGTCAAAATCGGTCGGCGGCGGCGGCGAATCGGCGGCGTGGCCTTGAAACACCTTTGATTAATGAAAAAAGAATTAGAACCAAAATATTACCGAAAATACATATTTTTGCTGTAAGAAAGTTATAAAATAAGTGCATTTTTCTATTTCAAGCAATATTTATTGAATAAAGGTACGAAATTGTTTTATATAGTATAAACGATATCGCGCAGCATCAGAGGCGGTCTTAATCTTGGCGAGGCCCTCGCCGGAAGATCTTTGCGTGGCCCTTATCTTTTGTGGTAAGTAAGAAGTAGCGGATTGACTGTATCAGGGAAACGTCTGGTCGACAGTCCAAAGAGCCGAAGTGAAGAAAATCAAGGTCCGTCATTAACCAATATCGACCCAATAAACCGATTTATGGCCAAGGCCGAGCTCCACCTAACACCGAAGACCTGATTCCGACGCCTTCGACGCCGTTACAACTGAGCTTCTGAAAGCGGGAGGCAAACCTGCACTGAAGGAGCTCCAGAACATCTTTAACGCCGTTCTCTTCGATGGGAGAACTCCAGAGGTATGGAGTAGGAGTGCTGTCGTGCTGTTCTTCAAAAAGGGAAATAAGGCCCTATTGAAGAACTACCGACCCATTTAGCTCCTAAGCCACATCTACAAGCTGTTTTCGAGGGTCATCACGAACCGCCTAGCACGAAGACTCGACGAATTTCAGCCACCGGAGCAGGCCGGATTTCGAGGAGGATACGGCACCATATACCACATCTTCACAGTGCGGCAGATTATACAGAAGACTGAGGAGTATAATCGGCCTCTGTGCTTAGCATTTGTGGACTATGAGAAAGCCTTTGACTCCATTGAAATCTGGGCTGTTCTGGATTCCCTGCAGCGATGCCAAGTCGACTGGCGATATATCCAAGTGTTGAGATATCTGTACAACGCAGCTACCATGTCTGTCCAAGTCTAAAACCAGCAGACTAAGCCTATTCCCATGCATCGTGGCGTGAGACAAGGGGATGTGATTTCCCCCAAATTGTTCACAAATGCATTGGAGGATATATTATGTTTAAAACGCTCGACTGGAAGGAACATGGTATCAATATTAATGGCGAGTACATCTCACACTTGCGATTTGCGGACGACATCGTCATCATGGCTGAGACGTTGCAGGATTTAGAGCATATGCTGACCTGTCTAGCTGATTCTTCTCAACGGAAAGGTCTCCGGATGAATTTTTACAAAACAAAAGTTATGTTCAACGAACGTGTTGCTCCGGGACCTATTGCAGTACAAGAGGCTGTTCCCGAGGTTGTTCAGGAATACGTCTACCTCGGGCAAATACTGCAGCTAGGAAGGAACAACTTCGAGAAAGAGTCGAATAGAAGGCTACAGCTGGGCTGGGCAGCATATGGGAAGCTTAGTCGAGTCTTCACGTCATCAATCCCACAGAGTCTGAAGACAAATTAAAGTCTTCAATCAGTGCGTCCTACCCGTGATAACATACGGAGCCGAAAGTTGAACACTCACGGTAGGACTGGTCCATAAATTTAAAGTCGCTCAGCGAGCTATGGAAAGGGCTATGCTCGGAGTCTCTCTGAGGGATCGTATTCGAAATGAAGTCATCCGTCAGAGAACTAAAGTCGTCGACATATCCCACTGGATTAGCAAGCTGAAGTGGCAGTAGGCCGGTCATATTAGCCGTAGAACCGATAACCGTTGGGGTAGACGAGTTCTCGAGTGGAGACCGCGCATCGCCAAACGTAGCGTAGGACGCCCGCAGACTAGATGGAGCGATGACCTTCGCAAGGCGGCTGGCAAGAACTGGAACAGAGTTGCCGCAAATAACGCAAATCGTGCTCAATGGCGTGCAATAAGAGAGGCCTATGTCCAACAGTGGACAAGAGTAGGCTGATGATGATGATGATCGAAATTTTTGATTTTTTTGGATCTAAAATACCTTTTGAATGTCTATAAGCTATTCAGACTAGCCCCGTTAAAGATCTAAACTACATAAAATATATATCATCTGTGATTCTGAAAGTAGTAGTATCTACAAGGTCACGCCGATGCCACGCCGATAGCGCTACGTCGGCGGCGGCGGCGCGAAAATTTTGTCGGCGGCGGCGGCGCGCCGGCGCGGCGCTCATATCTAGCTCCCATACAGCAAACGTGATTTTTGACCAAAGTTAAGCAACGTCGGGCGTGGTCAGTACTTGGATGGGTGACCGTTTTCTTTTGCATTTTTTTTCTTTTTTTTTGCTTTATGGTACGGAACCCTTCGTGCGCGAGTCCGACTCGCACTTGCCCGGTTTTTTAAAATTTAGAATTAAAATAATTACCTCTGAGACGTCGGCCCACCGATTTGCGACCTGAGCTATTGGAAATTCCGCATATTTTGAAGAAGCTTTGCTATTTTTGCCAAGTTGGTTGTTGTTGCCCGTCAGTTTTATTATTGGTAGGGTTCCGCTGCGCATTAAATGAAAAAGAACGAAAGATTTAGGCCGGTCGTAGGCTCGTAGGTACAGTGGATACTCGCGCGTGCGATAACGCAACTCATGCTAGACCGCCTGGAATAGTTTAATTATTTAGACACGATAAATAAATAAAAAGACAGACGGGAACACAATTGATCATGATCACAGGCTATTGTGTGTAAAGTCTTAATCGAGTAAGAAGCTCGGTGGACATGTATCGTATGATAATTAGTAGGCGCACCGCGGCGCGCGCGGCGCTTTCTCGCGCAGGCGCGGGGTCAGCTCGGGCGCACTGTATTCTCTTTGCTGATCGAAATTAAGCGAGTTGAACCGAAGGGAAACTGATGAAATGCACACTTGTATTATCTTTGTTTTGCTCAACAATGATAAAGCTAAAATTAAGGGTAATTTTGATGTTTGACTATTGACTAAATGACTAAACTTCTAAAAGTTACATTATTTATAGACCTTCTTTTCTTGGCAGTAGAGCCCACAGCAAAAACTATTTTTCTCCAATATGCTCGGAAATGTTCACCTTACTGTAGCAAAAATAGTACGGGAAGTTCTTCGTTAATGTCAAACTCTAACTAAAAAACATCAAACTATCGCTGTCCTGTTCTAGCGGACGGGAAGTAAAAAAACACTACAGTAATAACTTATTACTGTAGTGTTTTTTACTTTTTAATAATAAAAAACGCAAACAGCCAATTATTATTGCCGCGAGCCGCTTCTACACGACCCGATCAGCTATCATTTCACGTGTATGATCGTGCGAATACTGCTTAATAAAATCAAAGATTATTTTTATATATTTTTTAAATCTCATCCGTGTTGATAAAGCTTACATAGTTTGTCAAAGGACTTTCTCATTTCAAACATAGACAAAGAGAATCATACTATCTTTGTCTTACACTAGTACTAGCACCCAAAAGAAAAGGATGGGTGTAGTTTTCCTGGTTCTTACTGACTGAAAAGTTGGTTTGACAAACTATATTGCGCAATTATATTGAATGAACGAATATTGAATGGTACTGAATGGCAGAATAAGTTTGTGCCTTTAACTTTTAAAAATTAATTAAAGAGGGAAATTGTTTTTGACATTTTGGATGTGAAGGTTTGATTTGAGTGATGCTTGATGCTTAAATAATAATTATTTTAGCTAATTTCCTCGCATGTTTGGAGAAAAGCACTATATATGCCTCGGCAGGAATAGCAATTCGTGGATTCGTCTTCTTTGTCGGACTCCGCTTCGCGTCGTCCGACAAAATCGAAACTCATCCACGAATTGCCCTTTCCCGGCCTCTGCAATAATGTACTATACCCGTCGGCCAGCAACCGTACCTATTAATGCCTTCAACGCTGCTCTCCTCCATCCAGGGTCCAGACCAGAGGCCCCGCAAAAATCTATCTAAATGGAAATTTCGTTTTATGCTTCTTTATCGCTTTTGCATTTTCGAGCGGGCAGATAACGATATTTATATTTACGATTTTCGCGGTAGACCTTCAGTTACAAGTTTAAATACGGTAAAATAACCTTAAATATATAGTTATGTTACATTCTGTTTATTTCCCTCCTTGAGTATAAATAACAATTAATTAAACCCTCGAATTATATCAGCTCTCGCCTAGTGGTTCGATCTCGTGGTTCCAGTACCACTGGCTAGCTTGAGCCCTCGACTCGTTTGCGCTTAAGAGCAAAGAACATGCGTACTTGTCACAGAATAATGACTAATATGGAGTCCCCTCAGACCCGGCATTACCATACAATACCCGGCGGCTCGAGGATTATGAATGACCCAAACTCCACTGGTTACCAAAAGCAAAAGTTTGCATACCTAATAGCATCTTATGACAATTTCATTCTGATATTAATCTTCGGTTAACAGAGTTGTTTTTACACGCTTTTCATTACGTTCAACCTGAATAATACAGGCTGATTTTGTTATTGTCTGATCAGTATTCATACAAACATCGACGTAACTCACTGAAAAAGTCTCAGAGTCAGACATAATAAAATCACCTATACCTATCTATATGTATATTTGATCCACATCCCGATGTCTGTTTGTGTTGCAATTTGGCAAACTACCGTAACTTGTTCCTCAAGCTGAGCAAAAACCTTTTGAGAGATGCAGTAACCGCCACCGGAGTCACCTTCTCCCGTTTCTTCTCGTCTGGAGATTGATCTACAGCATATCTTCAATTTGTTCTCGATGTCATCTTTCTTCTGTCTTAACAGCGCACTCTATGACGCCTTAGCGGCACTATTAGGAAGGTCTTGTTTTAAAAGATATATTTAAGAGTAAAGATTGTGTTGATCGAATATCGTATGTAGGTCATAGTTATGTAAATTAAATTGACTACTCTTTCGATCTCGTTAGACGCTTCCTGTAAAGATAAAGATAAGATAAGAATTATGGCGCGAGTGAGGTTGATGAATGCCGATTCACATGTTTAATTGGAATTATTAACATCTAACATGAGAATACTGTTATTTTAAGAGCTTTTATAGGATGTGTCATATGTTTTAGCAAGTCTGTTACTAAGCCGACAAGGAAAGGCCGATTTCACGTAATTCGACGTTGGTGGGCGGCGTTGGGTCGTTACAACATTTAGACGGTGCGAGAACTCGCATGGGAGTTTCATTACATTGCGTTATTTGATCAGTCGGCTGAATTGTAAGCTCAATGGTCCGCAATGTAACTGAAATCGCGTGCGAGTTCACGCGCCGTCTAAAGGCTCCTCTTCACGTTGCGCCAACGCCAACGCCAACGAGAGACGCAGCCATGCGGTAGAATGAGATAGCAATATCACTTGCTCCCTCTAACGCATAAATGCGTCCCTCGTTGGCGTTGGGGTTGGCCCAACGTGAAGAGGAGCCTTAAGGGTAGGTTGCACCAAACCGTCTGTCGCCATTAGAACGTTGGCTAAATTTTATTGTTTTGTGAAAGCTCAGTTTGCTGCACATGCATGCACAATGTCGATCTTGATATTCTTGATAGTGGCTATCTGGCTATATTCTACCTACACTCTAGGTCCATGTCAAGTTTCGTGTTATTTCATAATGTATTCTTAAAATGAGAGTCTAACTTCGATTGTATGGTGGTTGCTATTTATTCGTGTGATTCTTAACAGCGGGTTTATAAATTACACAAAACTTATGAATATCCGGTGTTAACATCTACTCGTACTTAAGATTAAGAGTGATTGCGCTTGTTTGAAGACTTTTAAGTATCTGTAAATACTCCCACTGGCTTTTCCGTTGGTTTCTCTGTACCAAAGATTTGTTCTTTTTACATGTTTAGGTACGTGGACATAGTGACAATACACAATACATTGCATCAGCGACAAAAAGCGATCATCCATTAATTTAATCACATATTTAGGGGGAGAGTCAAGAAAATGGCTTTCCAAATGTGACCAAGTTTGACAAGGAGGGGGGAACGGGTCAAAAAACCTAGAAATTCGTGTGACTCCAAATGTAAGATCAATACGGGTACCTAAGTGCGGCCGAGGGATAAGCTTTCACACTGGGGTTGGGGCCTGTTTACACATTGATTGTCAATGCAAATCAAATGTATGAATGAATAATAATTGACGTGTAGTATCAGTTATTTACACTTACTCCTAGCCACGCTTCTTCGTAATGCCTTATAGGAAATTGACATGTGGGTGAAATAGCGCCAGAAATTATATCACCCTTAACTGTTGGGAAGGGACATGTATTCTGTAGTGTGTACTTTGTGTACGTATAGTGTGTATTGTGTGTGACCCTTAAATAGATGTTAGACTTGTTAGAGGCACCTCGAGCAGCAGGTTCGGTGGCATCGTAAACACGTCGCCGGCGGGCGCGTGCGCTATGGCGGCCTGCGCGTGCGCAGACGCGCCGCAGACGTCGCGAAGCGCGCGCACCCCATGCCCGTGCGCACTGTTCCCACCGTAGTGAAGTGATAAATGAATCATGACGTGTTCGGTGAGTTCGGCACATTCGTTTTATATATCTGTTTAATTTAGTTTTATTTTTATTGTGGTGAAGTGCTTTAGCGTGTATCAAAGACATAAACGCGTGCGGGTAACTAAGTTTCCCGGTTGTTATTTTTTATTAGTGATTAATGTTAAATTACTATTTATTTGTAAAGTTTTCTTCAATAATGATATTTTTTTCCCGCGTAGAACTGGAAGAAAAGTATTGTATACCTGCCCTTCGAGATAGTAACAAAGTAGGGACCTCGATCAATTTATGAAAACCTAACATACCTACAGACAAAATTATTTACGTATTAGTTTCAAATACAAAACATTGTTTTAAACTTTTTAAGTCCTTTTAACAGATTTAATTGAAATATATTTAGGTACCTTGTATTTTTATCAGTAGGGTCAATTTCTGAACACGATTTTTTTTCTGTCCGTGATGAAAATCGCGGGTTAGCATCAAATAATACTTACCATTTTTTTTTTTACATAAAGAAGCCACACTTTCACACCGGGTTCCATATGAATTCACTGATTAATTGGTTTTTAGAGTACACTTAAAAATACCTAAAGGCTCAAATTACTACTCCCGTGCCCTGTCCGGAATCTACTTTTGAGCATAATGAAAAATCCTACGAAAAATTCTACATTAGTATCACTAATTTGGTGTCAAATACTTAAACTAGATGATATTTACTATCACTGAGCACATACACTATTAACTTCATTGTGGTAAATAACTCGTGATCGAAGTTTATAGTACAGTCATTATAGATTTTGACCCGTGAATAATTAGTTCTTGGATTTTCTTTTCGTAGATCCCTCGGGGGGGTCACTGGGAGTGTAAATTCAAAAAGTAGGCTTAGTCAGGCTTCTGCGTATATTCAAAAAATGGTTTTTTTTCCAAAAAAACGGTTTTTCTTCAATAACTCGGCCATTTTTTATTTTACAGTATAACCGTAAGGACAAAAATTGTAGGAAATTTGATTCTCTACAAGTTAGTCCAGTCATTATATCCAAAAAACCGACCCTTCCCGTGAATAATCAGTTCTTGGATTTTTTTTTCGTACGTCCCTCGGGGGAATCACTGGGAGTGTAAATTCAAAAAGTAGACTGAATCGGGGTCCTGTGTATATTCCAAAAACGGTTTTTCTTGAATAACTCGGTCATTTTTGATTTTACAGTAAAACCGTGAGGACAACATTTTTAGAAAATTGGATTCTCTACAAGTTTGGTCCTCACAATTTTTCTTCTAGGATCGATAGTTTGGAAATAAAATTTGAAAAAAGCGACAAATTCAAAATATTTTCAACATCTCGTTTATTTTCAACTTTACGACATAAATGAAGAGGACTAAACTTGTAGAGAATCAAATTCTGAACAATTTTGGTTCCCACCTTCTTTCCCCCAAAATCGATATTTTAGACATTAAACCTGAAAAACGCGATAAATTCAAAATATTATCATTATCTCCTATGTTTCACGCTTTACGGCATAAATGAAGGGAAACAAAGTTGTAGAGAATCAAATTCTGAACAATTTTTGGCCTCACGGTTTTACTGTAAAATCAAAAATGACCGAGTTATTCAAGAAAAATCGTTTTTCGAATATACACAGGACCCTGATTCAGTCTACTTTTTGAATTTACACTCCCAGTGATTCCCCCGAGGGACGTACGAAAAAAAAATCCAAGAATTGATTATTCACGGGAAGGGTCGGTTTTTTGGATATAATGGCTGGACTAACTTGTAGAGAATCAAATTTCCTACAATTTTTGTCCTTACGGTTTTACTGGAAAATCAAAAATGGCCGAGTTATTGAAGAAAAACCGTTTTTTTTGGAAAAAAACCATTTTTCGAATATACGCAGGAGCTTGATTAAGCCTACTTTTTGAATTTACACTCCCAGTGACCCCCCCGAGGGACCTACGAAAAAAAAATCCAAGAACTAATTATTCACGGGTAGGGTCGGTTTTTTGGATATAATGACTGTACTATTAAATTTTGTCCGAGCGCGCGAGTAAAATTTCGTCGGCAAAACTTAAAGGGCTCTGACAGCCGACGTCTGTATCTGAACCGCCTCGTGTCCCGCCTCACCTGTACTGGCAGGATTCGGCTGTTTCTCAAAGCAAGCGGATGTACGGCAAGCCGCGGCGTGTTCGAGCAAATCGCATAAGTATTTCGGAATCCGGGTGGGCGACAATTTTTTTCTAATTTCGATGCCCCTTATAAATTTTATTTCCCACATAGCTTTTCAATAACGATTGTCATATTTAGGAGTCCTTTATGTATCTTTATGTAAGCGATAACATAACAGTTTGGTTAAACACGATTAAAATTTTTGGCGTATTTTTTTATTACGAATTCTAATTTCCGTGCCCTAATTCCCATGGAATATTTACCTAAAACAGCTGATTAAGTGGCACGGGAATTAGAAAGTATTACATTTATTGTCAACAAATTTTTAATTGGGGGCACTGTAAGTTAATTGGCAATGTTTACGTCATATTATTATTACATATATATATATATATATTGGCATTGAATATATATTATATGTAATAATAATATGACGTATATCTTTCTATTTTACATTTAAGGAAATCTCAAAGAATGCACAAAAATCTATGAACGGTTTTTTAGTACAAGCACTATAGTACATACTTACAGGGTGGACCCGAATAACCCGGGCAATTTTAATACGTAAGGTAAGGTGGGGTAAGACAACACCGGGGTAAGACTATCACTTGTATGGAATCCTCGTACTGTTAGTCTTGCGCCACCTTACCTTATTCATTAATCATATTATAACATTAAAATATTATATAAACATAAAACTATTTTTGGAATTATTACATATTATAAAACCCGTACCTAAGGTTACATAAAACAAAATGAATCAAATTTACAATGGTTTTTTTTTTTGTAAATTTGACAACTGACAGCGTAAGCCGTATAAAGTTTAAATATCTGGGAGACCGAGCTTTGCTCGGAAAACATATACCTACCTAAAAACTCAAAATGCGCGTTTTCCCAGAGACACCTAGGGCCCTGGTCTCCTATAAACGCCATCGGCCGCTTACAGCGTCTGCGTCACGATGCTTACTATAGAGATGTACTGTTGTGGTCTGTTTTAGACGTCGACGTCAGCGTCTTTTTTGTTCAAAAACGTTGACGCTGACGCCAGACGCCGCGTACAGCATAAAATAGAAGACCAGGGCCTAGCTAGATCGATTTTTCATCCCAGAAAACGCCCATATATGATCAAATTTCATCGAAATCGTTAGAGCTGTCGTGATCGTATACTAATCGTGAGATCCCCGAAATATATACAAGAATTGCTCGTTTAATAGATTAGTTGTTATAAATTAGCTTTTCTAATAGGTACAAGAAAAATTAAATACAATATCCTATTCTTACTATATTATAAATGCAAAAGTATCTCTGTCTGTTTGTCTGTTATCTCGTCACGCTTAAGCCGCTGAAACAATATCATCTTGATAATACATATTTGGCATGGAGATAGTTTGAGGCCTGAAGAAGGACAAAGGATCTGGGGGCACGGCAGTGCCACCGCCAAGTCGAGCAAAACAAAGTGGCACGGCCGTACCATCAAATCTCAATAACATTATATCTAAATAACATTTAATTTGAGCATGTAGTCTAAGAATTAATACACTTTAAAATCCCTTAGTTTTGTCACTGGCACAATCACTCTCAATCAATATTATTTTAAATTTCTTTGTAATTTTACATGTATGTAAGATGTATGATTATTGGTGCAATAAAGAATATTTACTTAGGTACTTACTTATTTTAAGGTACTTCTAGCATACCCACAAGTTCCAAATTTGAAACGTAATTGGGTTTTAGCTTTTTAAGCCAATAAAAATCTAATAATACTGCAATATTAGTCACGTTTTAAAGATAACTGCATAATTAAGTTTGTAATCCTATAGAAATATATGCGATAACAACGTTACCTTTTAGTTCTTACAATTAGTAGGGAAAGTAAAGGTACACTACGATGGACGATGTGAGTATGAATAAAGATGTATTATGATATGTATATACATAGTATCAGTATGGTATGGGTATGATTACCCGAAAAGAAGGACAGCCTACAAAAAGAGATGGGATCATTTCAATTCATGTAAAAAGATGCAAATCTCGCAACGCAGTTCTTCTACTCTACTACAAAAAAGTTTTGGGATGTAATGTGAAACCAAGTCGGTTATTTTAGTCAGTACCAGGGGGTATTTTGTAAGCAAGTTTTTTTTTTAGGAAGATTATGATATTTTTGAAAAATTACTTAACCAACCTACACTTTGAAGATTTTCCCGCGAGGGCAGAGACACCCCGTATACCTATGTGTAAAGTAAGGCGGGGTAAGACTAATTTAGTTTATTTTGATCGGGGCAAGACTAACAGTATGAGGATTCCATACAAGTGATAGTCTTACCCCGGTGATAGTCTTACCCCACCTTACCTCATATGTGTTCAAACAATTTTTTGGGTTATTAATTTATGAAGGCAGCATATTCGATTTCTTCAGATTAACTTACACAATAACTTCTTCTCACTGTGCCCCTATTTATTTCTTAGTATCATTTCCTATACGACCAATACGACCATATACCAGATCATACACCTTGTACCTATCTACATGCAGATACATAATGACACTTTTTAATGAATAGTTTTGTATGTAAAGGCGGACAAGTTTACGAAATTACTCAAAGTATTGTTTTGAAATATGTACATTTTACTAAGAAAGAGAGATTAGTTGCCATTAAAATAAAGGAAAGGATTAGTCAAATAGGTAGTTTTTAGTGTAACATACTTTCGTAGATTTGTCGTTCGAAACTAAAATTAAAGAAGGTAAATATGTCCGATGCCACTTCAGTATGGTTGCAGTATATTATTGTAGATTAAAATATATATAAATAATAGTTTTAAGTACCAAAATAAGTTAAGAAAACAATTCCCGTGCCGTGTTCTAATTTCTGTCCTAGTAAAATCTAATTTCCATGGACACACTAATTCCCGTGCCCTGACCAAAATTTTAAATTTAAATAACTTTTATAGTTTTATGAATATTTTTATCCCATAAGAAAATTAATATTTATTATATTTTTTGTCAAATTCTCAGCATATTTTTTTTTGTGTAATGTTGGTATTTCAAAATTCCATGGGAATTAGACAAAAATGCTCGTTTGGTGAAATTGACCCAGTAAGCAATAGACTTTAATCTCAATAACACTTACACGTGTGACATCCGGACCAACTTTCCATTTCATTAATTAACACCATAAGATAATCAGAAAAAAAACACATAAACTTAATTAGACAAAAAAGCTCATCTACCTACCGACCACCGGAAGTTATTTCCGCAGCGAATGACGAACAATATCCGGAAGTTAGTACACTTGGTTGAAAACAAAAGGGATACCTTTATATAGGTACCTACACGGAAAAAATGTGGCCACCATTTGCCGTTCAGTTGATAAAGCGCAAAATAAACAAAATAAAACTATGTGACAAAAACCAACAGTGGGGGAATTAGTACGACAAAAATATTAATAAGTATATATGAATACACACATAAATTAACTGGTTTATTAGATAACAGAATTCCCCTAATGAGGCACTGGACGGTCGACGCAGTCTTAAGCACGAGATGTAGGTTTTTTTGCGATGTCGTTAATGCTAGGTTAAGGCCCAGTAAGTTTGTGTTCTTCTCTCACTGTCACTGAGCGTATTTAGCGAGATGGAAATACGTACCAGGGAGCGCGAATAACATCGCTCGTTTTTTTATTTCAACGTACAAAAAAAATTAAAACAGATTTTAATTATTATTTATTAAAGTGCATGTTAGACCGCTTTATAAAAACCGTTTTCTGAACCTACAGCACCTTAAGCCGAAGTTATTACTAAAGGCGAATTTAAAGTAGGTAGAGTTAGACAAAGAAAAGTCTGCAGATATTTTGATAGCCTACGCAGTGCAAGTGTTGTTTTAAACGTCAAACTTATACGAAATTATTACTTATAAATAACACGTGCACTGCGTGGGCTATCAAAATCGCTGCACATTTTTCTTGGTCTAACAATAGTATGTATTTTTGCCAGCCCTTATTTTTTATTGTACTGGTACTAAACATAAATCTTTATCTTAAATTAGCCCTAATAGGAAAAGTATCTAGCCAGTCTTCAACCACTCACATGTTTTCCCTATACTATCTGAAATTCAAATTAGGTACTCAATAATACAATATACCGTATATACCTAACGCTAAAATGGGACTGGGCTGGTCACGTCTGCCGAATGCCGAATGAGTTGTGGGGCAAAATTGCTACAGAGTGGGAGCCCGAAAACTCAAATCGGGGAGTTGGCAGACCCCGCCGGCGATGGCGGGATGAACTAGACTCCTTTTTGAAGGAGTGGCCAGACACAGGAAAGAGATCTGTGGAGAAATTGGGGGGAGGCCTTTGCCCAGCAGTGGGACACGTAAGGCTCCAAATAATAATAACAATATTAACCTAACACCTAACCTACCCGCATTCTGAAAACCGATTCCTGAAAGAACCGGGTAGAGAGATTATCGCAACTTTTTATACAGTCAAAGTAAATCCAAGTGTAAAAGTTCAAAAGAGTTGGTCTCTAAATTGTTTTCCGAAAATTAACGATATGAAAATATTGCCCCGGACCGAATTAACGTCCGAAGCGTAACGCTACGTCTTACGTAGGCGAACAACGCGCGAACGCGGCGCGGCGCGGCGCGGCGAAATCAATCCTTTGATGCCCATAGAAGTGTCCTACGTAAGCGATCTCGTTGCGAACGCGGTGCGGCGCGATTTGCACGCGAATGTCAGGCGGCGCGGCGCGGCGCGGCGCGGCGGCGGCCGCTTTCGCCGCGCCGCGCCGCGCCGCGTTCGCGCGTTGTTCGCCTACGTAAGACGTAGCGTTATAGAGGGTACCTATAAAGTTAGGCACCAGTCATAATATCAGTAGGGTTTACTCGGGTAATTCCGAATGTCGAAAACTGTCGGATAATTCCGAAATGAGACTTTTATTATGATGGAATTAAGGGTTTTCATCTGAATTTCGGAATTATCCGACATTCGGTATTACCCGAATACACCTTACCTACCTAAAGCTAACAGGAGAGACACATTGAGGCCAATTCGAACGCACATATACCTATTGATATGTAAATGATGTCATTGCGTTATCATTCGCGCTTGCATTTCGCTCTTACTTGTTTGTACACTCTTGTAATAAGGCGAAAAATGTAAACATATCTTTTACGTCGACTGTATACATTTGTCATGGCGCGAACGAGACACACGGGCGAATGATAGCAAAATAACATCATTTAAATAAACTCTGACTACGCTATCTTTTCACAAACTTTGCAGTAAGAATGCATACATAAGTCAGTGGCGTATTTGTAGTCTGCCGCCCTAGGCCCGGGCCTACTGGGCCTTAAGGGAAATCCGCCACTGTACTTGGCATGAAAACTTAGTGTGGTCCGACTCTATCAAAATATACGTTCGAAATGGCCTCCTTATTTATTTATTTAATGACCATAAGATTTGACATTTACATAGTCCCAAATGTAATGTTAACCGGCGAAGGTACAGTGACATTCAATTACTAAAAGCAACTCCAATGAAAATGGCAACCGACTTTCACTGGCGACCTGATCCGAGCAAATTCTGAAAATCGCTTCTGAAATGGCCTATCTTTAATTCGATTAAGTAACGACTTATGGGCGTTTATGCACTTTTGTTTACCGAAGTACTATTCCACACTATAGTTCGTTTTTTTAGCATTAGAAAGAACTCCACAGAAGCAAGCGTGCAGTTTTTATCAGGCTCTTTAATTGTTAATAATTATTGAATTATCTAATGTAGCATGGCCAATACATATAACTTACTTCAAATTATTACCGCTAAAAGTGCCTGATTTGGAACCACAAGCTTACTTCTGCGAAGTTCTTTCTAATGCTAAAAAAAACAGACTATAAGTTAAGTAAAATATCTTAAGTAGACACATAAATAACCTTTGAATACCCACAACACATAGGTAGTTTTCTTAAACTCATGAAGAAATTGTAATTGCTTAGGTGTCATCCATAAATTACGTCACACGTATTTCATGATTTTTTGATCCTCCCCTTCTTGTCATACCTGGTCTCATTTGGCAACACCCTCACCCCTGATGTGACGTCATATTATTAGCATTTTTTTTACGAATTCAGCAATTCAAATTAGGTAATTAGATATAATTATGTTAGTAAAAATATTTTTGATAAAAGCAATATTAGACATTTTATAACATAAAACCGATTTGGAATCAAATGAGAATTAATAAAAATGATTTATCATTGCAATAAAACTAGTTATTTAACTGTACAGCCAATAACAAAATTATTTTTCGGTTACAGATGGATTAAAGTGACGTCGCAAAGTTTGCGACTCCCCCCTCCCCCTTATCACAACATGTTACATTTTCTTGACCCCCTCCCTGCCTCTAATCGCGTGACGTAACGTAGGTACCAATTAGGTACTTTACCTTTGTTAAACGACCTGTCGGTGTTACAAACAGTCGCATTCAGCAATAGTTAATTAAAAAAATTAATGTAATTATCAGAGCATCACGGTTAAGCATATTTTGCACGCACTAGGGCCAATATAGGTACCAAATATTATACACATTTAATCAACACGATATCGACATCGTCATTGAAAAAGCTTTTAGAACAGATTTATCAATTTTATAGTCATTTAATCGGAGTGATCCAATATAGTGAGGATCTTGAACGGTGTCAAATTATTAAACTGCATGAAAATCGTATAAACATAGTAAGAATAAGCATAAATTTTATTATCAATACAATAAAACACATGACAGAATATGTCAGGTGTTTCCGCACTAAGCTACGCCTGTATCGCGGGGAACCAGTTACAGTTAAAATTATTGAACTAGTTACACAATAAAGTTACAATTACAAATAACAAAAAAAAAATACAATCTTGTTGCAAGGCATGGAATATAGTGCCTCATAGGTACTTCCAGAAGACAGCAGATTCTCATGCCCACCACGTGCTCAAGTTACAATACAAATCACGGATTTGTCTGCTATTCCTGTTACTCACGCAGCGCTTAAAGTTCAACCGATATATTATGGCCCCCAGATTCGAAATTAAGTATTTGTAATCAAAGATTACCCTCACACTGGCTCCCCTGAGACTAGCACTCGGCAACCGATGACAATGCAGCAACTGTCTCCTTAGTACCTAGTTAGAAAGTTTTAAACTTCACATTTACTAATGTTAGGTAAATTTATAAATCCTTCTAAACTGTGACATGAGTAATAGCGCGTGGGTGGCGGTCATCGGCACAGCACTAAAGAAAGTGTTATTTATTCCTTGTGAGCCCACACGTCTAGGACGGGAGGACACCAAGCTGAATTGTATTCATTTATGCTTGTCTACTTTCTGTGCGGTTTCGTCTGACGCCAAATTTGGCGTGATGAGCTTTGACATTATGTTTCTTCAGTTCATTAAGAACTGGTTTGTTTGACCATTAACCTCGATTTGGGGAAAAAAAAGAAATACCTACCATACAAGCTTTGATTAATTTCATAAATGGAAAAAGATCTGACTGATAAGTTTTAACCTTCTAAGACCCTGCGTACAAATTTTTTGTACATAATATTCCATAATCTATTTTGAACTCTTATGGAGTAAGTAACTAAGGGTTCAAAGTCAAAAACAGAAAGAAATGCTTCTGGGAGTTCTAGGTCTGAGGAGGAACACTATTTTCCTTGTACAAAATCGAGGGTCGGACTGATCTCTCAAGAAAGCTTTTAACCAGTGCATATTACAAAAAAATCAGGATAAAGCAATTTTCGGCATAACTTGCAACGAATCCAACGCTCATCAGCGAGCTGCATAATTGCATGCATTAAGTGACCTGACCACTGCGACTGAGTGTACAACCCTTGAGTTAGACCCAGAGAGATAGATAATTCAATCAATAAAGCATGATATTCATAAACACGCAACCTTCGGCTTCCGAGTAGACCCGGTCCGCTGTCACGTGTGTCTTAATGACTCCGAGTTAAAAAATGATGTCCTATAATTGCATATTTTTTTTCGACTTGTGTCCCTAGCCGGTGTTATCTCCGTTGACATCAGCGCTGATAGTGGTGAGTGGTGACAGGTCGAATACGGTAGGACGCCGGACGGCGCACTTGCGCAGCGACAGATGTGTCGGACGCATGTCGGACGAGATTAATGGTCTGCATGCGCCCGCGGCGGTGCGGCGGCGACAGCCACAGAAGCCCCGTTCTGTATTTACTGAATTTATGACTCTTTTGAACTTATTAGGCTTCTTATACTGGGGTACCTATTGAAGATACCTACCGCTCCATTATTGGGATTTAGCAATTTCATCCGAAAATGACCGTTTTCCAAACAGTTGTTACGAAAACGCGTGGTAATCTAAAACAATTCCAAACTTTTGAATGCTCTACTAAGGTAGTATTCGGTTTTGGTGCCTTATATTATTTGAGTTTTTGGATTGCCTCTTCGATCTCCTTTCAGAGTTATAGCAGGTTCTAGGTCATTGGCTGTGTCATCTCGTTAAATTAATCGAGACAGCTGCACCTGATGGTAAATTTAATTTTTAATATTCCCTGCATCATCATCATGAATTAGGTTATTATCACCAGTTTTCGCAGAGGATTGATGGACTTACATATTATTTGCTTTGACATTCAAAAAAGGCGATTAAATTGGTGCTTTACTGCTTCATGTTCTCTCTTTTGCACTGTACTGTAAGTGGAATTATTTGGATAGTCTTTCCCCATACTTTTATGCCCCTGAATATAGTTCTCTGGCCTCGACTTATTACGCATGACGATTGCCTTCGTTTCTAAAATAAGACATAGCAACAGCATCTTTGGCCGGAAAGCAGCTTCAAGCAGTTCTCTACGGACCTTCTGTAGGCTCGCTGGCTTGTGTGAGCGTGGGCGCGAACCGCCCGTGGCGCCACTCGGTCTGCGCGCGCGTTCCCACGCCTCCCCGCACCCCGGCCGCCCCGCCCCGCCCGCCGTATCTTCTCGTGTATCAACCAATATGACGTTTTATAAATAAATGCTCAAAACTTTCACCGCCTAATAAAATACGGGTTTTGCTGAAGTGCGTGAATAATTATTTAACCATGTAAAAAACCTGTTTAATTCAGACGCTTAGAGACAAACGTCGTGTGTCGTGTCGCATTGTCTTCTCGGGGCAATATCACTTCTCGCCATAGATCGTCATAAATCTACTCGGCTACTCTTTTCCGAACTACAACAATACAGAGATAATTTTGAATTATTAGATTTATAATTATAACAGGTTTGTTCCAAAGTTATTGACCCAAGGCCCATATTGCATCTTAATATAAATTCGTAGGTTCCAGTAGATTAGCCCATCTTTTTTAAAATTTATTATGTATTATTATGGAACATAGCACTTCATACTCACATCAGTTAAACTGTTTACCTACTCGTGAAACTGGTTTAACCTGTATGCCTATAATCCCAACGTTGAAGGCTAGGTGCTGCTGGTGTAATGAGTGTTTGCGATAATTCGTGACATTCTTCGAATTTCTTATATCATCATCATAGGCCTTTCAGTCTATTGCAGATACAAACAGTGTAAGGCAGGGTGACAACGTTTTTCATGGCTGTATAAGCCAATACGGGAGCGGGGGAATTTCTTACATAATTAAGTTTAAAATGCGAACGTTACTATTGACCGTGCAACCGCGAGCGGATCGTCTTCTTTGTTTCAGCTTGGGCAAAATGCTTTCGTATCATGGTCGGTAGTCCCGCTGTTCTTTTCTACAGGTCCCATTTCTCAGCCGATTTTCGTGAAATTTTGTGTCCATGCAGCACGTTAGATAGAATACTCTTTATTGGCACACCACAAAAGATAAAAATGAAAGAAAAAAACAATTAATCAAAGGCAGAGGCAGACTACGGGCTGCCTTAACGCTAAAAAGGGATAAATAGAGTTCTATCAAACAACTTTGCCAGTAGGAAAAGACGCTATATTCAAATTCTTTATGGGATGATAGATTAACCCTCGAGCTCGAGCCTATTTGTTTTTGTAATTTGCCTCCTTTTTCTACTGACTGAAATAGCTTGACACTTACAATTTAGCTATGGAAATTGTCGAGGTCTACACCCCATAGAGCCACTAGTATAGCAGCTAGATATACGCTGTAGCAAGGCAGTTTGTTTCTAGGTAGATGTTTATTATGTGACAGACTACAGTAGGTCGCATACAAGCGTAGCTAAGTGTTACTTCCAAGTTTATTGAAGCCTAACGGAATCTTTGTCGAGGACGGGTTCAGGGGCCGGCGCCAAAGTGCAGCTTTGTCTAGTTAAAATTACATGCAAACATTGCAAACCAACATAACATTATGTAAATGTGCTTGTCGTCCTGCATTTAGAATCGAGAAGATGCATGTATCCTGTATATTAATGGGTATCTCAACAGATGTCGCTTCGACTGCTGCATAGGTACCAGTGGCGGCGCGTCCATAAAAGCCGATTCCCAATTTCCCACCGGCTTCCCTGTTTTTGGACGTTTGAGCAGAGTTGTAAAGGAAATATGTAACCCAAATTAGCCCCATCGATATTTTGGAAATTAAATTTAAAAAAGCGACAAATTCAAAATATTTTCATCATATCGTTTATTTTCAACTTTATGGCATAAATGAAGAGGACTAAACTTGTAGAGAATCAAATTCAGTGACCCCCCCCCCCCCGAGGGACCTACGAAAAAAAAATCCAGGAAATGATTATTCACAGGTCAAAATCTATAATGACTGAACTATTTCGCCAGTTTTTATTGTAGACGACAATATGTTGCACGTCGTAAATCCAGAGGAGCCTCGGGAGAGCGGACTCGGGCATGTTCTAAAACGTTAATGGCGGTTAATATCGCTCGTTCGCCAAATTACGCCCCATAAAAATTATAATATTATCGCAACTTACCTAGAAATACAGCCATTAACTTGTTTGATCCATTTTCAGCCGGTTCGATAATTGGGCATGTGGCCTATAATTAAACGATTTTAGTTCAAAAAAACATTGGAGCTGTTAAAGCTGTTTCAACAAAAAATATGGGATTTAATTAATCCCAATTCATCCGTATTAGTTTACTCTGTTTACCAGATAGTTCGTAGTCACGTGTACTCAGCAGGTGACATATATATCACCTACTGTCACTTTCTCGAATCATGTTCTGTAGTCAGCAAAATTTTGCCCGTTTATAAGAAAATCCAAGTTCACTTTTCCCATAATCGCCCCGCAAATAGCACGTAACATAATACATCAACCACCAGCCGCGGGTAACTTGCAGCTCTGATGCGTTGATTTCACCAGCACGTGGCCGTGTGGATTTCATCCGGCCGGTCCGAGTAAAACTGGAGGATTACCACAATAGTTCATGAATTAGAAATGGAAAGTCGCGTCCGGACAAATGTTTGCTGAACGTGCTGATTGCGCGGACATGTGATGATGCTAATCGAGCGTGGACCGTAGTTGTCGACAAATACTACCCTAACGCACAACAGAACGTAGACTTTAGGTGTAGGTGACTGTACCTATTTGTCAGTAACTGTATAGTCAGCCAAGAAAGTGGTCTACCACTTTTCGACTCTAATATCATCTAATTGAAAATAGAGTCGAAAAGTGGTAGACCACTTTCTTGGCTGACCGTACGTATACTGGAGCTGATTTAAAATGCAGCTTATTGGTGCCCTATTGATATTCCGAAAAAAATTACGCCGATTTTTGTTTCGCCGACAACGATTCGCCGACGGGTTCTTTGGCAGAGTAACGATTGGCCGAATCTCATTACGCATAGTAGCCGTTTGCGAGAGTAGTCAATAAGCAGAACATTGATACGCATATTTACTATTCGTAGAACACAATAGGTCGAATGTTCATTTGGCATTAATATTGACTAGAAAAACTTCTCTCTAATTTATTATTTTACTAAATTAACTTTCACATACTCGTAGTATTCAATGAAATTGCTAAAATAGCAGTTTAGGTTGGTTTAGAGCTGCACCCCTAAGAAAACGAACCGTTGCTGGAAAAGTGGGTTAGGTTAGGTTAGAAATAGTTAGTACGCCTGGGTTACAACGGAAGAACAGCGCTGGCTTTGCCAGCAACATGCTGAGTTGTGACCCTTTTATGGCATTTTTCACTAAATGTTATACATTGTATATTTGTCAACATGTTTTTGTCATCTGTGTTTGTTTGTCATAAATAAATGTATTTCTATTCTATTCTATTCTATTCTAAATCCGACCCCCAAGAAAACGAACTGTTGCCAGAAAATTGGGTTAGGTTAGAACTACGACCCCCAAAAAATCGAACTTTTCCCAGAAAAGTAAGTTAAGTAAGAACTGTGACCCCTAAAAAATTAAATCTTTCCAGAAAAGCAGATTGCGTTAACTTAAATTAACGACTCAATAAATAAAATTCGACTAAATGACTATTCTGTAGGTATCTTAAATTTTGGTAAAAACCGTATTTATAAGAAGTAACTTTTCTACAGGTCCATGAATCTGTGAAATGAAATTACATGAACAAATTGTCCTTGAAACTAAACCAATGTTTATATTTTTTGGTGAACCATAACATAACTAATCCGAACTAAAATTATTTGAAGTAAATATTGTGTAAAGATTTTGCTATTTGAAATTACAAGATTTTTTTTCTGTGAAACAAAAATCTATAGAAAAATTGCCGGCAAAACAAAGCTAAACCATATAAATATAATAATTTTTATAAACCATAATTTACTTAAAAAAGGATAATATTTTATCTGATAGTTTTATTTTTAGGTTTTCTTTATTTCTGCAAAAAGTTTTTGTTTCGAAAATAACGACTTTATATAAAATGTGAAACGTTATTCGATTAAACATTGCTTAAACGAAACGATTACTTTGCTAAATGGAAATCGTCCAATAATAGTTCTGCTAATTTACACAGAAGCGAACTGAACGGTATGTGAACCAAGAGTCTACGTAACGTTAGTCGACCAAAAGTTACATTGACAAATAAATGACTCTGCGAAACGATGTTCGGCGAATCTTTGTCGGCGAATCGATGATCTGCTAAAAGTTTCTCGGAGAATCATTAGGTACCCCAACTTATTACCATAGTAAACAGTTTTTTTATCCACAGCTGACTTACTAATTCTACCTACTAAACATCTTTTTGAGAATGTGTTACATAGGGTTTACGTTAACCTTTAAACGAGCAATTCTTGTTTATTTGGGTACCTAATGATTCTCCGAAAAACTTTTAGCAGATCATCGATTCGCCGACAACGATTCGCCGAACATCGTTTCGCAGAGTCATTTATTTGTCAGTGTAACTTTTGGTCGACTAACGTTACGTAGACTCTTGGTTCACATACCGTTCAGTTCGCTTCTGTGTAAATTAGCAGTAACTATTATTAGACGATTTCCATTTAGCAGAGTAATCGTTTCGTTTAAGCAATGTTTAGTCGAATAACGATTCACATTTTATATATAAGTCGTTATTTTCGAAACAAAAACTTTTTGCAGAAATAAAGAAAACCCATATCCAAAAGGATTAAATAATATATTATCCTTTTTTAAGTAAATTATGGTTTATAAGAATTATTATATTTATATGGT
The DNA here is from genome assembly GCF_963556715.1 of Cydia fagiglandana. Classification (NCBI taxonomy): domain Eukaryota; kingdom Metazoa; phylum Arthropoda; class Insecta; order Lepidoptera; family Tortricidae; genus Cydia; species Cydia fagiglandana. Next base: position 4,082,606 of record NC_085932.1, on the reverse strand, counting down.
TTAGCTTTGTTTTGCCGGCAAGTTTTTCTATAGATTTTTGTTTCACAGAAAAAAATTCAAGTTATTTCAAATGGCAAAATCTTTAATACAATATTTACTTCAAATAATTTTAATTCGGATTAGTTATGGTTTACCAAAAAATTTAAACATTGGTTTAGTTTCAAGGACAATTTGTTCATGTAATTTCATTTCACAGGTTCATGGACCTGTAGAAAAGTTACTTCTTATAAATCCGGTTTTTACCAAAATTTTTATTTATTGAGTAGTTATTCGTCAATTAACGCAATCTGCTTTTCTGGAAAGAATAAATTTTTTAGGGGTCGGAGTTCTATAACCTAACCTAATAACCAACTTTTCTGGAAAATGTTCGTTTTTTTCGGGGTCGTAGTTCTAACCTAAGCCAATTTTCTGGCAACAGTTCGTTTTCTTGGGGGTCGCAGTTCTAACCCAACCTAACCCACTTTTCCAGCAACGGTTCGTTTTCTTAAGGGTGCAGCTCTAAACTAACCTAAACTGCTTGTTTAGCAATTTCAATGAATACTACGAGTATGTGAAAGTTAATTTAGTAAAGTAATAAATTAGAGAGAAGTTTTTCTAGTCAATATTAATGCCAAATGAACATTCGACCTATTGTGTTTCGACCAATGGTTTCTCGGGTAATTATGACAATTACTAAATGATTATTCTACGAATAGTAAATATGCGTATCAATGTTCTGCTTATTGACTACTCTCGCAAATGACTATTATGCGTAATGAGATTCGGCCAATCGTTACTCTGCCAAAGAACCCGCCGGCGAATCGTTGTCGGCGAAACAAAAATCGGCGTAATTTTTTTCGGAATATCAATAGGGCACCTGTTTATTTATATATTATGGATCTCAAAAACGGCTCTAACGATTTCGATTAAATTTGCTACATGGGGCTTTTAGGGGGCGATAAATCGATCTCTGTGTTTATATGGTTTCCGAGCAAAGCTCGGTCTCCCAGATATAAAATACTTATAAGCATAGGTACACTGAGAGAAAAAACTAACAAAAACACACTTAGAATTACAAAAATAAAACTTAATCCGGGGACAAGGAGAGTCAACTAATAGGAACAAATTGACTTTTGCAATTTCTATTAGTAGGATATACAACTTCTATTTTTGTAATTTGAAGTATGCTAGAGTAATTTCAGAAATTTGGTTTTGTTATTCCGAGAGGTGCTTTAGCAATATCGGAGGTGATGACGTCATGGGTGAAAACTAATCGTTTTGTAATTCTAAGAGTGCTTTTGCAATATCGGAGACGATGACGTCACAGGTTTTACTAAACTGTACTGCGATTCCAAGCTAGCTGTTGTTATTCTAGAGATAATGACTTCACAGGCAAAAACTAAACTGTTTGCAATTCCACCGCCCCTAGCACAGGTGCGCCGCGAGAGCATGTCGCGCGCGTGGTAGCTACCCGTCTCTATTTCTGTCTGTATGAATAAAATAGCAATTGGTAGTATATCTCTGTGCTAAAGAGGCACTATAAAAGCCTGTCGAAATATTCTACCCATTCCTTTCTTATTCATACAGTCAGAAAAAGACTAGTAGTTATTACGCGCGCAACATGCTCTCGTGGCGCACCTGTGCTAGGGAGGTTGGAATTGCAAACAGTTTAGATTTACCTATGATGTCACTAGAATAACAACAGCTAGCTCGAAACAATATATTCCTGTAGACCCCAACTACACAGTAGGTCGCGGGTTAATATGTCCATGGCGCACAATATATCCTAAATTTATTATTTAACTTAAGTATATTTTAAACAAAGAAGGCACGAGACACGCCCGCCCGACATCCGACACAATACTAACTCTAACCAAATGAACGTAGCAAGTAGTAAATTTTACTAAAAGTACTAACATTCGTTTCGTTGTGTTGGAATTACAAAACTCGTTTAGTGATTGGTACAACAATGAACATAAAAACAACAAGTCTATCTACTAAATACCAGTAAACTTTGTAATGTCGCTATAGTAACAACTGAATTGTTATTTTAAATGGGGTAATGTTATTCCCGCGAACTCGTTTTTTAGATATTACAAAACTATGTAATTGAGACATTTACTAAAAACATAACTTGAAATCACAGATGATTTTTTCCAAAAATCGCAAACTTCACTAGTAAAATTCGGAGAACTTTAGTAGTAATGAAAATGGATTGTAACAAATACTGAACTTTGTTTAATGCTCCATTTACTAAAGTCTGTTTGTTGAAATTAGATTTAGGATTACTGAGCTGTTTGTAGAAATAAATAAATTTTACAGAAATAGTGAAAGTTCCATAATTATTACTAAAACTTTATTTTTTCCCCCAGTACAGAACTGTTTTTTAATTCCTAGTGATGATTTTTCTCTCAGTGTATTTATTGAATTCGAACTCGGAGGAATTTGTCGCCAAATCAAAAGTGTAAGTATAAAAAAAGGTAAGTATAAAAACCGTATTCCGATAAAATACTAAAACATAGAAAGTAAAACAACAAACCGGGACGAAAACACGGCATGACAAAGAGAGTGAAAGGGCCAAGAATAGAAGGTAATAGATGTAAAACACCTTAGCGGGATTCCCGTCAGGTGCGCTCCCGCTCGCGATGCGGCGCACGCGCGGCTTTCACTGCGCATCCTGGTTTATAGCGGCTCCTGCTCCTTTGAGACAATAAGTGACAGAGGGGCTACCGCGAAAACCGAAATTCGCAAATTGCGGGGATTTTTCTCTGTCACTCTAATTACGCCGTCATTGGAGTAAAAGAGAAAGATCCCCGCAATTTGCGAACTTCGGTTTTCGCGGTTTAATTATAGCCCAGAATATAAGTTGGCAGTACGAGATTAATCATAACCAAAATAGTTTTCATGTCGAGTGCTACGTCAAGTACTTATGGAGATTTGTAGATTACTGTCAAATTTAGGCAAAGATGGGTGGTCAGAATCTAAGCAGTTTCTTAGGACACCACGTCAATGGTTTTGACCCCGAAAGGAAGGGTTCTAGAAATTGCATACTAGGGCATCAAAAAAAAGTGTTACATATACGATTTCGGAGAATCGTATGTCAATGTTTTCTAAGGAACAGTAATTTTATTCGTGATTTTGGAATTGGCCCCTTAGGAAAAGTTATTCAGTATGACCTACATATTCACCCCTCAGAGTATGGTCAGACATAACGAAATCACCCTAAGTAAAGGGTTAAGAAATCCGATCGGTAGTGAACATAGCGTTGGTAACTATATAGTTCGTAATTAGCCCGAATACTCGTATATGAATCTGAAAGTAGGTATACATCATTAAATTAAAACTATTGTTCATATAACTACGTCGAATGTATAATGGGACACGAACCGGTCGAATCCAAGTTTTTTGAGGCAGAGAAAGAAATCCATAATAAGGTATCGAGGTCAGGCCGTATGGGAACAGGGGATGGCTGGTTAATGCGTTCTTTGCCGGCGCGGCATTTTAACGAGCCGCGGCCAAAAAACCCGCGGCAACTACCAGCTCTAATTGCACAAAAATCGCGAGGCGGGTATTCTGTACCATTCAGGCATTCACAATGGTCCGGAGCGCGTCGCCTCTGGCGATCCTTTATGAGCGATGAGCGATCTTTGATAACGCTTGAAGTTACGGGTAGGTACCTAAAGATATGTAAAACCAAACTAAGTTGATAGGACAAAAGAGTAATGACTAGGACTGGGGGATATTACAGGATAGAATTGGTATTTAGGACTCTTAATCTAGAATATCTACATGATTTTTTACAAGGTTGTAATAATCCGTGTTATAGTTTCCATTAAGTCAAATCTTGCCTACAAAAGTTTTTAACTGTCCCGATATTATCTACCTAAATCAACTTGGACACTAAATAGCATGGCTATTTAGGTACATAACTTCGGTGGCAATGCAATATTGTAGGTATTATTAAGTTTGCCAGATGGTGGACAGACTGGACAGTGGAACTCGGCAGATCGTCGAGTTTGATGCGCTCATTGAAATCGTGTTGAGTAATCATTATAATCAAGAATAATCTATTCATGTTATTTATTGTATCCACAGAACCACGTCCGTACGATAGTGCTGCTCGGGCTGCTGGCGGCGGTGGCGGCAGAGTTCAGCGCGGCTGACAGCTCCTCGCTCAAGCATATAGCTAACGTGTCATGTAAGTTAACCCAATGATATTATCCCGTTCGTTCCATAAAGGAAAGAACGAGACAATTTATGATAACCATACGAAAATGTCAGAATTCACTTCAATTGACATTAACGCACCTTTATATAAAGTAATTTTGTTTGAATTCCAGTCGCCGCAGAGGACCCGATGGCAAGTGGATCCGCGTCGATGTTCTCCCCGCGGATGGACTTCGAGCAATGGCGGCCGCTGACGGGGCGCGGCGACCCGCTGCGGAACGACCCCACCTACGACTACGAGCCGCCCGTGCTCGAGCGAGTGCACTACTGGGCCGACGACACCCGCCTCGAGAGAGAACACTACCCCGAAAGGAAATCAGAAGTACTCATGCTCGGAGTCTCCTCCCGCAAACCCAGCTTGGGGACCCGACAACCCCTTCCTTCCCGACGGCCCCACCGACCCCCGCCCCCCAAATACGAAGACTTCCAATACAAACTCAACGACCACTACCCTATGACTATCCTAGTTCCACCGCCACCTCCGCCTCCGGGCCACAAGACTCCACTCTTCGTCCTCGATGATAAACTACCTCACCAAACCCCACACCCCAAACCAGAGCCACAAACAAAAGAACCCACAACTAACGCTCCGGAGCACCTCACGTCACTGTACGCCCTACAGGAATCGAATTTGATCTACCAGTCGTCGTCAACGAATCAAAATTGGATATTTAACACTAATCAAACAAAATCTAACTACAGTTCGGTGAGTAGCGACTACGCCGGCTGGGGACCGACGACGCCGCTCGACGAGAGCGACGTCAACGACACACTCAACTTCATCCTCAACGACCACTTCGACTTGTCCAAACAACCGTACGCGTTCTACAAACCAGTGTTGTCGGAAGCGCCCCCTCCGCCTCAGAAGAATCTTAATCCGATATTGCTGCCAATGTTCGTTCCTACCGCTCTTCCGCCCACCGAGACACCCGCACCTGCTGCACCAATCACAAGTTTTACTGATGCTTCAAGCGCTTGGACAGTGTATGAATCAACGACGGAAACTTCAGAATACTATGAAGATACGACAACCGATAAGCAAAGTTCATACTTCCAGCCCACACCTGTCCCCACGCCGGCGCCTGCTCCTAGACCGACCCCTGAGAAGACCTCTTTATTCGATATGTTAGGCTCCATGATGAGCATGCCGCTGGTAAATGGTCCGGAGAGACCCGAGGACAACCTATACGCGCACGCGTCCAACAACATCCACGTGTTCAAGGAGACGGAAGACCCGGCCAAACTAGAAACCATGCAAACTATGCAGCCGCCGCCAGTTACAAATACAAAAACAGCAGAAGGCTCGTCAACACCCGTCAAACAAGCTCAGAATCTGAATCCCTTCATTCCAAGTGGCTTCACTCCGAGACCCCCGCCGACTAACGTTCCATATTTGCACTTGCGACAGACCACACCGGTGACTTTAACTGCCGATGTTTCAGAACGAAAGCCGACAACGGAGGTACCTTCAGTACCGTACTTGATCATACAAGGACATTCAAAAGTCAAAACATACGGATCGAAACCTAAACCAATTCACAATGATGCAATTAGTAATGAAATTATAAAACAGAATGAAACTAACGAAGTGAAACATTTACACACCAAAGAAAAGGTTAGACATGACAAACCTTCAGCGTATAGAACAAGCCGGACACAGAATTTGCAAGCGTTAGTAGAGAACGGGTTAGGTTCAATAGAAATTCAGGAAGCTAACGTAGGGATCAAGTATGACGTCAGTGACGGAAGCAATGTTCCTGTGGAAATATACAGGAAAGGAATTGTCGACAGCGACGTCGACATAGATAATTACAAGAAGAAAGGAAAGAAAGAGCCGCGAAAGAAGAGACAGGTAGATTTAGAGGATTTGATACCTTTTGACGAAGATACTATAGAAGAATTCGTGTTTGACTTTCTGAAGAGCCGTAAGAACGACACGGGCGTGACGGGGCTGATCGCGCAGGCGGTGACGAGCAACGCGGCCAGCGAGATCGTCGACGACCTCGACGACGACGACGATGAAAACGATGACGATGATGATGATGACGACGACGACGATAGATGAGCTTCGTGAAAGAATGTTTAGGTAAATTATTAAAATGTAGTTATTGTTATTATCGACTGACCATATTAAGTTATTTCCGTTATTAATAAAGTTAGATAAATAATGCAAACCATTTATTTTATTTCTTGAACCAAACCCAGAGGACTTAAATTTCTTTTTAAGTTGAACTCTTATAACCTTTTTTTAGAGAAAGTAAGTAGGTACTTTTACTTTTGCTTAGAACCCAATAACTATATATAAAGCTAAGGTCTGTGTAAAATAGGGTTTAAAGATTTTTATTAGAAATTACCCGAATACACAGTAATTACTAATTACAATTACACGATACCTACACGTACCTTACAGACAGAGATACGTACCTATACGAGTATTATTACACACGTTTAACTTTTAATCAAGGTGAATGATGAATTCCTTTATACTTAACTTTGAAGTCGGTTAAAAGTTAAAACAACAATAATTAATAGCGGCAATAGAACATATATATAAATATCTGTGAAAATTTCATGAGTGAATCACTGTTCATGAGTTAGAGCCTGGTGACAGACAGACGGACAGCGGAGTCTTAGTAACAGGGTCCCGTTTTTTTCCCTAATTGGGTACGGAACCCCAAAAACTAGGAACATTCGGTGCATAAAAATATTATTCTTCAGACGCTCCAAACAGATACCTACGTGATTTTAACTTTATAAACTTACTCATCTTTTTGCGTCGGGGGTTAACAAACTTGAGATGTGTCAGGCAGTGTTAATGTTAGTTCAGAGATTTCCAAACGCCATAAATAAAACGACACAGCCGGCACCTGTCTCCACCGTGAACGTAAACACATTAATGCGAGCTAAGTAGCCCAATATCTATTGATGGCAATGAGAAAATTATTTTCTTCTTAATTATGTAGGTTCTGACACGGCGTACAAAAACCGAGCACGCAGGGACGTTTTCACAACTTGCCATTGTAACGGCTGCCAAGCCAGTTTACAGAGATCTCCGATTGCTTACAGTTGTTGCGAGCATTGAAGTCTAATTATAAATGGGAACGAACGGGCAGTCGAGTCGAGTTTAATAGTGAATATCTCCCAGGTTCTCGCGGCCATGTCGGGCGCTCCCGAAGCGGCGGACGCGGCACACTGACACACACTTACTTACCATCCTTTTCGTGGAAATAGACCTCAGATAAAGTGAAAGCGGCAATAGATAATCCAGCATTTGTTGAAACTCGAGGCGCAGTGTAGGAAAGTTTTCTTCGACATTGACCGGTACTTCCTGTCCATTTTGAACCCATATGTAAACATAATACAAGTTGTAAGAAGAAGAAGGTACAGCCAGCATTTAAAAGTAGCGGATTAGACTACGCTTCTAAGGTACCTAGGTACCATCTTCTAATAACTTAACAAAAAGAGATACGAGTATGTCTGTATAAGTATGTAAAACAATTAGACAGTTACGGATACTTTTGAATGCCTCTATTTCGAAAAGCATTATATTTTGGCACGTTGTTTCATCCCCTACTAACTACTAATCCAACTTTGAATTGATGTTAAACTGGTCCTATAGGTAGGTATCATCTGACGTCATGCATCAGCATCGTAAACTGTGTAGGAGATTTTTGCTTAAAGCTGACTTAGGTAATTAATAAATTTAATAATGAGGAGGGTTTTGAACTGAATGAGGTTCTTATTGAGGATTTAGCTTTGATTTAAGTTCTAATCTGACTGGCAAGAAAGGGGTAGGTAAGTTATGAATTTCGAGTGTATTACTGCAAGCTACATGATGTATAATATGGGATTCTAAGTTAATTTCAACTTGACGTAAATAGCAATACTTTTACACTGTAAGAATTTATACCTAAAGAATTTAACCCATTGACCGCCACAGGCTGTGGACCTCATCGGAAAGTCTTGCCAAGGGCGCCAATGACGGCTACAGCCGTCAGCTTCGCCAATTCAATAGAGATTTACGCGAGACTCCGTAAAGTTCAATTTCGCTTAAATAATCGCGATCGCCTGGCGCCCGGGGCACGGCATATTCGCGCGCCGTCTGCCGTTCAAAGGGTTAAAAGAGATCATAAAATATTCAAGGCGCCTGCTAACAATTGACACGCAATAGACATCATACTTAAAAGTTGATTCATAAGCTGGCGAATTTATAAGGTTTGTACGGACAGGGTATATATGACTATTGAATTACTTCCGTATTTCTTTTAACTAGAAATCACCCGTCATTGGCCTATTAGATTAGGCATCGATTATTCCATACCCAACTACGATAACAAAATAAAATACACATGTCATCGTAATCTGTATTAATTTAATGATTATGGCAGATATAAAGAGCGTAATACATTCGCTAACCCGACCAAAGTGCTCACATGGAGTGGCGTATGCAGGTCCCACTTCGCAGAGTTGCACCAGTCCGCTTGGCAGAGGCAGACTCTGTATTCTGCGTCTCTGTACCTGGAATTCACAATTTCTCTTCACTTGGCTGTCCAACCATTGACACTCACTACTTATCACAAAGAGTAAAATTAAGTAAAACAATGGTAAGTACTAATCCATACTATCCGTTGATATTTGGCATAGAGTTAGAGAGAAAATTGAGTGAGATTGATTGAATCTTACGCTCAAATTGAATGATTGCTATTACACTTATTTATTCAGGCGATATACTTCCACTAGCTGCTGTTACAGATTCCACGCAGACGAAGTCGCAGACAAAAGCTAGTTACTAATAAAGCGAACGAAGCAAGCTATTATACCTCTCTCGTTTACACGACATGGCCCTGGTGGGGCTGCGCACGGTGTGCGGCAGCGGGTCGTCGGGGCTGGACTTGTAGCAGCCGCGCTGCACCAGCCACGCGTGTTTAGCGCGCGCCGACCAAGAGCGGACGAAGCACATGGCGTTATCTGCAAGCACAGGTAGGTAGGTGTAAGCGCTGTCCTCCTGTTTAGATTATTCAAAATATAGTGCGCGACCTAAAACTGTCGTGAGTTCGGTTCGGAACCCATGAGAGTTTCTTAGTCGTGTAGCCCGTGTAGGTAGAATTAGATACGAAAAGTACCTAGTACCTAAGGTGCGAAATATCATTTGATAACCAACTCTTTGGTGAAGGACAATACCGTGAAAAACGAAAATACCTACGAGAGTACTATTAAGGCCTAACAGTTCATGAGTCTTGGGATGAGACTGCAAAAAGCGCAGGTACAACCAGGAATATGATACAATGAGGAAAAGGGAGAGCACGTCCGCTCGTTTTCATTAGGTATATTTTGCCTAGCGGTGATCGCCTTTCGGGTTTTTCATAATAGGCTAAGTGTAACTTTTATTGCTTCTTCTTTTAAGTATAAATACCTAATACAAACAGTAGCTTTCATAGCATAGATTAATACGATATAAAGTTTGAGTGTAGCTTCCTACCTAAACGGTTAAAAAAGGCAAGAGATCAGAAACCTCCCGTGCAGGTAGCCAATCGCAGCCTGGAAGCATTGAACGAGATGGCGCCCGTGCCGAAGCTGCCGGCGCACTGGTTGGTCTCGTACTGGGTCTCCGAGCAGTTGTAGCAGGACAGGCCCGCCGCCGCGCCCGCCACGGTCAGCAGCACGAAGCACTGTGTGCTCCACATTGAGACAAGTGTGATGAAAATTTATCCAGAAATTTTTGCATAGCTCAAACTCTTGACATTTGACTGTAAGTAGGTTCTTACTATACAGGTTGTATGTTCTACATAGACTTTTACACTCTTTGGGTTAGAGTAGGTATTGAGAGCGACGAGATCGTACCCCAGTAGGTAGAAAATAATTTTCAATAAACTTATCAGGTTTTGAATCTACTTACCTAAGCACTTGTATTTAGTACCTAATAAGGGCGATATTTAAACAGCCTTGTTAAACCGATGTTTGTAAATTCATTTTACCTACCTTAAACCTTATAATTTTAAAGGTCTCGATCGATTTCTTAGTGAGTATTATTCTTTGTTCTCAAATCTCAATTGCTTCCATATAGGTTATATCTGAACGCGACCAAAACTAGGTTAAGGCAATCATCAAATCCCTACAGTCCTCATGATTATCATTAAGTGATAAAGTGACTGCTGTTGACTAAAGTCAAAGATAAGCTATCAAGCTGTAAGTAACCTTCACACCGAGGCCCTCTTCCGCCGACCAGGGACCCCGCGCTCAGGGGGTCGTCCCCGAACCGCGAGTCACAAGGTAGCTGTCACTGCTGTCAGACTACAAGTTACCTTCACACCGTATCGTCATCGCGCACCGCAGCCGCGCGAGCCCCGCGCCGCCGCCAACCAGGGACCCCGCGCTCAGGGGGTCGTCCCCGAACCGCGAGTCACAAGGTAGCTGTCACTGCTGTCAGACTACAAGTTACCTTCACACCGTATCGTCATCGCGCACCGCAGCCGCGCGAGCCCCGCGCCGCCGCCAACCAGGGACCCCGCGCTCAGGGGGTCGTCCCCGAACCGCGAGTCACAAGGTAGCTGTCACTGCTGTCAGACTACAAGTTACCTTCACACCGTATCGTCATCGCGCACCGCAGCCGCGCGAGCCCCGCGCCGCCGCCAACCAGGGACCCCGCGCTCAGGGGGTCGTCCCCGAACCGCGAGTCACAAGGTAGCTGTCACTGCTGTCAGACTACAAGTTACCTTCACACCGTATCGTCATCGCGCACCGCAGCCGCGCGAGCCCCGCGCCGCCGCCAACCAGGGACCCCGCGCTCAGGGGGTCGTCCCCGAACCGCGAGTCACAAGGTAGCTGTCACTGCTGTCAGACTACAAGTTACCTTCACACCGTATCGTCATCGCGCACCGCAGCCGCGCGAGCCCCGCGCCGCCGCCAACCAGGGACCCCGCGCTCAGGGGGTCGTCCCCGAACCGCGAGTCACAAGGTAGCTGTCACTGCTGTCAGACTACAAGTTACCTTCACACCGTATCGTCATCGCGCACCGCAGCCGCGCGAGCCCCGCGCCGCCGCCGACCAGGGAGCCCGCGCTCAGGGGGTCGTCCCCGAACCGCGCCGACGTGAGCGTGCCGTTGTAGCAGAGCAGCCCCGACCCCGAGCTCGCCAGCACCAATACTAATGTGAACACTTTAGAACGATGACGTGCGACACTCATGGCCGACTTGAATACATATGGACGACGTCAAAAATAACACCATGATAGACAACCCTAGTCGTAGACGTAGGAACGATACTAATCGTTGGGATTTTAACCCTTAAGGCCTGCGTGACGTGCACGTGCGCGTGCGCTAAAATGTTGGAGCCGCACACGCACACGTCACGCAAGCGGTGTGCTGTCTCTCATAAGAATCTGTATACTACAACGCCGCACGCACACGTGCACGTCACGCACACGCAGCCGGTGTGCACAGGCCATTATTCTAAAGCATGCAAATATGGTGACTTTTTTAGTACTTGTCAGCTTTTTTAATAAGTTTACCCCTACCTCTGACATAGATACATAAGATTTCAAGAGTAGGTTCTATTTCCCGAAGGCCCTACTCAGGTTTTCGGTTATCTCTGATAGATGCAGGAAGAAGTAAAAGATGATTTAATCGTTTCGAATAATGTATTTCGTATTTTTCATAAATTTAATCTATCCACTATCGGTGAGGTAACAACTCGTACAAACATCCGCGAGCAGTTCTAATTTCACGATCTACCTAACTGGTAAAATAGAGGGGTGCATCCAAAACATCTGCCGTCATTTAATTTGTGATTATACCTAGGATTATAGGCAAAACATGATGTGTTTATTGCCAGCCCGCCCCGGCCCGCCTGGCGGCCGCGACGCCTTGGCTGCACCCGCGCGGCCCGGCGCGGCGCCACTAACGATCTCTCTACCGTCTCCGCGACACTTACAGAACCTGTGATGTATCATTTACCAAAACAAAACAATGGTAGTTAAAACGGTTATGTTCAAGACAACTAGAATTGTTACCACTGCACTGCACAACAAACTATAATTTAATAATTAAAATGACATTTCGAAATATACGTAGCTACGTTATTTCTAGTACTTTTATTTAATTAAAATATCAGGAAATTGGTATCGAGTTGTTATGCCGAAGTAGGTACATATACATTTACTCGACTTGAACAATTCAGTGTTACGAGAAAATGAATCTACATCGACATCATTTGTGTACAACATATATACTCTGAAAATGATGGATATAAGATATTTGTATATAACGTCTTTAGCGTGGTATGTTGCCAGTGAAGCCGCTTTACAATTAAAACGTTAGTTAACGTTGTGAATTCAAACAGCTTTTAATATTCATTACCTATTTATATCAATCAACTATTGAAACTGCAAAAACATACACAATTGGTTTCAATAATATTCTCGAATAGCCAGTGAAGACGAGGCAATTTAGGACAATACAAAACAATTGTATCACAAATATATATGTATCTGTATTTCACAAGAATATATTTGCAGCATACCTAATAAAAAATATACATAGATATGTACAAAAGCCATGACGAGATGAGATAAGTCATACTTTATTACCTTAAAATGTCTGGTGTTCGAGATATTTACCACATCCATTCAAGGTAGCCACTCATTCTAGGTTTGTCTTAAATATATACATACAGCATTTTATTAATTACCTACAGACGCAAAATATATTGTAAAATTTTAAATGCAAGATAGCTATCACTACATAATTTAACAATAGGTACATTTCATTTCCAAATAAATTCAGCGCGAACTTCAATATGAAGTGTAATAAAACAGAGGGGGAGACACGTGGGCCGCACTAGCTAGCTACAATTGTACTCTGTTCTGCTTCTTATGAAGCTTGAAATTACCTAAGTATTGAACTACACATCAAATTGTAGTGCGGCCCCGTGTACTTCCGATAAACAAATTTATACAAGATTGTAATTACACTTTGAAGCTCCTTATATGGGCCTAATACGAGGTCATTTAAAGAATTGAAATTCAAGTTAAATTACATTTCCAAAAATATCTTACTTCTAACTTCATCATTCATCAAACAGACATTCTTGTCCATAACAATTTGTGATACGAAGTTGGATATATATCAAAGTGCACCTAACATTTACGAGCTAATGGCAAATGAGGGAAGCGGCTTAGAGTAGAGCATAGTAACACCGTACTAGACGTAAGATGCGGGGGCGGCGCGGCGGGCCGCCGAATCCGAGACTTGGCCGTAAGTTAATAATGCATTATACTGAAGTAAATTTTCCAAAACAAGCTTGCAAACTTTAAGTACTGTTTTCACAAAAAAATGGCAGATTTTAAATAAAATCGTCGTCTAAAACAAAGTATGTAAGGCCAATCTCACTTGGCAAATGCCTTGTAGTATGCGGGGTGCCTAGCTAACGGTCCAGTCGAGCCCCCAGCGCTCGGACACCTTGAGCTGCGCGGCGGCGGCGTCCTTCAGCGAGAACAGGTGCGTCATCTCCAGCTCAGTCTTGGCCAGCGCGATCGCCTTCTCAAACAACTCCAGTGATCGTTTCAGGTTACCCCTGGAAAGCAAAAATAATAATGTAAGATTATTGAGTGGAACATGAGAGCTCAAGGGCCTCCGCAATTTCTAGTGGCAATTACATAATGATCCATAAAACATTAGTGAAACAGTAAATAAAACATGATTGTTTCACTTAAGTAGTGTTCAAGTTAACAACACTAAAAAAATGGAAATAGGTATAAAAATTACCTCATCTCATTGAGTTTTTAATGACACTATATATAAATTTGTTTTTCCTCATAGTTACTTAACTACTTATTTCATCCTTACAACAAATCTATGTGTTTACCTAACACTTATGTAACAAACCAAATACTTGAGATAAAACCCATTCATTCTCATTCAGGTGTTGATGCAGAGAAATGATAATCTGTTACTATCTTTAACGCCTCAAGGACATATACTGATAATGACTAATCTAAACTAAGAACTCAATGGATAAAGTTAAATCATAAAATTATTTCTTAACATGTAGTTAGCCAAGACAACAGTTTAATAGGAACACAATGCAGATTCAGACAGAGGTGGCCTAAATTATGTTGGCGGAGCGCCACAAGTCACTGATATTGACACTGCGAGTGATTACAAACTACTGGGCTGACCTCTGACCCTGAACAATATATTAAGATATGTTGACATCCAGTCAACATAAGAAATAAGACAAAGCATTTGTTGTTTGCCATTTGTAGGGCTATTATTATATTGCGGAAGAGATTTTGGTACATTGACTAAACTAAACTTGGTGGTATTATTTTAAACATCTCCATAAAAATTTATGAACCCAATGCAATTTTTTTAAGATTATGAAAATATGTGTATATTACATTCGGTAAACAAGAAATTTAGCAGAAGTTAATAAATAATAATTTTTAAGTCATAAAATGTGATAGTTTTTTTTTTTGTGTTTTAAACTTTTTAATACAGTAGTGCTAAGAATGTTCTGTATACATTTTTTTCTAAAGAGTGTTTTCAATTATAATTATGAAAATGTGAAAAGAATTTTCGGAAATTTGAAATCTACTGTTTTGTTTATTTGCTATGTAAAACACATGAAAACAGAGATCTTACCTTTGAACTTCAATGGTACCCAGTGTTTCATAAGCAAAATCACATTTATCATCCATCTCAATAGCTTTGTTAATAAGTTTGACAGCCTTGTCAAAGTCTGTGCTCTTTTGCAACTGCACCAACCCCTTGTGCACATACAGCGTGGCATTGTGGGGGTCCACTGTCAGTGCCGAGTCAAACAGGGACTCTGCTCGTCCCCACTCTTGCTGGTCTGATAACACTTGAGCAAACAGGATGTATGCTTCAGCACATTTCGGGAACCTCTCCAGTGCACGTTCAAAATCTGCTCGGACCTGTGTCAGAGCACCCACATTCTTGCTCAACTGGGCATGTCTGTAGTCGGCATAGCATTTCTGAATATAAGCAATGGAGAAGTCAGGGTTTAGTTGGACGGCTTTAGCAAACTCAGCGGTGGCCTCATCCATGCGCTCCAACAGCAGGTACACTTGGCCTCGGTGGTGGTATATGTCCGAGTTATTGGGATCCAACTGGGCAGCCTTGGCAAAGTCTTCCAAGCAGCGTTCCGTATTTTCCAGCTGAGTGTACAGAGAGGCCCTCTTGATCAGAGCATTCACTTTCACCTTGGTTGAAGCATCACTGTCAATCACCCTGCCAAGATCAGCCTGAGCCTCCTCGTGGCGGCCCAGCAACAAATAGAATGTAGCTCGCAGAAGCAGTGCCTCATTTTTGTACTTTCCATCTGCCTGCAACTCTGCAGTGCAAGCATCTACAATTGAATCATAATCCTGGGCATCAAGAGCTTGTTTTGCCTTTGCAAACCCACCGGTTGCCTTGTCGTCTAATTGGATCTTGGCAATAGGGTCCTCAGAGAAGGCAGAGAAGTATGTTTTGATAAAATGCTTGGACGGCATCACGGGGTGCCGCCGCGCCAGCGCCTCGCGTGCGTGCTGGCGGCCTAGCGCCTTTAGGATGCGGTCGGCGTTGACTAGGGAGCTTTGCACTTGGAACCTTTCTAGGATGCAGGCGGAAGTGACGTCCTCTAGGGCCAGGACGAGGTCGCCACTCTTCTCGGCCGCCCGGGAGCGCCGCAGGAACGCCTTGACGTACTTTTCGTTGAGCTTCAGCGCGAAGGTGCAGTCCTCCTTCACCTGCTCCCACATCTCGCGCTTCTCGTAGCACGCGGAGCGGTTCTGGTAGAACGTGGCGAGGTCCACCGGCCGGTCGGGCGGACACGACTCGATGGCTTCGTTGTACAGCGAGATCGCCTTGTCGTACTCGCCTGCGTGGAAAGCTCGGTTTCCTGCACCTTTCAGCTTCATGGCGCGGTCGATAGCGCTTTCGGCGGCTTTCACATTGTTCTCCTCATTGTCTAGTGAAATTGTATTCTTGGCTTTTAGCTCCGACACTTTTTTCTTTTCCGGATCCTCTAATCTATTTCTTAGATAAAGGTAACCTAAGCCGATGGCCAAAGGTGCGCCGAGAAGGATGGCCAGTTGCCATTTAGGAAAGGGTGTGCTGCCGGTTGACGCCATGTCCTACAAGGATTTCTTCAAGAAGTTTCAAGATTACACCATTTATTTTGTCTTTACACAATTACAAGAATACCTACAAAAACTATAACTATTACACCGCTCTTTCCATTTCGATACCAAGGCAAGTTCCAAGCGAGGAGCATACATAGACAAAATTTTGACAACTAAGTTTTTTCTATAATTGATTAATCATGTGCACACATCCTGCCAGTAGGCATAACCATTAATAAATATTGTAAGTGATTCAAATTATATGTTTCCATTCAAATTACGCAATCAATTCAAGTATTTACAATTTACATTTTAAATACTATGAGCAACTAAATAGTACAATATCATTTTGTGGAGTTGTAAATTGTAACGTGTAGATGTCCTTTAACACATTATCTATTTTTAAATGTTGGCACTACTGCGCTACAGGCGTTTTTTTATAACTGTCAAATCAATTAGCTTAAAAAAATCGTACCCTAATTGTTGAAAAAAAAAAACAAATCAATGAAATGTCAATGTCATTTTAGGGTTCGGTTTGGTTTATTTAGGTTTAGATTTATAATTTAATATATTTGGTTATAGAATTATTAACAATTACTGACGAGATACCTTGTGTATACAATTTGCTAATTGAAATCACAGCAATGTTTAGTTCAAAAATTACTAGGCTTGTAAGTCTCAGTCAACAATTTTGTTATATCTAACATTCTTTAGGTTATGTATACCTTACTGAAATTATTCTATATTTACTTACAGGCAAGATTCTCCCAATTGCTTAAATCCAACAGCAGGCCTAGCTTAGGAGTCTCAGTATGCCATCAGATACGAACAAAAACTGATCTATATGAACCAGACTATCTAATCGTAAGTACTTACATAAAAATGAAATTAACATCAAGATATTTGAGAATCAATTGTGTATACAAACTTGAAATGTTTAGAGTATGGAGCCGGACGAGCCGGTGTACGACTGCCTGAACCTGCAGTTGAAGGGTTATGACTTTGCCGTGCTGGAGGCCTGCCAGAAGCAGATCCACAGATATGCTGAAATTATGGGCATACAGGTTGATGACAGGTATGGTAGATAGAAGCTAAGCATATGGAGTGTTACTACTGTTTTTATATATATTGTTACTTTGAAAAACATCTTGTATGTATTTAACACTGGTACTCCAAGCTGAAACACAGTAAATGTAATAACATCTCATACATAGTTGCCAATAATTTTTATTGACAGATCAAGATTCAAGTTTTTTTCAAAGTAGTAATGATATTTTAAAACATAATCTTCTTAAAAAATTTTCAATTTAAATACCAGAAACATGTAACATCATTTAAAAATATATCGGCCAAAATTAATATACATATATTAAAAAAATAAAATAAAATTCGAACTGTATATTTCTTAAAGAAAAATTTCTAATACATGCTTTGAGTACTTAGCTCATTAATCTATATTTATTTTAGATTCTTAGATTCATTACAATTTATGGATTTATAAAAGACCTTCATAAAAGTATTACTGAAACTATAACTCAATATTAAACCTTACATTTAATAAACCTATCAAACATAATGTTGTGTACAAAAAGTGATGGTTGTGCACAGTTGGGCCACGCCAGCTCAGAAGCTGAAGGTGCAGAGGTTCAAGCCGGGGGGCACCATTGTTGATGCAGAATACAACCTCAGTGTCTATGAACGCAATGTACAGGTAAATTAAAAATTTAGTATCTATTTTGTCTTTAGATCTATGCTTAACCTTGAGGTTTATAAAATATATTTAAATTCTTGAAGAATTTGAATACCACCTATTCCCACTTAGTCAATTTGGTCCTTTAATTGCTATTTATGAAAATAAATGCTATGTGGTATAAATATAAATTTTATAAATTATAAGCAAAGCACTTTAGGTGTACTTAAACTGAAATAGAAGTTGTATACTTATATACGAATTGTTACAAAATTTCGATTTTCGCAATATTCGGTTTCGCTCATCTTAAGGAATGAAGAACGAAAGCGACATCTGCAAAGAAAATGTTACTTACATATAACTCCTCAAACATATAGGGTGTATCCAGACTAGTCAATTTAGACGACGCAAACGCCAATTTGGTATGCCGAATTCAACCGCCGATAATGACCGATATTACCGATAGAATGAGGTGCGAACGCAAGAATACCAATTTGGAAGGCCAGTCTTTTCTTTCTGGGGCATTTTTTCAACTTAGAGGGCTCTAATATCACCATAAATCTAAAATTTGAGATTGACGCCAATTACATTTCTGATCAAATCGACCGATGTGATCAGTCCCGTCTGGATACCACTCTATTCTGCAACTGTCTATAACAGTGGTGGGCAAACTTTTTTCATGAGGGGCCAAAACTTGAAGGAATTTCAGAGAAGGGCCAGATTTACAGCAAAAATGTATTTTTATTATAGTTATTGCTGGCCATATTATACATTTTTTTAAATGACCGGCGGCGGGTCAGATAGAACCCTTTCGCGGGCCGGACCTGGCCCGCGGGCCGTACTTTGCCCACCACTGGTCTATAACATTGTTGTCAGGTAGTGGACGTGCCTGCGTGGGCGCTGGGCACGCTGCTGCGGTGCGCGCGCGCCGCGCTCCCGCAGGGCTGCGAGCTGCGCGTGCACGAGCACGCCGTCGAGCACGAGGAGGTGCGCTACGTGCCCGACAACCAGCTGCTCGAGCTCAAGCAACAACTCGAGGATATGGGCGGCAGCCGCGCTGAGAAGAAGAAGAGGAAGTAGACTTGTAGGTTAATGTAGGTCTTACTTAGTAGGTTAATAAAGTTTTGTTGTTATACAATCGTTTTATTTCTTACGAAGAATACAACCCCGTAATAAGATAAGGCCGGCAACCCCTCTGGTGTTGCGGGTAGGGTTGCCAACTTTTTTTTGGTGGAATATAGTATTTTCCAGAATAAGGCATCAAAAATATAGTACATTTCAAAAAAATATAGTACTTTTAGATAAAATACTAAACATGAGTGTAATATACGTTTAATCGGAAATATAGTATTTTAGCGTACTATATATTTTTCCAAAAGTATATAGTACAGAGAGCCAAAATATAGTACAATACTATATAATATAGTACGGTTGGCAACCCTAGTTGCGGGTGCCCATGCGCGACGGTAATCGCTTACCATCAGGCGATTTGTCTGCTCGTTTGCCTCCTATATCATAATAAAAATAACTTTGCTTAAATTAGTCATTGAATAAGTGAATAAGCCATTTTTGCTTTTTTTTTTATCGCGCTGAAATCCCACCATGCGGTGTTGTACGGCGAAATTTAAACTTGAAAGAAAGCAGGAAACTTCTCATATTTTTGTTGTATAGCAATCGTAATTTATCATTTCCAAAATGAAAAGGTGTTGTGAAAATTTCCTGCAATTCCCATGAAAATGCATGCATGAAATGCGCATCTGTAATATACCCCCACAGGTATATTTCACAGGTTATCCGGGACTATTATTAATATTATTATACCTAGTTAGTTTCGGTTCAGTTCCATACTTGACAACGAAACCATAAATATAACGGCTTCTTATTCATATTTAATCTAGCCAGCGTCTGAGAACTTATTTTACCTTTGTTCATACATAAATAAACGCCGCACAAAACAGAAAAGTAACAACGTAATCGTTTTAGCGGATCACTTATCTGTATTCGTCTAATAATGGTTCTACAAAGCTATAATTCCGTGGGACGCGTACGGCCTTGGCTGTCCATTTTTATTCTTTATCTTATTAGTTACGCGCGACAAACTATAAACAAAGACTACCTATAAGCTCATAATAAATAATAGTACTCTAGATACAGAAGACTCACTCTCTAACAAAACGCGTCTGTCACGATCAGCACAGATATGGCCGCTAGGTGGCGACAGCGCCACGCGCGGCTTATGGTAAACCCCAAAATTGGGGTCGAACGGATGTACTTTTAGCTACCTGTAGCAAAGCGACGAAATCGCAGAGTGAGCCACGCCTGCTATAAGTTTAAAATTAAAGTGGCTTTCCTCGTTATACTTGTAATTTGGTAAGGTGTATTCCTATGCAGATTAGAGTCCCTTTTTAGGGTTCCGTACCCAAAGGGTAAAACGGGACCCTATTACTAAGACTTCGCTGTCCGTCCGTCCGTCCGTCCGTCCGTCTGTCTGTCACCAGGCTGTATCTCACGAACCGTGATAGCTAGACAGTTGAAATTTTCACAGATGACGTATTTCTGTTGCCGCTATAACAACAAATACTAAAAACAGAATAAAATAAAAATTTAAATGGGGCTCCCATAGAACAAACGTGATTTTTGACCAAAGTTAAGCAACGTCGGGAGTGGTCAGTACTTGGATGGGTGACCGTTTTTTTTCCCTTTTTTTTGTTTTTTTTTTTGCATTATGGTACGGAACCCTTCGTGCGCGAGTCCGACTCGCACTTGCCCGGTTTTTTAATCTAATACAAAAATGAATAGTAGTTAAATAGAATTGAAATGAAACCTAGTTTTGCAATAGGTATGACTAGCATTTTGTTTACTTAAATTGTAGGTTAGGTACCTACGTATTTCCTGTTATTCGTCTGAAGTCCTTTATATTCGCGCTTCGCAACATTAAGACATCGACAAAAACAGTGCACATTCAGAGCGTAGTCTAGTCTTCTAAAAATTAGTTATTACAGCTCTTCATATTTAGACTCGTACAACACTTTGAAGGTTGACGGTCTGAATCAGAAACTGGTCTCTGTCGACTTACTCTCGTTGTTCCGAACTAGCGGTGCCGGTGATGTTATCGTGTCCGGTCCGGTGGAAACCTCGGAGATCAAACACATTGTCAGCGCATCTTAATGCGCTTTAGGGCGTGGTCATACTTGAGTGATTTACAAGCGATGCGATCATGGCTCGGCCAAGACTTTGAGCGACTTGCGACGGCGGCAACGATAACCATAGGTTGGAGCGAGACACAGCGATCGGACCTTTCGTTCCCTATGGCTGTCGCTGCCGCTGTCGCCAGTCGCGTAATGTCATGGCCGAGCCGTGAGCGTGCTTGTAGCTAGCTCAGTCACGGCGAGTTCGCTGCAGTTGCGCAGCGTGGCCCTTTATTTCATACTAAATAACGTCTGCAGGCGTAGTCTGCGGGGATGATGATGATGAGTGATAAAAACTATCCTATATCCAACCCTAGGCCTCAAACTGTCTGTTACTATCTCCATACCAAATTCTTTCTAAATCGGTTCAGCGGTTGAAGCGTGAACAGACAGAAGTTAATATTACTTTCGTATTTATATTAGTACAGTCGCCATCAGATATACCTACCGGACCGGCCAAGGTGCTTACAAATATCTGAACACGCCTCTATTGTCAAGGCATGATTAAGGCGCTAGAGTGCGAGTTCAAATATTTTTGAGCACCTTGGCCGCTCCGATACCTAGGGATTGTATGTTATCCCTGAACCTATAGTTATGGTTGTTCTTAGTCCGGATCGTTAGTAGGCTGTAATACTCGTAATTGATCCAAATAATGCGTTAGCTCGCAAACCGCCAGTGCAGTGTGATAAAGCCCTTAGCGCATGCCCTGTTCAGAATGATGGACCTTCAATCTCCGGCGCTATAAAAAACCGGCCAAGGGCGAGTCGGACTCGCGCACGAAGGGTTCCGTACCATTATGCAAAAAACGGCAAAAAAAATACGTTTTCTTTATGGGAGCCCCACTTAAATATTTATTTTATTTTGTTTTAAGTATTTGTTGTTATAGCGTCATCAGAAATACATCATTTGTGATAGCCTGGATGGTTCATGAGATACAGCCTGGTGACAGTCAGACAGAGGAGTCTTCGTAACTAGGGCTATATCCTTCGGGTATATGGAACCTTAAAAACCATTTCGGCGTGATTTTGCGTAGATAACTATTATATACTCTATACCTGTATGAACAAAATATATGCATGTACCTATGATATAGAGGTATAGGTATGTACAGTCAAATGTTAAAATATGGATGTACAAATCATCTTAATAATATGTCCCATAACTCTTATGTCAGTGAATTAAGTACTATGGGACATATTTTTGAGTTAGTTGTCTACACCCATATTTTTACAATTGACTGTAAGTAGGTACACATAATAGGTACAGGCATGTTTCGCAATTCGTTATTTTAATGAGATTCAGATTCGGTTAACAACTCTAATAACTTAATAAGATATCCTTGGGATGTGTGAAGTGGTTTCCTTTTAAGTACATACCTACCACACAAAATTACATTAAATAAGTGGTAGTCTTCATATTGCAATAGACTGATCATAATCAGCTTCAGACAATCTTTGTGTAATCAGCACAAAAACAAATGATGTCAGAATTACGTACTTGATACAGAAGCTGATGCTCAAATTGGGAAAAAAACCGGCCAAGTGCGACTCGCACTCGCGCACGAAGGGTTCCGTACAGTTACACAGAAAACAGCAAAAAAATCACGTTGCTGTATGGGAGAGCCCCACTTAAATATTTATTTTATTTTGTTTTTAGTATTTGTTTTAGCGGCAACAAAAATGCATCATAAGCGAAATTTTCAACTGTCTAGCATAGTTCTTGAGTTACAGACTGGTGAGAGTCTACCCTTTGGGTAGTTACGGAACCCTAAAAATTTGAAATGTTTTTGGGTATTTCATGAACCTGAAGGCAATTTTCATTTTAGACAGTAGAACAGCGGTTCTCAAACTATTTGGTGACGGAACCCTTTCGGCAAGCGAAATATTTGTCGGAACCCCAAGTTAAAAATTTCCTTTCATCACTGTGGACCAGATATACCTGTAGAAGAGCTGGTTTTTTTCTTTGAGAATGGCTGCAGTAGAAGATTCGGTCTATCCATTAAAAGATAATAGTGAAACTTTTCGTCAAAGGTACAGTTAGCATCAAAAAAGCGCATGAAACGTAGTTCTTCTACTTATAGAATACATGCCTTTTTGTTAAGTTACCTATTAGAGAATACTAAAACCTTTTGACGCGTTAGTTTTGCTGCTGACTGTACAATCGTACATCACCAACAGCTAGAGGAGTATGCTGATAAGATTAAGTGCCAGTTGCACCATCAGCACTTGACAGACTGATCAACGTCACCCGGCGCGCCGCGACGATGTCAAACAGTTTAGTACAACCGACCCTAAAGGCTCGGCCACGACATCGAGCGACTTGCGACGGCGGGAGCGATAACCATAGGTCCGATCGCTGGGTCACGCTCCAACCAATGGTTATCGCTCCCGCCGTCGCAAGTCGCTCGATGTCGTGGCCGAGCCGTAAGTAGCTTAATTTGAATGCGGTCTGTCTCGAGTCCGCGTGTGCAAGATGGACGTTGCATCAAGTTGCGTAAGGTCAATTACATTTCGTGCAAATCCTAACAACGGGTGCATTTTCGCAACTGCTAGACAAACAATGATAATTGCTAAGTTATCCACGTCTCCAGATGCGATCTAGGCGATACTTAACACATATCTTCAAGTGAAGGACAGGGGCTGTTATTACCACCGCGAACCGAGCGTTCGCTTCTATAGGTCTAGTCTCTAAGGCGGTGTTCACATGGGATACAACTCCGCACGCCGTTCTGGTGTGCGAGCGGGACATCGCTGTCATAGGTGTACGTATATTGTGTAAGTGAGCGCTATAGCGTTATCTCGGTGATACCCATATGATACCGGAGCGGCGTGCGAACCCGCATCAGAGGCACGGGACGCCTTGCCTCGTGGCACGTGCACGTGTTGCCTCCCTGTCACACTTTCGTACGAATTCGGCGGTCGCCGTCCTCTAGCCGCCGCGCCGCCGGTCGCGAGCGTCAAGTCCGCCGCCTTTAGTGTGGCCTCTACATTCGTAACAAAACAAGTAAAATCTTTGGAAAACTAAGTATAACTCGACAGTAAAACGTGCTTCTAGTTAGTAGTAGTTCTAGGTAGTGTGTATCTGAATATTTTCAGTTACCCGCCTCCGCTTTCGAAGTTACCTCAATGCACCTTACCTAGTCCTAGTAGGTAATATTTTCACCACCTATGTTAAGCTTAGAAGATTAATTCTATGTTTACGAAATTGACTAGTCTATCCTTTAGGTCTCTAAAGGCCAAGTGGTCATTTCTGCGCAAGCTAATTCAAGCCGTTCCCTATTCGCCCTACAAAACACTCACTAAAACTCTTGCAACAAAACTTTTACAGCAAAGCTTTATGCAATCTATAAACGGATCTAAGCATCAGACTCGATCAATCAGCGGGTGGAGTGATCCATTATATGCACTGTGAATGACCGGTGGTCGTTGCGAAATTGCCACTCCTAACTACTAAGCAATTAGGTGTAAGGTTCCTGCAACTAAACTTCTTCGCAGCTTAAATCGGGCAAAGTAAACGTATAATATAAGAGTCACACGAACCTATACAATTTACAACTTTACAAGTTACGCTTTGAAATAAAGTAAACATTGTTTGTTTGACGACCGGTCTGGCCTAGTGGGTAGTGACCCTGCCTGCGAAGCCGATGGTCCTGGGTTCGAATCCCAGTAAGGGCATTTATTTGTATGATGATATTGATGATACAGATATTTGTTCCTGAGTCATGGGTGTTTTCTATGTATTTAAGTATTTGTATATTATATATATCGTTTTAATTTTTAACAAGCAGAAATGTCTGCGAACGATTCGATGCTATGAGGCCGTGAGTTCGTGTCTCACCCAAGACAGTAATTTTTCCACTTTTAAATTTATTATATATCGTTGTCTGAGTTCCCACAACACAAGCCTTCTTGAGGTCACTGTGGGACTTAGTCAATGTAAGAATGTCCTATAATATTATTATATAATATTTATTTATTTATTTAACCTTTTGGACGCCAGTGACCGATATATCCGCACCGCAGGTCCAATGCCAAAGACGGATTAATCGGTCCCAGACCACAGAGCAACATAGACCTACGTGCATATGCATAAAGTTAAATTTTGACACTTCGGCGATGTGGCGTCCTGCCTGAGTGACAGCTTTTGTGTTTGACACGGCGTCGAAAAGGTAAGTCGCTTTCGATATAGGTTTCGGAGCCATGATGCTCACAAATATCGCTCATAATAACACGCCTCTATTGTCAAAGCATTAGAGTGCGTGTTCGGATATTTTTGAGCACTTTGGCCGCTTCGATATATCTGATGGCGACTAATACATCATTTGCCTCGCCACCCGCACGAATGAGTTAATCCTTTGGTTCAAGTTATACTAGATTGGCCAAAAGATGAGCTGCGTTCTTTGAATAGATGGCCATCAGTATTGAGGACGCGTGGGCGAGGTACCGATGGGCGCTCCCTTCGTCCTTCAAGACGGTATATTTATAGGGGGCATTATCATATGCTGACACGAGTGACACGGATTTATTATGGGTCCTCTACACGATGGGCCAACGCTGGCCACTCCAAGGCATAACCACGCAGACGTTAGAGGGAGTAAGTGATATTGCATTCTCATTCTACCGCACTACTTTTCATTCCGATCACACCTCGTGTAAAATCGGCCAACAAAATCTGAGTGGGCATTTTGTAATCTAGGTATGTACTTACTTTGCAAATTAGCGCAATTACAAGTATGTTATCTTCTTAGCTTAATCTAAAACAATGGTTATTTAGTGTTGTAATACCTAGGTTTCATAAAAAGCGAATGCCTACCTAATTAAAACATAAAATAACCAGCTAAGTTGGGTCTAGATCCATAAATTAAAATTAATTTGCAATGCCCTACCAGGGTGGCATAAGTATGTGTTCTAAAAATGTTATTGTAACAGCTTTATAATTATGCACCTACCATGGTTCGCAATAAATGGTTCTATTCTAAAGTTCGTTTTTTTAGCGTTAGAAAGACCTTGCAAGAAGGTAAGCGATCTAGACGACATGTCTTTAAATTGAGAAACGCTTTTTAAAAACCAAAAACTATTACTTATGAAAGCAGACGAATATGAATAATCGTATTAGATTACATATTTGCCGTAACTTATTTTTAAAATGTGTTTTTCAATTAAAAGACACATCAAGATTGTTTACCTTTTTTCTAATGCTAAAAAATACGAGGTATAGATCAGCCAAGTTGCATGAAAATCTATTGCCGGCGTGTCTCATTATATGAGGTAACGACAATGATCATTAAGGATGACTCACGCTACAACGTTTCGGGCCCGGGCCGGGGCGTTCGACACTTCCTTTTCTATGACAGGTAATGTGATCTCGTGATCCTTTCTATAGAAAACCGAAGTGTCGGCCACCTCGGACCGGGCCCGGACCGTTGTAGTCATCATGTTTGTGAAAAAAACTATTTTCGCTCGACGCGTCTCAGTTAAACCTAAGTTGTCAAATCCTCACATGATATTTTGTAATAGTACATTACTACAAAGGCCGGGACGAAAGGGGTTGCCGGCCGAAGACATATAGACGGCCGAGCGAAGCGAGGCCGGATAGGTCTGAGCGCGGGCAACCCCATTTCCCGCCGAGGTATGTATAGTGCTTTTCTCAAACATGCAATGAAATAAATAAAATAAAAAATCCACGAAACCCAAGTTTTATTTATAGAAAAAACTAAAAGTAAACTACACCCAAAATATAACCAACACGTACCTATATCATTATCACGCGTATGTTTTACACGAGTCGTGTATTTTCACTACCCGTATATTTTCATGTATCTTTGATTTTTTCGCCTTGTATCCGTCTGACTGTCGTTTTCGTCACATAAGTTTACATAGTCTTTCATGTTGATATCATGTTTAACATACATCGTTGCTTTATGCATGGAGTAAATAAGTATAATTTCCACAGTGTTGACGAATTTGCAGTTACATTCATTTAAAATATGCCACAAAACTGTTTCTAATAAACTGTAAGCCATTTTTCTTAGTTTCTCAAATAATAAAATTGCCATAAGCAACCATATACATACTTCATCTTTGACTTGGCGGCAGAGGCAGCAAGTTATTTAAAATCAATTCTGCTTACGCTGCCAATTCTAACACCTACGATTACAATTAGAGTCTGTGCGGAAAGAGAAGAGTCGTGGAATGTATGGGGCTCAATACATTCCACAACTCTTCTCTTTCCGCACAGACTCTAATATTAATTTCATTATTTCGTCGGAACTCATATTAAAGTAAAAAAATCAACAACGCACCATAAATCCAATAAAACAGAATGAAAATTTTTCAACTTTACCTCCATAACAATTTAAAAAAAATAACTACGCGTGTTTGAGTAGACCTTTTTACCGCTAACGTTTAGATGAAATATTTTAAATGTTTTTATTTGTGTAGTTAAATTTATAATTTAAAATTATAGAATTTGATTAATAATGTATTATTTATTAAGTTCATGTTGATTTTATACAAATAAAACTGCAAATTATAGCAAACATTGTTTTTTGTTTTTTTTTTATATAGGCGTAGTGACAGTGTCATTCATAGACATAATATATATATAGACGGAGTCTCAGCGAGCTGTCACTGTTGCCACTTTTGTTTAGTGTACGATTAACAATGAGGCCCACGTTGCTGTAGCCATGTCGATAAAGTCATATCGATAAACTATCGACATTTCTTGCAAATTTAATTTTACTTCAAAGGCTTAACGATACCTAAAATGACCAAAAACGCTTTTATTCTTTATTGTGGTTATCAGATCACAATTTTATAGTCACGCCCCAGCAGGGAACCAAGGGAAAGTTCAGATATTTAATTAAAATACATAAATACCTCCTAAAATAGGTGTTCCGCAATAATTGAATTATATTATTATATTATAATATATTCATTATCCATTAGCATTTCAATTATGTTTATGTTTAACGAAGATATTGAAGCTTCACTTAATCGCTATTTTGTTCCGCTGTGTAGCGTTTATCGATATATAACATGATTAAAATCGACTTTTCACATCCCTAAAAGAGCACACATATACGCTTTTACGCACACATACACAACCTGGGCGCATCAAGAAAGGCAACACTTGATTTGAAGTCCACCTTGTCAACAGTATGGTTGTCCTTTTTTGACAAACGGCATTTTAAAAGAGCGAGGAGAGAGAAATGATACTAGTTGCTGCGTCGTGAAAGAGAACAGAAAAGGTTGGGCCCTTGGTGTCATTACGAACCATAAAGCAAATACAGCCTCTATTTTTTTTTAATGGATGAATGCCACAATGCTGTGTCACAAATATCTGTGAAATGAAAATTAAAAAAGAGGACTTTGCCGGCCTAGGCCTGCAAGATTTGTATGAAATTCCATTAACGACCTTTTGTCCTAGCCGCACCTGAAACGTCATACTTCGCAGCCTATTATAAGGAACATAACATCAATATTTCATTGCATGTTTGAGAAAATATTCTAACTTAATGTCAAATCACTAGACAAGCATTTGTTTGATCAACCAATCAAAGATATATGTAACTATAAATCCTTGCAACAATCTTAGTAAGTACATAGTGAACGTTTACCTACTTATTTATTTATTCGGACTTCGACTTTGGCTTAAATTTTGAAGCAGTGTTATTAAATTAATTGTTATTCTATGCAATGTTACGATTACGACATACATAGTTAAGTACCCAGACAAGTAGACATACAACATAATGCTCATATTTGGAATGAAGTATTCATTTGCTTTGAAAGATTATTAGGTAATAAGTACAAGGCATACGTAGGTACAGTCAACTGTAAAAATATGGGTGCACAAATAATCTCAAAAATATGTCCCATAGCTCGAATGTCAGCGAATTAAGAACTGTGGGACATATTTTTAAATAAGTTGGCTACACCCATATTTTTACAGTTGACTGTACATATATATCGCCGTCTATACCGTAAAGGTAATTTACACTAATCGTACTTACGAACTTTATGCATTAATAGGTATGATTTTACTTGTAATAGTAAAATCATACTTAAAAGCTCGCTTTAAGAAGTATCTGCTAAGTCACAATTGCTGACAAATTAGTTTATGATTATTGGTGAGGGTCATTGAATATGTTAGATATGAGCGTTTAAACATAATAAAACATGGAACTTTAGAAACATATATATAAGGGGTCATCCATTAATTACGTCACACGTTTAGGGGGAGGGAGGGGGTCAAGAAAATGTGACATGTTGTGACATGGAGGAGGGGGGAGTCACAAGTCGCTGTACAGTCAGCAGCAGAAGTCGCTATACACTCCAGGTGCTCAAAGAGAGGTAAACGTTTAAACTGTCAAAAAGTTGTTGACTGTCATGGTAGTATTTACTTGTGAGCGCTCAACGTGTCACAAATATGTTAACAGTCGCTATTCATTAATTTCTACACTTACAACAAGTCATTGATACCTTAGCTGTCAAAAAACCAATGGTATCTAAGCGGTCAACGTGTCAAATATATCTGAACAATATGGAAAAATAGACTTTAAAGCATACAAGTATGGTCGAATATTGAATAAAAGATAGCCATGCTAATTTCAGGTAAAGCGTTTTGACAATCATCGAAAGCAGTACAGTCTTGTCATCACATACATCTATCTCACGTTTTGCCCTTCAACCATTTGACAGGAGCCTCTCGGTCAACTTACTGCAAACTATTTCTTTTAACAGAATCGTCAAGACGAATGACACATAGCAAAAGCTAACTGAAGCCGAATTTAGAGCCAATTGTCAACGCACGTCGTGGTCTCAGTAACAGGCGTTTGCTTTTCAAAGCAGAGACCGCGGGTTCAAATCTCAGTCGTACGCACCTAGAGATTACAGCTTTTTGTTTTTTTTTTGGATTTCATTTCTATTATTAATTTGTGTCTTCTGGTTTTATGTTAATTTCGCATTAGTTTATATAATTTTTGAAGATAATGTCACATGTAGCGTATGTACGACTTTCTATCAGGACGTTGTAGGTTTGAACCAGGGCTCGGAACCGGTATTTTTTAAAAACCCCGAAATAGCCCCATATTTTGAATTATTTTATGCTCTTTGGATAGGACTGAATCATGTATTTAGGTAACAACTTCGCATTATTAGATTGTCCCAATAAAAATGAAATAATAAACCAAAGAACGAAAACGAACGTAATAATACCGGTATTTTTGTATGGAGCAAATACCGGTTTCCGACCCCTGGTTTGAACCCGCAGTGGGCGTTACTTAGATTACTCCTGTGCGGAGTACCATTTGATATTTACTACTCAAAAATCACGGTTGTTGTATGGGAGCCCCACTTAAATCTTTATTTTATTCTGTTTTTAGTATTTCTTGTTACTTATAATAGCGTCAATAGAAATAAATCATTTGTGAAAATTTGAACTGTCTAGCTATCACGGTTCCTGAGATACAGCCTGGTGACGGACGGACGGACGGACGGATGTCGATAGACAGACGGAGGGACAGCAGAGTCTTAGTAATAGGGTCCCGTTTTACCCTTTGGGTACGGAACCCTAAAAATGGCTGGTCTCTTCGAAAACTGACTAAATTAAATTAAAGGATATGAAAACAATGCATTTTATTAATTTCAGACATCATGTTTCATAGTAACATTTATTGCTTAAGACCTACACAATCGATATCTAAATAGAAATAGTCTTAGTTTTATTTTTCAAAACGTTCGGGGTTCGATTCCCGAGCTGAGTACACATTTTTTTTAATGTATGAATGCAGTTTTTCGTGTTACTAAAATTGATGACATGATTCCTAAGAAGAGATCGGTGTATATCGTATAGTATCAGATTTTCCCATACTGGCCGATCTAAATGGGCCACCCTGTATAGTATATTTTACTACAATAAGTGGGCTAAATAAATATATTAACAAAGGTATATAATATGATCAACCGTTTGGAAGAACAGCTGCATATGACAGTTAAAATAAAAAAAAACGATCATTCTAGTAGAACCTACTTATTTATTGTATAAGTTTGACACTTAACGATAAAATACTTCTTTAAGAAAGGAGGTGTCAATTCGTAGTGCTACAGTATTTATTTTAAAGTTAAACAGATAAAATGTTGATGCTTAGTTACCATTGAAATAACAACTGCTTAGCAACTGGTGGCACCCTGGCTGCTGACGTACGTGATTGGCAGTGCGTGTAGGTATTAATGACAGCAGCTTGAATTTGATTGCTTAGTTACCACTGACTTTTTAACCGTTATTGTCATTGTGATTAAATAAGGGTGTATGTGTTAAAGAAAAACTCGGAAGTTAAGGTATTTGTGACGAACTGAAAGCCTACGTGAAAATGACATCTTAGATGTCCTTATTTTTGTGACGATTGAAGTGTATATGTTTTCTTGGACACCTTGCCCGCTCAGGTATATCTGCTGCTGACTGTACATTTAAATAATGAGGTTTTGGAAGTAGGTAATTTTCGTTCCTAAGTAATTGGTTTTGTGTTATAAAATTACTAATATTTATATTATTATATTTTTTTATTAAAAAAATAATGCCGAGTTAGTATTGCCGATTTCGTTGAAAACAAAATTGCCTAAAATGTGACGTCACACCAGGTGACATTTGCAAAATGTGACCAAGTGTGACAAGGAGGGGGGGAGGGGTCAATAAACCTAGAAATTCGTGTGACGTAATTAATGGATGATCCCTAAGAAGAATTTATGGTTGTATTTATATGCCTAACGCAACATGACAATGACATATATAATATTATTATAAAGTTAACATATAATTAACGTGCATATGCATATAATTATAATTTATGTTTATTTCGTAAAGTAAGAGAAAATAACTATATTAAGCACAGTTTACGTTACCTATACGAGATTATAATTATCTATTCAGGATGTAACGGTAACCAATTTAACAAAGTATTTACGTCATCAAACATTTCAAGTCTCAAGTTTGTGTAAACGGAAGTTAATGCTATAATGGTGAGAGGTATACATATATTGATTATGAGATTACGTATATCTTCCACTTCAATGAATATTAACAGAGCTTACGTACTTTTGGCCATGCCGGTGCTTGAACGTTGAAATAATGTTCCATAATTTTTGGCTAAATACAACTTTGAGTCTTACTATCTAGACATGAAGGCTCAAATTGGATCAAGTATTTTTGTAGGTATTGTTTATAAATAATCGCTATAGTTTCTATTAAGAATGCGCAATAAAAATATATTGCGGTCAAAACTAAAATATTTTTACTGTTATGAGCTCTTACAAGATGGTTCATAAGTTCAAGATAACATAAAGTTGCCGTGATTTTTTCGCCTCCAATATATAATATATATAATTATTTAAATTAGAGTTCTTGAATCAAGCAATAACGGCAATGGCATGCTGCATACTACTATATATAATATGCTGAATACTAATACTGAAATATTCACTTAACAATTGTACAGCGTGGCGTGGGTTTTAGATACGACCACATATAGTACGGGTATGGTAGTTAGTATACTTACGTGCGAATAAGCTCAAATAAATTAACTTTTGTTGATTGATTTGTCAATCTATGCCTCCAAAGTAAAAACGGCCGTTTTTGTTTTGAGTTCCTAGATCGACGAATCCAGCAACATAAAAACTAGTTTGATGTATCTAGACACGCGGCAGCGTGTCAAGCCAAGTTCAAGCAAAGGAACTGGCTAGCCAGCGCCAAGTGTAATATTACACGAACCACTTGGTGCCACTTTTGACCCTTCTATAACTCAAAACATCTTTAACGTAAACACATAAAACTACGTGTGTTTAATTATATCCATAAGGACATCTAGAAGCCCAAATTTCATGAAGCTAGCTCAAACGGTTATAAAGATATGAAGGTCAAAAAGTCGTAAATTTTAAGACTGACTGACAGACTTATAGTACCTAAACCTAACCTACTTCCAGATGACCTAGAAGGATGAAATTTGGAATCCAGCTCAGTTATTGTGTGAAAGTGTAGGAAAAAATCTAAAAATAAAAAAAAGTTATAAAATAGGGGGGGTCCCCATACAAAAAAAACATTTTTTATTGTGACTGACATATAAGTACCTAAACCTAACCTACTTCCAGATGACCTAGAAGGATGAAATTTGGAATCCAGCTCGGTTATTGTGTGTAAGCATAGGAAAAAATCTAAAAACAAAAAAAAGTTAATAAATAGGGGGGGTCCCCATACAAATTTCTTTTTTATTGTGATTGACATATAGTACCTAAACCTAACCTACTTCCAGATGACCTAAAAGGATGAAATTTGGAATCCAGCTCGGTAATTGTGTGTAAGCGTAGGAAAAAATCGAAAAATAAAAAAAGTTAAAAAATAGGGGGGGTTCCCATACAAAAAAACCTGTAATACGCGCTAAACAACCGGCCAACGGCGTGTCGTTGGCGGCGCGCGGCACCACATAATTAATACAAAGAACAGAAGTAAAAAACATGCAGCGGAAACACAAGAAAAAGCATTAAATCTCAATACCTGCCTAGTTTTCTTTACAAAAAGTATTGATATCCCATCAAAAACATTAATGTAAAAAATGAGAGCCAAGTTCAATACAAAAATTATGCTTGGCTGTGGGGTTCGCCGCAAAAAGAATGGAGATCTAAATGAGTGCCAATGCAAAATCCAAATATGTATTTATAGGAACAAAATAACATTATAAACAAGTATTAAACTCTATTTCTTTGCTTTATTGGATACCTATAACAATTGCTGTTATTTATGCATTTATGTTTTTGATGGGATTCAAAAGGTACTTAAATACACAATACAGTCCGTAGCGGCCCCCATTTTTAAATACCTGTCGTTAAATTTAAATAATCACGATTATTTAGGAGTGGCGCTAGTGTGCACGTTGAAGGGCTCTTAAAAATAACACAACACATAAGGTCCACCGATGTACAGAGTGTGGGCGATGGTATGTATTTACTACACTCACTCGCTGAATCGAACAAACGACATCAACGCGTTCTCGCGAACTTTGCGCATGTACTAAGGTAAACGTACTAGCGCTCGACATGCTAATGCCCAATAGATGACACCTTGCTGTCACCTCTATCGACAATGACTTAAGTTTCAAGTTGACACGTACTGAAACCGCGTCGAGCATCAGTACGTTTACCTTACCTATATAGATTCTACGGCACATATGGATTTTAAAGAAGTACCTACCTTGTTTGTATTATTTATTATTCCGAAGAAAAACGTAATGATTTATTACTCACAGGTCTATGATATATGCGAATTCGTTTACCTTTACCTATATATTAATAAATAAAGGGCAAAATATGAAATTAATAGGGTGTACTTTCGTTTCGGCCAAATACATTTCGCCAAATTTCACTTCCCAACAAACTTATCGCAATAGTTTCATTTCCCAAAGGAACCTTTAGCAAAGTTACACTTCGCATATAATTTATTTGGTCAAATTATCATTTGGCATGATTTTACTTTGTCAAATGTTATTAGGACAAAAACTTATTTAGCAAACGTTTTTTATTGTCTAATATTATATTCCAAAAAGATGTTTGGTCAAAATTGTCACTTCTCAAATTTGACAAATAGGCATCTCTATTTAAAGTACTTTTTGTTATGTTATAATAGGTACGTTAAATTCTACGTAATTTGGGTGGGTTGGGTTAGGTTTGAACTGCGATTCTCACAAAACGGAATCGCTATCAGAAAAGTGGGTTAGGTTAGGTTAGAACTGTCACCCTCACAGAATCGAAATGCTATTAGAAAAGTGGGTTAGGTTAGGTTAGAACTGCGGTCCTTACAAAAACGAAATTCTATGTACTAAAAAAAGGTCATCGAAGTGGATTAATTAATTTAATAGAATAACGAGATGTAAAAAAATTGCATGACATTTTAAACTAAAATGTGGTTGGTGGTTATTTACTATTTTTGGTGTTATTTGCTTTAATAGAATAGCAAGATGTAACAAATTTGGTTGTCATTTTACATTAAAATGGAGTTTTAATTTTAGTGATCATTTACTACATATTTTTGGCAGTAAGAATGTTTTTTTTTGACGTTACATTTTACTATGTATATGTAATGATCAGTTAAATACTAGACAAATGAAATTCTGCAGCCTCCACTTTATTGGTATGTAAATTGTATGCCATGCAATATTTTGGGACATGTAAGTTATGCTTAATGATACATTTGACTAAATAATATTTGGTAAAATGAAACTTGTCCAAGTAATTATTTGCTAAACAATAACTTGCCAAAAAAGACTATTGCTAACTGAAAATTTGCGATAAGTTGTTTTGCCAAACATTTTTTTGGGAAATGATAATTTGGGAAACATAGTTTGGGATGTGATACTTTGGGAAACGATTTTGGCCCATTCGTTAGTAAACCAATTAATAGACTACTTGTCTGGACTTTCTAGCTACCTACATATTTAGTTACTTGGTCTCGGTTCAGATTTGAAAACTGAGAACGGCCAAACTTGCACAACCCGAAATATAGCTGACTATCTGAAATAAAATACGGCGCGACAACGACATAGGATATCACTTATGTGCAATTCGTAATCTGGCCGTGAGATATTGCACTTGTTCTAACGGGCTATGGAGAAACTTCCAGCGGTTGTAAGAGATTGGTTTGTAAAATAAGGATTTATTAGGTACAAAGGAAAACATTTATTTACATACAATATATATACAGTGTAAAATAAGGATTTTTTAGTTTGGCCATATACCTAATTAAATTATATTAAGTACCTATAGTTTATGGAAATACTTCCAATCGTAACGGTAACTGTTTTTTCAATGCATCTTTTCTACCTTTTATCATGACCGCTCCATGACAGGAGAAAAAAATTCTCTACCATCATCAATTTGTACCTAACCAGTTTCTTTTTATTAATTTACTGCATTACATATAAAATTATTTATATAAATTCGATAATTTTAATAGCTAACTTTATGGAAGTTAGCTATGGCATTGTATGTGTTAAATTGGTTAAGCTATATATGTATTAGCTGCCATCCCCGACAAAGTAGACCTTTTTGTGGAATGCCTAATTATTTCTATGGCTTCGATTTCCGCGCTTCGTTTCGCCGCAGCCTCTGGTGACAGTTCACATGTTTATAGTAAGTGTCTTCTGCCGCAATACCGTGACGTCACCGAGGCGATGACTTCAGCGAAGTGCAAGATCAGCATGCTAATGCTAACCATATGAGAAAGGTATTACCCTGAACGGGGATTTCGGGGCCTTGTATACCGTGATTCGGATTATAGTTTACGAGTATACAAGCAGATCGACTTGAACTTTAGATAATTAGTACGTAGCTATAATTACGATTATCAATGCACTTTAATAATAAAAATGCATGTGCTTTTTTGTGGTCAAAACTGAAGGTGAGTTGGGGTTAGCCTATGGAGATGAAAAAAAATTAATACTAAAATTCGAGTAACGAAAATAGCGAGGAGAAAAAAAACGCATGATGACTTATTCTCATTTCTATCGTTAGATGGATGCCCCGGAGTTACAGGCGTCCGTATTAGGCTAGGCACACGCGGGCCGTATGCTTGTTTGCCACAGACGTGACATAAAAAATGCCAGATAAATAAAACTACAGTAGAAACTAAGAGCACGATCCGTACTAAAATTTATTATTGTAGGTGTGGGCATGGTTTATAATTATAATTTATATCCAGCCTTAGGGCAAAGGCGAATGCGATAATTAAAATATTTGAATTGAATTTCTTGTACTCGGGTATTAAATCTTTTAAGCCGGAGCCGGACCAATGCCCATAGAATTGGACAAAAGATTGTTCATAAAAATGGATTCTCTAGTAAAATTATCTCAGGTATGTACGTACTTATGTTAAGTGTAGGTATATAAGTAGTAAATCAGACACGCTCGATATGTCTATTTGGTGTAATATCATGCTTGATGATTAATATGTAGACGATCACGCTCAATATTCTCAGGCTATTCACCTATTACCTAAACTAGAACGCATTGTAATAAAGAACCATGAACCATCTGCATCTATTACCAAATGACCAAGAGTGATTTATGACCGAGACTAATCCGTCAGCAAAAGCACCTAGATGTAGATTCTAACTTGGCATTTGTAATGGGTTTTGAACTGGTTTTGATAGGACTTTGACCAAGACTAATCCGTCAGCAAAAGCACCTAGATGTAGATTCTAATTTAGCATTTGTAATGGGTTTGAACTGGTTTTGATAGGACTTTGACCAAGACTAATCCGTCAGCAAAAGCACCTAGATGTAGATTCTAATTTGGCATTTGTAATGGATTTTGAACTGGTTTTGACACGACTTTGATCGTCGATCGTCTTGGTGATTGGCGCGCATCTCACGCACAACTTCCTCTTCTCTTATAAACATTCTTATTTTTAATGTAGTTTTGTGTAGTATTCTGTTAAATTAATAGCCGCAACATATTCTGTATTCCTCTAAGATCCCCCGTTACAGGCTGAGCCTATAGTTCGTTTTTTTAGCATTAGAAATAAGGTAAACAATCTTGATTTGTCTTTTAATTGAAAAAAACATTTTAAAAATAAGTTAGTGCAAATATGTAACAATTATGAATCTAATACGATCATTTCCATTCTTCTGCTTTCATAAGTAGTTTTTGATTTCTAAAAAGCGTTTTTCAAATTATAAGATATGTCAAGATCGCTTTACGTTCTTGCAAGTTCTTTCTAATGCTAAAAAAAACGAACTATATAGCGTGGGGATCACTGTACTGACTGCCTCCCTGGGATTGATAATTTATATATATAGTTTGATTTTTTTATTTATTTTGCATACACCAATCAGCGTGAGCGTTCAGAGTCGTATCAAAACCTTAAGAAGTTGTTAAACCTAATTTGGCCTCCTAGTCATAGTCAGTCGACGTAATTAGCCTTTACTGCCGCCATTATAAAAATACGAGTGATCGGAAAGATTCGAATGCACTACAGTCTACACTACACGCAAAAGTTCAAGATATAATTTAGAGCGAAGGCCGCATGGCGTGGCGGGTGAAGACTAATTATTAACGTGTGCTTCCAAATAATATGTGGCAACCAGTAAGGTCAGCCTTAGAATTGTTGATTTGACCAGCTACGGCCAACATTAAGTAGTACCTACACGAAAATGCATTTTTTTATGTGTTTTGTACAATTGTACATCAGTAATGTGAGGCCGGAGCGGAATTATCGCCACTTGTCGTAAAATGTAGCGCTATGGCGACCACGGCACTAGGGGCCTACTTGGGCACCTAGCCAAAATGACAAAAAATGTATTGGGATGACAGATGCTACGAAAAGTCCAGTGACTATATCCATACATTATTAAAGTTTATATTGGCGTTTTCTATCAACGATTGCTGCTATCTTGTCCAGGCTCCTTGGTGTACATACGTTTTTTGTTACCGAATTCTGTAAGTCATATGATAATCAGTGGATGACACAGAATGTGTCCCAACATAAACATAGCATTGTGATATTGTGAAACTTCGGCAGATTAAGCAGTCAATGTCGGAAATCTCTGCTCACGGTCCGGAACTTCATTATCAGTACATCTTACACAATTATACTTATACATATTAATACATGCATACCTATATAATTTACTAATGTACTATATTGTAATATATTACAGAGAATTTTTAATTTTGAGCAAATTTTTTTGTGATCCTGATTCACCACGATCGAGTGGGGTAGGGGTGGGGCACATAAATAAAGTACTAGGTATATCTAAATACTTGTATAAAAAATATAAATGTTAATTTAACTAGCATTAAATATATTTACCAGCAAGCAATACAAATAGCAAGTTAGCAAGCAACGTGTACGAAAAAATCTAAAGCGCATCTTCATATTTAAATTCAACGCCATTGATAGGCCACAATACTCATTTATAGGCCACAATATTCCACGCGCTTTTGACGTAATAATACTTCGGGCCTATTTGACTCGAGAAAGGAAGGAAGGCAACACGACATATGAACTCACACTAACCACTCACCACGTAAGATTATGTAGAGTCTGCCTAAGCTAACGTTGCACAACATACCAAAGTGAGGGAGTGTCATAAACGTCGTATTTTGTCATTGCAATAACCATGCAGAGTTAGCTTGGATCGACTCTGTAACAACCGTAATTGACATTGGAAAATAGGCAAGGTTGTACTTGGGATTAATGCTGCGAGAAAACGTTAAACGTTAAACAATTGCAATATGATGAACACAGAGGGCCTACCGCGAACCACGTTTGACGTGTTGCCTTTCTGTCGCACTTGTGAATTCGTACGTAAGTGTGACAGGGAGGCAACACGTCGAACGTGGTTCGCGGTACCCTCTCAGGCCTCCGATGTGGGTGAGTGCAGTGCATGAAACCCCACGAGGAGTTCCTATGTTTTCACCATATAGATCGTGTCATTCATGAAGACGCGTGCCTTGACTCTTATTATCATGTAATTACTACACGTAGAACTACGTTCTACGTGTTGCTTCCCTGTCACACTTACGTACGAATTATCAAGTGCGACAGAGAGGCAAACGTGGTTCGCGGTAGGCACTCAGATTTTAATAGTACATAGTTAGATTTTAATCTTACGGCGGCATTGTGTTTTACGCAATCAGTGCATCTACGACTCTACGAATTAGTAAATGACGTTTTTGTTTTGATGTTATACATGTTTACCGACACACAAGGCTAAGATGAAAACGAACTCGCCGCCTTACCTTTGACCTCAATTTTAAGCACACAACGTATGTACTTAAATTGTTAACTTAAGTTAATTATTGACGTAATCAAGTTGGGAGATAACTACCGATCGGTAACTAATAAAAAACTCTTAAAATCATCTTAGCCTCGTAGTCGGTCTGTTTTCCGGCAGTATTTAATATTAAGCTTTAAGATATTGAAATACATTTGTTTTCCGGTGATTCTTGCAATTGGGTAAATAAAATGAACGTAATAAATGTAAAAAGCCTTCGTTGTGCGGGTTGAACGAATCCTTTATGGCAGAAAAAGGCTGAATGAATATTTCCAAGCGATTTACGAACTACTTAATTTCTTGTAAAAATATATTTGATATTCTTCTAGATGTCCAAAGATGTTTTAGACCAAGGCGTATCGGTTCAGACTAAAAAATCTATTGATATTTCATATATTTCTTGTGTTACGACCACGTACGTACAGTGCAATTTTAGTGCGCTCATATCAATGCAATATATTTGAAAGATAGAGCTCTTCCTACCATTCGGACATCTTAAAACTTCTAACTACACTTTGTGTCGTTGATATTTTGGCTTTTTAAATAACTTAGAGGAGGTTCTCAATTCTGTATAATAATATATTGTATTGTTAAAATTACTTTATTGTATTTTTATTAATTTATAATTGCATCCGGTCGGTGAAGACCGACTGTTGGTGAAAACAAGAGCAACTAAACGAGATTAGTTAATTCACGTTTTTAAGCGATTCATATTCTTTGCTTTGTCTGTTAAGCCACTTGGCTTATGTCACCTTATGTTCATAAAAGAGTTAATGAAGAGGAACTAATCATATGGACTAATCATACTATATAACCGTTGCAGACTTTTCTTGATCTAAGTAACTCTAGCTGTGTTTGAGCGAAGTGTATCTAATCAGTTATCATCAAATATCATTGTATTTATCATGGGGTCTACCATGGCCATATACTTAAACGAATTTATTTTTCATAAGAATTGATGCAACAATCAGTTTATTAGATAGTTGATCGTTTCGTTATTACGTTTATGTAATTATAAGAGGTTAATAAAATTAAATTGCTGACAAGTTGGTACCTACTTTGTGTTACCGGTTTCCAGTCAAACTAGGTATCATTTGCTTCCGCCGATCTAATTACTTCTTCTTGTGAACATCAAGTAGTGTCGTTGCATGCAGTTGCACTCAATATAATGTGTCGTAAGTTGCTTTCATTTGCCTGGTGTTTTGGATGGTTCATGCCACAATCTGAGATTACTGCTCGCGGGTTGCGAATTATGCTATTGGGAAATTAGCTCCTTTCACGGAACAGTTTTTTCCAGCTTGCCCACTTGTGCCATTAAGTCGCAGTATGGTGCGTACGAAGACAGATCTACTAATAAGGCTTTTTATACAACAACACGACTATATAGGGAGGGTATAATGTGTTTCTACATGCTGTCATTCCACGCGCATCTCTATAAATCGTACTTAAATTAGAAAATTATTAGGACAAAATATATTACGGAGCGTAAGCGATTGGCATGTTGGCTACGCTGCCTGATCGGTGCAAGTCGGT
Organism: Cydia fagiglandana; assembly: GCF_963556715.1. NCBI lineage: Eukaryota > Metazoa > Arthropoda > Insecta > Lepidoptera > Tortricidae > Cydia > Cydia fagiglandana. The sequence goes on along the minus strand of NC_085932.1, from coordinate 4,041,044 downwards.
TCAGTGACCCAATTTATTTATCTTGGGCTTGGCATTTAGATCACAGGGGCTTAGCCAAGATGACAATCGATGGCGCTGCGACAACGAAACGCCATCTTGTCTCTCAACCGCTCTATGTATTATGTAGACTCTACATAATCTCTATCACTCTACATTGTAGAGTGATAGAGATTCAGATAGTGTCTCCAGATCTTTATTTAGGCACAAAAAAAATTAAGATTACAGTTACCACTCGGGATTGTTATACCATTTAGGGTTCTTGCTAAATTGGAAATTCTATAGCGTAAGTATTGAACAACCAATTTAGCTAGGACCTAATGGCACAACAAACGCGGAGCGTGATAGTACCTACAATGTACCTACATCTAGATGATGATAAGCAATAATCCACATCAATTTTCCAATAAGATGTCAACTCAAAGAATTGACGCACAAAGTTGACATTTTATGTGCATATATTTTATTGAAATATGATTGTGGGTTGACATTACTTGACATAGGTATTTTTGCTAAACAGTATCATCTGTGAAAAATGTAGTTAGGTATGTCAAACGTTTTAAAACTATAGCCATGCAATCTACAAGAAGTACATTACATTATACCTAGACATAATGCCCATGACGAACCTTTCACTAAGCAGGAAAAGCATGAATTAGGTACATGGCAATAAAATTATTCAATACTTTTACTGACGAGGCCCTTCCCCGAGGCCCTTCCAATGAAATAACCTTTAAGAAATATTTATTTGACCATTTCATAGGAAATTGTTATTATTCAATTGGTGACGAACATGTAACTCATAGGTAATAGAAATTCAATGTTCATTCATCAATTAATGACACGGAATGTTTGTGTATTTATTTATATAATGTATTTATTACTTATTTCTGTTTAGTATTTACTTGCCTATTTCAAAATTAAATTTTGTATATTGTTAAAATTAACAAATATTAGACACAATATTAATTTTAATGGTATGATTTATGTCTTTCCTATCACGGAGTAATGGTGTTCCGGATTCCAGACCTTCGGACGCGTGCGCGTGCGCGGAGCTGAAGCCAACACCTTTTGACACTTTAATGAAATGTAAGGGGTACTTAACTACTTACATACTAAATGGTATGATTTCATTATTAATACATATTTTAATCGTTGTTCAATGTGATAATCTTTCTGAAAATTTCATATAGGTAAGTAGGTACTAATTATAAAAATAAATTATTTTAATTTTAGAATATATGTGGGTACTTAAATGTATTATAGTTGAATAAGGACGGAAACACAATTAGGTACATGCTTATTATGTACCTACGTGCTTATTTTACTTAGTGCTTAGTTTCAAAACAAGTCCTACCAAGCATGACTAAAATGCTTTACAAGCTAACATTAACATTAGATAGTATGCCTACGGATTTTACTCTCGTCTCAATGCAAGCCTAGCTATGTATGACGTTGTATTACGAACTTTGTATAGGTACAATGGAAACATTACTGACAGACACTAAACTGGCTATTTACACCTTCTAAAACGTTGTTTGTCACATTTCGGGGCTACCGCGATTGCATAGGTATACTGTATATATTTGAGAGGGTGTTCACAAATATCTTAACATAGTCTTTATTTTCAAGAAGTTAAAGTGCATATATGATAATATTGATAATATATCTGATCGCGACTGTACAGTCAAGTGGAAAAAATGGGTGCAAGGATGCATATGTATACAGGGTGGAAAGATAAGTCGGGCCCTGGAGGGAAACTATACCATAAATCCTTAAGCTGGCTCATTTTACTTAAAGGAGACATTCCTTTATTTTTAGAAAGAAACAAAACTGCATTCAAAGGTTTTCTAAAACTCGCTTGCCTCGTCCGGGACTCGAACCGCCTAAAACATCAAAAAAATAAAAACTCGTAACTTTATTCTACTATGCGATACAGTTAATGTTAATGATAACATTTTTCCAAGAAACATTAGGTCTTACACTCGTCTGTCGTACAAAATATCCATAAAATCTAATATTTAGTAATTATAAGATTTTTTTAGACAAGCCAAATTGAAGAAAAAAAGAGAAATACTTTGAATGCAGTTTTGTTTCTTTTTAAAAATAAACGAATGTCTCCTTTAAGTAAAATGAGCCAGCTTAAGGATTTAAGGTAGTTTCCCTCCAGGGCCCGACTTATCTTTCCACCCATAGGTCTTAATTCGCTCACATACGAGTAAGTTTTTGTTTTGAGTTCCTAGATCGACGAATCCAGCAACATAAAAACTAGTTTGATGTATTCAAATGGTACTTAAATACACAATACAGTCCGTAGCGGCCTCCTTTTTTAAATATCTTTCGTGAAATTTAAATAATCACGATAATTTAGTAGCGGCGCTAGTGTGCACGTTGAAGGGCTCTTAAGTAAGCGTACGTAATTATAAAGTTGTATCACCTTTTCCAAGTGTCTTCATAAGTACCTTATATATCTAAATAAATATTATGGGACAGCCTTACACAAATCGACATACCCCTACAAAAAGTTCAATATGGCTTGTGTTGTGGACTAGACGACCAAATATTTATATATGTGTAGACACATATTAAATAGAAAGCATTCCTATAAACTCAGGAACAAATATTTGTGATGAACATACAAATAAATGCCCTTACCCCAGGCTTTGAACGCGGGACCTCCTGCTTCGTAGGCAGAGTGACCACCGACTAGGCTAGGAGGCCGTCTAATTGTTATAAGGTTCAAAGTCCCCAACCTGTGTCAGTAATTACCCCGTGTATGGGGATAAGACTAGTCCGACAGGGGCAGGGCCGTCTTAAACTACGCCTGGGGCCCTTGAGCACATACGAATTTGGGGCCCTTTTGGAAAGTAAAGAAAGCGAATTAAACTAACATTTTTCTACTATGATTTTCTATTTATTATAAGTAATCAAAATTACTGTTACTGGATGTCCTTCGGGGCCCCCTGAGGATGGGGGCCCTGGGCACGAGCCCCGTGTGCCCTTATGGTAAAGACGGTACTGGACAGGGGCTAAACCAGCCGCATTGCTAATACAGCCTTATCATGAATATTTCCACACACATTTTCCGTCATTTCTAAAATTAGGTACTTATATCTAATGGTTAAACATGTATAAATAAAATGCATGGCGAAGAACTAAAACCCGAGACTCCTCCGATACCGATCAACTGTCAAATGACATGACCAACGCGGTTCAAAGGCCCCAGGCGGGTGACATCACCACAAAACCGCCATAATGTTACGAGTTATCATTACAAGTCGAATTAACCTCTCGAGCTCAAGGCATCATGACGGGCTGGGAGCAAGCCACAATGGGTTGCATCAGCTCGTAGGAACCGCTTCCGCTCCAAAACCACCCTAATTCACAACACATCTCGTATCTTATGCGAGCACGACCAATATAACTTGACATTCACATCAGTACCAGCTAAGTACGCGTCGGCGATCACGCTTCTACTGGTTCATCAAAGGCAAATCGGTCGGTGAGCGCTATAAATCCAGTTCAGACCTCGCCGTGAGTGGGAGATGCCTTTTAGTATATAACGCACGACCACCGACCCCTAGACAAGCACTCATCGTTCAGCTTCAAACATGAAGGTAACTAAATTACATTAAACAAATTCGGCAGTATTTAGGTTTTAAACATTAACCTCATCATCGTAATCATAACTGCCTTTCATATTGCACTTTCAATTTTTTCGGTGAGATAATAATTATGTCGCTCCAACAGTAACGATCTGTGGCTTGGAACATTATCTAAGAGCGTGAGAGGATGCTTTTTGTGAATACTATAATGAGATTTAACATTACCATATCATAAATCAGCGTTAAAACTTAATGACTAAACTATAAAAAGGCTTGATTGCAAAATAGCTTTATGAACATGGTAAACGTCCCAGTACTTGACGCTCAGTTTTACTTGTTCCTCAAAGATATTGTATGTTGCTATGGACTTAAGTAAGGTTAAAATATTAATTTGGTTTTATTCAAGTAATCTAGCATTGAGATATTTACCTCTACTAGGTACTATTAAACATTTAATAATCCTAGGAGGGGATAGTGTTCTCAGAACGAAACGAACAAAAAGGTTAACCGCTTGTTTACGTTTCTGATGTGGGTACCTAATAGCCCTTAAATTAGGGTACACCTTTTCTGTTCCAGTTGCTTTAGAATTCAATAATTAAAAACATCAAGAATAACACTAAAGCAAGACAACAACAGTTATTTATTATGAACTAACCTCTATTCCAGGTATTCGTGTGCTTGTTGGCTTTGGCCGTAGCGGCGCGCGCTGGCTCTCTCGGCTGGTCCAGCGGCGGCGGTGGCGGCGGCGGCTACGGCGGCGGCGGCTGGTCGAGCGGAGGCGGCGGCGGCGGCGGCTGGCCGAGTGGCGGCAGCAGTGGCTGGTCTAGCGGTGGTGGCGGCGGCTATGGAGGCGGCGGCTGGTCGGGCGGCGGCGGCGGCGGTGGCCACGGCGGTGGTGGACGTAAGTTAAACATTGTCTGCTGCTTAGAAGGCAATTTTGAAAGTAACTGCAAGAATTTTTTTTACCGGTATGTTATCCATATGGGACTTAGATAGGTACACCTATAGTGCAACCACTTTGACACACGCTAGGCACGAATGAAAGAATGTGTATTCATATCGCATGTAATATAACGTATATCTAATAGTGTTTTCATAGGTATAAGTTAAAACCTTAAAACTCATTACAATCGCGAGTCTAGCCGTGTTCCGTATTAGTATTTATCCGGTTCAATGTATCTTTAATAATACAAGTTGTTGCACGCTGACAAGTTTCCAATCTCATTAGAAAACCTTAAACTTAAATTCTAACATAATTTAAACGTATAACAATTAACGCTTACTTAGAAATGCTTCTATTTAGAAACCTGAAACATAGACCTTGTCAGTAAATAGTATTACACCATACACATTTTATAAGTCGCACCCATCTTTGTTCTATTACAGAAGTGAAGATCATTAAAATCATCACCACCGGCGGCGGCGGAGGTAAGAACAGTTCACGTTCTCACACTATTTCTAGGTTTCTACATGCTCACGGTTAAATCAGCATGTTTTTAGATTTTCTCTATCCCTATTCCTACAACCATTCCCAAAGTTTCGCGTATTCGGAATAGATTGTTAAATTGTGTTTAAACCATTAAATTCAGAAATATCCGGCAAAAGTTTACAATTTGATTGCATTTTCGACAGTAAAATTAAGTGATTAAATGATGTAAATATAGAACGACATAATTATCTGTTTATTTTTTTCTGAAATAAAATTGAACACTTTATATTTAGAGCTTGTTAAAAAAGCATCCGTTAGCGAGTAGGTATCTAAAGTTTTAATTTTGAATATACAGGCGGCGGTGGTTGGTCTAGCGGCGGCGGCGGCGGCGGCGGCTGGAAGAGCGGGGGCGGCGGTGGCGGCTTCTCCGGTTGGCCCAGCGGTGGCTCATCCGGTTGGTCAAGCGGCGGCTATGGTGGCGGCAGCGGCGGAGGATGGAAGTCCGGTGGCGGCGGCGGGTTCGGCGGCGGCAGCAGCGGCTGGTCGCTCGGAGGTAGCAGCGGCGGATGGAAATCTGGCGGCGGCGGCGGCTATGGCGGCGGCAGCGGCGGATGGTCGCTCGGTGGCGGCGGCGGTGGCTGGAAGTCCGGCGGTTCATGGTGATGACCATTATTAGCTCAATTGTCAACAATACATTAATACTATCATATGAATTAGTTTTATTTACACTTTACCTTGTCTGAATCATATGCTAAGGATGTGTCACATCACATACGAATACCATGAAAATACTGACTGATATTTTTATAAATAGGTATTTTTACAACCATGATCCTTCATACCTTTACCTACCTATATCCTCTTCGTTTTGAAGAGCTAATTAATAGGACTGAAATATAATATACACGTGACATATCGGAATACATTCAGGAATATCGGAAACAGAGTTGTGCCTTGTGCCATTAGTATATTATATAGCATAGTTAATAAGTATACTTATGGCATATATCGATAACATATAACTGTTGTTTGTGAAACAAGACCACCATAGGTAATTTTAGCTGCCAATACTGATTTCAAATACCTATACATAAGACTTAGTACTCTTGTGTAGCACGTATAATTTTTCACCTAAGCTAAAACTTATAGATAATTAAAAAATACAACAAGAAATGATTTATAGGTAGGGGGTTGTGCACAAATCACGCGAGTTTCGATAGGGGGAGGGTGTCAGGAAAAAAATCACGATAGGTCACGTTGGGGGAGGGGGGTTTTAAGCAAACCTCACGTGTATTTTTCTACAGTGAAAGAAACTAAGAAAAAAAAACCTACCACATAAGTAGATACTATTTCTCGGTTACGTTAAACATAAATCTTCACTCTGCACTTCAAAATAGCGAGTCTATTTAACGAAAATAGAAAAATAAACAAGATTTTCTATATACAATACTATTCATTTTAAAATTAGTCCAATGAAAAAATTGTAAAAAAATACACGTGAGGTTGTGTGGGGGAAGGGGGGGTAGCCAAAAACCTCACCAAATATCACCAGGGGAGAGGGGGGTCAAAAAGTAGCCGAAAAATACCTCGCGTGATTTGTGCACAACCCCTAGGTATCACTGTGGAATATTATAAAATTAATATATAAAAGGAAGGCGCTGACAATTTAAACGTGCAGAGGAAAATAGCCGGACATAAACCGGTAACAAAGACACTTACTTAGCAATTGCTCGGTCAATTATGTTTAAAATAACTAGGTTCGTTGGTTTAATATCACCCAACTTCTATTCTCGAATGTAATATTAATAAAATAATGCAAGCTGAAAAGGTTAAAATCCTGGTGCTACATTACGACACCGGTGCTATAATAAGGACATTACGTAACTACGTCGAAAATGTAAAGGGCCAAATGTACCTACTGTGAAACATTGTACGATACACGTGCGAATTTCCAATTTTTCGCATTCGTAAATAACTATTTTGGGCCAAAATAATCTAATTTATATTATAAAGGGATTTGCAAGTAACCGATGTCGAAGTGTAATAACATACGCCATGTAACGTAAAGGTATCAGTGCTGAACACTGTTTCCAATAAGTTGCCACCCGGTTGCCACCTTAATTCCAATGAGGTGAGTCAGCATCAAGTAGATATGACAGCCAAAGCGACAAATATATCGTATTATAACACACCTTTGGTACCATAGAAATAAGGATGTGTTCCGCTATATTTGGCCACTTTGGTTCACTGGCTGGATACGTCCTTGCACTTTGGCTATCACTATTCGTTGCTGACTAAACAATTAGGGCCAGTTGCACCAACCACATTTGACAGATTGATCAACGTCAGCCGGCGCGCCCCGGCGCACTAGGTACTATGAAACTTTCCATACATAAAAATTTAGCGAACTCTTTAACGATACGAACAGTTCGGTGCAACCGACCCTTAGTGCCAGTTGCACCAACCACATTTGACAGACTGATCATCGTCAGCCGGCGCGCCCCGCGCCTTTACTATGAAACTTTCCATACATAAAAATTTAGCGAACTCTTTAACGTTCGTAACAGTTTGGTGCAACCGACCCTTAGACTGTCAAGTTTAAAGTTACTGTCAAAATATCCGCTACAGCTTCTCTTGCTCGTGGCGGCACGGATGCGAGAGGTCAATTTTCAATAACTACAGACTACAGCGTAGTTCCTCCGAATTAGAGCGTTGACCGAGGTCAGAATGGCTGTAGAGTCTAATGACTTCATAATACTCAGAGAAAAAGTCTGTTGAGGTCTAAACACACGACCTTGGTGGCTAATTATTCGCATCATCTTTGCTAGACATAACCACGTGTTGTCCACTATTAGGTACCTCTTCTTCTTCCTCGCCCCGGCATTTTGCCACGGCTGAAGCCGAAGCCTGGGGTCCGCTTGACAACTAATCCCAAGAATTGACGTAGGCACTAGTTTTTACGAAAGCGACTGCCATCTGACCTTCCAACCTAGAGGGGAAACTATAGGCCTTATTAGGATTAGTCCCGTTTCCTCACGTTGTGCGAAGGAAAACACCTTCACCGAAAATATAGTAAATATCAAATGATACATATATATGTAGGTATAAAAAAACTCATTATAACAATAACATAGTACTAGGTACAGAAGGCTCACTCTCTAACAAAACGCGTCTGGGACGATCGGACAGATATGGCCGCTAGGTGGCGACAGTGCCACGCGCGGCTTATGGATAACCACCAAAATTGGTGTGGAACAGACGTACTTTTAGCTACCTGTAGCAAAGCGACGAAATCGCGGAGTGAGCCACGCCTGGCCGGGGTTTGAACCTGCGACCTCCGGATCACAAGTCGCACGCTCTTACCACTAGGGCACCAGCGCTTCCAATTTTACTTTTATATCTGCTATAATAATATAATGTTATTCAGACAAAAAAATGAATGTTATTCGTCAACCCTTCGCTCAGGGCCTACACCGCGCGAACCACGTTCGACGTGTTGCCTCTGTGTCGCACTTGTAAATTCGTACGTAAGTGCGACAGGGAGGCAACACGTCGAACATGGTTCGCGGTAGGCCCTCAGTATTCTAACGCTACGTCTTACGTAGGCGAACAACGCGCGAACGCGGCGCGGCGCGGCGCGGCGAAAGCGGCCGCCGCCGCGCCGCGCCGCGCCGCGCCGCCTGACATTCGCGTGCAAATCGCGCCGCACCGCGTTCGCAACGAGATCGCTTACGTAGGACACTTCTATGGGCATCAAAGGATTGATTTCGCCGCGCCGCGTTCGCGCGTTGTTCGCCTACGTAAGACGTAGCGTTAGGCGGGATTCCACCAGTGTATCGAAGTGTGTGGCACAAGGTTTTTTGTAGTGAATATGCTTGTGCCGTGCCGCAAACTGGTGGAATCCCGCCTTTAGTAGGTAACTTCATACTGTAACGCACATTTATTGGCATCGGATATCCGATAGCGCCTGGTCTCGGCACAAGAACTCGCAGTTACCGCAACTGGTTGTCACTGAGCCACACTGAGCCTGCGACTCTCGCCGTCGGTGCGCTTAGGCGGTTATCACACTGGATGCGATTCGCACGTCGATGTGCGAGCGACGTGCGAATCGCATCCAGTGCGATAAGTGATAACCGCCTACCGTGGTCTCCCCCTAGGCGCCGCTGTTAAGGCCCCAGTACACAATGGGCCATCGCCGGCCATTCCAAGGGACGCATTTATGCGTTAGAGGGAGTAAGTGATATTGCTATCTCATTCTACCACATGGCTGCGTCCCTTGGAGTGGCCGGCAATGGCCCATTGTGTACTGGGGCCTTTACACAGGCTCCGTTAAACTCAGTTTTCATAGGATATCGGTGCGACGGTAATACGACATCCATATTTAGCCGTATTATTTTGTATGGAGACGGCCACTATATGACATAGTGGCCGTCTCCATACAAAATAATACGGCTAAATATGGATGTCGTATTATTTTGTGTGAAGACGGCCGCTATATGACGGCACCGCGATCCTAGGAGCATAAGCGAGCAGAGGTGAGTTAAGACTCAACGGGGTAATAAGACTATGACTTGTATGGAATCCTCATACCTACCTACTGGACCCCTATTCGACAAGCGACGTTTGACGTATCGTGTTGATCTCCCGTTGATGTGGGAAAAATCATAAGTTCTCGAATACGTACAATGTCAAAATTTGACATTAACAATCCACAGTTAGGGTGACAAGCAAACCAAAACGAACCACCCTTAGTTTAGAGTGGAGTTTTGGTTGTACCAAATGATATTATCCACCGTTGATGGAATCATAACTCAGTATGCGATAAAATCAACTGTTGATTTGACGTGGATGCGAAATCTGACAGTTGTACGTGTCGAATTTGGCCCCTGTTTATCTTGCCCCGAGCAAAATAAACTTTGTTAGTCTTAGAAGAGTTAAGACTCTTAAACTTACTTAAAATTAAAAAACGCTCGGACCAAAGCGTTTTAGGTACATTCCTGTTCATACTGCCTATTACGTACCTATTACCGAGTTCGTTAATAAAATAAACGATGTACCTACATAAGGCCTATAGATATTGTTTTCGTAGTTATACTAGATTACTATTAGGTAGGTTTTTTAAATTACCAATCGCTGTTTTTAGGGTTCCGTACCCAAGGGTAAAACGGGACCCTATTAAGACTCCGTTGTCCGTCCGTCCCTCCGTCTGTCACCAGGCTGTATCTCACGAACCGTGATAGCTATAGACAGTTGAAATTTTCACAGATGATGTATTTCCGTTGCCGCTATAACAACAAATATTAAAAAGTACGGAACCTTCGGTGGGCGAGTCCGACTCGCACTTGTCCGGTTTTTTTAAAGTTACATGCTAATGAATTTACTTACTATTAACTTGCCAAAGGTGTCCTGTTATTAGTTTGAGCTCAAGACACCAGAGATGACAAGTTGGGAGTAAGCCCCCATTCGCACGACAGCTTTTTCAACGCGCGTTAAAAAAGCGCTTAAAACTGTCCACACTCTAAATTCGACTTAATTACCAAGGCTTAAAGTCGAAAATCCAACAACGCTTGATAAAAAGCGCTACCGCTGTCATGTGAATACATACATGGTTTTCCATTTGTGTCATTCAAACGCTTTTTTAACGCGCGTTGAAAAAGCTGTCGTGCGAATGGGGGCTAAAGCACAATAGGTTGCATCCGCTCCTCGAAACCGTTTCCGCTCAAAGAGCAATCTAATTAAAAACACATTTCACATCGAATGTGAGCTCATACAATGTAACTTGATCTCGGGGCCAGTAAGAACTAGATATGCATCGGGGACCACGGTTAAACTGGTGCCCTTCAGATAAAGCGAGCTGTGAGCGCCGTGAACCAAGACCAGACCTCGACGTGAGACATGCATTTTGGTATATAATGCACAAGTACTGACTCCCTGACAAGCATTCATCGCTGAGCTTCAATCATGAAGGTAACTAAACTGTAAATTCCCTACACTGCACTAATGTCATAAAAAGTTGCATTTAAAAGACAGCTTTTCTTAATTACTTACAGTAAAACTTGCTTAAGGTTCTGAAGGAGCCTTAGGTACTTATGCCGAAAGGCGATGGTACATAATATACATAGTAATAGGTAGTAGAACGGGGTGACTTTTGAAAATTTGGGGTTACTTTGATAGATTTAAAACGGCCATAAAATTACCATTATTCATTATTTACTGAAAATGTTCCATGTAACTAGTTAGATTACTGTATATTCATATTCACCTACTGTAAGAAAATCTCGCATAAAAATATATTATGGCTACAATTTTATAATATAAAACTAGAATTTTACAGTCGCCCCTGCATTTGAAAGTCACCCCGTTCTACCGTACCTAATCAATCTAATCATATAATAAAGGACAAGTACCAGTCTGAACGGGGACGTGGGAAATTTACTATTAGCTCGAGAACACTGATACGAGTAACACACTAATAACTCGTGCAGCCCTAATAACCAGAGGGGCTACCGCGAAAACCGAAATTCGCAAATTGCGGGGATCTTTCTCTTTTACTCCAATGAAGGTGTAATTAGAGTGACAGAGAAAAATGCCCGCAATTTGCGAACTTTGATTTTCACGGTTATAGCCCAGGCATCGTAAGTTTTATAGCATTTTTGGTGCAGCGAAGTGATGTTAACGAAAGTTACGGGCACCTTTGCCGGCTTTTATTGTTTTTGTGGAAATTAACATTAGAGAAAGATAGACGTTCGAGCAGGTCACCATTTGCTCCTTTGCAAGTTTAGCGTCGTTAGGTATGTATATTTATCCCTTCATAAAATTGTAAATAGACACAGACACACACACGTGCTTCCAAAAATAAAATAAAAATCTAGTTAGAAAAACAAAACTGAAATAACATAATGCAAAGTCTGAAGACACAAACCTCTATTCCAGATATTCCTGTGCTTGTTGGTTTTGATCGTGGCCGTGCACGCCGGTTTCATCGGCGGCGGCGGCGGTGGCTGGTCTGGCGGCGGCGGCGGCGGCGGGTGGTCCGGCGGCGGCGGGGGCTGGTCGAGTGGTGGCGGCGGCGGCTGGAAGTCTGGAGGTGGCGGTGGCGGTTGGCGCAGCGGAGGCGGTGGCGGCCGTAAGTTATCTTTATTTCTTGACCATGACAGAGCGTACCGAGTGACAGAGTGCAGCATTGTTGCGTTAAATGGATCTGTATACAGTATGTGTCTGACCATGGGGCTTTAATTCCTGGGCTTGATATTACTCGCTAAACTGAGCTACTTTTACTATGGGACCAACCCTAAAATCGGGGAATTTTTTTGGCTTTTCCATAGAAAACGTCGACATCTGGGGGCCGATTTTTGAAATTCGACCACTCGATTTCGTGTATTTCGTTAAATAATATCTCCACTACTAGGCATTTAAATTCTACTAATAGAATTGAAATCGAGTGGTCAATACCAATAGATTCAAAATTTCTATCGCTCGTATTTCAAAAATTAGCATTTCACCGTTTTCCACCGATTTTCGAGTGACGAAATCGAGCGATCGAAATTCAAAAATCGGCCCCCTGATCAGACAAAATGTATGAAAACGTAAAAAAAAAATCGGTATTTCGGGGTTGGTGCCATAATAAAAGTAGCTCAGTTAAACGAGTAGAATCGAGCCCTGGATTTAAAGCCCGATGGTCAGTAACACCCTATAGGTACCCAATTGCAGCTAAAATTATTGATTAAACTTAATACCTAATAATCTTTCTAGAAATTATTATTCATATTAGCAATTGCTTTAATTCGACTACGCCACACCGAAAATTACAATGACTAGTTATAACGCACTAGGTACCTAAAATTGCTCTCCAGTATAACAAACATTTACTAATCGTATTACATACTGAAATACATTTTAAAAATAAAATTATATTACTTTTTGTACATTTACAGAGGTGAAGATCATTAAAGTCATCAGCAGCGGCGGAGGTAAGTCTACGTTCACTCACGTCACGTCTGACTAATTACCTACTAGTTGTCTAATATCCATACATAGTTCAAGGATTAGCTAAGTTTAGTAGGTACTAGGTCGATCTATGTTCAGTCGAGTTCACAAACCTCTTTATAATTATATTTCCACGCTTTTAAGACACTGACAAGAAAGTCGTGTAAATATGTTTTTGGAACGTTAGCTTGGAAAGACGTTTGTGAACTCTACCGTACCTAAAGATGACGTAATTTGTGACCCAAAACGAATAATAATTTAATAATATAAACAGGTGTTTACCGTGGGTATATAATGAATAATGTGTATTTATGCTAGAGAACGTTTGTCCGCCAAAGGCTGGGTCATCCATTCGCTCGACGACCCGAGGTTTCGCAACCGCACAAATTACTCCGAATACAGAAGATATTTACAATTAATATCATGTTTTACAATTTAACGATGATCATTCGAGGTCTTAGCTTAAATTAAGTTTATGTTCATGGCATTTTTATGAAATACTTTTAGTTTTCCTATCTTGATAACCCACCCTGTGGGCTTCGTGCTGGGGATTCTTATGCTGCTAACAATCTAAAGGTGACATTCGGAGTTGTTCCGATATTTTTACATGGCTATTACCAGTATTAGCACCGGTTATTATTATGCTTGAGTAATTCTTAATTTGTTAATTTTATGTCACTTCTCTAATCAGTTACTTTTGGCGCAAGAATGGAAAACTAAATAGCAATGAAATTCTCACTACCATAGGTTAATTTATTTTTAGTTTTTGGCGCTTGTTTACGTTAAATATGAAAAAGCCACACACATATTTGCTTACAACTTACATTTGAACGCTTGAGTTTATCTCAAAATGCATTAATTTACGGACGCATCTTGAGATAAGCTTAAGCTAAATTAATAGTTATTTGTTTTACAAGGGGGCAAAGTTGTTGTTTAACCGCTCGTGCTAATATTGATACCCGAGCAAGCTAAAGATTCCAAAATTGAACCACGAGCGTAGCGAGTGGTTCGAAAAATGGAATCTTGAGCGTTGCGAGGGTTTCAAAGCACGAGGGTTAAACAAAATTTGCCCCCGAGTGAAACACAAAATTTTACACCACACCAACCCGAAGCAAATATTAAATGTAAAATATCAAACCAAATCCAAATGAATGTTATTAAATATTTATCACCCAAAATCATCAAATCAAAGTCAATTCTACCAGCAAACATAAGAAAACAACTCAAAATTTGCATTTGATTACTTTGCCTCACATGTAAATAAAATGCAACTTTGCTATCAGTTTTTGAAGTGCAAAATAAGCCTTTCCGAGCTGTTGTGGTGAAAATGTACTTACCTACAGGCGGAGGCGGTTGGCGAAGCGGTGGTGGCGGCGGCGGCTGGAAGAGCGGCGGCGGCGGCGGTGGCTGGAGATCCGGCGGCGGCGGCTGGAGCTCCGGCGGCGGCGGCGGCGGTTGGAAATCTTGGTGATCCCATCCGTAGCTCCATTATCAACAATACATGAATACCCCTCTCACATGCACTTGTTTTATTTTTACCTTAACTGATTCAGATTCATTCAGAGAGATTGATAACTGATGCTATAAAGGCCAGTCTAGACGGGACAGCTGTCGCCCAATCTGATCAAATTGTCTGATCAAATCAAGTGGTGTGACAAATGAAATTAGCCTTGAATTAGACTTGAAATTGGCTGCCTGGTGTTGCCAGTAGGTAAAAAGATGACGTTTTAAGGGAAATAATAATAGGGATGACCGCCTCCGGCACGAAAACGAGCGCTGCTCTCTTTGTAATGTAAGGTTTTGAATAACGGTACAGGATTTAATGTAAGATTATGACTGATAAAATGGACGTCCGCACGCAAGAATAAATAAATAAATATATATAAATCCAAAATTGTTGACTAAATCGTGTTAGTGTCGTGTAAACGCTAGATGAGATTGACACCAATTTCTTTTTGATCAAATAGACCAATAAATCTCGTCTGGACGAGCACTAATACCCCAAACGAGGTGTCTGATACATGAACAAATACCTATTCGCTTTACTTAAATTTAATTTTGCGGAAATCGATAAAATCTTTTTTTTACAACTTGTTTAACTACCCAATTATTAGTTTAAAATCCTTCTTTGCCTACCGACTCTATATTGGGTCAGTAAAGGCGGTGGACTGTCTGAATCGCCTGAATTTTTTTGGCCTGTGTTATGCCGACCTCTGGGATTTTATATTTTAACTAGTAAAGTATAATTGAATTCAAAACTTACCTAACTGCAGGATACGTTCAGATCATACATGCGTCATTATTGCATTCTTTGTATAAACCAACTGATCCTGAATAGGTCTTCAATGAGGCTAAAAATAAAAACCAAAAATGTATAAAAGAATAAAATAAAATACTTTAATTTCTAATATACACCTAAAAGCCTTAAAACGTTTATATGGCCTGGCCTTGTTTTAAGGATTATTTTTTATTTTTCTTCTTTTTAGCCTGTCTTTTCTTCCTGTTGGGATCGCAATTCTCTTTGTCTGAGGAATTGTTGCTGTCAGGCGTGGCGCCGCGGCCTCGCCTGGGCCTCTTGTTTTGGAAACCAGCTCCATCTAATGGATTCAGGACACCAAAATCGCTGGAACAAATAGAAACATGAAAGAGTTAATTTAAAATTGAGAATATACCTACCTCTACCTCACATTTAAATATCCCTTTACCAAAACAAAGTAATATTTTTTTAATTTTTAACAAGCAGAAACGTCTGCGAACTATACTATAAACCACCACCACTTTTAAATTTATTCTAAGCTTAAAAGTAATAATTATTAACAAGATTGTAATAAATGTTATGCATAACATTTATTTACTATTATTATTCATAACATTTATTACTCTCAAAAGTATCCCATTTTCATTGCTCTTAAACGTATTTGTGAGCACTTAATGATGTAACATATAATCAATACTTTAATTTCTAAATCCATGCCTGCAATTTTATTAGCAAAATTCCAATAAATTACTGAAGTCACTATTACTGAAGTTTTTCTCCAGAAAAGTGACTTAAGCCGTCGTATCGAGCGCGGATCCGCGTACGAGGAAAATATTAGAAAAAAATAATCACGGCACACAAGAGGTTAAGAAAAGTAAATATTAACTTACTGTTCACTGCTATGCCCAAATCTACCCGTATTATCCTCCTGGATGTTTGCATCAGCCTTCGTAACTTGTTCCTCCAAGATTACGTCCGTACAAGAAGTCTTTTGAGAATCAGTCTCTGGCATATCACCTTTTACTAAGTCTGCAGTTTCAATATATTCTTTCATCTTAGCTATAAGTGATGTAGAGTCCTCTTGCGATGGCTGTTCAAATCCAAAGAAGGGATCATCCACTGTTTGAACTGCGGTTGACTGTGTTTTACCCGCATTACAATCAACTATACTAATAGTAGCTATAAAACTTTTGTTCTCTACAGTTATAGAGACATCATTAGACTTAATCGGAGTATTCTTGTGTGAACAATTTTCAATATCAGTTAAAGTGTTCATGCTAGCATCAATGCATTGTGTACAGTTTTCAAAAAGGTAACTCTTCTTCAGAAATGGCACATGTGGCATTTTGTGTGACTGTGGAGAATTGTCTTCAGTATCTTCTATTATTTCCACAGATTCCTTGCGACTGGCTTTCTGCACCTCTAAGAGAGCCATTTTATCTTTATCAACGATCTGATCCTGTGTGTCTTCTATAGTATAGCATTCATCAATCTCAATTACGTTCTCATTATTTTGATGTTTGCCCACCCCATTGGATTCCACATGCTTGGGTTCATCAAATTCTTGCTTCAATCTTTTAGCACCCCAAGCCTTCTTAGCTTCGGCTTTTTCTACAGGTTTTAAGAAGTTTTCAAGACTTGTGTTACTCGGTGTAGTAGGCGTTTGTTTTAATCTTGGTCTTTTTCTATTTGATTGCCTGGTTCCTATCTTTGGAACATTTTCTTTTTGTATGTCTTTTATTGGGGTGGAATGTGGCGGGTTGTGGTGAGTATTTACTTTAAGGTCTGAGAAGGGTGAGCGAGACTGTGGCCCAAAAGAAGGACTTGATTGCTTGCTCAGCCATTCTTGAACATATGATCTTGATTTATTCATTGTAAACTCTCTTAGTGATGATATCTCTTCTCCAGGAAATAGAGTGTGTCTATTTTCTTTACCCTTTTTAGACACATTCAAACTTTTCCTCTTATTGAAGTACTTAGCAGGAGCTTGAATGCATTCTGGGAACAATTCTTTTTCCACTCTCAATTTTTCGGATATCCTCTGCCTCTGGTACTCTAAAAATTAGAAAGCTAACATTATAAAATATATGTAAATCAAAATAAAATATAAAATTATAAATATTATACACCTGACCTACCATCTGTTTGTAAAGTATCCTGAAGAGGTGTTGAGGCTTTAGTGTGGAGGACATCCAATAGAGGTGGATCGGAGCTTAGTTTCATTAATGGTGCACAAGTCTGGCACTCTCCCCTAGCCACGCAGTCACTACAACCAGGGTGACCGCAGGCGAATATCACGCTCCCATCTGCTTTATCACTGTTAAAATTAAGAACAATAAGCACATACACAAAGAAACATTACAAAGAGACATTTCAATAATTATATTGCGTCTTACCAACGATCACAGCGTTTGAACTCATCTGTCCCCAATTGAACAGCGAGATGTTTACGCTTACGCAAAGCATGCATCATAGTAAACAATTATTCCATGTGTATATTGTTAAAATACCTGTTTTTACAGAAATATTTCACTCAAATTTCTCTCATATAACATAAGTTTAAAGTAATTATTTGGTTCACAAAAACGAAGACGCAAACGAAGCTTTCACCTTCACCGAAAACTTGAACTTGAATTTGACATGACAGATGACGTGACATAAGTAACTTTTTTACGAGGTTGTCCGAATTGAGCTTTGAACTTTTAAGTTCGAATTTATTTTTATAAGAACGGGATAAGGTCTGAAGAAAAAAGAGAGAATTATATCAAATTAATCTATACCAAAAACGTGTATTTGCAAAGAAAAGGTACTATCAAATCATACTTATTATTTTTGTATAGAGTCTGTGCAAAAAGAGAAGAGTTGTGGAATATATTGGGCCCCATACATTCCACGACTCTTCTCTTTCCGCACAGACTCTAATATCCGTGAGTGCGTGAGTGTAGATAAATGCTCCCTTTCGGAACGCTTTTTCTACTCGTAGTCGTCTATAAATGATCACCTATCTTGCTCGGTGATATGGTTCAATTTCGATTGGCAAAAAAGTAACTTAACTCTTTATTGCCTGGCCGCATAGACTTACCCCCTTATTCATAAACGTTTACTAAAGTTGACAAGCCGATAATAATCGTTTGTCCCTTTCCATCATACCAATACGTTGGAAAGGGACAAACGATTATTATCAGCTTGTTAACTTTAGTAAACGTTTATGAATAAGGGGGTTACAATATAATATAGAGACGGGGTCTCAGCGAGCTGTCACTGTTGCCACTTTTGTTTAGTGTACGATTAACAATTTAACACCACCTTGCTGTAGCCATGTCGATAAAGTCATATCGATAAACTATCGACATTTCTTACAATTTTAATTTATCTTCAAAGGTTTGACGATATCTAAACTGAACAAAAACGCTTTTATTCTTTATTGTGGTTATCAGATCACAATTTTATCGTCACGCCCCAGCAGGGAACCAAGGGAAAGTTCAGATATTTAATTAAAATACATAAACACCTACTAAGATATGTGTTCCGCAATAATTGAAATATTTTATTATATTCTAATATATTTATTATTCATTAGCATTTCAATTATATATATGTTTAACAAGGATATTGAAGCTTCAATTAATTGCTATTTCGTTCCACTGTGTAGCATTTATCGATATATAACATGATTAAAATCGACTTTTCACATCCCTAAAAGAGCACACATACACGTTTTTACGCACACATACACAGCCTGGATGCATCAAAAAAGGCAACACTTGATTTGAAGTTCACCTTGTCAACAGTATGGTTGTCCTTTTTTGACAAATGGCATTTTAAAAGAGCGAGGAGAGAGAAATGATACTAGTTGCTGCGCCGTCAAAGAGAACAGAAAAGGTAGGGGCCTTGCCTGGCCGTACCGCACGGGCCGCGTAGCCAAGATGCCGATCGCTTACGCTCCATAGCGATCGAACCGCAACTGTCACTGTCGCACTAATAAGGAAGAGTGATAGAGAGACATAATGCTTTTCGTTGTCGAAGCGATAGCGATTGTAACCTTGGCTAGGCCGGCGGAATTTTCATAATGAGGGTGGCCGGTCGAAGTATTTAGCAGATGGCGCCAGCATAGCTTGCCCTGTCGACAGTGGGGAGACACTCCTGACTTCGGGCAAACTCGGCTCAGCGTTGCTCCGAGCAACTAAGGGATATCATGGCACCACTTGACGTCCTTTTGCGTGCATGACCAAAGTATATTTCCCACAATGATTGTTAATTTTATTGCAAAGTGACCGGGCTCCTTATTGGATAAAATAGAACAGTAAGCAAAATTGTGTCTTAGGCTGTCGCGCTGGTCTCACTTGCCCACCACCGCCGTAACCGATTTTATCGGCGTCTGTGTGACGTTGGCCAAAGAGAATATAACCAAAGCCAGGGGTGCGAAACTCCTGAGATCGGTCAAACTCGGCTCCGCTCGGCTCAGCATTGCTCCGAGCAATTATTAGGGTTGGCACCACTTGACTTCCTTCTGCGTGCACGACCACAGATAGGATAATCACTTGAATTTTGACAACCCTAAATAGCCGAAAGGGATAGTGTCATATATTAGAAAGGGATAGCATGATTCGACCCTGAACCGCTGTCAAACTTCGGTTTTGTAGCAAGTTTCCTTTCTGTACGGTAGTACTATTATTTATTCTGTGCCAAAGCTTAGATGACCATCTTAGTTGTCCACAAGTTCATGACGCCTCCATCCACGTATTCGACGTCTCTCTTCCCTCTGTCACCTCTGTGTAGGCGACACAGAACACCCACTCAGACAAAATAACTCTTAAAAGACGCGGTTCAATTATTTCTTTCAATAAATTAGACAAGCTTCTAGGCCTTCGGTTAATCAAAATATGTACTTCCAATAGGCTCTAAGGCATGAGCACTCTGATAAAATTTGCAAGTTGTTCAACTACATTTGTTCTAAATAAAACACAGTAATGTACTTGCAAAATACAGTTTATTATGTTGATCTAGCTCATTTCTAATTACGCACTACTGTTTAAAGAGAGCGGCAACAAAACGCTAGAATTAATAAACAAGTATTAACACATTTATATCTATAAATGCAGATACAATCACAATTACTTCGTAAAATGCAGTCAAACTGCAAACTTAAAATACGCAGAATTCTTAATTCACATTTCAACTGGCACAAATACAATAGGCATAAATTATATGCTTCATTTGCCTCGGTATTCGCATTTAAGAGGTATTATTAAAATATGAACAACTAGAACATCAACTAAATATTACAATAATTTATAGTAAACATCAAATGTAATTAATAATTAGGCATAACATTATCATCATATTCATCATCTTAGGAAAAATATAATACTAAAATGTAATTAATTACTATAGCCATATTGTAGATTTTAGTAGGGCAAGTGATTGTTTCCGTTCATAATTGTTTATATTTATTAAAGTTCTTAATAAACATAATTTATCACAAAAATATTAAAACATTTGGACACACGTGTCGCTTACTGAAAAAGCTGTACAATAGAGCCAATAGAGGTCATAGCCCAATGTATATTACTTTTATGAGGTTCACCAGTATGTAAGATACATTAAGCATAGTTTGGCATACCATTTCAGTAAGATAGCAAAATGGGCCCGGCAAAAGGATCTATATCCCCTAAATCCCTTTCAGACATTAAACGGGTTTGCCTTAACCAACGCGACGATGTTACAAAGCAATCTTGAAAAATGAGGAGTCACACACGTACCCGCCGCCAAAAAGCCACTTCTATACAATCGAAATAATCGAATACGCTCTAATTTGTCGGCCAACTCTGCATAATATGCAAAAAAAAATCGCGTCAAGAAAGTTTCTTCGACTTTTTCCTAAGTTCACAATTTTTTTTGTATTACAGTTTCTAGCAACTAAAACTAGGACCAAATATATACTTGGTCAAGCAGATCTTGTCAGTAGAAAAAGGCGGCTTTGCAAAAGATTTGCTTGACCATCTATAGATATAAACTTGGTCAAGCAAATCTTGTCAGTAGAACAAGGCGCGAATTCCAAATTTTCTACGGGACGATATTGGATAACCCTTCGCACCTACATTTTTCAAATTTGCCGCCTTTTTCTACTGACATGATTTGCTTGACCAAATATACGTACTCATACGATCGAGTACGTATACAACTCTGCATAATATGCAAAAAAAAATCGCGTCAAAAAAGTTTCTTCGACTTTTTCCTTAGTTCACAAATTTTTTTTGTATTACAGTTTCTAGCAACTAAAACTAGGACCAAATATATACTTGGTCAAGCAGATCTTGTCAGTACAAAAAGGCGGCTTTGCAAAAGATTTGCTTGACCATCTATAGATATAAACTTGGTCAAGCAAATCTTGTCAGTAGAACAAGGCGCGAATTCCAAATTTTCTACGGGACGATATTCGATAACCCTTCGCACCTACATTTTTCAAATTTGCCGCCTTTTTCTACTGACATGATTTGCTTGACCAAATATACGTACTCGGTCGTATGTTACTTGAATCAAATTTCATGTTATTTCAGAATGTTCTTTTAAAATGAGAGCGTGTTTTATTTGTAAGTTCGTGTGACTCTTAAATTTGAACATTAATAAATGTGCTTAACATCGGTCGGACAAGTAACGTCAATATAAAACACTTATTGCTACATAGGTTATTAAATACTAACACATGAAATTAAACGATAAAACAAAATCAAAACGTAAACTAACCCGTTTCTTAGAAAACGACACAAAATATACATACAGTTAAAAGTGTTGATACTTTTAATCACTTGCTTTAAGAAAACACGTAATGCAGTCTTAACGTTAACTCGACGAGAACTAGTCACTCCAAGATATATATTAAATATTATATTATACAAATACAAGGCATACAAATATACCGTACCTATTTAACGAATTCTACACACTTAAGCACACTTCACGTTGTTTCTACGATACTTTTAACCTGAATATAGTAAGGACACTAAGCACGAAGAATTTCGTACATTGACACGCTGTTCTCTATCTCTATCGCACGCATAATTAGTAGTAGTACTAGTAGTAATCACTTTATTGTACAAAACAAGTACATAACACAGAGCGAACACAGTAAATGTGTACAAAGGCGAACTTATCCCGTTAAGCGATCTCTTCCAGCTAACCTTTCATAATTATATTGCTGTCCCGCCGATGATGAAGGCGGTCAATGCCACTGTGCGAGAGGGACAGAAATATAACTATGCGCGCGCGCTAGAGATAGGAAATAGGGTGTCAATGTACGAAATTCTTCCTGCTTAGCGTCCGTCAGCTTCCTACTTTCGATCGACTTCGCACGATTGTTTTCATATCCGATACAAATTGTCCACATTACAAACTAGGTATTTTTATAAAAGGTTGTACTGAGATGAATTGATGGATTTACTCGGTTGATTTTATCTTCGCCACGGCAAAACCAATCACCGGTCTACCAAAACCACAAAAATTTATAATAAAAGTAAAATTTAGAAATTCACCGATTCGAGCGAAAACGAAATGTAAAGATTCGCGCGCTTCAGATAAGCTTCGGTAGCTCAGTTGTGATGGTTGTTCCGAAAGGTCGCAAGTTCGTGTCTTGCCCGAAACAATGTTATTTTTTTCTGTTTGTAGTATCGCTCGCAGACGTACCCATCCGCTTAGTAAAAATTTGTCCTACTAAAACCAACTGGTCAGTGAAGTGTGGGTCTAGTGCATAATTGTTTTCCATCGTATTTTCTCGGAAACGTTCGTATTTGTCAAGTACTGCTACTGCTACTTCAGTCAACCTTAATACTTTTTGTACGGAGGCTGACGGAAATACCAAAACACGTTCGTACGTTTCCGTGAAAATACGATGGAAAATAATTATGCACTACATCTGTACTATTAGCATACGAAAGAAAAGAAAAAAAATGTTTTGTCAAAACAAGTAGGTACAGTCACCTGCAATAATATCTTACTCTTTGAAGGCCGCAAAAATATCTGACATGATCTTATTTGTAGAGCCATAAGAGCGTGTCACATATTTTTGCGGCCTTCGGAGAGTAGCATATTATTGCAGGTGACTGTACATATGTATATAAACGTGTGATGAAAAATGTGTGTGTGTGATGATTCTTTACAATATAATTACGATTATGAATTACCTTCACTATGTATATTAAGGAGAGGCGTATAGTTTGTTCAAAGTTTCATCAAGTCTTCATTACATTTATTGCGCGGGTTTTGGAAACCCAAAAGCATTTCAGTATACAATACAGAGTGTTTTATCACAGACAACATGGATGTTACGTTTAAGTACAAATGCTAAATCAATAATTTAATTATTAAAAGCATCAAAATAATCACAGATAATAAGGTGAAGCGGGGTAAGACGAACACCAGGGCAAGATGACTTTAAAGAATCGTTATAGCCTCCTAAGGCCCAAGGTCCTACCTATAGTACTTATTCAGTTCAATGAAATTTAAATCATATTCGATTGGAACAGAGTTGCTTTTGCTTTGTATCGTTTAGTTTTTGAACAACGTAAAATCAACTCTATTTACTACACTAAAGGTTCAAATTTCTGTGGCAAATGTATTTTTCATTTGTATGGCTGGGCCTTAGGAGGATAGTGTTTTGCTTACCCTATTTCACCTTAAGTAAAATATAATATTTATTAGAAAAAATATCCATAGCATTAATAACTAATACTACCTAATGAAAGTAATGAATCTTTTTTAGTGTTGTAAGTTACGGTTAGAGAAAACCTTATGGCTCCTCTACACGATGGGCCAACGCCGGCCACTCCAAGGGACGCATTTATGCGTTAGGGGGAGCAAGTGATATTGCTATCTCATTCTACCGCATGGCTGCGTCCCTTGGAGTGGCCGGCGCTGGCCCATCGTGTAAAGGAGCCATTACGCTTTTTCCATGATTATTTATAACTAAAAAGCGTTTAAATATCAATACAATTAGTTATAAGTAAGCAAAAGGTAGCTAGCTCGTCAGCGCTACGCTCCACTCTTTCGAGAACAGTTAACTAGTACTGCTGAAACTCATGCATCATTCATTCGATATTTCCATCAACCACACATAATGGCTCCTCTACACGATGGGCCAACGCCGGCCACTCCAAGGAACGCAGCCATGCGGTAGAATGAGATAGCAATATCACTTGCTCCCTCTAACACATAAATGCGTCCCTTGGGAGTGGCCGGCGTTGGCCCATCGTGTAGAGGAGCCATAACAACAGTCCTTTGAAATGCAAATCCTGCTCTTTATTAAAGCAAGAAAAATTGCAGTAACGTTTATTGTAGACTTCCAAAGCTTTATTGTGCCCCTGGTAAAAAAAAAATTCACTAGCCATAAACATAGACCCTCCCCTATAGGGTAATAGCCAGGGTTGTCACAATAGAAACTCATGTAAAACACTCTGTATACAAACATCTCTAAGTTAAAAGCCCAAAACATCCAACCGGTGGATCTAAGGGCTGATTTAGACGGCGCGCGAACTCGCATGCGATTTTAGTTACAATGCGAACTGTTGGTTACGTCCAATTCAACGTACCGATCAAAAACCGCAATGTAATGAAACTTGCATGCGAGTTCTCGCATCGTCTAAATTAGCCTTAAGGCGGTAATCGCACTGGTGCGATAACGCCGCCGACAACGTTATGGCTCCTCTACACTACATGAATAGCGCTGTGGCCGCTGTATCGCACGCACACATTGACGTATATATCTAAGAACTGGCCTTACGTGCTCTAAAAATGGTACTAGTTCAGCGGTGTCACTCACGAATTCCAGCCAATAGTGCAGTCTAAAGCCTCCTCCACACTCGTGCGCGAATCGCGGCGCGAAGCCGCGAACGCGAGTGTGGCGTCGATTTTCGCGGACAGCGAAATCGACTCCACACTGGCGTTCGCGGCTTCGCCCGCGATTCACGCGCATAGTCTGGAGGGGTGCTTAACGCTACTAGACCAATCGCGAACTCATCAACCAATCGCGTACTGTCATGCCTCATTATTATTGCCCGTAATGCCAGTCCCTATAGTTATCTATGTCAATACACACACAGTACAGTAACTTCATCAGTGTGATAACCGCCTAACTTCACAATAGCTACAATTTTAGTAATTTCACAGTCGACAGTCATAACAAGATCAACAGATTACGTCATTACATCTAAAATCTATCAAATACTACATGCACAGAAAATACTTAATTATATCATTTGTTATATATTTCTAATTTCAACATCACAATACCCTCTGAAGTGTTTGTATCGCTTTTTGTACATTTCAGCTGTTCAAGCACTGCTTGACACATGCACATGATTTTGAAATACACTTTAGTTCAATGAAAACTAATTTTTTGCGTTTTATCGCTCTAAGTGTACAATGTGTACATTCAATTAATTACTAAACCCTTTCACCGCTTTTAATCAAGCACAAAAAGTCACACGCCAACATTTTGCTGAGAAACTAAAATAATGTAGCAAAGTGAAACGAAACTGTTACCAAAGATTCATTCTGATATGACGCTGTACTGCTCCGTACACTATGCGGTAGCTGATTTTCAAAATTTTACGATAAAGTACAACACCATCTATCTCAGCTGTCAAACTATAGCTCGTTTTTTTTAGCATTAGAAATAACGTAAACAATCTTGATGTGTCTTTTAATTGAAAAACACATTTTAAAAATAAGTTACGGCAAATATGTAACAATTATGAATCTAATACGATCATTTATATTCTTCTGCTTTCATAAGTAATAGTTTTTGATTTTTAAAAAGCGTTTTTCAATTAAAAGACGTGTCAAGATCGCTTACCTTCTTGCAAGTTCTTTCTAATGCTAAAAAAACGAACTATAGGGGTACTATTTGTTTTAGATTTAACATCTTACAATCAATAACTCTCTGTATGCGGCGGTCAAAAGGTTTAAATTAAGTATGTACGTACCTAATTCAATTAAAAAAAAAAGAGTTGTCATAATACTGATCCACGCACACTCCATGATTTTGTACATTTCATATTAATTGGGTAAGTAAATAATTATAATTTTATAAGTCTATAAAAGAGTGATAATCAGAACATGATTTCAAATACACATAATTCTATTATTATTATTAATTTAATATACCTTAGAAATATTTTGTCATGTATGCGCAACATTTTCCATTATTCATAATTTTTAAGTATACCTACATTACCTACTCGTAATGTTCCAATTCGGCGGGGAAGTGCAGTAAAAATTAGGTTAGGTCCACTTGGGCAAGTAAAACAGACCTGCTAGCATGAGTTGCGTTCTCGCGCGCGACTCCATACATCTAGCGTGGCTTCAAGTACGAGTATGGTCTCACGCGCGAGAACGCAACTTATGCTAGACCGCCTGACACTCATTTTGCACGACACAAAGAGAAGTTTGTAAGCGTAAGTCTGTTTGTAAGTGTAAATGTCAGATAATTCCAAAAATCACTTACAATGTCATCATATTGATGTCTATTTTCGGAACCACCCAAACACTTTGCCTTTTATTTCATTTTTACCAGACCGGACCAAGTGGCTACGCAATAGGTAGGAATGAATGTAAAAAATGCAACCTGGTTATATATTTTTACAGATAACAAGAAAAGAAACGCTCACATAGCTGACATAGCGTGTAGAAGGCATTCGTCTCGGTTGACGCCATATCTTCTGTCGCAAGCTTAGCGCGGCGTGCCATATCTTTTGTTTCCTAGCTTTAAGGGCGTGGCACACTACTTCCGATTCGCACATCGCTTTGAAGTTTGAGCAACACAACGCTATGCGCGTAGCGACACCCGCTCGCGCGTCGGAGCGACGTGCGAAGCGGACGCAGTGTGCCATGCCCCTTACGCCCCCTCTTAACTAATCTTAGGTGAACCGTCTTTTCAATAACGTTTACCAATTGTCAGTTAACAGTGTGGTATAACTCTTATTATTAAAACTATAAGCTCGTTTCGAGATTCTATCCTCTATTCAAAATCGCTAACCGGTTCAATATTTTAATAATCGACTCTAAGGCAAGCCAGTAGTCATCATGAATCAGATGTAGCTTGTGGTAGGCACGCGCTAAGGCGCATGAACTGTTTGAATTTTAGTGAATGGTTTCTCGAGACGAGCTCAGTTTAAAATCTAACAGTTCAACATACGGCATCAAGCGGAAACCAAGGCTTTATGTAACTTACAGATTTAGTGCACAATTGTTTTCCATCGTATTTTATCGGAAATGGTTGTATTTGTCATGCTACTTGACTTCAGTACTATTTGTACCGAGACTGACTGAAATAGCATGACACGTTCGTACGTTTCCGTGAAAATACGTACGAAAATAATTGTGCACTACATGAACGATATAGTCGCTCAGCGCTCGCGCCTGGCGCGTTTAGCGCGACTAGTATTAGCGTCGTCATCATCGCGTCGCTTAGCGGGCGCCTGCGGCCGCTGCAACTGACTCTGCGCCGTTAACTGCAGCTGCAACGCATGCGTATTCAAACGTTCCGCTAGTAACAACGGCTGTAGCGCCGCCATCTTGTGACTGTGTAGGGTAACTCGTGGCCGGCTGTTGACGGCCGCGGTCAGCTGCTCCCGGACGGATAGCTCCCCGCTCTCCGAGTTGTTGTTCCATTTGTTCTCCTCCTCTTTGCTTTCTGACTCGGATTTCTCGGAGTCGTCGAGGCTGCATACGATGTGGACCTGGATAGAATGAGAATAATAGCTTATTAGTGTCACGTGTACCTACAGGTTTATAGCAAAAATATTGTCAACGTTTTTAGGCAACATATCTCTGTGTTCAGCTTTCGTTTCGAATGTGGAAGGAATCGATGACGTAGAATGATGATGATGAGAAATCGATGATGTAATTACAGCAGGAGTCAAATTAAAAACAAGTGCGAGTCGGACTCGCGTTCTAAGGGTTCCGTACATTACTCAATTTTTAACAATGTATTTTTTATATGTGAAACGCGAGTGAATTGCCTTTAAAAAAACCCGTAGGGGTCGGATCAAAAACTAAGTAATTAGTCCGACTCACGCTTGACTTCATATTTCTAATAGGTTTTCCTGTCATCTATGAATAAAGACCTTAGTAGTAGTAGTTTCGGAGATAAAGGGGGGAATGGTAATTTTTTGCCTATTTTCTTGAATTATTTCTAAACTGTTTATTTTAAAATTATAAAAAAAAATACAGTTTAGATTCTTATAATGAGCTCTTTCATTTGATATGTAACACAATATAGTTTAAAAAACTTTATTTTTTAATTTTCTCATTTACCCCCCAAAAGTGGCCCCTATATTTAAAATTCATTTGTTTACGTTACATGTCCGTCTTTGGGTCACAATCTTACATATGTGTACCAAATTTCAACTTAATTGGTCTATTAGTTTCGAAGAAAATAGGCTGTGACAGACGGACAGACAGACAGACAGACAGACGCACGAGGGATCCTATAAGGGTTCCGTTTTTTTCCTTTTGAGGTACGGAACCCTAAAAAGGATAATATATAGTACCTGCGCTCGAACTTCCGCGTCGAATTTGGATATGGTGCTGACTAGCGGCTTTGCCCAGCCTATGTGCAGGATGGGCGTCTGGCTACCCTCTTCCCATTTACATATTCCGTCGTAAAATCTGGAAACAAGAAAGAAATTCTATAGGTTGCCTATGTATTAAAAGACAAGCAAACGTGTATACTTCTCCCTTCTACTTGTAACAGTTGCCGAGTAGACCGCCAAAGACGTCAACCTTCGTGCGTTGCCATAAGGTGCGCGAAGACGCTCCGCGCACGTTAGGCTATGGTTAATACTGTTAATAGTAACATTTGTATGGAAATAATCGTGATTGTTACGTAAATCGCAGAGATTAAGTACTTCTTACGCGATTACTAAATAAAGTTTATGTGCAATGGAAAAACTGGCGGGAAAACAGTATTAGAATTAAACTGGAATAAATGTCATATAGTAAGAAAAAGTGACCAAGGCCTCCAGTGCCCCAGGCTGGAATCGAACCAGCGTCCTCTGCTATCGCGGCAGGTGCCTGTGCCATTCGGCCATCGATAGTAGTGTTTCTACTTGAAATAAAAACAAATTAAAATATTTACTGAAAATAATTTGATCTAATACTTTGAATAGTATTAGAATTTTTAGAAGATAAGTACATAACCTAACTGAAATCCTATTATTTTTACGTTTAACTCTAATGTAGTCTGGTAATCTCACCTTAAAAGCGAAGCGAAACATTCCGGATCTTTAAGAATCGAGCGCGCCGAATGTCCAGAGCTTTCAACTTTCATTAACTGTGGTATTAGCTCGTTGGCGATTTCCGAAAATTCCTTGTAGATTTCTTCATCGTCCCGAGAATAGTTGTAACTGCAATAAAACATAATTGATTTTAGACTGAACTGAATTAGTAATCGTAAGTTTGTGTCTCGTTTAGTTGTATATAATTTCACTACACCAAAAAACTTTTTAGAAACCTTAACCTTATTTTTAAAGACCTATCAAATGATGTGTCACATGTTGCTATATACTGAAAACAAAAAACTGGTCAAGTGCGAGTCGGACTCGCGTTTCAAGGGTTCCGTACAACACACAATTTTTAACATTTTTTTTGTACGTGTAACGTGACGTGAGTGAAACGTCTTGAAAAACCCGAATGAGTCAATCAAGTTTTCAACACATGTAATATGAAGTTTTCTGGCGTGGTGGCTTATATCTCTGCAAATATGCAAAGTAGCTGAGATAGGAAATTAAATGCCGAATGGAAATGGAAATGGAAATTAAATAAGTTATTTTATATTCGATATGTTACACATAGATAGTTTCTTTGAAATAAATACGATTTCAATGGAAAAAAAAATGCCGAACAATAGTACAAGTGTCTAAATGCGAAGACTGAAGACCGAGCTCCGCCAGGCGTGCTCACTCCGCGATTTCGTCGCTTTGCTACAGGTAGCTAAAAGTACATCCGTTCGACCCCAATTTTGGGGTTTGCCATATGCCGCGCTTCCTACAACTTCCGCAAGTGTTTTAAAAGCGAAGGCCGAAGAGAGATAATACCTACAAGGTGGCCAAAAAATACGCACATTCCCGTAGCCAGGGAGGTTTTGGGATTATACCTACTGAGCAACATTTACTATGGGACCCGAAATCGCGAAAAAAAATGTATCCTCCCATAGAAAACGGACCAGCCAAAACGTATGAAACAGCCAAATTTTTCTTCGCGATTTCGGGGTTGCACGTCGGCAACGGGAATACACTTAGTTTATTTTTTGGCCACCCTGTATAGTGCTTTTTAAAACACGTGACAATACCTAGTAACCTAATCAATCAGTACTACAAGTACCATTGCGGCTGTGTGCCAGATACAGCCTAGTCGCATTTTTTTATCTACAGTCCAACTCACGCTTGAAGCTAAAGGCACACCTTTTCGAGACGCTTCGGGTCTTCGGCCTTATGCGGATATCGGCCTAGGGCCTTCGCAATAGCTGTCTACATCATGTTTCACTTAAAGTATTGCGGCTGTGTCCCTAAAAAAACCTAAACCGCATTTTTGTTTTTAAATCCGACTCACGCTTGACTCTAGATTTCTAATAAGTTTTCCTGTCATCTTTAGGTAAAGCACTATTTTGTGTATTTTTTTCAGAATTTTAGACTTAGTAGTTTCGGAGATAGAGGGGGGGGAATGGTCATTTTTTGTCTATTTTCTTGAATAACTTCTAAAATTTTTATCGTAAATTTATAAAAAAAATATATTTGAGATTCTCACAATGAGCTCTTTCGTTTGATATGTAACACGACATAGTTTGCAAAACTTTGATTTTTAATTTTATGGTTTACCCCCCAAAAGTAGCCCCTATGTTTAAAATTCATTTGTTGACGTTACATATCCGTTTTTGGGTCACAGACTTACATATGTGTACGAAATTTCAACTTAATTGGTCCAGTAGTTTCGGAGCAAATTGGCTGTGACAGACGGACGGACAGACAGACGCACGAGTGATCCTATAAGAGTTCCGTTTTTTCCTTTTGAGGTACGGAACCCTAAAAAATCACTTTTAGTCACATTTTATGAAGGATAATTATTCAAGTTGTGCATTTTCGCTTAAATGTGTACCATTTACTTTTTTTCGAAAATCCATCACGTTTTGACTTATTTCTACTCAGAAATAGGAGCACAATCGATTTAAAAAGAAAAAAAAATGTATCCCAAAAAAATTATAACGCATTGTCACATACATTTGGTATGAACCGTTACGAAACTGACACCCAAAATATGTATGTAAAACTTGGGACCCTTTTTTTCCTTATCTCATTCAATAGTACTAGTCATTCTGAGTCTGAATAACCCAAAAGTTGGTACCATTTTTTCTTAAAACCCCCATATTTAGCAGTGCCCCCATCCATGGAACATTCATTGAAGGTGACCAATCTTATTTTACAGATATTAAACAAAAAGCAGGCCCAATACGTATCTTTGACGCGCTGCCACTGGTATATACTCATACATACATATAATATGCACCACATATGAGTCACTTCATATCAATATGTTATATTGAAATTTAAACTGTCATGATCATGAGTTAAACAGTAAAATTAGCTTAATGACAATAATGACTCATATATTGCTACATATTTTCTATTCAACTTTAACATAAAACCTTATCTATCATACTGTACAAGCGATCATAAAAGTATTAAAGGTACATACTGTCGAATGACGTCACCCGCACACGCCCAAGCATGAAACGCTTCCTTGTACATCTTATGCCGATGGTAATACCCTCCTTGAAACGTGTACGGGTACACATGCCGGTCCTCATAGTGTGTTCTTGAGGAACGGATTGCTTGGGTGTATAAGGCAGCTGAGTCCGGTCTAGAGGCACTTTTGGAGGTGTCTTCGGGAAGTGTGTTTTCTGACTGATCAGAGCAGTTTGATAGTTTCATGTACTCGTCTAGGTCACCGAGGTTACCCAGCGCCATTGGGTACATGTCGAGGCATCCTGTAACGTGATGAAAATCATGCGGCAAATGATATAGTTTTTTTTTTTTTACTAGCCCCAGGAATGTGATTTTATCCCAATTGTCTAGAAATTAACTAATGAAAGTTAGGATCAGCATCTTTATATGGAAATTTTATGAATAAAAATGTACTTTCTTTTCTTGTTTCAGCAAGTTTTCATAGAGATCAATGTGGTTAATTTTGCATCCAATTCAAATTGCTCCAATGGCGTCAATTCCTCATATGACTTATCATTTCTAAGTTCTCATTTTTTGCAATTAGTCTGTAGGCCAAGCACATGATTGGCGCGACAGCAGTGTTGGCCGAAACGTTAATGCAATTGAAAATGTTGGCCATTAACCATTATAAATTGAATCGTAAACTGTAATAGTCCCTTACGGTTTAAGGTTCAATTTATAATGATAGACTACCTGTCTTTTTGTAACTGTATTAATTACTGTCGCAAGATACTGTCACGCCAATCATGTGCTAGCCTGGCTGGTAAGAGTGATAAGCTAACACCTATCAGCTTATTGGTAAAATTATTACTATGGAGTACTTTATGTATAATCCCTAGTGATCATTATCATCTTCATTTCACCTCTAGTACTGCTTCAATGTGGAAGTCTATTGAGTCCAGCAGTGGACTGTGGGGATGGAAGAAACCCACATCCTGCAGGTCCTTACAATACAGCCCTATCCAAATCATCCAACCACCTTGTTGGTGGTGGGGGATTCCTAGTATAAATAATTAAATATCAGGGGACATGTTACACAGATCAACCTAGCCCCAAACTAAGCTAAGCTTGTACTATGGATGCTAGGCACCAATATACATACTTATATAAATAAATACCATATTTATATTCATAGACATCACCCATGACTTAGGAACAAATATTTGTGTTCACCGCACAAATAAATGTTCTTACCGGGATTCAAACCCAGGACCATCAGCTTCATAGGCAGAATAACTACCCACTAGGTCAGACCAGTCGCCAAAATAAACAAACCATTTTCATAAAGAAGCCACAGTAGCCTGTGCTGCATTTGTGCCACTTCATGAACATCTATAGTCGGGGTGAGAGTGATGTTGATGGAAGACACCAGCGCCGCCAGCTCCATCAGCCGCGTGCACACCACGGGCTTGCCCGCTACGTACAGCCAGGAACGGGCCAGCATTCCTTCCTCTACGGACCGGCCTCTTTTGTCTTCATTGCCTTTTCCGTGCCATGTCACCTTATAAAAAGTTGGATTATGAGTAAAAAGGTAACTGTTTTTGATTCAAAGAAAAAACAAGAGCCTCATAGCCTTCTCTTGCCATGCCATGAAGATATTCAACATTTTCTACACAGGCTCTTACTTTCATAGCTCATATTGTATTGTGCCACTAACATAGATATTAAGATACACTATAACTAACATACTATGGATCATTCTTGGTCTGAAATAAATGATTTATTACTATTATTTACAGTAAACTTTCATTCAATTATTTTCAATACCTTGCCCACTTAGCTTAGAACTTCTTGATTAAGAAGCTTGATAAAGCAAATTGTAAATAGGCAAGATCCCACTAAGCTTACACCTTCTACTGCTCATTGAATAGTTTGGAAACAAGGCTCACCTCTGCTGTTTCAGTCCCCTCCTTCCCAAACACGACCCAAGCATGATCCTCAGACAGCGCAAGGTGCACATCCCTCTTGCCAAGCACTTGGCATCCCGCGGTGACGGCAAAAGCCACGCCGAAGCAGTCAAGCTTGTTCCCAGTGAGGAAGCTGTAGATGGACTGTAGGTGCGCGCGGTCCTTGTAGTAGCTGCGCGTCAGCGAGTTCCACACCACGTCGGCTACCCGCTTCACCAGCTCGCGGGTCGCGTACTCGCCGGCCAGCAGCTTCGCGTCCACGCCGCTGCGCATCAAAGACACGAACCGCTCGTGCAGATCTTTCACTTCCTCCCATTCTACGCATGGAAACTTAATCTTTGCAAGCTTATTTGTCAACACGTTAATTATGTTTACATCTTTATCGCAGTTCTTAACATTAGTTAAGTTATTCTCGACTGCACCGACGATGATAGAAAATAGAGCCAAATCAGGCTCATTGTCACTGCGTAGTTGTTCTTCAAACAATTCGTATACTTTCTGTATACTGTCGATGGGAAATACTTTTTTATATTGTGATAATTCGGACATTATTGCTTCGCATTATATTACACTGTTAAAACAAACGTTTTTGATTGAAATAAATAAACAACCAAATGAAACACCGGCTTGCATTCACTCTACAGATTAAATACTTAATTGCAATGGTATTGTATGCACTTGCATCTATATTTGTAGTCAACAAGAGTACATTGCTTTGCCTAAGATATGTTGGTAGTAGTGAACCACGTAATAATTTTGTCAGGTGTCAATAATGAAACCGCAGAGTATAAACTCTGCTTAACTAAGGCTAATCACAAACGCATAGAATTTTCATTCAGCTTCCGTACGGAATGACAGGAGGAAACGGGACGTCGCTCTATACATACATAGCGCTATCTCGCTTGCAGATGTCATTCGTCATTCCGTACGGAAAATTCCATGCGTCTGTGGCCAGCCTTAATATGACATATGTCAATGTGATGTCAATCAAAGTTTATTTACTTTACGTAGCAATTTAGTAATACTGTGCAAAATACATATTAAAATTCAAATTCTAATTAAAAACATACTTTATTAATTGATTCTAATCCTTCTTAGGCTACGCGTAAAGTGCATTCAATGAACACAAGAATATCCATCAGGTACCACTTGCTTTAACAATGAACAACGTCCTACATGAAAAGCAAAATAATCGCTACCGTAAAAAGTACAAATTTATGAAAAGAAGAATTAAGAGCTTGATACTAGTAAGTACTGCATTATGTATCTTATAATATACATACTACTGAATGTTTAAATCTTTTAAAGAGCGGGTCCACACAGGACGAGCCGCCTCGCGAATCAGTTCTGTCCATGTAGACCATGTGCGCTCGCGGCCACAATGTCTCGGGCGAGGCACGTCTCCTCCGACCGAGCATATTCGCATGGAAATTTCCTCAGGAGGCAGCTTGTTCTGTGTGGACCCGTTTAATAGAAATTAAGAATCATTGCCTTATTAAACTTGTTAATGTGTAACAAACAATTCCAGGAAAATGCTGCACTTTGTGATGAAGTTGCAAAAATTCAAGAGAGTATAATAATTGTAAAGGATGAGAGAAAGTTTCTGTTGCGGAAGCTACTGGAATATCTCAATGAAGCTGAATTCTCACAACAAAATTACAGGCACGATACAACCACTATGGCTAATGGACCCAGCACAAAACTTAAGAAGAGAAAGAGTTTAGAAGAAAATGGTAGAAGCATTTCTTTATCTTAACAGCCTTGTGCCTACATCTTGAACTTTTTGATCTTGTCTAGCCTCTATAATAAAGCAAAAGAAAGAGATGCTAAATGAACTAAAGCAGAATTATGATAAACAATATGATTGTAAGTTATTTTAGTGATGTTCCGATTAAAACTAGTTCAGGGTAAGGTAACTTGCTCTACTGTTACCTCCCTAATTTTATCAAGCACCGAAATCAGATAGGGCACATTATGGTAGTTACATTTAGTTCATAACTAGACCTACATTAGTTTATTGAACTTTATATTCTACTGTATTGGGTTGAGAGTGAAAGTGATTGTAACAGTGAAATAAAATAACTATATCCCTAGGGATATAACTATAATTGAACTTACCAAGTAAAGCCATATATATTTCAGTTACAATTACAGATGTGCATCATGTGCATATAGAAAGTATCACAAAATTATCTTTCATAGGAAAGGTAACTTTCATTGTGAAGATGGAAAATTTCATTCCCCATACAAAAATGTGAAGTTTCTGAAATTATTCAATACAATTGTAATTTCAAATTTGTAAACTTTTCGATGACACATCCATACTTACAATTGGTTAGTCCAACATTGGTATTATATTGTTTAGTTCTCTCTGTATATGTTATAGTAATAATTGACCTTTTGATGTCATTTGCTATATGTATATGTACCTACCTGCCCCATGACCTGTGGGCACAACCACAACCACTCAACATGTGTAGGGCATCTTTGCATTGAAAGGTTTTTGAATTGTTTTGTGATGTGTTACGCTCAGTGTTTGTGAATAGTAAAGTTGTAAACATTTCTTTTAGTAAAAATTGACTTGTTACAGGAAGTCTGTTAATGGAGAGTAATATGTTAAATAATAATAATAACAGAATACAGAGTTTGGTTCTTTATTCACCACGGACTTAAGAATATAATCACATAAAAACTTCAACACATTATCTCTTAGCTCAACATATACATAATCATAAATATTAAAATCATCCTAATGAGTCAAGTCCAGGTCCATCACTAATGGGTTAAAGCCATCAGAACGGGGGCAAATTACATTATAATAGTGTCAAACACTGACATTAAGTATTAAATTTATAACATAGTTTGCACCCATGATATTGTACAAGCAACACTTCACATTGTTAACTACTATCATCGTCTTCCTCTTCATCATCATTAAATGACAGCAATTGGCTTTGCTTTTTTTGTGAGTTCTTGCTTGGCGCTTTTCCTTTTTTGTCATTTTCAGCTTTCTTTGACTTAGGTTTAAAAATAACCCGTTGACTAAGGTCTGCTTTAGTTTCTTCCGCTTCTTTCTCTAACCGTTTTCTCTCCACCTCTGCCTCCTCGGCAGTGAGGTCTCCCGGTTTCAAAACTACCACTTGCGGCTCTTCGCTTTCTGTATCGTCCACAAAATCTTCCTCGGCATTCTCAAGCGGGTCGAATTTCCGATTTCTGTCATCATATCCAGCTTGTCTCTTTATAACTTTAAGGAACTCTGGGTCCTCTGGTTTGATGTAATTTACGTTCCTTTTTCTATTAGCCATAATGCTGACTGGCAGTTAATAACAACTCTATGTCTGGTACCTATAATAAGGTACATTCAATACTAATGATTTATACATTTGTTAGAACAAAAAACATCATAATTTAGACTGAAACTTTAAAATAAATCAATCCAGCAATGGAGATACTATAAAGATAACCTCGGACCAAGCTTCGCTTCGCAAGCAAATCTTTTTTTTTAATAATTCGTCAAAAATTTGCCACAGATATGAATATGAGAGGTGCATAGAGAGGTGACATTTTCTGAACAATGTGAGAATGTTCAGGGGTATAAACATAAAAATCTACATAAAACCGCACTCACACGAGAGCATTATTTACATGAATCTAGGATATGGCACATGAATCTAGTCAATCTAGTTTAAACTGGATTGGGCATGAGTGGCGGGGATAACTGACAGAACAGGATAGTCTTACGCTTCGAGCAACACCGGCTTCCGACACGTCGGAAGGGAGGGGCCCAAGCGATATCTCGCCGTACAAATCTTTCTGCCATTTTTCGCGGGGGGAAAGGTGCACACAGTCGCATTTCTCACACACTTACATACAAAATCCAATCTGTAATGACGACACAAATACATAGAAAATGACACACGTCAAAGACAAATCTTGCAGACCTCGATCTCTTTTTGTGTACGGACGAGTGACTAGTGTCACAACACGCACACTGACATATTTTAATTGAAGCATGTCATTGTATTCTGAGAGATGAGAAGTCGGATTTGTCGCTCGACCGATCCGCAATTTGTACTGAGCGAGCAAAATCGATAAATCCAACAATTACTTGAGACTAAAATATAATAATTGTATTTAAATGTAATTTAACGTATGATATGTAAAAAAAATATTACATGTGAAATGTAACACTTTCTTTTTGTAAATTTGATGTCCCCGACCTCTTTTTATAACAAAAAACCGAGCAAACAGGCATTTTTGTGCAGCAGTGTTCACGCGCGCGTCTGGACTCGGTCTAGTGAAAAATCCAAGTGCAACTAGTTTTATTACCCGCGCTAGATTAGATTGACGCGCTAATCTTGTACCTCGGCAGAGGGGAAATAGTGCGAATGCCGCCTCCCTTCCGTGTTGCTCGAAGGTCTTACGTATCTTTCAGTAGGAGTAGAAGCGAAAGCGCTATTATTGTTTGTCCTTGTCACAGTCTCACATATTTTTTGTTCCCCACCGTAAATTTAGTATGGATTATGGTGGGCAACAAATAAATCCGACCAATCATAGTGTCGCATTGCGTATGTTTTGTCTCTCACGGAGGCACGCGTATACCACTTCTATAGGATCCTACCTTCTATGACTTTTTTTTATATAATAAGCCCCCTCCAGACTATGCGCGTGAATCGCGGGCGAAGCCGCGAACGCGAGTGTGGAGTCTAGTTCGCTGATATGCGAAATCGACTCCAGACTCGCGTTCGCGGCTTCGCGCCGCGATTCGCGCACGAGTGTGGAGCGGGCTATATACTCGGGCAAACATGGGGCAAACCCATTTTGTTAGTAGAAAAACGCGCGAATTTCAAATGATGACTCAGTTTTTGGAAACTTAAATGCGAGGTCTGCAGCTCACAGATTTATTAGTTTAGGTTCTGAATAAAGAATACATGGGCTATATCGTCCAATTTTTTATTTAGTGCAAATCGCCACACTGTGATTGTAACATCCAAAATTGTCCCAAAAAATTACATAACATTTTCATTTTTTGTACAAAAATATTTTTATTGTATGGAAAGGTATAATAACTATTTCGATAATGAATTCCTCGTCCATAAATTATACAAAAATGATATATAACTTGCTCTAGTTGCTAAGACTAGGAAGGAATATAGCATAGATTGGACCTCGGGAGCCGACCCTCCCTTTTTGGGGGGTCTGCATGGTACGATCTCCCGGGCCCCGGCTACCGGGGCAAATCAGCTTTGTTCAAGCAGCTTTGCTTGAGACTAAAGCGCATGAGAAATGACCTTACTCAACCTACTAAGAGTAGTAAGTACTTCACCCATCCAGAGACTAACCACAACCGACGTAACTGGTGCCGGATGCTATGGGCGCTTTCATACTACATCAGTGGGCCATTTTATAAAGCTACAAGTTACAATTTACAAGCCGAAGTCTCTTTCTAACCCTATGTGTTAGAACGAGACTTCCGCTTGTAAATTGTAACTTGTAGCTTTATAAAATAGGCCACATGGGTCGGCAAACTATTTATTAAGAATACAAAAGAATCAGCTACATCAAGAATCTGTAAATATCCCCAGTTAGAGTCTGTGCGGAAAGAGAAGAGTCGTGGAATTTAAGGGAACCCCAAAGTTGCTAACACACTATCGCACCGCACCAAGGTCATTGTGGGACGCACCCATAAGTAAAAGGGAGAAAGCGATATCTCTTTCTCCCTCTTACTTATGGGTGCGTCCCACAATGACCTTGGTGCGGTGCGGTAGTGTGTTAGCTACTTTACATTTCACGACTCTTCTTTCCGCACAGAGCGGCTACCGCGAAAACCGAAATTCGCAAATTGCGGGGATCTTTCTCTTTTACTCTAATGAAGGCGTAATTAGAGTGACAGAGAAAAATCCCCGCAATTTGCGAACTTCGATTTTCGCGGTTATAGCCCTGATTATACTAAAGAGCCATATAATAATATGTATAATATAAACTTTCAGATTTAAAGAACTAGAGGAACTTGCCGACCCCTGGCATACTTTATGAACACAAACTACAGAAGATGTATTAAAATGTACCTACTTATAATTGAATATTTGTCTGAATAAGTATCAGAGCCACAATAAGCAGAGAGCAAGTGACAATTTTAGGAGTCGTAAAATACCTAGAATAATGTTTCGTTTTTAATAATTAACAATAAATTTTTGTTTAATCCATTCGCTGTACGGAAATTGCGATCGATATTCGCATTGTTGCGGATACGGGACACGTCATGTATTTGTCTAAATAGAAAAGTGACGTAACCCCGTAATGCTTATTTCGAACATTCGACTATGTACAATATAAGTGGTATTTATTTACCACCATCGGGATATTTTTTTGGTTTTACTTCGCTAAACATGCGTGAAATATCAGCCTCCTTGAGTAAGAATGATGAAAATAACATTATTGTTTTCAAATATACAGTTTTGGCGCTAAGTAGCGATATTAAGCGATTCTATAGCGACACTGATGGTCTAAAAATTACAAGTAAAGCCACGTCACACGGCACCAAATTTTACTTTTGTTTCTGTTTATTATTTGATAGTAAATCAAAATTATTAGGTTTTTTTATATGTTTTAGTATATATTCAAAATGCATTAATATGATATTACTTCGATTTCGTTTTTAGCGAGTGTATTACAAGTAGACAATTACCATAGACAAAAATATTGCGACATGTAAGTACGCTTTTTCAAGCTTCATGAAAACAACGGACTATGAAGTGTGTATGGAAGTGCGTTAGACTGATTGCGC
The DNA here is from genome assembly GCF_963556715.1 of Cydia fagiglandana. Taxonomy (NCBI): domain Eukaryota; kingdom Metazoa; phylum Arthropoda; class Insecta; order Lepidoptera; family Tortricidae; genus Cydia; species Cydia fagiglandana. Next base: position 4,000,301 of record NC_085932.1, on the reverse strand, counting down.
CGCAAATTACTTTCTAGGTAAGGTTTGTACGATTATACTTTTATCAAATATTTAATAAGTTTACGGGAAACTATTTTCGCCCGCACCCGAAATACTGATATATACTTTTCAGAAGTAGTTTGTTGTATGACATACAGGGTGTGTGCTCCTTATTTTCTAATTTTACTGCAAAACAGTTATTGCAAGATATCTAAGCGTAATGTTAAGTTCGGTTTGTGTATTTCTTAGCAGTATTGCTGTCGGTAATATACGAAAACACATATATAACGTATCATTAAAGTATTGGTAGTGAAATGAGGTTATAAGATTTTGTTCTCTAAAATTCTGCTTTTATGTATTTCAGTGTGGCACGAGGTGAGGAATGAATGTGAATAAATCAGCCTGATTTGGTTATTAATAAGAGAAACGAAGACAAAACATTTTTTTTTGAAGATCACAATGACAACTTTAGAGCAACAAGCTTCCAAACTTTTGGATTTTAACCAAAAGTTAGACATTACTTTACTGGATAATATTGTGGGATGCCTCTACTCGACCGTAGGAGAGCAGCAACGCATCGCGCAAGACATTCTTACCACACTTAAAGAACACCCCGATGCCTGGACTCGGGTTGATACAATTCTGGAATTCTCACAGAATCAGGAAACAAAGTACTATGCTTTACAAATATTAGAACAAGTGATACAGACGAGATGGAAAGTTCTCCCGAGAAATCAATGTGAAGGAATAAAAAAGTACATTGTGGGTCTCATCATAAAGAACTCATCCGATCCTATCACTATGGAAAGCAACAAAGTATTTTTGAAGAAGCTTAATTTGATTCTGATTCAAGTTTTGAAAAGAGAATGGCCTCACAACTGGGAAACATTCATTAGTGATATTGTGGGTGCCTCGAAGACCAACGAAAGCCTTTGCCAAAACAACATGGTGATCCTCAAGCTCTTAAGTGAGGAAGTTTTTGTGTTCAGTACCGGCCAGCTCACTCAAACCAAAACAAAACATCTGAAAGATACCATGTGTTCTGAATTTAGCCAAATATTCCAACTCTGTCAATTTGTACTTGAGAATTCACAAAATGCCCCACTTGTGGAAGCTACGCTTCACACTCTATTAAGATTTTTGAATTGGATCCCATTAGGCTATATTTTTGAGATGAAACTCATAAGCACACTAATATTTAAGTTCCTCAGTGTGCCGCTGTTCAGAAATGTGACTCTGAGTTGCTTGACTGAGATCGCAGGTGTGACTGTTAGCAACTACGAAGATCAGTTTGTTGCCCTTTTAGTGCAGACTATGGACCAGCTGGAGGGGATGCTGCCACTCACCACTAACATCCGTGATGCATATGCTACTGGACGTGACCAAGAACAAGTGTTCATACAAAATCTTGCACTGTTCCTTTGTACCTACTTGAAGGAGCATTGTCAACTTATTGAAAGAAGAGGATTGACCAATACGTTGATGAATGCATTGCGCTATCTTGTGTTGATTTCAGAAGTGGAAGAAGTAGAAATTTTCAAGATCTGTCTGGAATTTTGGAATTCTTTAGCTGCTGATTTGTACAAAATTGCCCCTTGTTCTCAATCATCAAATCTAGTTCTGGGCAAAAGTATGGGCAGGAAAGCTCTCTATGCTGATGTACTGAGCAGCGTGCGCTACATCATGATCTCGAGGATGGCCAAGCCTGAGGAGGTGCTAGTGGTTGAGAATGAAAATGGTGAAGTAGTGCGGGAATTTATGAAGGATACAGATTCTATCAATTTATATAAAAATATGAGAGAAACACTAGTGTACCTTACCCATTTGGACTACCAAGATACAGAACGGATTATGACAGAGAAATTGCAGGCTCAAGTGCATGGCTCTGAGTGGTCTTGGAAGAACCTGAATACATTGTGCTGGGCCATTGGCTCCACATCTGGTGCAATGATGGAAGAGGATGAGAAGCGGTTTTTGGTAGTGGTGATTAAAGAATTATTGGGTTTGTGCGAGCAGAAAAAGGGCAAAGACAATAAGGCTATAATTGCTAGCAACATCATGTATGTTGTGGGACAGTACCCGCGCTTCCTCAGGGCTCACTGGAAGTTCCTGAAAACTGTTGTAAATAAACTTTTTGAATTCATGCACGAAACTCACGACGGCGTACAGGATATGGCTTGTGATACGTTTATTAAAATTGCGTTGAAATGTCGGCGCCACTTTGTCACCACACAGGTTGGCGAAGCATGCCCATTTATTGAGGAGATTTTGAGCACTATCAGTTCCATCATCTGTGACTTGCAAACTCTTCAAGTTCACACTTTCTATGAGGCTGTCGGATACATGATTAGCGCACAAGTGGACCAAGTTGCCCAGGAGCAATTGATTGAAAAGTACATGTCTCTGCCCAACCAGGTGTGGGATGATATAATTTCGCAGGCATCCCATAATGTGGATATTTTGAAAGACCCTGAGGCTGTCAAACAGTTGGTCAGCATCCTTAAAACGAACGTGCGCGCATGTCGCGCTCTCGGGCATCCATATGTCGTGCAACTCGGCCGAATATATCTTGACATGCTGAACGTCTACAAAGTTATGTCGGAAAACATAAGTCAAGCGATTGCACTGAATGGTGTCGCCGTCACGAAGCAGCCTCTTATTAAAAACATGAGAATTATCAAAAAGGAAACACTGAAGCTCATCTCTGGCTGGGTTTCACGCTCCACGGACAATAGCATGGTACTGGAGAACTTCATTCCGCCCCTTCTAGACGCCGTTCTACTAGACTACCAGAGAACCGCAGTTCCCGACGCGAGAGAACCCGAAGTATTATCGTGCATGGCAGCCATAGTGTATAAGCTGGGAGGCCACATCACATCAGAGGTTCCGAAAATATTTGACGCAGTTTTCGAATGCACCTTGGAGATGATAAACAAGGACTTCGAGGAATACCCGGATCACCGGACAGAGTTCTTCTTGCTGCTACAGGCTGTGAACACAAACTGTTTCAAGGCATTCCTGAGTATACCGCCGGCGCAGTTCAAACTAGTATTGGATTCTATTATATGGGCGTTCAAGCACACGATGCGTAACGTGGCCGACACGGGGCTGCAGATCCTGCACCGGCTGCTGCAGAACGTGGAGCAGCACCCGCAGGCGGCGCAGAGCTTCTACCAGACGTACCTGTGCGACATCCTGGAGCACGTGTTCAGCGTGGTGACGGACACGTCGCACGGCGCGGGCCTCACCATGCACGCGACCATCCTGGCGTACATCTTCTCGCTGGTGGAGGCGGGCCGCGTCACGGTGCCGCTCGGCCCGACGCCTGACAACGTCCTCTACATACAGGTGAGCAGTCACTGCAGTTTGCCACTTAACTCAGTCAGACAGTGGGGGGTAATGAAGCATTTGAGCAACTTAATTTGAGACTAAAATGTATATTTTTTATCAGTTGCACACACCTTCAAACCCTCCCACCCCTTCACACATAGTAACCATAATAACTACTCACCTAAAGACTGAATTATGCAATAGACCTTTAAATACCGTAATACATAACACATATTGTAAAAGTTGAATACCCAGTGTAAAATAGTTGTCGGGCCTTATTTCTCCTTAACCCTTTGAACGCCATGCCTATCGTGCGCCGCGCTTCATCTAAAACGTCGGAATGCCCGAAGGTTGATATTGGGCGCGGGGGTCGGTGGACGTCTTTGGGGGCTGAAGGGTTTAAGTATCCTATTTACTTTGTGTCCGGGTTTTGTGGGACGCATTACTTATCTGCCAAGTGGCATCATGTCGTATCATAGCATGTAAAGGGCCTATAAATCTCACAATTTTCACATACGCTTTTTAGTTCTGTCTTAATATGGCTACAGACAATAGGTACTAAACCACGTAGTCCACGTACTTACAACACAACCAACATATACCTAATACTAAACGGTATTCATTTATTCAATTGTTCAGGTGATGCAGGATCATCTCGAATTGATGATTCTGCATCAACTGCATATTTCCGTTAGTTAGTAGACAAATCCTTTTGCATTTTTGTATTGAGAAATAAACTTTTAAAAATTATACAGGGTACCTAATATTTCAACGACTCATTACACACCACAAGATGAATATGTAGGTATACCCTGAAATAGCGCAAAATGTGCATACATACACATTATGACTGATTAGAACTAATTAATTAATTTTACTATGTTTACTATCCTACCGAAAAATATTAGGGAAAATAACACAATGTTTACCCATGTACGAATAATATTATCATTTGTTTTCAGGACTATGTGGCGAACCTCTTGAAAACTGCATTTTCTCATTTGACGGACAATCAAATAAAGATCACCGTGCAAGGGCTGTTCAACCTGGACCAGGATATTCCAGCCTTCAAGGACCACTTGAGAGACTTCTTAGTTCAGATAAGAGTAGGTTTCTTTCATTATCACTGTGTGGTGTATTTTTTTAGGTGATACATGGAGGCACCCGAAAGATTATAAGTGTATTCCTGATCATATTTAAAGACTAATTGTCCTATAAACTTTTCTGGAATTAGTTTCATAGTTAATACCAATTTACACAAAAAAACATTTTTACCCATACCACAGAATCCTATACCACGAGTCACTGTCAGTGTCAACACTACGACACAACGACATATTATGCTCTAACGTCTGCGTAATTTACTTTCATGATTTAGGTATTATGATTATGACACGGCGTCGATTTCAAGTTAGGGCATTATAGGAATGTGGTATTTCGAGAAAAAAAAATATCGTTCTGATATGTATTCACAAATCTTGACACTATTCCGTTTTGAGATCTAGAAATTTTGGTGAATGGGTAAAAGAAAATTAAGTTGCAATGAAACCAAAGCCCACGCATAACCTCCTATGGCGTTATTCATAAACGCGTCACTGGCCTGAATTAGTTATGAGTCGTTTGCCTTTATCTGTCATTTTGACTTATATTATGTATTTGTAAGAAAGGGATAAAAAGTAATTAAATTAAATAAGGCCCGTAAAATTTTATGAACAAGAGGGTTAACGCTCGTATCATCTGATTGCAGGAATACACGGGTGAGGACGACAGCGACCTGTACCTGGAGGAGCGGCTGTTCGCGCTGCGGCAGGCGCAGGAGGAGAAGCGGCGCGTGCAGCTCTCCGTGCCCGGCATGCTCAACCCGCACGAGCTGCCCGAGGAGATGCAGGACTAGGCGAGGTCAGCCCACCGGGGCGAGCTGTGAGTAGCGATGGCCGAGTTTTTACATGGCCGTGTTTGAACAAGGAAAACGTACTCAGAAACACCCTTCAGAAAAAAACGGCGCGAATTTAAATTTTCTACAGGAAGTCAAGCCTTGGCGCCTACATTTTTTATTTTTGCCGCCTTTTCCTACTGACAAACTGGGTGTGCCAGAGTATAGTTTGGCCAGGGTCTGTCTCCTTTCAAGCATAATAAGTTTATGGAATGCAAAGTTATCTTAAGCCGCGTTTACACTTAGTGTTCTGAACAGTTCTGAGCGAGCAATCGTTCGTTCGTTTGGTAAATGAAACACATGCTCAATTAGTGAGTGGGAAGAGCAAACACTTGCTCAAAACAAAATGTTTGCTCAGAACACTAAGTGACAACGCGGCTTTTTAGACGGACTAGTAGGGTAATAATGTATCAGCGTATCACAGGCACATCTGAAAATCATAACTGAATACTTTGCCTCTGATTATTTTCTACGGTCACGCATAATTGTCAAATATAACTGATAGATTACAGACGATTTTTTAGTTATATTTGACAGATTTCCTTGACCATAGACAATAATTTGCGCCAATACACTTCAGTGTTGAATTTCGGATGTGTGTGCGAAGACCCTAATGTATGCATAATTTGTGTTCGCACGGGACTTTCATCTACAAGTACGTTTTAGAAAATGGCCGATCGCTACTCGCTTTAACGTCGCTGATCAGACAGCCGCCCTAATCTCTTTTTGTAACTTTCAGATACTAAAATGACGTCGCGTTGCTTATTTATGACTTTAAATCGGGGGATACAACGAATTAACTGCGGAACTTAAAATTTACTAACTTATTCGTTTTAGGGGATATTTGTCATATTTGTAGGTGTAATTGGTATATAAAATTCTTTAGTCAAACTGACTTACTTGACTATGATAGATCTTAGTTGCATTATGGTTAAGAATGGTGAGTTAACTATGTCAACAATCTGTACATTGTTATATCTTATTTTTTTATTTCACTGTACTACGCTAAGTTTGCCGCCTTGTGGGTTTCTTTCTTTCTTCATAAGTCATATCCAACTGTCATTTTAGTATCTGGAAAATAATAACTGAGACGAGACACTTGTTTGACCGAGGAATCGAATATTCTCGATTACTCTTAAGAGTCTCTTAAGGCTGCCCATTAGGATAAACTCCTAGCTACGCCGAAGACTAGTAACAGTTCACTAAAATACGCTACAACCACTTGACACTAGGAATGGTGTTTTCGCAGAAAACGGTCTACAACGACTAAGTCAATATTTAGAACTGTTTGCACGACCGATAATCTATAAACAAAGTTTTTTACCCACTTTGACTTGAACAGTTCATGTTGCTATTGGTTTTACATACAATTCAAATTAAAACCACAACTTCAATTATAGAGCCATGGTCAAGAAACTATGATTTAATCCGACTTTGCATGGTGTATGTCTCTTTAATCGATTTAACTTGTTTAACCATCGTTGTAGTTAGAAATCTTTGAAATCTCGAAATAAACGAAAAAGAAAAACATCGTTTTTAAACTAAATTCAAAATTACTTGTATATAAAGCCAGATCAGTGTGGTTTCGTATTAGTGTAAGGGCGCTGTGACGTAATAATTATAATATAGATCAGGATTTTGTACGGCTTATGTAATAGTATTTTTATATTTTTGGACACAATGTTAACAACCTGTTGTTATAGCAACCCAACTCTGTGATTTTTTAAGGCATTGTTTACCAATTGTGTGCGATCCACTACAAAATACGCATATCCCGGAGAAGATAACTCCTTAATTCCGGTTCCTTAGTGATGACCCAATGCCACGGAATTCAGAGAAAAATGTCTATGGTCACGGAAAATCTATCAGACAAAATTAGCAGAATTTAAAGAGCTGACGGAAAGGATTCTATTAGATCGGCCAGAACCATAGACATTCCATTCTGAATTCCCTCACGTTTGTGGTAAGCAGTTGATTCGCTTGCGCTCCGTCTAATTGGAATTAACAACCTAACGTATCATGAGTAAGCACATTCTGCTTCGACTTATGGGTTTAAAAGCGAATTAGACCATTTCGTACCACTGGCTCACCGCCAATGGTATAAATGTGGTTCTTTCTGTAAATGTGGCATTCTAGGTAATATTGCCCATCAGGACAACTTGTATATTTGACGCAGACCAAGGCTAATCGCATAGAAAGCATTGCCTTAGATAAAACCAGAGAAGACAGCTTGTACTTAGTGGTTCACTAGTTAGGGGGAGTCACGTGCATCGTAGTTGGCGAGCCTAGTTTACGCTTTTCAACTATTATTTGTAGCATTTAATACGTATTAAGGGTCAAGTAATTTCAATAGAGTTAGCCCCAATAACTACTATTATACTATTTGCACGTTTAGTGTGCGTTTCGAGAGTTTTGAGCAGTTCATAAAATAAGTGCACAGTTAAGCTTGTTTCTCGCGAGATTTCTCGTTTTGTACGAGATCCGACCCGAGATGTCGTTCGTATCATCTAGTTTGATACTGAGCTAAAATGATAAGTTATTTTGCCAAAACAACCTCTAAGCTAAGCTGATAAGGGTGACTTCTTCGAGTTATGTGTATCACAATTTACAACATGTGATAAAAACAGTAACTGCATGCCACTTGGATGGAAAGTCACTTGTATAAGCCTAGCTACAATATTTCGAATGTAAATGAGAAACGATTTAATATGGACATAACTGAATAAGCTGCCAATTTCATGATCCACGTTTGATTTAATTTTAAAGTACTTTGATGTTATATTTGTAAGTTTTAAAATTGTATAATAACGATAGGACTCGGCTCTGCAGCGAGGCAGCAAGACTAGTGGTTAAGATATCACATTTAAGTGGACTGTTATCATAGTTTTACGTGGATGCAAATCTTGTGCCTATAAAATATTACCTTATTCTGCCAGATTGTACAGAGCCCGTATGGAACATGTAAGGTGATGAATGCTAGGAAGGTTGGATCACAAACCACTCCGATAAGGGCATATTTTGCCGGCACAAGTCGTAGGTGGGCCTTATTTAAGCAAGCATTAAATCATGCATCAATTTACATTGCTAGATGAGATAGAATATTTCTATGTTTTTAAGTAATCTTCAAATGTAATGAAATCTCTGTGATGGAACCAGTGTCGGATGTTCAACATGTGCGCTACTAAAGCTGAGTATTAATTCGTAGATTCTAGGTAAAACTTTATGAAGTGAATTGCTGTTAGTAACATTTTTTTATGTTTTGTTTAATGTTGTCTCAACTAATTTCATGATGGTTTGGGAATCTGAACACTCAGGGTAGTATCCAAACACATTTTGGGCCCGATTAACTGTCAGTCTTTCATTTTGTGTTTGAAATAAACAAATAAATATTAAGTGATGTGTCTCTTTTAATTGAGTTTCCCTGATGTTACCTTTCCTAGTTTTCCTACCTCATAAGCCCCCTCCACACTCGTGCGCGAATCGCGGCGCGAAGCCGCGAACGCGAGTGTGGCGTCGATTTTCGCAGACAGCGAAATCGACTCCACACTCGCGTTCGCGGCTTCGCCCGCGATTCACGCGCATAGTCTGGAGGGGGCTATAGCCTAATACTTTGAGCAAGGGAGTGGTGTGCAAGGAAATGTTCTTTTTTGGCAAATATCTTATTTAAGATACAATTATTTATCGCTGACTGTACTTTCAATTTTAGTCGCGTACAACTAACAGAACTCATCGAACGATTCTAACAAACCTTACAAACCCAAGTTCAATGAGGTTGCGTTGTTTTATTTCCTAGTTCACTAGTTCCTATGGTCATTTTCGGTTTCCATCATCAGAAAACGTCGATTTCATCAAATATGGTACCGGTTTCTTTCATATTTTGGTAGACCATGCTCTTAAGGGATTATAAGTCTATCCGTGGCCGGACACTTTCTGCTATCTTGTTGATAAGAGCGACAGGGAAACAAGTGAAATAACCAATAATAATCTCTATACATTCTAAATCATAGGACTAAAAATGACTAGCCATCTTAATAGCCGTATGGCTGGCCGCATACGTACGGAATGATATGTGCAAGTGAGACAGGCTATCCATATGTATAGCGACGTCCCGTTTCCACCTGTAATTCCGTACGGAAACCGAATGAAAATTCCGAAAGTGTACGGCCGAGGGTAACAGACTACCGTACCGCACCAAGGTCGCGGTGCGGTAGCGTTAAAGCTGTTACTGCCGATGCGATGCTGCTAGAACCACATTTGCTATCCGGAATTCCGTCGCGTGTGTAGTGATCTTATGTGGTCATTTGACATGGGCCACTTAAATACGTCTGTCAAGTTTATCTGTGGCATCATTTTATATTATTGTCTATGGTAAGTCAATATTCATTTCGAGGTTTTTCGATTTTATTTCTATTTTTATGTCATGGCAATGGCGTAAAATCAAGTCCTTTCAATCATTGATCTCAGTGTAGAATTCTGAAATAACCTCATTTATTGATGATTTAACATTTACCAAAACAAACGGCATTTTAAAGAGGAAGAGATGGCTAACACAGAAGAATCGACGAGCAACGACACCGCAGAAGATAGATTGGTGCCTAGTGAGAGCAATGATGCTGCGTTATCACCTGATAACGTCGATGTAAGTTCTCATTCTACTTAACATACTTTGACTATATTTTTTACGGAATAAAGCGAGAATAAACCACACTAATAACGAGGTCTTAGATCTGAAAGAGTGTGTTCACTAAAGTTACATACCTATAAATCATTACCACTGAAAATACTATGCCAAGGTTCGAAGTTTTTATTGTATGTAATGGTCACGGTCAATCTTTTTAACCTTTACTACAAAATATTTCAGATTAATGCTCAAATTGACGAACAACGTGCAAGAATGCAGCCAACCAAAATGGAATCGTTTTTTGCTATAACTAAATCCTTGATACTAAGGGCTTTGGTTGTGTATTTCATCACCTCAATGTTCCGTCAGCCGGCTGCTCCTAAACCAGAAGTGAATTCTCCAACAGGGGCCCCAAGGATTCCCTCCATCAATATGTTTTCTAATGGGACAGAATTAGATATGTTTTGTTACTTATCTGAAAAGGAGTTTTTTGGAAAATTTGAAGATGCTAAGTTAATTTGGAAGCATGAGGGTATTACCTATGGGGATTGGTATGCAGGACCAAACAAGGATGGAACCTACACATTTTCTACTACAATTGAACCTTCACATTCCTTAAAAAATAATGGCTCAATTTATCTTCATGTGTTTATAGTCCAAGCAGGAAAGTCGCCTGACCCCAGGGACACAGAAAACTATGCTGGGGATTTCATTACCTATGGCAAAAAGATGGTTAACAAGTACAAGAAGCTACGTTACATGAAAACACATAACTTACTGACTGGCCAGACTGAAAAGTCAGAGGAGGAACAAAAGAAAGCGGAGACTTTAAAAGAAGAAATAGTGTCTCATTGGCATCCCAATTTGACTGTCAATTTGGTGACAGATCAGACCAATTGGATGCAAGGGAGCGTACCACCACCTCTAGACGAGTTCATATACTTTGTGCCTGATGGCAAGTACTACAAGCCAGCTGTGTTCCTAAATGACTACTGGAATATGATGAGAGATTATGTGCCAATTAATTCATCTACAACTACTCTTGAGTTGCAGTTAACTTACCAGCCATTGAGTTTGTTCAAATGGCAGCTGTACACAGCACAAGCTATGAGAGATAAGCTAAGCATGTTTTCAGCTCTTGGGGCCGAGGAGCAAGATGAGGAGCAGGACACTGTTAAGGAGCTGCTCCTAGACACCTCCCCCTATCTGCTGGCACTCACCATATCAGTCTCTATACTGCACTCAATATTTGAACTCTTGGCATTCAAAAACGATATTCAGTTCTGGAACAACAGGCAATCACTTGAAGGCCTCTCTGTGAGATCAGTATTTTTCAATGTTTTCCAGTCAACTGTTGTACTATTATATGTTTTGGACAATGAGACTAATGTTATGGTCAGAATTTCATGCTTCATAGGTTTATTAATTGAAATATGGAAAATTAACAAGGTGATGGATGTGAAAATTAATAGAGAAAACAGAATACTTGGTATTCCAACATTAAGTTTCACAGACAAGGGATCCTATGTAGAATCGAGCACTAGGGAGTATGATACTCTGGCATTCCGTTATCTCAGCTGGGCATGCTTCCCACTGCTTATTGGTTATGGAGTGTATTCCCTACTTTACCAAGAGCACAAGGGATGGTATTCTTTCGTTCTTAATATGATGTATGGATACCTCTTGACTTTCGGATTCATCATGATGACGCCGCAGTTGTTTATCAACTACAAACTCAAGTCTGTTGCCCACCTCCCATGGCGAATGATGACATACAAGTTCTTGAACACATTTATTGATGATATATTTGCATTTGTGATTAAAATGCCAACTATGTATCGTATAGGCTGTTTCCGTGATGGTACGTAAAAATATCATTATTAAAAAAATATAATATCTTCCAACATCATAATTTTAGATTATTACTTATTACAATTGATTGTGATCATCTTTGTTTCAGATATTGTATTCTTTATATTCCTATACCAACGTTGGATCTACAAGGTGGACCACAAGCGGGTGAATGAGTTTGGCTTCTCCGGTGAGATGGAGTTGCAGCAGAGCCAGGAGAAGAATGGCACCCCTGCCATTACTGAAGGCGAGCCCGCTGACAAGAAAAATGACTAAGGCTTTTTGCCTGAACTATATAATATTGTTGTTATCAGTACATTTCTGTCCTTAATCTAATAATTGAAATTGGGCAAACATATTTATTATAATCTAGTTAATACGATTTATCTTACATGATGCTGGTGTAAGCTAAGGGAAGTAAAGATTTGTGCTAGGATATCGGTTGATATTCTAGCATAATTCTTTACAGCTTGTGTTATGTACATGGGTATGTCCATGCCATTGCTGTTTTTATTTACATAATAATATGTATAAAGTGCGTCTTGGGGATGTATGAACTCTTGGTTTAATTAAATTTGCATATGAATTAAAGTATTATACAAGGTCTTGTGATTACATACCTACGTACAAACATTCTATTAAGGTTACCAAAGAATTTTCTTGGTTGTACTTTTATTCAAGTTCTGACAGTATTTTGTATATGTTCCAGAGGTTAGAATAGGAGGCCAGAATTCTTGCAATGGACATTTAGAAATACCTTTAGTTATCTAAGGCTCTAAGCTGAAGATAATAAGGACGATGTTTCAATACCTACCGTCTTGGATTACGCAAGAACGTGGCCCACTTTTTAAAATACTATCATATCATTCTTTACATTTTTTTCGGATCTTAAAAATAGCAAAAATTGTTATAGATTTTAGTTAGGATTGTTAAGGTTTATTGAATTTATTCTTTAATACATAATGTATTCTTAGCAGGGTAAAAGAACAAGCGACTTAATGAAAAGGATTTGATTTCACTCGAATATAGGCGTCTCGTGATGTAGGTACCTAACTATGACGTACCTAAATATTTTGATATTTTATTTCATTTAACTAGACTGCCTCGAGTGGGCTATAAGTTTTACTTGTTCAAAGTTATTGTTTACCCATCGCGCTAATACTGATATCCGAGCAAGCTAAATATCCCAAAATTGAAAGAGGAGGTGAACACTTTAATAAATCATCGTACCAGCTATAGTGAAAAATCAAAAACATGTACTAAACTGGCACTCTAGCTCTAGACTGTATAAACTTTTCACACTAATTTTAAAGAATAAGAAGAGCTTTACCAGCGGGCATGGTGAAAATTATTGGTACATCGGTTCCAATTTCCAAGTCACGATTGTAATTCGATTCATAAATATTTGTGTGATTTATTTTAGAATATCAACATACGTTTGCAGTTTGATTATTGATACTTTCGACCATTAGTATTAACGAGTGTTATTAACGACGCAGTTGGTCAAGTGATAGCAAATTCTCTACTTAGGCGAATCTTATTTCAAGTATCTACGTTATTCCATTCTCTTATATTTACTGAATTACTTATTTCAGTATTTGTTGTTCTTCGAATATTATCGATTTTGTTAAAACATTCTAAAGTATTGATTATTGTGGAAATAAATGGGTATAGTGTGCGGGAGGTAAGGTGGTGCGATAGCGGATCATATAGCCGAGGGTCTACAGCGAATATCTTCGATCGCTCGTTGTCTGCTTTCGTTCTCTATCGCTCGACAATGCAAGATCGATAGGATAAATTAATAATCGAGCGAACGATCAAAAATGTTGGCAGTAGGCCTTCCGACTACGACCCGCAGGGGTCATGCTCCTTACTTGCCGCCTGTTATACTGTTAATGTGATTTGATCTATTATTACATTACCTGGGCATCCTACTTGATCCTACATAAAAGGCGTAGGTTTAGTATCGTTTTCATTGATTATGTACTTACACGTTTTGTCATAATTGCACTGTTATTACTAACGTATAGAACCGACACAGAGAACCTGTATTTTACGACATGATTTGATGTTGTTTTGACAACAAACCATAGAAGCGGAATCTCGCGACCTAAACGTGTAAGCGCCATGAATTTTACGACGTTTTGGTCGCACGGTACAGGTTGGGATTGCGACGATTTCTTTGTTTTAGGTAGGTACTATGTAAGCATCATTAATAGAACCCTCCGCTTTAAGGATGCTTACATAGTAAAACAAAATAATTAATTTAATTTAATTTATTTATTAAAAATAACTAAGGTGTGATTGGGTAATTCTACTTCAAAATGTCGGCTTATTTTGAAAATCATTCGTAATTCCATTATTTTTGTCCATGTCGGCATTCTTAACTTTTCGGACCCGATTACCCGATACACCTTGTTTTAATTATTGATGTCTGTGATTGGTTGTACAAGGAGTTGAAGGAGTCCTGTAAAATGTCGTTGGCGTATAGACATTTTTTGTTTCGGTGTAAGGGTTTAGGAAATGCAATAAAAAATAAAATTAAAAATAGTTCTTTATTCTTTTAATCAGAATTATTAAAATAACTTTAAATTAAACAATTAACGTCTTATCTTTTGTAACATATCTGATGATGTTGACATGACACATTTTTATAATGATTAACAAATATTCAAACATCAAAGATTCACCATTTTTATCAACATTATAATAATCTTAGAGGACACTGATAAGAATCATACAATTATCACTTAGTCTCATCTCACTCTTGATTTATTGTTAGTGGTTATATATAGTACCGCTTTATAATGAATTATTGACACATGTCGTCAGCGACGTCAGCTCGTCGGTTTAATTGCGCCACGTTGCCGGACTTCGCTCGAGATGTCTGGCAACATTGAGCGAAATTTGTGTGTCTCCAATGTGTATCATAAGTCGAGCGATATTTCGTCTGACATATCTTGACTCCATGACTATGAAATGAACTCATCTCACATGTAACATCGCTGGTGACGCGTGTCATCGAGCATTTTCACCTAGGCCTTCAAGAGGCACTACTTTGACACAGCTACTCAAAGTTAAAAACGCAGTAAATCTGTATGCATCCCATACATACTTACAACATTATATACGACTTTTTTTCAAAGTAGTGCCGATATAATATAATGATTAGTTATAATTTTCAACCACTCAAAGAATTTACGTTACTCTTGTATAGTTCAGATTTAGTTTATCTTGAAAATACAAGTACAAAAGAAAACGATTTCCAACGGGTCTGGCATACAGATTAGAAAATCGTTATTAGAATCATAATATCACAGTCATTATTAACTTTAGATGCGCTCTCTCATCTACATGTTTTAGGGACGTATTTAACAGTTTAGATAAAAGGTCTACGCAAACACCGAAATAAGTGAGAGTGATCAGTTTCAATCTATCAACACTTTAATTCTTTGAAGGCAACAATCATTGAAAAATTTGCTGTTTTTCATCATCGCATAACTTTTTATCTGAATTGTTAAACCTCTCTAAATAAATGAAAAAAAAAATGTTCAAATAGTTTTAACTTCAAGACATCATATCACCATACAAGTTTGTTAAAATTTACAAGAAAATACATTTCACATGTAGTCTCTATTTGGGGCATTATCTATGAAAAAGGACCTTATTGTCGATAGCGCTTACGCCGCACAGCGTCGCGCGGCATTGTATTTATATCGGAGCATCGTTAATAATAGCGTAAGCGCCGTCGACAATAAGATCCCTTTTCATAGATAACGTCACATTTTTAGTTACTATTCAAGGACTTGCCCAGGTTATAAATACATTTTATTTGCTGATGGCATTATTCATAAACGTTTGTCACATCTAACAAATTGTTGATAATATCTTGTCCCTATCTGTCATTTTAGGTGACAAAGGGGCGTAGACTAAAACCGGCAGTTCAACCGCCCGAGGGTTCAGAGTTCAGAGTCCGTCCCTCCCAGCCATTAGAATACAGTATTCTGAAACGCTATCTAGTGATGCTAGTGCTAATTTTATGGCACACTTTTTGATTTAGGTTTAACAGTTTTAACACCTACTTTGTTATGTTGTTTTAAGAAGTATCACATAAATAGGGTTACTCCCACTCGTTAACCACCAACTGTACTGGAAATATAAAAAAAAAATCTGCAGTGAAACGTGAGTGAATTTGTGGGAATAACTCGGTGGGAATGACTACCACAAAACGGAGAAGCGGCGCAATCTGCACGGCATACGTTAACATTATGCCAAAAAGAATTACGCTTCGCAAGTTCGAAACCGCAGTTCGTTCGCAAACGTGAGTTATCAGAAACCATCGTTCCCAATTTAGTTCCGAGGCTGCATATATGAAATTCTTAAAGCCCGTTCGCAAACGTGAGCTTCAGAAACTATAGTTCGTAACTCAGTAGTGGTTCTGTGTTGGTCGTGGGTGCGGCGCGTTACCGGTCGGGGCAGCCGGGCGCCCAGTGGCCGCGGGCGCGGCAGCGGAAGCAGCGCCCGTAGCCGCCGTAGTAGGCGCCCGGGAGCCCCGGGACGTAGCGGCGCCGCCGCCGGCCATTCGCACCAGCTGCCCGTTCGCCATCTGTCACAATATTTATTTTCTCAAAAATGGACGGCAAGGTCGACTTTGCCGTCTAAAAAATAGGTCGCGAAGCGCGTAGTTTATGGTCACTCAAAAATTAAAAAGTTAAAAACATTGCAGTCTCGCTTTTGGGACTGCAATGTTGCATACAAATTCCATTATTTGTCGAGTTCCAAACTTTTTAAAATTTGATATGGCCATATTAAATGAAGGCACAGGCCCATTAAACAGCCAAACAGATGATTAGTACCGCGACTATTTAGTTGTCTCAAATAGGTTGGCGTATTTTCGGCAGAAAAATACACTTCTATTTTTTCATTAAAAAAATAAAAAGGCGGCAAGGACTTTTTTCTGTGAAAATATATACGTAAGAACGTTGGTTTTGTAAAATATTTCTATGATATTTATATTTCTTGCACCATTTTTGAGAAAAGCACTATATATGACTCGGCTGGAAGGCTACTTGCAGGCTTCGGATTCAATTAAACGGACTCCCAAGGTCGTCCGTTTAAAACGAATCCTCAGCCTGCAAGTAGCTACTTCCGAGCCTCGACAATAATGTACTATTATTATACTCCGGCGACCTTGTCAGTAGATAACACGGAAAATTTTAAAAAAAGGCGCGTAGAATTGGCTTAGAAAATTTATTCGTTGCAAAATTCGCCGAACGCGTCCAATATCCTACAATAGTTTATAGAATTGTACGATATTTTTTCCTATTTTAATTGCACGCACATATTCATAGTTATTACTGTCCCGCTCGCGTAGTGGCATTGACCGCCACCATCATCGGCGGGCCATCAATGTAATTAATGCGATAGAGATAGGAAATGGCGTGTCAATGTGTATTGGTTTAATGTGACTATCGTCAAAACATTACACAAGAACATTACGATCGGCCGCCGACATATACAGGGTGGAAAGGCACGACGATCCTTCCCGGAAGTATTAGGTCGTTTAAGTGATACAGAGCAGATTGGTAATGGTAAGAATCGTTAATTGAGTAAAAAATAAAAATACCAAATTTTCTACTTTTTAACTGTGGTGATAACCCTATAGCATGTGCACATGACGGCTAGATTAAGGATCTCCGTCGGGAAAGCTCGGGACTTTACGCTTTTTTCCGATCGTTGTCAGAATCGCACTGATGTATGAATGACGCATAAATGACAAATAAATCAAATGAATGCAAAAATATTACAATTTTATTACTTTCTTAGATAGTTACTTTTTGCCAATATTTAACACTATCTTCTCTTCACATACGGTGTTCAAATGTACCTCCGTGTCTTATAATGTACGCCGCAGCCCGCACCCGAGCCCGCGCACATTGCCCATGCGATAGTGTACCTATATGCTCTTAGTCATTTCCTCCGCAGATTGTCAAAAGCAGCAATTAGCCTTTAATGTCTCATTTCGTCCGCAGTTTCACATTCCGTTTGGTACACCATATCTTTTACACAGCCCCACAAATTTAAATAACCACGAGCATCTAACAACGGCATTTTTAATTGAAGAATATGACATTAGATAAGTTGTGAAGATGATATGTTGACCTCCTTTACAATCTTTGCATACCTACTTGTATGATTAGGTGATTTCTGGTAGTTGCTTAGCAATGTTGTTTACATGTCTTTTGTCACTTGACGCGATATAGAAAATATATGAAGTATTGTTATGATTTTAAACAAGCTTTTAATTACCGTATAAATAGTACTTCCGTTATATATGAAGAAGTTTCCTGCACCGCAGTGAAACAAACTTCATATGGTAGCAGAGTGAAAAAGGGAAATGTAAAATCTCCACGAAAAATACGGAAATACGAAAAAGGGTATGTCAACTATACGTATTAAAGTGGGCTTAGAAGCTCTAGATAAAGAAAATTATGATACATGGCGCATACACGCCAAGGCGTACTTAATTAAAAATAAATTATGGAAGCATGTATCGGAAACTCTTAAAGCAGACGCTACACAAGCCGAACTCGACGCAGATGAACTGGCGAAGTCAGAATTAATGCTATTAATAGCACCATCGGAGCTTAGACAAGTCAAAAACTGCAAATTTGCAAAAGATGTCTGGACCACCCTCGAATCCATATATGCTAGTAAGGGTCCCGCCAGGAAGGCTACTCTCTTAAAGCAATTAATACTAGCGAAACTTGAAGAAGGTGATGACGTACGAGAGCACCTAAAGAAAATAATGAACACAGTTGATAAATTAAAAGATATGGATATTGACATCAACAGTGACTTACTTTCAATTATGATGCTGTACAGCCTTTCTTCCGATTACGAAAACTTCAGAACTGCTATAGAGTCTCAAGACTCATTGCCTACTCCTGAAAAGCTAAAAATTAAAATAATCGAAGAGAGTGAAGCTCGTCGACGTGATGTCCCCAGCACTAGTAATTCCAACAGCACTGAAGAAGCATTCTACGCATTTTGCAAGATCTGTAAAAAGAAAGGCCACGATACGTCAAAATGCTGGTCGAAAAATAAAAATAATACTAGCAAGAAAAATAGAAAACCTAAGAACAGTTCCTGCAAAGCTAACAAAAGCGAAACGAACCTCTACAGTTGCTACTTAATTAATGAAAAAGCAAAAACAAGTTGGATTCTAGACAGTGGATGCACATCACACATGACATATTCGGACAAGCCCTTTACCAATATTAAAAATACTTCAAAAACATTACGATTGGCGTCAAAAGACCAAACTGCAGAGATAAAAGGATCAGGACCTGCTTTGATTGAAATTAAGGAAGGAAAAATTGCCTTAACTGATGCACTATACGTACCAAGCCTGTGCGCTAACCTCCTATCTGTTGGAAAAATGACTGATAAGGGATTAACTGTCTTATTTACAAAGACGAAAGCAATAATTAAAGATCACAAGCGAAGAGTACAAATGATAGCAATCAGAGACGATGATGGCCTGTACTATTTGAAAACTAAAAACAATGATGTTGTCAGAGCCAACAATGCTGCAGAATCTGATGATAATAATAATGATCGAAAACAAGATGAGTCTACAGATATCATGAAATGGCACTGCAAAATGGGACACATGAATGAAAAAGACCTGAAGCTAGCCTTAAATAATGAAAGCCTGATTGGATTAAATTTTGACAGTAATAGCTCTTTGGGTGAATGTGAAATATGCGTACAAGGAAAACTTACCAGAACTCCCAGCAAACCAAGTGACAAGAAAATGTCACGTACGACTCAACGTCTTGAAATCGTCCATAGTGACGTTTGCGGTCCATTCAAACAACCTTCGCTGAACGGCAATAAATACATTGTAACCTTCATCGATGACTATAGTAGATATTGCCGAGTATATTTCATTAAAAATAAAAGCGAAGTGCTGCAGAAATTTGAAGAATATAAAGCAGAAGTCGAGAACTACACAGAAAACAAAATAAAATGCCTACAGAGCGATAATGGTACTGAATACCGGAACCAAAAATTCGACTCATTTTTGAAGAAACACGGTATAGCAAGAAGGTTATCCGCTCCATATACTGCTCACCAGAATGGAATTGCTGAAAGAAAAAATAGAACACTACTCGAAAAAGCAAGATGTATGATGTTGGAATCTAAAGCCCCCATGTGTCTATGGGCAGAGGCAGTATATACAGCAAATTATTTGTCTAACCGGAGCATAAATCAAAGTATCGATAACCAAACACCATTTGAAAGATGGGTAGGAAGGAAACCCTGCGTACACCATCTATATATCTTTGGTGCTAAAGCTTTTGTCCTTAAGAAAGGGAAACGTGACAGCAAATTTTCTTCTAAGGCATTACCTGGAATGTTCGCAGGCTATTCTGAAGTTTCTAAAGCGTTCAGGATCTATGTTCCGTCAAAGAAGAGAACAATGATATCCAAAGATGTTCGTATTCTGAACAAGAAGTTCTACGAAAATGGACAAGATTCTCCTAACCTCTCACCTTTACATGGACAAAACAAACACGAGTTATTCTATGACTTCGAAAATGATGTCAATAGTGATCCTATAGAAAATCATGATGACCTGAATGAAAATGAACCATTTTACGATACCGTTGAGATCGAAGAGAACGGAGAAAATGTAAATGGATTTGACAACGAGGCAGATGATAATATAGTAAATCATGACTATCATGAGGCAGAACCAGAACTTGTTGTGGATGTCGATGCATCAGTCCATGCACCAGAGGAAGTAGAAGCACGAAGGACATACAATCTTCGTGATAGATCGCGCATAGAAACACCAAGAGTATTAGAGGATTATGTTTTGGCAGCTATGAATATCGATAACGAAACAGAACCTCAAACATTTAAATATGCTATGATCAGCAAAGATAAAGCGAAATGGTTAGAGGCCATGCAAAGTGAAATGCAATCGCTGGATGAAATGCGAACTTGGGAACTCGTCGATCCGCCCAAAAATCGCAAACCACTTTCGTGCAAATGGGTCTACAAAATTAAAAACAATCCAGACGGCACTATTGAACGTTACAAGGCCAGGCTGGTGGTAAAAGGTTTTTTGCAGAAACCAGGCATAGATTACCAAAAGACCTTTAGTCCAGTCGCTCGCCTCAGTACCATAAGAGCTGTTTTAGGGATGGCAGCTCAAGAAAACCTGGTTCTTCAACAGTTTGATGTATCAACTGCATTCCTGAATGGTGATGTCAAAGAAGATATATTTATGAAGCAACCAGAAGGATTCACTGATGGTACAAATAAAGTCTGCAAACTTAAAAGAAGCTTGTACGGACTAAAACAGGCTCCACTATGCTGGAACGCTTGCATATCGGAATACCTCATAAACTCAGGTTTTACCCAGAGCAAGAAAGATCCCTGCCTGTACATGCGTGATAAAGTGTTGATTGCACTTTACGTAGATGACGGTTTAGTGGCTTCAGCCAATGAAGCATCTGGAAGAAAATTCATTGAGGAGTTAAGAAATAGATTTAAAATAACTACTAAACCGGCGTCTTACTTTCTGGGGCTGGAGATTAACAAAACCAAAGAAGGTAATATCACGCTAAACCAGAGTAAATATACAGAGAAAATACTCCGTAAATTCGGAATGGATAACTGCAAAGCAGTGCCAACCCCGGCAGTAAAAATTAATAAAGACGAAGAAGAAGAAGATGATGACAATATAGTTTTTCCTTACCGTCAAGCCGTGGGAGCTCTAGCGTATCTAATGGTCGCTACAAGGCCAGATATAAGCTATGCAGTTAGTGTTGCCTCAAGGAACTTGGAAAAACCAACTAGTCTCGACGTAATGAGAGTAAAACGAATTCTTAGGTACCTCAAAGGTACAGTAAATAAAGGATTGGTTTTTTCAGCCAGCCGGGACAAGAAGTTGATATGCTTCAGTGACGCTGATTTCGGTGGCGACTCGTCTACGGGCCACTCAACATCAGGGATGATTTTCTTATTCAATGGTCCCATAATGTGGAAAAGCCAGAAGCAACCGACCGTCGCTATCTCGTCAACAGAATCTGAACTGGTAGCATTAACGGAAACTGCGAGAGAAGCGTTATGGCTTAAAGAACTCCTAGAAGAGTTGACTGGATTCATTGAAAAACCAACCATTTATGTGGACAATGAATCAACAATTAAGCTTTCCGAGAATCCGCCTTACGAGTTCCACAAGAGGACGAAACATATACGAATTAAACACTTCTTTATCAGAGAGTGCTTACAGAATGGCGACTTCGTTCTTAAGCAAGTCTCATCTGAACTACAATTAGCGGACATGTTTACCAAGCCATTGTTTGGACCAAGGCTAACAACGTTAAGCAAAAGAATTGGACTTCAAGACTTGTAAAGGAAAAAAAAGTATTGTGGATGTGAAGATGATATGTTGACCTCCTTTACAATCTTTGCATACCTACTTGTATGATTAGGTGATTTCTGGTAGTTGCTTAGCAATGTTGTTTACATGTCTTTTGTCACTTGACGCGATATAGAAAATATATGAAGTATTGTTATGATTTTAAACAAGCTTTTAATTACCGTATAAATAGTACTTCCGTTATATATGAAGAAGTTTCCTGCACCGCAGTGAAACAAACTTCATATAAGTAAAGTTCAATGACAATTTAATTTCAAACATCAGACGTCTTGTCTATTTCCTACCACGCAAGAAGGTTTGTTAGTTAGGTATTTAAGAAGTATTTATTCTTGATTTATTCTTAGTATTTCATTTTTGCCAGTTCATTTGGTGCATCCTACACAAGTTACACAACCTACTTGTATTTTTTTATTATTTTAGATAGTTTCCAATTATTCGAAAATAATTTTGTGAAACGTGTTAAGAAACTAAAACCTTTTTATCAGTGAAGGAATCCAGAGATATTTATAAGACGATTGCGTACTTTTGAGTGGTTGTCAATGTCATTTGGACTGTCGTTGTAAACAATGTTGTTGTTTAGTATTATTAATATTAAGGAATAACATAACTACTTCATTCAAGTATTGAACAAGTGGAACCACTAAGAAAGCGAAAATCCTGCAACGATTCTTACCGTGTTGTAAGCAGACCTAAGAATGGTCTAACCAACAAATTAGAATAATTTCCTGTCGTATACTGATTGTTTACAAGTAAGTTCATTGACCCTGTCACCTGTTAGGGTTAGAACAAAGTAGTTTTTTGCACGGATGTTTAAAAGGGCATAATTTAGAAACGGTTGCCCATATTAACATAGTTTCTATGGGGAAAATATAGAGCTTAGGCTAAACAATCCCCCTTTTGCGGAAAGGATCGTCGTGCCTTTCCACCCTGTATAAAACTCCTCATACATACTTAACGTGCTTACTTCAAAAATATAATAACACGATATACCTAATTAAACCTAGGGTAGATACAATTTTTGTTTGCTGCAATAATGTGGAGATCTTTTGTTTCTATCCTTTAGGTCTTTACGAACATAAAATGTAGACTAACGTAGTTTACTGCACGCCGGGCGGGTTAAAAATGCCTCAATATGGTCAAGCAAATCTTATCAGTAGAAAAAGGCGCGATATTAAAATTTTCTATGGGATGTAAACCCTTCGCGCCTACATTTTTTAAAATTTGCCGCCTTTTTCTACTGACAAGATATGCTTGATCAACATTAAGTACTCAAATTCGAGCAAAGAATATTGATACTTACAAGGAACAAAGTAAACAGTTTCTCGTAGTAGTAGTAGTCTGTCTACAGTTTGGCGATACTTTTGCATACCTAGACATAAGTATATTTTTTGAAATAAAGAAATAAAATTATTTTTTTAAATTAAAACTCACCCTGACCACGTGGACCACCTGCGGCACCGGCGCCCCCTGCGGGCGCTGGAAGTACGCCCGCAGCGCCGCCTCCAGCGGCACCGCCGGCGGCGGCGGCGCCACCGCCACCCCCCGCAGCACCATCCCCCCCCGCGGCACCGTCGCCGGCAGCCGCACCGCGCGCAGCTCCCGCGTCGGCGGCGGCGGCGTCGGGATCCAAGTCAGATCCACTGTCGGAATCGGAGCTGGACGAGTAGTGGCCGCGGTAGTCGCGGAAGAAGCGCCCGCCGCGCCCGAAGAATACGTCGAGGGGGTGTTCGTAGTCGCTGTTGTCATAAAATAAATTTTTGGTAAAAAAATATCATTTTTGATACTAGCTTTTATCGCTGACTGCACTTCTCTTTGAACAGTCAACTAATACTCATCGAGACAATTCTAACAAACCCAAACACAATGAGCTTGCCTTGTTTCATCGCAGTCTGGCCACCTCCGGTCTTCATCATCAGATCAGCTTAATGGTACCACAGTATAGTATCGTCACCCAACTTAAACATGTGAAATTCAAGTTCCTGCTCAATCGAATGAGCAGTGGATCTAATTTAGCTTGCAAGATTTGATTATAAACAACGGGACAGAGGAAACTAAACAACAACAACTTGTTAAAATAGGTAAGATTAAGAAGTAGGCTAATTAGACACGGATAAGTCAGCTATCTAAGCCCCATCACACGAAACCTAGACGGCTGATATTTTCAACCTTTTCGTTATTTCATAACCTAAAAATGACAAAGACTTAACGAGAGAGCAAGCTACATCAAAAGGTATTATAGTAAAACACGTGAGCTAGTTCAACACTGATTTATTATATCATTTATATCCAAATGTAGATAGGTACAGTATTGTACAAATACCCTAAACATAGGTAATATATTACAGTATATGATTTCCACCCCACGAAATTTAAAACTAACAATAATAAAATTCTATACAATATAATACGACTCTTTATTGCACACTTTTCCCAGAACATAGATAATAAATTTGAATCTATCAAGTAGGGACAATTTCATGTTTAATTGATACACGCAGTGGCGTAGCGTGAACTAATCGATCGGTGGGCGAAGTCGCATCTGTGAAGCCCTTTTTCAATGTGTATTCATTTGGTAATAAAAAGGGACCCCCGAGGGGCCCCCTTAACGCATTCACTGCCAACGTTATCGCCGGCTACGACCGATCGAGTGTAGCGATAGCGACCAGTGGCATAGCGTGAACTAATCTAGCCGTGGGCGAAGTCGTATCTACGAGGCCCTTTTCTTTCAATGTGCCCGTAGGGCCGAACCTAACCGACGGCCCACGCCTAGCTACGCCACTGGTCGCTACACTCGTAGCCGATTCTTCCCACGCTTTGTAGAGGAAAGCGACTACGAACAGACGGGTTCCCAGCACTCGAATGTCACTCAAGGCCTTAGTCAAGGGGCCGCCTCGTTGACGCCTAGCTACGCCATTGAACACACGCGGTATGTACCGTGCGTTAGTTTTCAACCTACGCATATGGCTTAGTTACTCACTCGGCGGGGCCCCAGTCATATTCGTCGTCGTAGTTCTCGTAGTCGTCCTCCTCCGGCCACGAGCCCTCCCCGTCGTTGTCGCTCTCGCTGGCGGTTGAGGAGTCGTCATCTGAATTACCTCCGCTAAAAAAGAAAGGACATCTGTTATCCGAATATAGCAACTGGGACGATTGTTGTTAGATTACTCTACTATATATATCCACTACTAGGAATTTAAATTCTACTAATAGAATTGAAATTAAGTGGTCAATATCAATAGATTCCAAATTTCCATCGCTCGTATTTCAAAAATTAGCATTAGCCGTTTTCCACCGATTTTCGAGTGACGAAATCGAGCGATCGAAATTCAAAAATCGGCCCCCTGTCCGCCCTCTGAGTACCCAACTGGCGCGAAGTGGCGCAGAATAGGGCGGAGTGGCGTTCTCTTGTGTCAGAGGCCAAGATCCTTTTGGGACACTGAGCCAGTGAAGGAAGAAACTACTTATACCTATTTACCTACATTCTTACGTCGCATTTCTAATAACGCCGAATATATTAAACCCGCCAGAGGCACTTTTTGCTCGACTATGGCAAATTGAAAATGATGTTATCTAAGCAGGTAATACCTAGTACCTGCCTGTCTATGTGCGTGGATATGTTTGTGTAGTCCGTAGCCTCTAAACTAAATAAATACAGAGCCGATTTTTGTGAATGTGCTTTCAATGAATTCGTCTACACCACGGGTGACTTTTTTAACTAGGCCACCTTTTTAACCGACTTCGTATTAAATTTTTCGAAATATATATTTTTCAACGATTTGCTTGTTGCTGTTTGACTTTTTCATCAGTTTTACATTAAACGACACATATAATAGACGGACGGGTGCATGCAGCAAAGTTAAGTAAGCATACCGAGTGGTCCCGGCGTAGGAAGTGGTCGCCTCCTTAGCCGCCAGCTCTGCGAACAATACAGCTTCATAAGTACCCGGTATACGTACTACTCTACCTATTCTCAAATCCTAGGATACTTGGGGAGCGCTTTTGCCTTTACTTTATCTAAAAAATTCGCCCAGGCATTTTACGAATGCGACTGCCATCTGACCTATCCTTCAACCCAAAGTCTGTATAAAGGGGAAACTAAAACCTAGTAGGATTTTCGGTTCCTCACGATGTTTCCCTTCGGGGAGCAACTGATAAATAAATATCAAGCACGACTCGCAACGTTCATGATTCCAGTTTTCGAACCACCCGCCCGTTCAATTTTCGAATATATCGCTTGTTCGGGTATATTAATTAGCACTCGGGGTGAAACAACAACTTTGCCCGCTTGTAAAACAAATAACTTATTTACGGAGATGCGCAGTTATTAGTAAAGTTAAGAGCAGGTCTAAACTAACACAGGTCAGTTTATGAACTAACATTCAACGTCCCTTAGATACCTACAATAAGATTCAATCGTACCTAACGCTACCGTACCCATGTTAGTGATGTTAGTAACACAATGAATTGGGTTTAATATAAATAACTAAACGTTGTACATATGAAGCTGCATTGTTCGGTCCAAAACGAAAAATTTCTATTTTTTGTCTGACAAAGCAATTTTTCAGTAGAAAGAGGCGGAAATTAAAAAAAGTAGCAGGGAAATTTAGGCAAGGATCGAACTCCGGTAAACATTTATTTACTGACAAATTAGTAGAATGAAACGCACATTTTCTTATAATACGCGGGCGGCGAAATGTGTACTACCCGTCTGAAGGTCTGGGTATATACCCATGGACTCTTGAAAGTACCATCGCCCTCACTGTTAACTGTCCATTGGTGGACCTTATTATAAAAGGCATAAGGTCCACCGATGGACAGTTTAAAGAGTGTTGCTGTTTGAACAGGAGTGCCACCCATGTACATGCGGCCACACCAGTTTTGGTGCCTAGGTGTAGTAATTGCCACGCACCTCTATGGAACCGATGCCTGCTCGCGCTTGTATCTCTCGTAATAAATGCCTTTTGTTAGAGAGTGAACCTTCTGTACCTAGTAAAATTATTATTAAGGTGAGGTTCCAGTTGTGAGGTCGGCCTGCGATAGCGCTGTAAATAATTAACCCTTTAACCGCCAGAGTCTGATTTATAAGACATTACAGTCATATCCAGCTCATTTCGCCACAGTCTGATAAATAAGACAAAGATCTGATTTGGTTTTTACAGCACATTTATAACTCCCGTAACTATGCCAACCTTACTCTGCGTGGTACAATTAATGTCGGTGGCGACACGAGCACGCTCGATCAAAAATTGCTGGCGGTTAAAAGGTTAAAGGTAAGGACGTACCTGCTCTCGCGTTGAGGATCTCTTGGCGTTTCTGTTTGGTCTCCTCCGATGTTTGCATCATTCGCTCGATTAGCGAGTCCAGTACTATGCTCTTGCACTCAGATGTTATGACTGTCCTGTAGAAAATACGAAATTACTGTATATGGACCATTTGACCATCAATAGCTACAAATACTCCTAAGAGGCGTCAAAACTTCCCTGAATAGTTAAGCAGAAGTAAAAGCAGCAAAACGAAATCACTACAACGGCTCGGCCACGACTTTACACGACCGGCGACGGCAGCGGCGGCGGCAACCATAGGTTGGAGCGAGACACAGCGATCGGACCTTTCGTTCCCATCCCCTCCATAATTGCCTCCGTCGCCAGTCGCGCAAAGTCGTGGGCGAGCCGTAATAATATATAACCCTAAACATTTACAGTAATGCAGAACGTTGGAATTGTGATTAATTCATCAAGCTGTGTCCTGGGTCATGGCATTGTTGAAGAACCCCAAAATCATGCTATACTGTAACTATGGTATATTGAGTTGTATGGCGGTCAGCAAAATGTTATCAGCGCGTGTCGATAACTTTGTATGGATTTGAGCACGCGCTGATTCAGTTGAGATATTGTGTGTGTCGTAAAGATAACAAGATGTATAAAACACTTAGGTATGTTTGAATAAATCAGTCTAAGATTACCAGTCAACGGAGTCTTTTACTCACCCAACTAAGTTCCTCTAAAAGTCAACTTAAATCAATCTCAAGATTATGAACATACCTGCATATGGGGCATTCTCGTTTGTTCTTCTTCCACTTGTCGATGCAGTACTTGCAGAAGCTGTGCGAGCAGCCCAGGGTCATGGCGTTGATGAAGAGCTCAGAACAGATGCTGCACTGCAGCTCTGTTTCTATGATGTCTTCCACGTCGGCACTTTTGGAGCCCTCGCCCACGCAGGTCACTGTTAGGCTCTCGAGGAGGGACTTCTTTTCGGTTTCTACTGATTGTAGCTGGTGTCGCACCTGGGGAATTAGAATAATAAATGAGATTTTTTTTTATTTTATGAATGGGCTTACTCATGGCCACAGACTAGCCGAGGCGTAGACGTGGCCTACGATGTAGCGAGCTCGCCCAGAAGGTGCCTGTTCACTCTTGATTTGAAGGTTGCCGGGTTATAAGAACAATAGATTATGAACAATAATCTATTGAAAATGAACAATTGTTGGAAATGAACAATAGATTATGTTGATCATGGATTTGAAAGAGCTTATATTATTTACTAAATCTGGGAGACCGAGATTTGCTCGGAAAACATATAAAAACTCAAGCATGAGCGTTTTCCCAGAGATAACACCGAGCTAGATCGATTTTTCGCCCCCAAAAACTCCTATATAGCAAGGTATAAGATATGCCAGTGTGACAAATATAGTTAATTTGAGTGATATGCGTGGAGTTTTTTGAGCAAAATCGAATTAGAAATGGTAATATTTCACAAATCAATCACTGGGGCAGAAAGGTTCTTGAAAGCAACCTCGAACCGAAGGACGCGGCCATAGAAGCCTGTCTTGAAGATAGTCTGCAAGTTTGTGTGCCTGAGCCAACAGTTCTATCTCCCTCCCACACTGCTGTCCCGCTCTAACCTTCTCCAGCTGCGCCTGCAGGGAGCTGATGACCTCGCTGGACTGCTCTGCTTGCTGCTGGATCCGGTCGGCCGCTAACGCTGATAGTTCTATCTCACGTTTCTTTACATGTTCCTGTCAATCATATTTTCAATGTTTTTACAAGGGTAAGAGAGATAATTGTATGCAAATTTGATTAACCATCTCCTGTAGCTATCCATAGTATCCATACATATAAATGAGGCTAATACCATAGTCATAGAGAAATGATGACTAGAGTATTCACTCCATACATCAGTTTCCTTACTTATTAATAATATGTGGTATGGCAGGGGTATGGTATAACTTATTACCCATTATTAAGTTTGAAAGTAGGTAGCTAAAATCTTTATACTTAGAAGACTATTAATGATGGATGGCACACCTTTTGGGTTATGCCAATAATAATAAGTGAACTAAGTTTCCAGTTCCACAAATTTTTCATCAGATAATTCAGATAACCATTTGATATTGGTATTTAAATGAATGATTAATTGACATTACCTCTAATGTCTGTATGGACTTGCCGGCATCGGCTTCAGCCACAGCAAGTTTCTTTTCGATTTCCGCACGCTCCTCTATCTAAAAGAATATTGTAAACACTCGTAATATTAATAATTTACAAAAACAGATGACCCCAAAAGCCTCAAATTTTTGCAGCTGGGACATAAACTTCAGGGGGTGGATTTCTGTCTGACAAATTTTATCAAAATAATAGTGAAAAGTGAAGAGGTGAAAAGGTAACAATCAGAAAGAATCCCTTTTGCATTTATAGTAGTGTTAATATTGCCAGAAAAGAACTAGAATGCATGCTATTAGATCTAGCAAAACAGAGTGAGGCAGTGGGACTGGAGCTTAACTCAGACAAGACTAAATTGATGACAAATTCTAGGAGACAAGAAATTGCAGTTAATGGATTCAGTCTGGACTATGTTGAAGAATATGTATATCTAGGTCAAATAATATCATTCAAGAACCAAATGGATAAAGAAATTGAAAAAAGAATAGCATCCGGCTGGAGCAAATATTGGTCACTCAAAGAAATCATGAAAAGCAACCTTGGTATACGGATAAAAAGCAAAACTTTTAACACATGTGTGCTTCCATGTCTAACCTATGGCTGCGAAACTTGGTCTCTTACTAAAAAACAACGAGATAAACTTGCAAAGTGCCAGAGAGCTATGGAGAGGAGCATGCTCGGTGTAAAATTACAGGATAGAAACCGCAGCTCTGACATAAGAACCAGAACAAAAGTGACAGACATCCTCACCCACATAGACATGCAAAAATGGAGGTGGGCAGGCCACACTATAAGATGCAAAACAGAGAAGTGGAGCCAAAGAATTCTCATGTGGCACCCTACAGATGGATCAAGATCGCAAGGCCCTCAATTAACACGATGGGAAGACGAAATTATACTCACAGTGGGACCACTCTGGACAAGAGTGGCAAGAGAGAGGAAATACTGGAAGGAGGAGGCCTTTGCCGACAGGCACACTGAACCAAGAGACTTCATATAAACATTCAAAACTAAAAACCAACAATCATGTTCAGAATAAAGGGCTATATAAATAAATAAATAAATAAATATTGCCAGAGAACACTTACTAGTTGTTTAATCTTTGATTTCTCCTCATCACTGAGTTTCTGGAGCTGCTCCTTCTGCTGTATGAGGAGTTGTTCCGCTTTCCGCTTCTCATTTTCATGTAACTCTATCTGTTTTGCGAGATTATTCTTTATATTATTTAATTCTTCTTGTAACTCTTTTTCTCTGATTAGTTTTTGTTCTTCTAATTCTTTTAGTTCCTGTAGAAATAGAAAAAGACATATGCTAGTGGTAACTACATGAACAGCTATGATAATATTGTATGATCTGTGTACCTAATAATAAGCCATGAATTAATTATATATGAAGTGAATGCATTTAAAAATTTTTGAAATAAAAAATCAAGTTCTCTGATAAGGACTCAGTTTCTAGAAGAGACTCAGTCTCTAACAAGTTGAATATAACTCACACATTTTGGTTTACTTATAAGAGCAAGTGGGGACTTAAAGCAAAGGACTTGAGTCTTAGTTAACACTAGTGATTGGTTTGTACATTTTTGTGTTATAAATAAATAAAATAAAAATAAATATTATAGGACATTTCTACACAAATTGACTAAGCCCCACGGTAAGCCCAAGAAGGCTTGTGTTGTGGGCACTCAGACAACGATATATATAATATATAAATACTTAAATACATAGTAAATAACCATGACTCAGGAACAAATATCTGTATCATCATACAAATAAATGCCCTTACCAGGATTCGAACCCGGGACCATCGGCTTCATAGGCAGGGTCAGTGACCCACTAGGCCAGATCGGTCGTCGTCGTGTTATGGAAATAAACAAAAAAACCTTTTCTTTAGCAAGTCTAAGTTGTTCAGTCTCTCTCCGCAACGTCTCCTCCAACTCCTTCTTTTCTTTCAGCCGCACTTCTTCCTGCTCCCGTATCCTGGCTTCTAACTTATCCAGCATCTCTTGCTTGGAGGAACTCTCTCGGTTCAGCTCGGATAGGAACTCGTCCCTCTCTTTCAATAATTTATCTTTGAGAGCATTATTTTCTTGAATCAGTTCTGACTCGGTTTCATTATGCTTGGATATTTGCTCCTGGAATTTTAATAATATGAGTACATTTTTTTAACTATAAATTAAACAAACACGTCAGAATATAGAAACTCAGAAGGTTGCGTATTTCCATCTCTATTACTCTTTTAATAAGAGAGAAGAGAGGGATAGAAATGGAGGTACAGATGTTTTGATTTTTCAAGGTATCAGGAGGCTTTCAAATTGAAAGGTCTGGATGACTCTTTCATATCCTAACTCTAAAATGTCAATAACATTAAGGGGCTGTCCGTAAATTACGCCCCCCCCCCCCCATAATCATCCAAAAATCATGCTTCAAATGACCCCATTTCCTCCTACTTTATGCTACCGTCATCCGATGTCCAGACCCCCCCCCCTAATTTGAAATGACGTAATTTATGAATAGCCCCTAAGGCTGCCTTTCCATTGAGGCAGAGATGAGAGGAAACATGCAGAAATCAATCAGCATTGGTTGTAATCCAACATAACAACTTTTAGTTTATTCCCACGCATCTCTGCTGATTTCCATGTCAGAGAAAAGGCAACCTGAACCCTGTGTTATGTCAGAAAGCTTAATATCTCAAACATAGATGCTTTTTGCTGGAATGCTTTAATTCTGTTTGTAGTTACAATTACACACACACAGATGCACAGTGCACAGTTGCACACTTTTTAACTGCTACTACAATAATCTTGTAATCTATTCTGTAGTAGTAGTAACAGTAACTAATCACTTGTTGTACACAACACAGGTTTACAAAAATTAATTACAGTAATGAAAGTATAAAGGCCAACTTATCCCTATAAGGGATCTCTTCCAGCTAACCATAGAGTAGATGAGAGGAAAACTCCAGTCAGGTCAGATAGACAAACTTACGGGATGTACAGTAATCTATTCTGTATAGTTTGCAAAAGAATGCTTACCATTAGGGATGCTATTTTCCCCTCCATTTCCACTTTAACGGCCGCCAACTGTAGGTCCCTCTCCTCAATGAGCAGCGCCTTCTGCTGCTCCACCTCATCATGCTGTCCTTTCAATTTCTTTATCTGAGCCGCATAATCATCATGCAGTTGCTGCTCTTTTCTACTCAAATCTAACTGTAACTGCTCTTTTAATCTCTTACTAGTTGTCTGCATGTGTTTCGCATTCTGGATTTTCTCCTCAATATGCTGTATTTCACAACTCTGCGATTCCTCAAATTTCTTTTTGACATTATCAATAAAATCATGGTTCTCATCCACCTCTAGTTTTCTTCTCTTACATGGCGTCGACTGTTCACTTGTACTCACGAATTTGTACACAAATTCATTGGAAGATTCTAGCTTTATTACATCCTGATTGTTTAGTTTGCGCTTTTGGCCTTTGCCTAGTTTGTTTCCATTTACTTCAATGCCAAAGGAACTGCAATCTTCTAATATCCAGTTATCGTCTATTTTCTTAAATACACAATGATCTCTAGACAGACAAACGAACGGTATAACGACTGAGTTTTGAAGACCACGACCAAGTTTGAACTGAAAGTTTTAGAAGTTAGAATAACTTACTATAATGATCACACATGTAATTCCACAAGCTAATAACAACTTATCAATGATAGCATGAGTATTATTATATGTTTTCGTGTACTTACATCTTCAGAGGTAATTGCGATTCTTTGGAATTTTACAAATTCTGGCTTTAAAGGTTTTGAGGAACACAGTATCGGAAACTGATCTTCCATTTCGAAGATTCATAAAAAATAGTACAATAAGTACATTTGCATCGATACATACAATTATTGAGTTATTTTTAAATAACAAATTACGAAAATCCAGTATAAAGCATTGATTCGAAAAACAAAGTCAAACAATGTGTCAAAATAGGGTTACCTGTAATTAAAATTGAAGCGTTCTACGTTTTCTACAGATGTCACAATTTCGCCGCCATTGATCATTAAAATTTGTCAACAAAAAAAAAGGAATATTGTCAACTTAAGCGGTATCCAGACGGGATGATCAAATCGACCGATTGAAAAAATGCCCCAGAACGAAAATAGTGGCGTCACGAATTGGTATTCCTGCCTCCGCACCTCATTTTATCGGTAATATCGGTCATTATCAGCGGTTAAATTCGGCGAGCCAAATTGGCGCAACTTGCGTCCGCACGTCCTGATTCGATCGGGCAATTTAATCAGATTGGTGAAATATTTACTAGTCTGGATATGCCTTTGAAATTATGACATAGATGGTAGGATCCTATAGACGTGCTAAGCGAAGCCGCGATTCGCGCACGAGTGTGGAGCATATACAGGGCGTCCCAAGACTATAGTCCGTTTTTTTTAGCATTAGAAAGAACTTCGCAGAAGTAAGCTTGTGGTTCCAAATCCGGCACTTCTAGCAGTAATAATTTGAAGTAAATTATATGTATTGACCATGCTAAATTAGATAATTCAATAATTATTAACAAATAACGAGCCTGATAGAAACTGCACGCTTACTTCTGTGGAGTTCTTTCTAATGCTAAAAAAAACGAACTATATGGGACATCAAGGGAAAGTACCTTAAATATCGTAGATAGGATATTTTGCTGAAAGAAGACATTATTTTAATATAAAAAAACAATTTAAACTGCATTCATAGATTTTTAAATAATTACAGGGTTGAACCGGGAATCGAACCCGCTACACGAGAAAAAAAATCAACCTGTACTTTTATCATACCGATCGAAAGGATTCATCATAAGGATTATTTTTTGCTAAATAACATAGTGTCAGAAACAAAAGGAAGATTTTTACATTTTTATTTCAAAATTAAATAATTTAATTTATCAAATGCTCAAAACGAGTCCCATTCTGTTGAATACAAAGTCGCACTGTTTTGATTATTTCGCTAAATTTCACACCAAATGTTAAAATTCATGGTCTTCCTTTTATTTCTGACACTATGTTATTTAGCAAAAAAATAATCCTTATGATGAAGCCTTTCGATCGGTATGATAAAACTAGGTACAGGTGATTTTTTTTCTCGTGTAGCGGGTTCGATTCCCGGTTCAACCGTGTAATTATTTAAAAATCTATGTTTGCAGTTTAAATTGTTTTTTAAATTAAAATAATGTCCTCTTTCAGCAAAATATTCTATCTACGATATTTAAGGTAGATACTTTCCCTTGATGTCTCAAAGTCTGGGGACATTCTGTATACTACTCTTTGGTAATGCTCCAAGTTGTGCAACCCCATAGATAGAGTTAGACCAAGAAAAGTCTGCAGCGATTTTGATAGCCCACGCAGTGCGTCATTTTAAGGTGGTGGTTTTGAATTTATTGGTTGTTTTTGCTCAAAACCAACCTCCTTGGTATACTTACACGCAAGCCGGCAGCCTGGCCGCTGCGACCGATGGTGCCTTTGCCTTCGGAGCCGACTTCTTTTGTTCTAAAAAAGTATACTTTTCTCTTCATTGGAAAACAATGGGAAAATACATGGAAAATACGTTAACATTAGGAGATGAATGTGTTCTCGTTTATGTTAAAATGGAATAAGTTTTTAACCGAC
The DNA here is from genome assembly GCF_963556715.1 of Cydia fagiglandana. NCBI lineage: Eukaryota > Metazoa > Arthropoda > Insecta > Lepidoptera > Tortricidae > Cydia > Cydia fagiglandana. Next base: position 3,965,052 of record NC_085932.1, on the reverse strand, counting down.
TTCCAAATCCCAAAGGAGGAGGTTATCAATTCGGTTGTATGTTTTTTATTTTTATTTTTTTTATTTTTTATGTTTGTTACTCCATATCTCCGTCACTACTGGCCCGATTTTGAAAATTATTTCTTTGATTGTATGTATACGCATACAGATTGGTCCCGTTTTTGTCAAAATCCAGTTCTGATGATGGGATCCATGAGGAATCGACGGAACTCCTCAAATCTTAAAGGCATACATATGGTGATTTTTGTGTTTTTATCAACAAATCAAGCATATACATTCAAAAACGTGACATTTGATGAAGTGGAACTGCTGATGATGATCAGAACGGAACTCTTCAACGACGCATAGTTCACCTTTGGCGATTTGTCCTCTTCGTTATGTTTGTTAAGCAAGTTAAGTTTTTAAGCCATAATTTTGTCAAGCTTGAGTTCTGATGATGGGATCCATGGGATCTCAAATTTTAAAGGCATGCGTATAGAGATTTTTGTATTTTCATCAGAAAATCAAGCATTTTCATTAAAAACTGTCGCATTTGATGAAGTGGAACTGCTGATGATGATCAGAACGGAACTCTTCAACGACGCATAGTTCACGTTTGGCGTTTTGTCCTCTTCGTTATGTTTGTTAAGCAAGTTTAGTTTTTAAGCCACATTTCTGTCAAGCTCGAGTTCTGATGATGGGATCCATAAGGAATCGAGGGAACTCCTCAAATCTTAAAGGCATACGTATAGAATTTTTTGTATTTTCATCATAAAATCAAGCATTTACATTAAAAACTGTCGCATTTGATGAAGTGGAACTGCTGATGATGATCAGAACAGAACTCTTCAACGACGCATAGTACATGTTTGGTGATTTCGAATTTCGATTTTGACTTGGACTGGGACCCGGACTCATACCCGGATCCGGTTCGGACCCGGACTCGGACTCGGACTCGGACCCGGACTCGGACCCGGACTCGGACCCGGACTCGGACCCGGACTCGGACCCGGACCCGGACCCGGACTCTGACTCAGAGACCCGGACCTTGACCCGGAAAACCACTATGATACCTAAACTAAATAAACCACTATGATTACCTACCATAAAATCTGGGTATGATGATGCCAAACCCCTCCCGCTCAAACTCCCGTACACCGCACCGCATGCGCCGTTAAGTGGGTTAGGTTAGGTTTGAACTGCGATCCTCACAGAACCGAACAAAAGTGGGTTAGGTTTGGTTAGAACTGCGAGTCTTACAGAAACGAAATGCTACTAGAAAAGTGGGTTTGATTAGGTTCGAACTGCGATCCTCACAGAACCGAACTGCTATCAGAGAAGTGGGTTAGGTTAGGCTAGATAACTACGACCCTTACGGAAACGAAATGCTACTAGAAAGTACTGGTTTTACCTCCTTTTCTACATAGTGCACCATCTACCATAATCTTTCACCGGGCCCCATAGAAGTCGGTTTTTTTTTCTTAAAAATTATATTAACTCTTGTCTATTGTAAAAATAAAATTTGGGCATTGAAAACGTATTTTTACGAATTCGAGTAGTGGAAAGATTTTTCCGCTGGATTTGTTGTGTTGTGTTTTTAGGGTTCCGTACCCAAAGGGTAAAACGGGACCCTATTACTAAGACTTCGCTGTCCGTCCGTCCGTTCGTCCGTCCGTCTGTCACCAGGCTGTATCTCACGAACCGTGATAGCTAACAGTTGAAATTTTCACAGATGATGTATTTCTGTTGCCGCTATAACAGCAAATACTAAAAACAGAATAAAATAAAGATTTAAATGGGGCTCCCATACAACAAACGTGATTTTTGACCAAAGTTAAGCAACGTCGGGAGTGGTCAACAGTACTTGGATGGGTGACCGTTTTTTTTTGCTTTATTTTTGTTTTCTTTTTTGCATTATGGTACGGAACCCTTCGTGCGCGAGTCCGACTCGCACTTGCCCGGTTTTTTTTACCCAATTTACCAATTTACCCGAACAATGGTGTTCCGACATTGACTTATATTCTAGGTATGTTGACTTCGGCTCAGCGCATGCCTCCCAAATGTCCGGAACCATCGGCGGCCGATCGTAAGATCAGGCAGATCGTAATGTTCCTGTGTAATGTTTTGACGATAGTCACATTAAACCAATATATAGGTAGGATAGGTTCGGTAGGTTGCTTCAGATGCCCGAAGGGCAAACTGCCCAGAAATAGGAGCCCCGCGTAATAGCGGGGCTCCGTCGACTTAGGGAACGAATCAAATATTTTCACGTTTCACGATATGCCTAGGAATTTCACGATATGCCTGATCTTACGATCGGCCGCCGATGGTTCCGGACATTTGGGAGGCGTGCGCTGGGCCGAAGTCAACATACCTAGAATATAGAGGCCCTTATTACTATTTCGCGTTACGAAAACTCTGTATATAATTAATTGTTCAAATATTTTGGACTCTGATATTGTGAACACTTCCTGAAACTCAATCTACGACGAATCCTGCGTAGGTAAGTACTAATTTTTAATTTTTATGTTCTGAATGTGGTTCATCTATGAAGCCGCTTGAAAGTGATATTTTAACCTTAGGGAGTTTTACTTTTCAAGGTTTCATTGGTCCTATAGGTATATTTCACTTTATTATAATTAGCATTGAAAACTCGGTTCAAAATGGATTTGTCGTACCGATGTAACCCATGTGTCACTATAGTTTTCATTCTGATACGTAATGGATGTTACAATCACAGTGTGGCGAATTGCACTAAATAAAAAATTGGACGATATAGCCCATGTATTCTTTATTCAGAACCTAAACTAGTAAATCTGTGAGCTGCAGACCTCGCATTTAAATTTCCAAAAACTGAGTCATCATTTGAAATTCGCGCGTTTCTCTACTAACAAAATGGGTTTGCCCCATGTTTGCCCGAGTACACCATGGTAACACTGAGGGCCTACCGCGAACCACGTTCGACGTGTTGTTGCCTCTCTGTCACACCTGTAAATTCGTTCGTAAGTGTGACAGGGAGGTAACACGTCGAACGTGGTTCGCGGTAAGCCCTCTGATTCCATAAAATACCTATTCTTTAACTTCTTATATAAAATGACAGCGTTTTACACAAAAATAAAACGCTAATTAAATAACTTACCCTATTCGGAACCTAATAATAATATTGAGAATGGCAACCCTGTTGTCGGTCGTATTGTCCTTTTCTAGCATATACGTCCCTCTCTCTCCCACACTCCCACCACACAGCAGTTTGCTTTTTGGCGGTTGTCGCAAAAACAAATTTCCAACTCATTGTCTCAAAATTATACATATTTACACCAGGCAGGATTAAAACTTTAGGTTCCGAATAGGGTAAGTTATTTAATTAGCGTTTTATTTTTGTGTAAAACGCTGTCATTAAACAACTGTACCGCTACTCGGAACCTAATAATAATATTGAGACGTGTTTGTTATCGCCTGGTGGTGGGAAGACGCCAAGCCAATGTGATTATACATGTACTTATTATGTATATGTAATATTATTATATTATGAGTGTTTAATTAATTATGCAGTACACCCTTTATTTTAACACCTGTGAGGAGAGAGGTATTTAGTAAAGCATACAATTTGATATTCCATTATATTACGATACTAACTTAACATTTTATATACGTACTTAATGTACTTATAAATGTTCAAAAAGAATAAGTGAGTCACCACAAGGGTGCTATACATAATTACTTAAATGTAGGTATGTGAAAACTAGGTAAAAGAAGATGTGATAAGTCAGTCTACTCTTCAAAGAGCATACAACATCTGTTATAAGGAGTAATGTAATTCAAGTATGAAAAGATAAAAATAATAAAGTACTAGAGTAGTTTTTATTTATAAGTCACAATTATTATCAAATTTGATAATAATTATCTATAATAGTAAAGTAAGCAGTTGCAGGAATATAACAAGGACAGGACCTTTCTTATTTCCAGAATCCCTCGGGATTAGGTAGACGAATATTTTAATTATTAGTTATATCACTATCACCACAAACAGAGTTAATAAAATTAGGTACTTATTCAAATGTCATAGGGAATCACTAAATTTATTTAATGACTGTAAGCCATATACTTGGTTATAGGTTATAGTTATAGCTATAAAATGCATTTAACTCTTTTATATGCTTTACTAACGAGAACGCAAGTCACTGTACATACATAAATAAACCTTACTTAAAAGTGTGAAGGTTACTATGAGAGCTTAAGCCACAACACTCATTGTTCACTGCGCTGTGGCACTAGTTATGACGCTTTGTGGTGTTCTTGTGTAGAATTGCTACAGAACTTTATCAATAATATTTGCAAAGTCATAATATTCTAATTAAATTCATGTTTAGCTATCATAACCTTAATTTTACTCAATAATTTGTATATATGTAGTAAGAGTAGTTTCTCAGTGGTTTACTTTATCTGGTGCCTACTGGTAGACATAAGCCTTAAAACTTTATTGGTTCTGACCGCTAAAGTGGCTTAATTTCTGTAAACTATTCATAGACATTGCTTAATTCTGAATATTCAGTGTGTAAATTATAAGGAATCAGATACTTAATTCGAAACCCTAGCTCATCGCATAGGTGCTTTTAACCGAAATACAAATTTATGTGCTTATTTCGTGATTTTACATTATTTGCTGTGGGAAACCAGGGGGTTTCCGACCATTTGCCGGGCGCCTGTGGCCCCAAAGCCAACAGCGCAGAGGCCCTTTAAGAGGGACCTATTTTATCCAATGCTAGAATCAACGCTTTGTCGAATCTATTAGATATTTAGGTATACTTATCCTCCTTATGAACTAAGGATAATTGTTACTTGTTTATATTTCAATAATAGCAAGATTGTAAATTATTTTATATTCTGAAATATAATATTACTTAATTTGGGCCAGTGTACTTTTGTATACTATATCTCTGGCCTACTACCTACTATATAGGTTAGTCTAATAACATCCCGCCTACTGGGAGGCAATATACAGAGTTCATGGATATATATTCACGATATCGCTAAGTGTGTGGATCTAGTTTTCCGACACTTGACTGCATGAAATTATTGTGTACATTTTTTACAGGTCTCGAGCAAGAAGGGTACCTATATATAGGTTGAGGTCCTTAACTTGTGGATTTGGTAATAGGAGCAAGACACAAACGGGGTGTAAATTAATTGATCCACCATGTTTCAAGAGATTCATGTGCATTGATGCCTTCAAGTTACACTGTACAGACAGACTATATAACTCTTTTGCAGAGTTTTGCCAACATATTATAATAAATGACTGCATTTGTTTGGGTGTACTTGTTCCACGACAAAAACATATTTATATATATTACAATGTATTTTTGAAAAATACTCGCCTTTCAAAATAGCTTCGCCTTTTCGCAAGGCTTGCTGCTGTTTCACATTGTGCAAAGCAAACAGTATCGCAATGCTATAATTTTGTATAAATTGAGAACTAGAGGGTCATGCCCTAGACGTGACCGCCCAGAAGTTATACTAGAATCGTTCGTGCAAACCATTAAGTCACTGTTTATTAAAAACCTTATGACTGGGTACCTTACATTCCACGGTGGGTACATTTGTTAAACGTATAGTATCAAACTATGACGAATAATGATAAGTGAATTAAGTGATAACAATATTTGGTCCGTGCATAGAAGCACGTGCCTTTGAGATTAGTGCATGGGTAGTTTAAAATAAACTTAATCTGTGCATAGGAGCACTTACGATCAAGGTGGTTCGAATCCTCAAGGTTCACAAGGCAGACATAAGGATGTAAAATAAATCATTCATAAACGCCCCGTTAGGTCAGTTTTGTATATTTTTATTTCCAACATGCTTGTGCAGCACATGACAATTTTCCTATATACCATGCCAGTCAGGGATATAATAATTAAATAGGTACCTAACCTTGGTTATGTCGTGTACCTACATAGGTAGGTACTCGTAAAAATGTTAACTGAAAGACTAGTGCTCTCGAGGCAAATATAATTTATATTAATTTCTAGTCTGTCATAGCAGGCATAGACTTCAAAGGTTTTTAGATATTCATAGGGCCGCTAAACGGAACCCTTTGTACACCTTGAGCAGGCTGTTTGTGCTCTTGTAATTTTATTTTCACACCATGAGTGATATTAAACATAGCTTATTTCAGAATTGAACCGTAAGCTATGTTGTGTCGTGAGCTTAAGTGAGCCTGATTTAATTAGAGTCCACAGATTATCTGGACCTTGGAGGATTGACCACACCTTATTCTAAATATCAATATTCTGTCTGGGCTTATGGTCGAATTTAGGTGACTAAATCTCTTAGTATTATCTATGCCACCAACGTTATGAGGCTTAGCGTCTCTAGACCACAATTTTATATTAGGGTGCAAAGATTTTTTCATCTTTAAAATAAAAATGAGTCGAGATAGGCCTGGAATCTTAGGTTATTTCATATCTATTATATTATAATTTTAGAAATGTTAATTATTCCAATTTTGAGTTTAGCCAATAGGGTGTCCGGGACCCTTAAAATAGATTGGTAAACAATAATTAAACCTCGAATAACGAAGCCTATTTCGACTGATTTTTACCCAGAACATTATTTTGTTAGAACCCTTTTCACTTGTCCTTTGTCCAAAAGGAGGTATTTACATATTCATCTTTGTTATATTTTTATGATTGTGGCCTACTCGCTCGCCTGTGTTATGACCATATCATTTAATTTCTGACATGCCTTGCGCAGGCTTATATAGGTTGTAATATCATCATCAGTAACTTGACATCAGTTTGTGAATGAATCAAAGATTCTTTGGCACACCTTACGCAGGTGGAAACATGGCAGCCTTGCGCAGGCTTAAATAGGTACACAACATATTGGTTTCATCACAAATAACTTGACGTTAGTTTGTGACTGAATAAAAGATTCTCTTAGGCACACCTTACGCAGGTGGAACCATAACAGACATAGCTTAAGAATATCATTCAAATGAAGTTTATGTTTATGGGTAATATTCCCCTAAGTAGTTGCGAGTTCTTCGCTCGACAAGGGGAAAGGATTTACTTTAATAGGCACTTTTAGAAAGTGTCATTCACGGTGACGAGATTTGCCATAACTAAACTTTAACTCTACAGTTAGCGAATATAATTTGAAATTATGAAGCAAACCATGCGTCTTCGTCAATGAATCAATCTAAACATTCCCATATCGTTAATGCCCTTTCAAGTCACAGGCTTCCGATTTTACTTAAAACGTTTACAAGTGTAGGTACTATTTATGTAGGTAGGTAGGTAGGCTTAAAGAACCGTCTTGTATGTACCTATAGTTACATATAGAATGAATAATCAAGTTATTCAAATCCAAAATAATAAAAGCACATATAGCAACTACATGCAAGAGTTCTTTTAAGCTGTTAGTACCTGTTATTTATTTAAAGAGATACCTATCTACCTACATTTTAACCTTTTTTTTTTTTTTTTTTTTTCAATATCCTTAGATCTAGTTGGAGAGATATAAATTGATAGGGAGTGAAATACTTAAGGATTTCCATGTCATTCTTGCGCAGAGCCATGCTAATATCTCTCTTTATCTAGTCAGACTTAAGTTTACGTACTGCCAAAGTACTCACTTTCCACAAAAATAAATGCAATTCTTGCGATGTAGGTTTGTTCGTTACCTTGTGTCCCTCAGAACGGAAATAGAAGCCCCGCGAAGCGGGGCTTCGTCGACTCCTAAGCGGGTACACATTATTTATCAGCAAGTTTATTACCAAAAAATTCATTTTGCAATATTATATTTATCCCGGAACGGGATAAACCGACAAGTTGCTGATAGATACTTGGACAGATAAACCCTACACGTCTATAAGCTTCTACCTTAATACGTAGGTTCTACGTAACACGTATTAACTATCCGATCCTTTCGTATTCGAAAACACAAATCACTTGAAAACTGAAGGGTATATGCCTCCACACATCACCATTTAAGTGTTATACCTAATTTCAACAGTTATTATAGACACACAAAGATTTAAAGTAATAAGTAATAAGACTCAGAAGAGACTTAATGTAGGTATAATATTAATTAAATTTTAATGGTGACAAGTGCACGCTTTACCATCTCGATGTGTTTTCTACCATTATGTGTTTTAGTATTTTCATTAGCATAGCCACGGTGCGCGCAGGCAGCCTTTGAAAACTTACACATTACTATTCCGGATCGTTTTTATTTGCTAGATAGTTTAACGGACACTAAATTTAAATATTTATTTCGAACGGCAAAAGCCGTTAGAAACTGTTTTTCAATATAGTCAGCTAAACTGGGGTACAATTCAAAAACTCACCAGCAGTTTAGCTTCACGACCTTCCAGATGGAAAAACAGCAAGCCAATGAGTTGGAAATTTGTTTTTGCGACAACCGCCAAAAAGCAAACTGCTGTGTGGTGGGAGTGTGGGAGAGAGAGGGACGTATATGCTAGAAAAGGACAATACGACCGACAACAGGGTTGCCATTCTCAATATTATTATTAGGTTCCGAATAGCGGTACAGTTGTTTAATTGTTGGTAATTACTTTCCTCGTATTTAAAATGAAATATACAGTCACATCGTTCGAGCGCTAAAATATCTCGTCAGTAATGGGTGGCTTTCATCAATTGCCAAACAATCTACTGACTATCTTCTATGTGCAGTATAATTAAGACAATTAAGTAGGTATACCTTGGTATCATCAACCTTTAGGTAATTATCATGCCGCGATCAGAAAGGGATTAGAAATGACAGATTTCCATACACTTACGTCTAAATCAATATGGATTGACAGCTATCTCAATCCCTTTTTAATTGCGATTCAGTAATACTATACAAACGAAAAAATAAGTAAAAAAAATCACAAAGTACATTTAAGACCATTTCCCAAGTCTGTTGATTAAACAAATAACACTTGAAGTGTTCCTTAATGACGTGATACCCAAGGCATGTTTTGAAAAACGTCTTTAATGAGATTTTTCTTTAGAAACTCTTGGGGCGAGCGTTCGCTATGAAGAGGCGGGAATGGAAGCATATTTCTTGAGGGATAAAACGAATAGATAGAGGTCTTTAATATAAACGAAGCAGACTTTAGTACTCTCGAAAAATGCAAGCATGGCGGTTGGGTACACTGTGAATTTTTAAAGGGCAGACGGGTTGGCTGGATCGTACCGTGGGACTTGCGATGAAAATTTCAGTTCGACGTTTTTGGCGTTGGGCCTTTTAGGAATTATTTGAGTGGATGGTTATGGCTTGATCTATCATCGGAGAATGAATAGCTAATAAAGTAAGGACACTAAGCACGAAGAATTAACATTGACACGCTATTTTCTGCATCTATAGCACGCACGCGCATAATTATATTGCTGTCCCGCTCGCACAGTGGCATTGACCGCCGGCATAATCTAATATTTAAAAATATTATAGAAAATGGTTTACCGAAGACAATCATTACGTACCTATCTATCATTTTCTAGCAAGTAAGTATTCTGTATAAAAGGTTTTATCATGCAGTTCTAGGTTCTAGAGCGCAAAGTTAAATTTTACCGTCGCCAAGGCAATACAATAAAATAAAGTTTTCTTCGCTGCATCAGACTGAATTCATATTGAAATGAGGTTGGTTAGTGAAAATAAAAGAATAAAAGTAAAAAGCAGTTTAAACTAGTCTACTTAAGTTTCTCCGCGTTGGGCACAGATAATAAAATCCTACAGAAGTCTTACTATACCCCATTTCATATACCATGGCGGGATTCCACTTGAGACGGTCATTAGGCGCAAACAATACGAGTAGGTAGTGATAACAAAAGATAGGTAGGTACCCAGTTAACTTTGTCTTACAATGTGTGTTATTAATGTTATTAGGTACCTATTTGACAGTCACGTCAGTCTGATAAAAATATTGTAAAACTATAGAACGTTGGACTTGTAGGGACTGCATCCTATTCCTACATTCGATCAAGGCTGTTATAAAAATAATTTAAAGAGCATAAGTTTAACTCAGTTGAAACGAGGTTGAAACACTCACTTAAACAAGAATTACGAGTAGGTAGGTCTGTACGTTTTCTGTGTCTTAAGCCACCGCGCCGCTAGTCCTTTAATAAGAATGATAATACCTTTTATCTATTTGGACTAAGCCGACTCATTAACTCCAACTTTATGCCGGGATTTCCACTCCCACCCTTTTGTGGCCAGTACATAAATATATGTCTATTATTTTGTTTAATCGCAATTTATGCGTTTGGTGTAATTTTGCAGACGATTTGAGCTGGTTTACGTTATACGAAACTATAAATATAAAAAAAGGTAGGTAAGTAATAAACATAGTTTGTCGAATAAAATCATAATAACAAAAGCTTACAATAAAAAGCAAAGTTAAATCAGCTAGTCTTTGAGGAAATAAGATAAATAGAAATAAAGGTGAAAGACAGAGCAATTCTATAGCTTAATGGCCTTTTGAACGGGAGAAGGTTGGGTTATGTTCACTTATGTATTGTATTGTCCACAGATGTAACCGTTTTTTTCTTTAATGTCTTTAAGAAATGTACCATCGCTCACACTCGGTACATCATCGGCTGTACATCGGTGGACCTTATGAATTTTGTAATAAGATCCACCGATGTACAGTTAGGTTAGAGTGACATTCCATTTGCAGCTGCAATACTGTTCATTTCACTATGGAAACGCGTCGCTGTCATTGTCAATTTCCATAGAAAATGAACAGTATTGCAGCTGCAGTTGGAAATGGAATGTCACTTTTACGCTACGTCTTACGTAGGCGAACAACGCGCGAACGCGGCGCGGCGCGGCGCGGCGAAATCAATCCTTTGATGCCCATAGAAGTGTCCTACGTCAGCGATCTCGTTGCGAACGCGGTGCGGCGCGATTTGCACGCGAATGTCGGGCGGCGCGGCGCGGCGCGGCGCGGCGGCGGCCGCTTTCGCCGCGCCGCGCCGCGCCGCGTTCGCGCGTTGTTCGCCTACGTAAGACGTAGCGTTAGGAGTGTTGCTGTTTGTACTACATACTATTCTCTGGTGAAGAAATACAAAGTTTAATGTACGGGCTTAGGTACTAAAATAAGTGGCTTTCTTTTCGCGTAGTTGTCATGGACCTCCATACGAGAGGCCCTAATATACTACAAAAAACTAAATTACGTTATCTGCTTCTCTATCGCTCTTGCATAATCAAGCGACATAAGTAAGTTTCGATTTTCGGATTTCGCAGGAGGGCCTCAGGACACCTATATTAGTTCTTTGCGTTTAGGTATGCTTGTCTTCGTTCCACTCCATGAGCAATAGCAATGAGCGTAGCTACTAGCTTTGGGCGACACGCAAAGGTGCCCTACTGCGTCCCAAGTTCTTTCATCGTAACTTACCCTTCCGTGGATATACGTATCAATAGGTCTTAAATAAATAATCAGAAACAAGGGCGGAAGGGCCTAAGTGTGGGACATTAACAAGGGTCCAGTCCAATTTTCGTCCTGTCCACGTTGATATATTGGGGCCGATGGGCCCGCCCGCGCCGCGCCGCCGCCCGACGACACAACACAACTCATTTACTTTTTCACTACACTCTGAGAAATAATTGTGACGGTTTAATAGGGCTTGATGGGTATTTACCTACACACCCACCGCTTTTTTGCTGACTTGGGTCTGTGTTGTTTACGTACGGCTGTAATCAGAAATTCGTTTATGTTTTACGTCTTGCCATTTTATGTGTACGGTCAAGGCAAGGGATTTAATTTCAGTACCAATTCGTAGGTACCTTGTCACAGTGACATAGTGAATAGTATGAGGTCCCTAGCGACTTTCATATTGATTGTCACTGTGACAAGGTACGAAATGGTACTGAAATTAGGTAGGTACCATAATTTGTGAGTGGAAGAGAGATTTGGCCAGATGTACACCAGCCACAAAATTTCATGGCCTCTTTATAAATGAATTCATTCATAATGTGTCCATGCAATTTTGCAGTTCGCCCCAGCTGCAATGGTGTATGGCCACGTTATGAATGAATTCCATTAATTATATGTCCAGCTATTTTGCTGCTCGGTATCCTTTATTATTATTCGTTTACACATAAGTTATCTTCAACACGCATCGTCAAAATTAATAAAAAAACTTACACACACTTGTACTTCCTTGGTTACTTTTATATTTCTAGAGTCTGTGCGGAAAGAGAAGAGTCGTGGAATGTAAGGGAGTACATATATTCTACGGCTCTTCTCTTTCCGCACAGACTTTATTAAATGATAGGTACAGTCGCCATCAGATATATAGGAGCAGCCAAGGTGCTCACAAATATCTGAGCACGCCTCTATTGTCAAGGCGATAGAGCGCGCGTTCATATATTGAGAACACCTTGGCCGCTCCGATATATCTGATGGCGACTGTACACTAAATTAAGGCCCATAGACACCACATGCATTTGCAGCACGGCTCCGCTCTTTGTATGGACTTGCTTACAGTAATTATTTCCACTTTTGATTTATTTCTAGACTTAACAAACGACTCGACTTGAGACTTAAAAGACTCGGAAGATTTTTTAAGCACAGTCTCGTAAAAGTTCTTCAAATTTAGACTCAAAGGACTCGAGTTCCTACTTGCGGCTGAATGTAGTACGCTGTCATTCGGTAACTCGCGGCTCGATTCTGAAAATGTATTAGATCTCTACTAGACCTCAACAAGTTACGATATGGATAATTTAAAGATATTTGTAAGATAGATATGTCAAATTTGACGTTTCCGCGATTCTGGAGGTCCTCTTGAACGATTTCGACAAGATAGATATGTCAAATATGACGTTTCCGCGATTCTGGAGGTCCTCTTGAACGATTTCGACAAGTTATGACTTATGACTTAGATATCCAAGTCACATCTAGTCGATATCTAATGTAAATCTAGTTGATCTCTATATCGTTTTTAGATCTTGTGATTATCTCGTTTCCCGAATACGCGTGTCGGTATGGAATGAAATATAGCTGGCAAATCCTTCCCTGTGTGTACAGTGTGTACTTGTCCGGTACGGTACACAAAGCGTTCATTTGTGGAGCGTGACATTGTTGTTTTACATGTAGCTCTGTTTGCTTTGCTTACTCGTAATAATGTTTCTGTTTGTTAGGTCTACACGTGTTTGCTTTTAGCTGTTACTATTACTATAGTAGAGGATAGCGTGTCATCGTTACAACATATAACATATAACGTTGTACCTAAATAATGTTGTTTTGTAGTATTTTATACAACGGTGATTCAAAAACTAAAAACGTGACTCGATGCAATGTTGGAATTGTTTGGGAATTGAGTAGTGTAGGTATATATATTTTTTTCACATCACCTATTCGGAAAAGGGCTTTTTCTTCCCGCTAGGAGAGATCAAAGTGGCACTTTTCCTCCCTGCTAGGGGGGATCAAAGTGGCACTTTTCTGTTCTAGGACACTGTTTTTGTTATTTTTTGCATTCATTTGAATATTATTTTAAAACATAATAATTTCCTCATAAATTAAGATTTTTTTTTATTTTCCTCATAGTTAATGTGAAAAGCTGTATGTGTCACACCACACGGTATCAAAATTATTTCGTCTTGGGCGTTAACACTTGAATCCCTCATTACGCTCAGGATTCTACTTTAGAATCCCACACTACGTTCGGGATTCTATTGTAGAATCCATCGCTTCATTCAGGATTCAATGACGCCCTTTTGGAAACATATCATTTTGATCCCTTGTAACACAAACTACTATTATTGTTTTGGGACTTAAGTAAGGAAGCTAAGCACGAGGAATTCGTACATTGACCCGTCTGTTCCTACCTCTTTACTTATAAACTTTTATTAGGTACGCTCATGGAGTTGCAGGCGTCCATAGGCTACGGTGACAGCTTACCATTAGGCGGACCGTACGTACATAATCATTGTACGGTTAAGTTAAAAAACATCTTTACTACTTTCCAAAAATATATTTAGGTATTATACGATCTTATTGTTAGTGTATTAGAGGCGTGTAAATATATTTTTGGAGCGTTTGTGGCTTGTATAGATGTTTATGAATTCGACTGTACTAAGCTTGTACTTTTAAATGTTGTCTCGCTGTCAAAAAGCTTTCATTCTAATTGTCATCAAATTATATTCAACGTCCCTATTATATGTAAAATGCATTAGTATCAAGCGCCTCGTCGAAAGAACTTTATGGAGTCGAAAAAAGAAATAAATGTTAATTTATTTAAATGATTTATTAGAATGATCTTTAAAATTCAGTTATTCAAAGAAGATACGACGCTTTTTGCTGTAACAATAACACAACAAACAAGTTAGAAGATTCATTGCACCGGGCGAGGTTATTTAAGGCGACTAGTGTCCACAACGACCTTCACCATACCCACACGTCGGCATAGTACGCGTTAAACGCGTAGGTATTTAATGGGTACTTTACTTTTTGTAACTTAGAATTATTCTGAGAGTGTTGTCTATCTATACATTTCTTCACTGGATATAAGTAAGTGACTCAGCAGCACTAAGTTTAAGAGGTTTTGGCTCATAAATAAATATAAATATTCCACAACATTAGTCGCCTTAAGGCATTATTAAGGTTAAGAATGTATCCGCCCACCTACATACGTACGACTGAATAAATTGTAGGTACATGTTTGCGATATTACGACGAGATAGAGATAAATTTTGGCAATAAAAAAACTTATTTACAATAATTTCGGTCTTGTATCATGCGAAAATATTTGTAGGGAAAATGTATCCTATAAGTAAACGTCTCATATTTTCTTTAGGAGGGTTGAGCCCAGGTCACACAGGCATACCTGTTTTTTAAATATGTATTGAAACATTTTTGCGGCAATTTGTGGGATTAAAACGAATGTTTCCCTTTTGAATGGCACTGGCTGTTATTCGGACGTCTAGGTTTTATTACTTGAGCTTGGTACTTTATTTCAATTATTTCATTTGACATATCTAGATATTTTCTGAAATTGGAAGGAATTTTATGGCGGAAAACATATTTAGTACCTACTTTGTTTGCTTCTATGAAACAATCGAATCGTTAATATTTATGTCAGTTAAATAATTTGTGGCATTTTACAGCTTCAAACGTGCAAATTACTTGTTTTTATGACAGCTTATGATTATGGCGACAAATATTGCTATTATTTCGAATAATTATTATTAATTTAATAATTAGTAAGCGGAGTTAGAATTCCAAACTGATAACTTATACAACGTGCACGAATATATTCAAAAAGTCGTCAAAAAACAAAAAAAAAAAAAACTTTACGTATACTCTCATCATTTAGTAAAATTAACCTGATATAAATAAGAAGATTTATACGCTATTAAGTTGCAGTCGAGTTTTTCGCTTCATAGGTACCTAGTCGTGATTTTGACATCGTATACGGACTAAGGTTCAATCGATTGGAAAATTTGAAACGTTCCATTTCCCTCGCGGAGAAAATCAGCCAGTTTCGAGGCGAAATGGGTACGATGCGTTGAGGGTTGCCCAATTTAAAACGTTTCTTACAATCGTGCCGAAAGCGCACCTGCCCGGGTGAGCTCTCTATCTGGCAGATCTTATTAAAAGCGGCAGCCATTCCGATCACGTAGACAATTATTCGAGTGAAGTGTGCGGGCTTGAATCACTAACCTCACTGAACGGCCAACTTTTACAATAAATCCATCGCGGCCTCGACACTTAATCAGTCCTCCGATAAAAGCTTTAATCGAGAGTTAGAGTGCGGACTCAAAGAACTCGACTTATATTATTAATTCAGCAAAGGGCGTTCGAATGCGGCTGAAAGGAGATTAATTAAAAGAAATTGAAGGTGCGTAGGTAATAATTTCGTTGGTTTTAAGGCTAAGCGACTTTCGGGCAGATTTATTTGCGGATTTTTGTGTAAGAGAACGTTAATTTTTAAATTCGGTACCTAGGTAGGGTATGGTTCGGTTACTTACCCGCGTGGAAAAGCTTTTATTTTAGTAACGCGCGCGCGTATATGATTCAGACAGCTTAATAAAATAATCAATCGCGCATTTTCCATCAAATCAGACATCAATCCGAAGCATAATTGCTGCCTTCGTCAGATAACCTTTTTCATATGATATCGAAGCCAAAATTGGCCACTCAGGCATCCACCCGAGGCGCGAGTGGCTGGTAATTTCATTTGGCCCTAATGTACGGGACCATTTGCAGTCTTTGCCATTATCGCGAATTGGGAGTAATGCACAGATAAGAGACATGGATAATGTAATAGAATTCCTTTGAAGACCTACTTATGTCTGGTGAATTGTTTTAATAATTTATGAGTTCGGTGTTCTACAGGGTGGAACATTTCTAAAGACTGAGCTGAAAGGATAGTGTTATCTAAGCCTATTTAAGTAATCTACAATCGAGTTATTATAATCGTAAAGCTGGATTCAAAAGTAATTAAAACAAAATCATTAAAATGAAATATTTTTATATCAGTGACAACCCTACAAAATTATTTACATTTTAAATTGACACACGTCATGTCATTCAATTGAATGTATTTGCTAAGGATTTGCTACAGATTTTTGCACTTTTTAACAAACTGTATAGTCTCAGAAATGGTTAGAAATATTAACGTGATTAATAAGTGAAAAATAAAGTAAGTAGCCTAAACGATTCCCCGTTTGCATAAAAGTCGTTTGCATTCGTATATGTGTATGTTTATTCAATGTGATTGTGTGTGTGAACGTAGGCTCCATAGTGTTTTTCTGCAACACCTACTTTTTCGATTACTTCTCACTACCCAAAGGTTGTCTGGAAGAGATCGCTCTTTAGCAATAAGACCGCCTGTTGTCTGCCTCTACATTTAATCAATTGTACTTTTCTTTTGTATTTTTTTACTGAGGTGTGCCAATAAAGAGTATTCTATCTATCTATCTAAAAGTCCTTCGTCAAGACGATTCCACCCGATATCTTGGAAGCAATTAATTAATTAATTTATCGTATGGTATTTTATAGTCACTGGATATAATTAAAAGTGAAACTAGAGATTGAGCTTAGTGCTCTTTAAATGCTCATTCGCCTTTTAAACGTAGGTACCTACATATTATGCAATTATGCAGTTTACTCATATCCATGCTCATTTGAAATACCATTATTAGACCAATAAAGGTCATCACGATGACGCCCGCAGCCCGAGTTTCGCTCACTCTGTTTAAGCGTCCAAGCACCTTTATTCGTGATGGAGGTGTAGAAACATTTGTTCGAGAAAATAAAGAGTACACACAAAAGCAATAAAAACATTTTGTTTTCATTACTTACTGTTGAGCTATTGCGAATTAATTCGGATTCGTTTACCTTTAATTTCCACGTTTCGACAGCGGCACGGTTGTCGCGGACAACTGAAGTCACAGAAAGAATACAGTTATTATTTAACATATTTACAAATATACAGTGTGTTACGCTGCAACTTTCCATCCCAGGTCGAAGATCTAGGGGCAGACCCAGAACAAGATGGAAGGATGTAGTGCTAAAGGACATGAGTGAGTGCAAGTTATCCGAGGATGATGTCGTGGATAGGGCGAAGTGGAGAAGGTTAAGCAGGAAAGCTGACCCCACCACCATGTGGGATGGATAGCTAGGAAGAGAGAGAGAGAGACAAATATACAGTGTGTGTCTGACCATGGGGCTTTAAATCCAGGGCTCGATTCTATTCGCTAAACTGAGCTACTTTTACTATGGCACCAACCCCGAAATCCCGAATTTTTTTTACTTTTTCATACATTTTGGCTGATCAGATGTCGACGTTTTCTATAGAAAAGCCAAAATTTTTTCCCCGATTTTAGGGTTGGTCCCATAGTAAAAGTAGCTCAGTTTAGCGAGTAAAATCAAGCCCTGGATTTAAAGCCCCATGGTCAGACACACCATGTATAGATAATTTACCTAAAGGTTTAAAAAAAATATTAGGTAGGTAACATTTCAATACCGGTTCCGAGCCCTGGTTTCGAGTCTTTTCACGGCGATCGCTATCTAGGCTATAAAGCTTGAGCACGTACTGTTTGAACTTTGAACCTCTAATTGCATTGAGAAGTAAGATAAAATTGCGTTATTTCTGTTAGATACTTGTCGTTGGAAATCCCGAGTTAAATTGTAGCGGTTGAAATAAAAATGTTAGATATATTTTCTGTTAATTTCAAATGTTTTAATTTTGATTCGAAATAAGTATTCTGATTTATTTAATTCAATCGGGGGGTAAATTCGATATATATTGTTGATTGTTCGTGATATGTCAAATATTGTTTTTTGCCTAGGTATGTTACACCTTGGATGAATATCAAACGGGCTAACTAGTTTTGACACAATCCTAAAATGTTTAAGAGGAATAACAAACATCCAAATGTACCTACTTTGTTTAATTGGTAGTAATGAGTGAGATTTTCCCCAAATATTTTATTATCTTAAGAACTGCTAAAATTAAAATGCTTTCTTTTGGCTTTATCATAGCTTTAAGAAACATTAACAAACATCGTCAATTGTGTCGATAAAGCTAAAATATATGTACATAAAACACATATTGACATGAAAAGTATGCATATATCGGGCAATTTCTTTTTATTCTTGAGTGAACAACTGGGTTAGGACGCGAGATCGATGTACCTACCAAAATATTTATTTGAAACTCACTGTGTCATGACACGCTACATTTTATGGCTGACTACGTAACGGCAAAGCCAAATGGATTAGTTATGATTTTAAGTCTATTTGAAGAATGTATATTGATGATAATATGTATGTGTCTGTCTACGTTCCTATTTTCGTCTGTTTTGTATAATTTTCTCTTCTGTGTTTGTGCTGACGAATAAATTAGTTCTATTTCTTGTTTTTTTTCAAAATCAGTATTATTACACCCTATTGGGTGTTCAAATTCAAATGTCATAATCATAATTTAGGCAAGCTGGTAGAAACTGAACTTTGACCTGTAATAATAGCTGACTGCAAGATATATTATTTATTAGACTTAGACTGTAGGGTAGACCGTCCTCGGTGATGAAAAATCCGGTGATATTTGAAACATTCGATACCGTCCGGCGGACTGTTAATCAGTGGACCTCTTCAAAATTGTGCCGTACGCCGTACGTCTCTCCGCTTAGCCTGTGACGTCAGTCGTAAGTAATATTTTAAATATCAACAGATTCTTAGCCTGATCCGATTCGCCTCGATCTATCTATACCTGCCTAGATTCATCACATCGACAAGTAACAATATTCCCCAGTATTCCAGCCGCCGTCACGTCCAGGATGAATCTGTAGTGTATTTTTATTGTAAAGTTTTATTGCAGCGTCCGCTCTACATTGTTTACGAACAAAGAGATCGCGCTCAGTTTCCGATGCAGCGGATTCGTGCCTTCAGCTTAGTGATGTGACTAGAATTAACTCTCGACACGGAAATATCTCTCACACACTATTTATTAACATAGCCCGGTTTTTCGGAGGCATAAACGTATCAGGCATATAACCGCGAACATCGAATTTCGTTAATTGCGGGCATATTTCTCTGTCACTCTAATTACGCCTTCATTGGAGTAAAAGAGAAATGTCCCCGCAATTTGCGAATTTCGGTTTTCGCGGTAACCCCTCAGGCCGCCTAGCCAACATGCTGCCAATCGCTTACGCTCCGTAGCGATCGAGACGCAACTGTCACTGTCGCACTATTTTGGAAGAGTGATAGAGAGACATAAAGCGTTTCGTTGTCGAAGCGATAGCGATTGTCACCTTTTCTAGGCCGGCAGGGCTAGTGATTAATTAAATATGATTCTTAATTAAATATCGACTCAAGTGTTATTCTTATCGATCGCAAGCGATATCTAAATCATAGTAACAAATGTGACTCAGCCTTGAAGTAACAATATTTAGAGTACCTACATATTAAAGTGCTTTTGTTATCTATTTGTAATTCTTATTGCAACTGTAAATATTTAGCATTGACTTAAGTGACAATTATTTAAAATTAAGGTAAGTAACCTCGATTAATTAGTTCAGCACATTTTATTGTAAAAGCGATTATAAGATCTATTTATAAATCTAGACAAGTGCTAGTCGGACTCGCCCACCGAGGGTTCCGTGGAAACTTTATTTTTTATTTTGTGTAATTTAATAGTTTTTTAGATTTTTCCCTGTAGGTACTTGTAGGAAGATATTAGTTACTTGCCAAATTTCATAGTTCCATTCCAACGGGAAGTAAGGTAAAAGTACGCTTCACCGAATGCTTAAGACCTAGACTTACGTTTC
This sequence comes from Cydia fagiglandana, assembly GCF_963556715.1. NCBI lineage: Eukaryota > Metazoa > Arthropoda > Insecta > Lepidoptera > Tortricidae > Cydia > Cydia fagiglandana. The sequence continues at coordinate 3,944,793 of NC_085932.1, read as the reverse complement.
TTTTTTTAATTAGTTCTGGTATTTGCATACGAATATGTTCAATACTAAAATTGAAACTTAGATAAATTTGTCCTCATTTAAACATAACTATAAATTACTGAAATGATTGGACGTATATTAAAAATATTTTTAAAATAATTTCTTCCAGTTTCTTTGATAGTACAATTTACCGAACTCAGAAACGTGATTTGCACATTATGCCGAATAGGGAGGCCGCATTACCGAACTAGGAAATAATTGTATGAAAATATGGTGTTGAGTGGTGCCCAAACTTTAGTAGGTAGTGCAGTATTAAATTTATACTTTGTTTTTTAGCATTAGAAAGGTGGTAAGCGATCTTGACGTGTCTTTTTTATTGAAAAATACTTTTGAAAAATAAGTCATCCCAAATAGGTAGGTGGACCCGGGCTGTGACCCGGGTATGTCCTTAAACCACGTCCAAGACCACCGGTGGACGGGCAGCAGCGTCCCTCAAATTCGGTGTACTCGACTGCGATCGCCAACCCGCCTGCCAAGCGTGGCGATTATGGCATTCACCCCCCATCATGAAGGGGGAGGCCTTTGTTCAGCAGTGGACGTCTTATGGCTGAGATGATGATGATGATGAAATAAGAAGGTATGCAACAATTATCAAACATGTACGTATATGTATAAAAAAATTTGGCTGTTTTATGCATTTTGTCTCGTCCATTTTCTAGGGAAGATTAAATAACAAATTTTGTTATTTAATCTTTCCTTTTAAAGTTTGAAGTTTAAAAAGTCAAGTTTAAATCGCCCCACGACGACGAGATGACGACGACGACGAGACGAATCTAAAAAAAATGTTAGACGTCTAGGTTTGGACCATCCTGTATGAAATATTATTGCTTTATTATTTTTATTATCAGATTGAGCTTTTTTGTCCACATTTCGAGACTATTATCAGGCGTCCAATAAGTATGTCTTAAGTTTGAGAAGGGCTGGCATTGAAATAATGGTCACAAAAAATAAACATATAAATATAGACCTAGTCGTTATAATAATAAGGATGATATTCTAATGAACGTCGAATAGAAACATGGTCAACGCAAACGTGAGTTCGGTAGCAGAGACCATGGGTACTATTCACCGAACAGCCGTTCGGTGAACGAAACATGGAAAATATGTGGAACCTATTTCGCGAACAGATTTTGAAAATAGTATTTAAATCGTAATCAATATGGTATAACTACAAATCTATCAATTAATTTAATACTTGAATCCATTACTAAACCGTACATGTATAAAGTTCTCGCTAATACTGGCGTAAAATATCTAAACTTATTGTTTGATAATAGTCTTGCTAAAAACCTTATTTTGATGCCAAAAAGTCGTAAAACATGAACATTTCAAACGCAGTTTTATAATAATCTATAGGTATAGGTTATTGTGGTTCGGCAATTGCTCATAAAATTACAAATACATTAATTTATTTGTGAAATTAGGTAGTTAATCTAAATAGTTCGTAATCAACCACTAGAAAAATAATTTCAAAAACATACGCTTTTCCTGATTCCGGACGCTGTTCGATAATACCTTCCAACCACATTGTCGGTGTACTCATCACCGAACTCACATTAAGCTTAATTTCTGATAATATGACTGCACTAAATTAATTAAATTTACTAAAATACACAAACTAATTAGGTAATCACACTGTAAAACCATACTTTGAAACAGAAAAAAATTTAAAAGGTTTTATGGCCTTAAGAAATGTACGCAACTTCTTAACGATTTCTTTAAGGTTGCCCATACAAAGTGGCAATCGGCAGCGACGACCTGTTTCGATCAATTGCCACGTCCCAACTGCGGCACAAATTGGCCGACTCTGAGGCCTAATGGAAGGGACAGGTATTTAACTCGTGAAAAAAAAATACGCAAGTAAATATCAGCTGTAAGTAATCGACTTATAGCCTAAAATAGAAGAAATTCGGTGATACGGACGGATTCAGAGCGTTCGGTGAAGCGTACTTTTACCTTACTCTATAACTTTGGGTTCTCTTTAGATTGTCCAAATATAGGTTTTTTATGGCATATTTTGCCGTATCTTTTTTTAAGTCAAGCATATTAAGTTTAGCATTAAATTATTCTGTCCATGTTACTAAACCTTCGTATCACTGCCATTGCTGATAAATTCTCGCTGAATTCTTTAGGGGAAATCAAAGTACTCAACCTTTCTTAGAATCTAAAATAATTCCAAGAACATTCCCCTGAGCCCTTACATCACTACGTCCAACTTATCCGTCTTTGTTCTAACTATCGGTGCTCGACGAAAGTTTCCGTGTCCGCATACATATTATATATTTCGCACCGCGCTACGTGCGGTATCGCAATATCTAAGTTTCGATACGAGTGGAAGTGGGACAAAAGGCTCAAATGGCCATCAGCATCTTACGCTACGTCTTACGTAGGCGAACAACGCGCGAACGCGGCGCGGCGCGGCGCGGCGAAAGCGGCCGCCGCCGCGCCGCGCCGCGCCGCGCCGCCTGACATTCGCGTGCAAATCACGCCGCACCGCGTTCGCAACGAGATCGCTTACGTAGGACACTTCTATGGGCATCAAAGGATTGATTTCGCCGCGCCGCGCCGCGCCGCGTTCGCGCGTTGTTCGCCTACGTAAGACGTAGCGTTAGTCTGAAACACATTAGCGCCGCTACTACGAACATCGAAAGTCGATGTAATTATAACTTAAGAGTTATAGAGATGGGCTTAGAAACTATTAGAAGAACTGTGAAATTCGTTAGTCGCGGTAGAACCCTATTCAAATTGCTCTCCAAACACGAGCGAGCTAGGTTAAGTTAAATCTAACAATGATTGGACCATTGACCATTGTTGGTTTTGATAAAATAAATTAATTGGATTGAATTGAGCTGAACTACGCACTGTTGCGCTTGCGACGATCGCATCAATAGAACATTAAATTGAACTCCAGTTAGTACTCGTAAGTGACCAATTTTGTCCGTCATCGGTATTCGAGACTATATTATTCAGACCGTTCAGACTAAGTATTTGTACTGTAGACCAAAAGCGAAAGACGATATTTAATCCTATATTTGATTTCAATCTGCACCCATACATTCCACATTCAATTTATATCGCGCTTTGTACAATTCAGTTAGCGGCCCTTTATTCACGAATCACCACTTCAATACCAGAACAAGTGTGATCTTTGGCTGCGTATAATTGCTACGAATTAAAGGGCCAGTTTATGCTGGGGATGGATACATATAACACATTCAGAACCTGGTGAATGCCTTGTCAGATAGGGTGGGGGAAAACAAGACTTATGAGTCTAAATTTGAGGAACTTGACTCAGTTTTAGTTAGAAAACTCTTGTGAGACAATGACTCAGACGTAATTAAATAGGTATACAATATTATTTAGGAGTTAATAACGTAGGTACAGTCGACGTAAAAGATATGTTTACATTTTTCGCCTTTTTCTTACAAAGGGTAAGGTGCAAAAGTGTAAACATATTTTGACGTCGACTGTACCTACTTAAAGGGTCATTCTATGGAACTTGGTAACTGTGTAAACAATAGTCATTAGTAAATTCATCATTCTTTAACAATTTTAATAAAGCGGTTTGTTTACATAGTTAGCAAGTTCCATAGAATGACACTTTAGATCGACTCTCGCAGGATTCATTACAAAATCTCAAAAAATACCTTGAAAGTCTTAAAGACGAGGACTCAAGGAACTGAAGTTGTAACAACTGGGCCAATTTTTGAAGAGGGTGTTTTTTCGACATTTGTATGGCAATTTTTTATTTTTGAATAATCTGATTTATAATCATCGTTTTAGGAAGGGTTTTTAACAACAAAAAATATACTGTAAGAGGCACCTCTGTACTTTTTATAGTTAGCTAGATATGGACGTTTAAAGATCGACATTTGTATGACACTATTTAGCCATTTGTAAGGCGCTTTTGACGTGTATAAGGCATTTTATCGACATTATATGGCAGTATCAACATGTATATGCACTATCTATTATGTTTGTTGCATTTATAAGACCCTGACGATATTTGTATGGCACCTACTCGACATCTGTATGACACTATATCGACATTTGTATGCCGCAATCGACATTTTTATGGTCAAAATAGCCGTATAAATGTCGCCATACAAATGTCGCGACATGTCGCCAATAATATTTTTTTGCGATATTTCCTACACAATACAACCGATTTACTTATGTATTTTACTATATATTTTTACACTATATTTGCAACTATTATTATAAAATAAACATTTTTATTTCAACGATGTACCAACGTATTAAGCGTCCATACAAATGTCATTGTAGTCGTACCAAAATATATCGAAAGAGATTCTTACTTGTATTAAAATAAATTAAATTGTTTTCGCGTCTACATTCGATGTCAATCGATGCCCAACTAACCGCTCTATTGCGTCGTAAATTTAATCTAACCGTTATTCAATAGACAAAGAAGATTATAGGGGGTATATTTAAGTCATAACAAAACAGGTGCCGCGCGGGACAGCGATAAAAACGCTTCTCTTGTTTTATTAAATAACGTATTAATTTATCAATATGATTAAATCAATTCTCTAGAAAATGCTCTTTATAAAAATACAAAGTTGTTTTTAATACGTTGCCTACAACCAAAGTTATGATTTTTTTTATTGCGCTATGACGCCACTGGGACACGCGAAAAACGGCAAATTTCGCCGTTTTTGGAACTTCAAATGCGATTTTGTCAGGAACAAATAACATATTAGGAACAGTTGTGCATGTTTTTTAAAGCTTATAATACATATAATGAAAATATATACATACCCAGTCTTATAGTCCTATGGATTTCGAGTTTTAGCCGTGGGACAGCAAAAAATGCCTATTTGAAAATTGACCCAACTAATGAAATGTGTTCTACCTTTGTACCTACTACATGACCATGTATAGTGTTGCCAAGACGTATACGTGTCATTGCAAATGCTCGTGTAGATAGCAGTTGTAGACCTTTGTTTAAACAGTTCAACATCTTGCCTTTGGCTTGCATATATATATTAAAAATTGGTACTTTTGTTAAGCAATTTCCAAATTATTTCATAAAACGTTCAGACTTGTTTTGTGCTAATCCACGACCACAATATAAAAATCTCCTCAATCAGCCACGATGTATGACCAGCATTTATAAAAAAAATGCTTTAAATATGAGTATTGTGATCTTTACGAAGTTGCCTGTTCAAATAAAAGCTCTCGAAGGCAATGAGTTTAAGCAAACTTTAAGAAATTGGCTTCTTGATCGGTGTTTCTATAGTATACAAGATTTTTTAAATAACGTAGAGTAAGTAACGATCTGTGTAAATTTGTAAATAAATGTTATCTGTAATTGATTAGGTTATGGTTAAAACTATATAAATGGCTGTAAATAATTATAATTTGATAATTTTAATAAAATGTTAAAGTTTTATGGTTTTCAAATGTATCTACATATTTTTTAAGATGCCTTTATGGATTTGCATGCTGTTTGTACACAGCTGAAAAGGTGAAACATAATACTGTATAACAATAAGACCTGTAATTACCCTTTTTTGCAAATAAATAATTTGTTTGTTTGTTTGTTTGACGAGACAATATGGCTAGCACTGTCATAAAGTTATCATTATCAGGGGCCCATTTCTCGAACGGTATTAGTCTAATATTATTAGTGTGTCGTCATGGCAACCCATACGATTTGACAGTTCGTGGACTAATAATATACTTAGTCTAATATCGTTCGAGAAATGGGCCCCAGATCTCATGTAAAATAATTGGTACTCATTTTGTAAAGACATTTACGATATGAGTCTATTGTAAGACTCGAATTTGCCAACTCTAATGGCAGGTATTTTATGAAACACGGCATGCCGACACTCGGGCGCTCGCAGATGAGGGACGTGATTCAATTTGCATGGTATGATGGGCGCATTACTCGCTCGCTGTCGCATGTCGCGGCCCTTCCCGTCCTAGTGCGACAAGCTTTCATTCTCACTCGGTATGTGTCTCATCGCGAGATAATGCATCCAAATGAGGGCTAGGTACGTTTAAAGTGCCGAGAGTTAGTAACGTTGTAATATAAACTTCTTTAAAAGCTTACATCTAGACACGCGGCAGCGTGTCAAGCCAAGTTCAAGCAAAGGAACTGGCTAGCCAGCGCCGAGTGTAATATTACACGAACCACTTGGTGCCACTTTTGACCCTTCTGTAACTCAAAACATCTTTGACGTAAACACATAAAACTACGTGTGTTTAATTATATCCATAAGGATATCTAGAAGCCCAAATTTCATGAAGCTAGCTCAAACGGTTATAAAGGTATGAAGGTCAAAAAGTCGTAAATTTTAAGACTGACTTATGACTTATAGTACCTAAACCTAACCTACTTCCAGATGACCTAGAAGGATGAAATTTGGAATCCAGCTTGGTTATTGTGTGTAACCGTAGGAAAAAATCTAAAAATAAAATAAAGTAAAAAAATAGGGGGGGTCCCCATACAAAAAAAACACTTTTTATTGGGACTGACATATAAGTACCTAAACCTAACCTACTTCTACATGACCTAGAAGGATGAAATTTGGAATCCAGCTCGGTTATTGCGTGTAACCGTAGGAAAAAATCTAAAAATAAAATAAAGTTAAAAAATAGGGGGGGTCCCCATACAAAAAAAACATTTTTTATTGGGGCTGATATAAGTACCTAAACCTAACCTACTTCCAGATGACCTAGAAGGATGAAATTTGGAATCCAGCTCGGTTATTGTGTGTAAGCGTAGGAAAAAATCTAAAAATAAAATAAAGTAAAAAAATAGGGGGGGTCCCCATACAAAAAAACCACTTTTTATTGGGACTGACATATAAGTACCTAAACCTAACCTACTTCTACATGACCTAGAAGGATGAAATTTGGAATCCAGCTCGGTTATTGCGTGTAACCGTAGGAAAAAATCTAAAAATAAAATAAAGTTTAAAAATAGGGGGGGTCCCCATACAAAAAAAACATTTTTTATTGGGGCTGATATAAGTACCTAAACCTAACCTACTTCCAGATGACCTAGAAGGATGAAATTTGGAATCCAGCTCGGTTATTGTGTGTAAGCGTAGGAAAAAATCTAAAAATAAAAAAAAGTTAAAAAATAGGGGGGGTCCCCATACAAAAATATATTTTTTTATTGTAGCGTTGGAACCGTTACAAGCAGATATTTGAAACTACCCCAATATATGTATTATTATATTTGCTATATTAAAATAAAGTTAAGTCAAAAAATAAGTGGTGTCCCCATACAAAAAACTTTTAATACGCTCTAAACAACCGGCCAACGGTGTGTCGTCGGCGGCGCGCGGTACCACATAACTATACAAAGAACAGAAGTAAAAACCATACAGCGGAAACACAAGAAAAAACATTAAATCTCAATACCTGCCTAGTTTTCTTTACAAAAAGTATTGATATCCCACCAAAAACATAAATGTAAAAAAGGAGAGCCAAGTTCAATACAAAAATTATGCTTGGCTGTGGGGCTCGCCGCAAAAAGAATGGAGATCTAAATGAGTGCCACTGCCAAGTTCTATGCAAAATCTAAATATGTATTTATAGGAACAAAATAACATTATAAACAAGTATTAAACTCTATTTCCTTGCTTTATTGGATACCTATAACAATTGCTGTTATTTAAAAAAATGTGAGATCTTAAAGTAGGTTAGATTTGGCTTGGCCAGGTTTTATCAGAATTACAATATATATAAAATGATTGATATAATGAAAACTGGCCAAGTCAAATCTAACCTACTTTAAGATCTCACATTTTTTTAAATAACAGCAATTGTTATAGGTATCCAATAAAGCAAAGAAATAGAGTTTAATACTTGTTTATAATGTTATTTTGTTCCTATAAATACATATTTGGATTTTGCATAGAACTTGGCTGTGGCACTCATTTAGATCTCCATTCTTTTTGCGGCGAGCCCCACAGCCAAGCATAATTTTTGTATTGAACTTGGCTCTCCTTTTTTACATTTATGTTTTTGGTGGGATAGGTATTTACTTGTGAAAATTGGTGTTTTTAAATGACATGTGGCATGTTTGGAGTTCTCCAGGCCAAGTCACTGCAGATAAGTAACTACGTATAAAGGCTAATAAAGAGTCCGTCTAAGCTAACTTTGCACCGACTTGAACAGAACAAGTGAGTGGCCATTATTAAACGTCATATTTTGAACGAGTTATAGCGAAGGTCTTAGCGCAAAAATGCTTTCCTGTGTCCGGATGTTTTCTTTCTTCCTCGTGCCTCTGCAGGCCGCAGTTCTTAACCGATTTTAGATTTACAAGAATTTTTGTGAGCAAGTACTTAATTTTTTTGTCGAATTGATTTTTGTATTATTTTCAAAATGGCGGAGCCATACATTCATTCAGTTTTAGTTTGACAATTATGATAACATTGCCATACTTTGTCATTGCAAATGCCATGCACAGTTGCCACGACTTTTCCATTGTTGGTATCCGCTTCCCACCGTGCTATGATGGATGCGCATATGCTTATTTTTCAGCATATAGAACAAAAGGTAATTCATTTTGCAAACTATAGGGGGCCACGATTCCCGACAGAGTTAGTGTGAAGTTAGTTGGACGTCCGTTTAGCGGGACTTTTTCTCTTTATTCGGCTAACTGCAGCCACTGCATGCCACTTAATTGAGTTGAGTAAACGAAATTTCAAAAAGTTAGAGGCCGGTTGTTTTAAACATTAACCACAAGTTTGATAGAGGGAGAGATATGACAGTCGTTTGCACCATTTGTAGGGTTGCGTAGTCAATAGTTAATTGTTTCGCCATGTCTGTCTGTTCGTCTGGTGGCGGTTTTGCTTAGACTCGAATTTTTAAAGAGTAGACTTTTAAGAACAATTTAAGTAAGCTTTTAGAGTCGCACCAAGAAAAGTCTCCAGCGGATTTGATAGCCCACGCAGTGTAAGTGTTATTTATACGTTATCATTTCATAGAAGTTTGACGTTTAAAAATAAATAAAAATAAAATTCATTTATTTCGGACCATGGAATCCATATTGTAGCTAAATTACATTACATTTAAAATAATAAAATTTAAAATTAAAACTTATAACATAGTCAAGATCACAATTAAAATAAATTGAATTGAATTAAATTACGACTAATTACAACCACATAAAATTTAAAAATTTATACAAATAAAATATATTACAATAAAACGTTAAAATGTTAAATTAGATTAAATTTATTATTGAGGCTAACGTGCATGGAGGACCAGTGTCTCAGAAGCCGCTGTCCCACCTGTTAGCCACGACGTCCAGGAGGCTGTGGCGGCTGTCGCGCACCCTACCAAGCATCGCGGCGCAACGCTTGCGGAGCGTGGCGTGGGTTTAAAATGACACTTGCACTGCGTGGGCTATCAAAATCGCTGCAGACTTTTCACGGTCTGACTCTAATCACTTTCTTTCACGTTTCTTTGAATCCACACAAAAAAAACGCCGGATATCCTGAAACTGAGAGCTGTAAAAAGATTTAGATAGGCAAGTGTGATCATACCGTATTGCTGCCATTGGTAGCAAAAGTTAATTGATTAGAGTGTATAAAGGAGACCGCGGGGTGGTCCGTATAGTTTAGACCGCCACCCAGCCGGCCTAATGAAGGGGCCATTCCATGTCCGCTAGCCCCGTCCTACATGGCGACAAAATAACAATGTCTGTCTGCTGCTTCATCCGAGTATAGTAACAGCACCAGTCATGGGACATTTAAGAGGAAATTTGGAGTATTTATGATATTTCCCTTATACATGTTAATGGTCTACCGCTTAGCGTGTTAAAAGATGAAAGTCCTATCCGTCTTTCATGTTTTAGGCGTATTGTATCAAAGATACTGCAATTAGTTTCCACATATTTAACAAATTAAAACTATGCTTTTTTTCTCCAGTCATGGACACCAAAGTTCCAGTAATGGGCCCCCGGTAATGGACGTGGATCCAGTAATGGGCCCCCTATAATGGACATTGCTCTATCAGTATAAAATATTGAAATGGGGAATAAATTACGGCAAAATAAAACAATTTTTGGTATAAGCTTTTATCGCTGAATGTATTTTTCTTTCCACAGCCAATTATTATTGTATTAGATCCATCGAGACAATTCTAATACAACACAACAACACAATAACACAATTAGTTAGGGTTTAATGCGATAAAGTTCCCATGGCCTACTCCTGTCTCCATCATCAGATCAGGTCCATGTTATCATAATATTGCATTATCATCTGATTTGCATACTTAATTACGTACTTACACAAAATTTCAACTGAATCGGAAATCGAAAAGTGGCTCAAATTCAGCTACCAAGATTGGACCCACACTAACTAACAGGGCAAGTTAAATAAAAGTTTGGAAAAACGATATTAATTTATCCGAAGTCCGAGAATACGTCCTGATTGACATATTTCTTAATTACATTTTATTTCTGTATTGTTTAAACATGAAATTATGGCATAGCAAGCATCATTCTGTCATTTGTCCCATCATAGGAGGTACGCAGTTTTACAGCTCCTATAATGGGATTGGGCCAAATACCACTATTTTTTTACATCTGTGGTGTCACAACATAGTGTGTTGTATACCTTATCTCATGGTAAATGCAATTAACAAAACACATTCTAGTTTTCATCAAGTATTAATTAATTAAAATTTAATAAATTAACTCACCTCTTTTAGCGAAGTTGTTAAGAATTCGTAGTGGTATTTTTTTTCAGTGACACGACAACTTTCAGGTTGACGCCAATTTCTTAAAAAACAACCAAATTTAATAAAACTTCAAACTGAAACAGCTCTAGGACTCTTATTTATGATAATATACAGCCAGTGTTTATAAACTACTTTTAGATACTTATTTTAGTGGAATTATGTTTTTTTGTCCCATTACTGGTTCCACGTCCATTATAGGGTCCACTACTATAGACGTATACTTCGTTTTTTTTAGCATTAGAAATTAGGTAAACAATCTTGATGTGTCTTTTAAATGAAAAACACATTTTAAAAATAAGTTACGGCAAATACGTAACAATTATGAATCTAATACGATCATTTATATTCTCCTGCTTTCATAAGTAATAGTTATTGATTTTTAAAAAGTGTTTTTCAATTAAAAGACATGCCAAGATCGCTTACCTTCTTTCAAGTTCTTTCTAATGCTAAAAAAAACGAACTATAGTTGAAATTTTGTCCCCTTGATGAAAGTTGAATTAAAAAAAAAAGCTCTATAACTGAATAATTATATTCCAAATCTGTGCTTTGTTTTATTTTCATTTTGACTTTTGTCTGCACTTTTTTGTTAACACTACTTAATAATTAATAACAATTACCTATTTTTTTAAATTAAGGGTCCGAAATTATTAGCAGTGGTTATATTTTTCGTGATTTCGTGATCTTAATTGGATCGCAAAAAGTGGGAGAATGTGATGTGAAATTTTATTTACATACATAATGTCAACCTTAGTGATAACAATACTTTTGCCATAAATGGCGACGTATTCTCTGAAATTCTGAAGGACAACTAGGCAAATTATCGAAATTAAATTCAAATACCTAGCAAGTCACAAAAGCGATTATCATAATATCGAAATCATTATGATATAATATATAATAATATTAAAGTGTCATTATATGGAACTTGCTAATTATGTAAACAAACCGCCATATTGAAATTGTCTCTAAATGACGAATTTACTAGAGTCAGACCAAGAGAAGTCTGCAGCAGATTTGTTAGCCCACGCAGTAAAAGTGTTATTTTAAATGTCAATCTTCTATGAAATTATGACGTATTCATAACATTTCCAAAAGAAGTTCCATAGAATGACACTAACTAAACCATTATACAGCCATATTCGAACAATGAGATACGTCAAGTACAGTAAAAAAAGTGACGTTTTTGTTTGAAGGAATGTCAATTTTGACACTTGTTTGACACTGACATATCTAATCCATATCGTTTCAATATCTAGTATTTGACGTATCTCATTCTTCGAATACGGCTGCTAGTCACTTTGTCGAGTCTAATCTAGCCACAAGTTACTACTAGCTAAATTAAAACTAACGAAATTATTTCAATGGCTATTTCCGTGACCGTTTCCGTGGCCGATCGGCCTTCGTCATGTGATCCCAGCCGGCCGCCTGGGCGCTAATGAAGCGCGCGATGAACGTCCTACTAAAGAATTTGGACTGATCTTTAGGGTGGATTTTTTTGAGCGCACCTTCCCTTGTTCATTAGTGTAATTAACTTATGCCGCACTCTTCCACAATTCGCTTCGGATCCCTGACTCCTGCTAAATTACTGTGGCTCACAAAAATCTAAAGGGCCTTGTGTTTTTACGTTACTTTATTGAAAGTGAATTTGAGAGCTTTCGGCCTCGATAGGCATTGCTGCGGAGTAATTTTAGTTATCGTGACATTTCAAATCTGCGACTTGGCTACCAAACAAAAAAAAACTTCTTATTCTATGAATAGGTACATTGCGAAAAGCAAAAGTTACTTTAACGCCGAAAAAAAATTCTAAAGTGGCATTCAGTATTATATTATATCAAAGTACCTAAAAGCTGACGCGATTTGCTAGCGTGTACTTATTTAATGAGATTACTGCATTTATGCCTTTCATGAATTAAAACTTCTTTTATTTTAATAGTTCTACTTCTTCTCATTTGTAATAAAATAGTTATTTGTACAACAAGAGATCAAAGTTTGATATTTCTTCGAGTGCTTATTTTGAGTCCCGTGCAAGCGAAAGATTCTATAATGTACTTTAGAATCTTGAGCGTAGTAAGCGATTCAAAAGCGCACGAGATGTAAATAACTTTGATCTCGTGTAGTACACAAAATTTTTCACCCTAAGCAGTGAGAACATACCTAGAAGGACAGAGATAATAGAACCCAAGTATATCGAACTTATATACCCCGCATGTTGAAATGACATTTGACTATAAAGGTCACTTGAATGACATTTTGTCTCACAATGATTTTGTTGTTGTTTTTAAGAAGCAAAGTACCCTTGTTCGAGCTGCTGAGGTGAAAATATTTTTTTCTTTAGTTTTGTGAAATTTTCGCAAATGATGTATTTCTGTTACCGCTATAACAACAAATACTAAAAACAGAATATAGGTAATAAATATTTAAGTGGGGTTCCCAATGTTCCCATACAACAAATGTGATCTTTATGCCGTTTTATGCGTTATGGTATGGCCAGTTTTTTGAGTCAAGTGTCACTTATTAAAGTCGAATACTGCTGCTGTGAACGAAAGAGTCGTTAGGTATAATGACATCGTTTGATCAATTTGGATCTGATAGGTACCTTTCAGTGAAATACTGATGATATTTTCAGTAGGTATGTATTAACAGAAAAGTATCTTGACGAATACGGCTCGCTCGTTACGCTCGTGATCATATTAAAGATTCTTTCGCTCGCGCGAGACTCGAAATCAGCACAAGCCGAAAAACTTGCCATCTACTTGTAGTACTTACAAAAATCTCATTATTTCCAAATCGATTCACCGAGATTTGTGTTAAAAAACTTCGAGCAAATCGTGAACCCCTTTTCATATTTTGAAGGCGGTACAAAGTAAGTTTCAGATTAATACGAAAGCTTTATAATTTGTTTGTGAAGTTTCACATCCACTACGGGCTTAGGGGAGACAGGCGGAGACAATGCGAACAGCATGCAATATGAAACTTGTCTCAAGTATCCAACTAGGGAACTAGGGAACAAAACAAATTATTTTAATATAAATATATTTAGCTGAACCAAAAGTCGGACGTTAAAGCAATGTCCTACAATATCAAAGAAGACTTGTTAAGCAATATATTTTGATAATAACTAAATGAAATCTGACCATCAAAACGTGAAAATTATGCATACAAATGTATACAAATATAGGTTGGTACTCGTATTTACCCGAACGACCCAAATTGATAATTTTCCGGAAAATGCGGCTCAATTTAAGCTTATAATATGTAGTACCTACGTATATATAGTAACCTAATATGACAATATGACCTGGACCCTAAAACTGCCGGGAGACCTGGCGGAAATAACAGCTTTCTGTAGATTTATTGGAGCTTGTCAAGCATAATAAAATTGTACGTTCACAACGTACAATTATTTTGGACAAATGTCAACCATTTCCGCCGTTAAAACAGGCGGAAAAAAACATTTTTGAAGGTATAAAGTGGCTACAATTTGGAGTTTCGCGCCTTTTTCTTGAGACGGAAATATTTGACCACACTTTTTTATTAGGTTTCGTTTTTATTTGTTTCCCCCTTTACGCGACAAATAAAAGAGGTATAAACACTTTTATTTAAAAAAATGTAATATAAATATACCTAAGTACATGTACCTTTTTGTCAGTTAGAAGATCCATTGTCGTTTGTCGGCAGTAGTATTTATGTCTTTCCGGCAATTTCCTGCAACTGGACGCTGGCATGCTAGTTGAATTAGTTTTTGCACAAGACGAGGTGGCGACGAGTAAGGAGGGGAGGAAAGGGGGGGGGTCTGAGGGTGCACAGACGCGCGACCACCCTTTCCACAAATTAATTAAAATAATTTGTTGAAAATGTCACGAATTTAGCAGCCCCACGACTTGTTAGTGTGTTCTCGTTATTTTGTAAACGGGAAAATATCTCGGAATACAAGGACACCCTTAAGGATTCCTGTGGGGATGTTGAAACTAATCGACTAATTTGTTACTGTAATGTCAATATACATGTATATTTTGATCGTCAAGTATTGCTTTTGAGAATTACAGGTTGAGATACAATTTTCATTCTAACATTTCTATTCTATTCTATAGATAGGGGTTAAGTAGGTAATTTGAAAAGTGTATTTGTACATCATTTCGATATGTTTTTTAGGGTTCCGTACCCAAAAGGAAAAACGGGATCCTATTACTAAGACTTCGCTGTCCGTCCGTCCGTCCGTCCGTCCGTCCGTCCGTCTGTCTGTCACCAGGCTGTATCTCACGAACCGTGATAGCTAGACAGTTGAAATTTTCACAGATGATGTATTTCTGTTGCCGCTATAACAACAAATACTAAAAACAGAATAAAATAAAGATTTAAATGTGGCTCCCATACAACAAACGTGATTTTTGACCAAAGTTAAGCAACGTCGGGCGTGGTCAGTACTTGGATGGGTGACCGTTTTTTTTTTCATTATGGTACGGAACCCTTCGTGCGCGAGTCCGACTCGCACTTGCCCGGTTTTTTTTAATTCCTTCTTTAATACATACAATAGTAGTACGCATCTGTAGATTATAAAATTCTACGTCGACTCTGACCACGCTAACATTTCACAAACTTAATTGGCAGTGAGAATAAATAATACATATCCCTATAAACTTCATTTTTTAGGTATGTACCTACTTGTCGTAGTCATAGCACTTGGTATGATAACTTAGTGTGGTCCGACTCTATCTCGTTACGTTACATCCCTGTTACTTACTCCACAATGACCTTGATAGGTATTCGAACTTTACAAATATGTTATTGCTATGTTATTCAGTACTTGCAGCCCTTCTGGCTTGTGTTATAATGAGATAAAATTGTCATCAACTTAAAATGAGTCGGCCTTAGAGTAAATGAAGATCTAGGACCAATAATAGTTAGAAAACGAGTTTCTTCAACAGTGATGTATCTGTTATTAATGTTATTAAAGTATGTATTATACAATATTATAATGTATTCACCGAAGTATCCAACTCAGTTCGCCCCCACCGCCCACCCCCATAACTTTGCTTCTAGATGCTTCTTTAATCTATGCTATCCTGTTTAAATCATGTTAAGGCGGGGCTGCAACCGACGGTGCTAATAACTCTAAGATTGCACTTTAAAATATTGCACTAAGATGATAGTGTTAGTCTAACTAAGTGCCTCGAAGCGCCAACGAATTTGATTAGCTAGAGCTAGACTAGAGAGACATTATATGCGATCACTTGCCATTCTATGCATATGTACCTAACTACGCAGCCCGGATAGCAGGGGTGCTATATGAGAACTTTAAACTATGGCCAAAAAAAAATGGAATCTGATCGACTAATTTGTATTAATAAGCGGTTAAACAGTGATAAATAGATGTTGACTTTTAAATAGTTTCGACTGACTACAGTAATTCTTGGTAGGTAATACCGACGTATAAAAGAAACATGCAGGCCATTTCAAAGGTACACTGATATTAGAATGACATGTAACTGATGTCATTCTAAACCAACCCCAATTTGAAAAAATTAAAAAAAAGTCGGCCATTTTGAATTTTTTTAAATGTACCTAGTTTGTTTTGTCTCGGGGCCCTCTATGATATTTGGTCGAGCACCCCCCACCTATCACGCATCGTTTATTCAGTTATCGTGCGTTTCACTCGTACTTGTCGGTACAGCTAAATGACATCATTCTGACGTCAGTGTATATTTGAATTGGCCCGATTATATAGCTAACAATATTTAACTAGTCCGTCCAATCTATCCTGACGGGATGTCCTTGATTCCGTGGAGTATGGGGCGGGTGCTAGTGTGGGACGCAACCTGCGTAGACACGCTGGCCCCGTCACATCTCCACGGAACCTCTGCGAGGGCGGCAGCTGCTGCGGAGGCGGCCGAAAACACAAAGGTTGGGAAGTATCGCGGTCTCGGCGCCGAATACATTTTCGTTCCTTTCGGCGTCGAGACCCTGGGTCCGTGGGGCCCTGGCGCCCTGAGTCTCTTTGGAAACCTTTCAAAGAGACTCAGGGACGCAACTGGGGACCCGAGAGCTGGCAGTTACCTCGCTCAACGCTTTAGTCTGGCAGTTCAGCGGGGTAACGCAGCCAGCATCTTGGGGACCTTGCCACAGGGGCCTTTTTTAGATTTAGTTTAGATTAGTTTTATTTTATTTTAGAATAGTTTGTATTTAGTTTAATTTTAAGTTATTTTTATTTATTGTTTTTTGACTTGTTTTTGTACCATATATATGAATAAATTAATAATCTATGCATATGGGTCAACAAGCTAGAAAAAAATAGTCTGGCACGGACAACAAATTCCGTAAAGTGATTCCAATATCATTCTAACGTCAGTGTAGGTTCGAATTGGCCTGGATGTTTCTTGTTAAGTTTTGCTGTGTTGAAGTTATAATTCGGCTTCGGACTTTTAACCGCTACAATCGCGTCTAATTTCTTATCCTTGTATTGTATAATTTTCCTAGATAGTGCCCTGCGTGTGATGTGTGTATGTAACAAATCTTTTATTTATGTAAGTATTTTAAAACAACAAAAAGTATAAAAATATTCAAGAAAGCTACGAAACCATGAAATAATTAAGGGGTTTTTAAAGAACGCCTGACATCGCAAACATCTAAAGTGAAATTGCAAATGGCAGTGTTGCCATATTACGCTTACGTGCAAGCAGAGACAAGCAAATTATAAAGACCTTATTTATAAACGCGCTACAAGCCTCAATTAGCTAATAATAGCTTGTCTTATTCTGACTTGTATATTTGTAAGAACTATAAAACCTTACAAATATATAAGTCAGAATAAGACAAGCTATAAGCCGCAAAGGTTACGTTTGGCTTGCCTTAATATTCTGACTTATATATTTGTAAGGTTTTATAGTTATGAGTAGAAATTATAACATTAGAAATTTTAACATTAGCGATAGCTCCATGTATTTTTAACCACTCACATGCTTGATATTTTTCAGTGACCTCTATTATTATAATAAAACAAGGGTGACAGCTGGTAGGTACCGTTACCAAAAGCATGTGAGTGGGGTGCTTTTATTTATGCATATAAATAATAAAGCTTCCAATATTTAGCCCAGTCAAGAAGCTAATTCAGAACAGATTGGTATTGACATTAAATCCGGAAAAGCTTTTCCGAAAATAAAAATAACAAGATAGCTTTATTGTTATTTTTTTATACACGGCGACTTACCGAAGCGCTCTCGAAAGGAAGTATATGAAACAATAAATATACATATATCGCAATACTCTTGCGCCTTTGGACGAGTCTATAAGGGGTTGTGCACAAATCACGCGAGGTGTTTTCGGCTACTTTTTGACCCCCCCTCCCCCTTGGTGATATTTGGTGAGGTTTTTGGCTACCCCCCCTACACACACCTACACAATTTCACGTGTATTTTTTGAATGTTTTTCATTCGACCTAATAGATAGATAATATATAGAAAATCTTGTTTATTTTTCTATTTTCGTTAAATACGCTGGCTATTTTGAGGTGCAGAGTGAAGATTTATGTTTAACGAAACCGAGAAAAAGTATCTACTCATGTGGTAGGTTTTTTTCTTAGTTCCGTACACTGTAGGAAAAATACACGTGAGGTTTTCTTATACCCCCCTCCCCAACGTGACCTATCGTGATTTTTTCATGACCCCCCCTCCCCTATTGAACATTGCGTGATTTATGGACAAGGCCTAAGGGCCCTTTATAGTCAAAGGTTATGTCAATATCCAACACATCTTTACTATCAGACATCAAACTATTCATCTATTCTTATTATTCAGTGGTCTCTGGTGCGAGCATAAAGTTTGCCCGTGTCATGACGAGACGTGACTTCTTGACTCGGAATTTTTAGCGTGCTTAACAATATGTTGATGCCAGGTCACGGCACGCGTTATATTGCGGTGATGTTGACGATATGGCTCACACACGGTAGCCCGATACCAGTGTCGGCTAGCGCAATAGGGTTGCCAGATGGTCGGGATTTGGCGGGATTCTACCGATTTTTAGCATGTGTTCCCGATTCCCGACAAAGTGTAAACTGTCCTGAAAAACAGCTTCACGTTATAAAACAATAATTTTAAGTTCCGAACTGTCGTCGAGTGAGCGAGCTGACGTAGTGCCAATAATGTAAAATATCGTTGTTTTTAATACAATTACTTTAATTTGAATGTATTTTATTTCCGACTTAAGTCCCAAAATCCCGAAAAAATGACATTGTTTCCCGATAATAGCGCCTTTCGATCTGGCAACCCTAAGCGCAGAGTCGCCATACTTCACAGGGCAGGCGTTAGATGTAAAAGTGTAGTTTATATTTGTCACCACTAGTCAAACATATGTAACAGATGTACCTCGATGTATTCGGGTAATTCTGATTGCGATAGCCCTTAATTCCATTATATGATTGATATGAATTAGCCGAATACATAATTTGTGTGTCGCTCGTTTCTTCCCAGAACGTGCAGAATGTGGAATGAGTGACCTCCAGAGGTATTTCCTTTGCGCTACGACATGGGGTTCTTCAAGAAGCGGGTATTTAGGGTTCTCAAGTCGGCAACGCTAAAGTGACTCCGGTGGTTGCTTATGTCCATGGGCAACGATGACCGCTTCCCATCAGGCGGCTCGTTTGCTGACTGTTACATAAAAAAAAATGTGGCGGCAAAAATTATAGAAATTAAAAACACTTGCAAAATCCACCACTTTTAGGGACGAAGTCTCAAACTCCTCACGTCCGTAATAAGTTTAGCCCCCATTTAAATGGCACCCTGGAGCGGCGCGTGCTGAGCAGACGCTCGATCCAGCAATATTATATCTGCAGCTGCATCCTTAAGACGTGCCGTTTCTATTATGACGATTCATGTGTTTGAGTGATCACTTTGTAGATTGTGACTCGACACAATATTGCACAAGCGCTCTGTGACAGACTAGTTAATAATTCAGACTACAAATCTTCGCATAGTGTTTCGTTTTGGCTAATATACTTAAAGCAGAATACAATACAAAGTCACGCTTATCATTGTTTTATGCATGACATTAAATTCCGTACGATGCTTATATAAATAAATATATTTTAGGACATTCTTACATAAACTGATTAAGCCCCACAGTAAGCTCAAGAAGGCTTGTGTTAACGGTTGTGCACGGTGATACCGAGTATATGACATACTATTAAATACGGGACATAGAAAACACCCAGGACACAGGAAAACATAATGAGCCCAACTACATTCACAAATAATGCTCTTACTGGGATTCAAACCCAGGAGCATCGGCTTCACATTCGGGGTCGTCCATTCACATCACACAAAATTTGTTTTTTTTTGCACCCTCCTCCCACCTTATCACACTTTTTCATAGGAAAGAGGGGTCTTTAATACATACTGTCACATTTGGCATGACCCCCCAGCCTCAGCCTTCTGGGATGGCTGTGCATGCAGACGGCCAGTCTTTATTGATTACTTGTCTAGACTTCTCCGGAATAGTGACTCCGCTTGGGATGAAGCAATTTATTTCTTTGACGGTTCTCAATCGGCTGGTAGCGTATTGTTGGTAGTTATATTTGAGTCGCTTTGAAGTGTGCCTTCGTACATATTTATATTTTAAATGAAATATTCCTAGGCAAATAAAATGTGAGAACTAGTGTAATATAAATGCCTGTAGGTACTGTACGGTAGCTCAATCGCGTTTGATATCTACATCAAATTATTAAAATTTTGATCTTGTTTTGATACGAACTCATCACGACTCTCAGTGCATTTCGCCGCATACGAGTATATTAAGAGGGCGTAGAGGAGGGTAATTTTTCAGATTCTGTCAAATTACCCCACTTCACACACAAACGCAGCTCACGCACACTACCTCAATTTACTGAGACAGGTCAGTGACCCCTAATGTTTTTTTAAAGGTGCTGTTTCGAGTTTAGTGTTAACTACTGACCTCTTTTGAGGAATTTAAACTACCTATCAAAGTTTTCTTTTGTGAGAAAACAGAGAAAAAACACTTTTTATATATAGCTTTCCTTGTTTGTTCATGTCATGTCATACGTATGTGACGTATTAGGTAATAATGAATTATTTTGGTTGTTGACTTTTGTATTAAGATAGGTACAAACGGCGACGCTCTTAACTGTCCATCGGTGGACCTTATGCCTTTTGTAATAAGGTTTACGAACTGTTAGTTAACAGTGTGGTGGTGGGCGATGGTATGCGGTTTGTAAACATATGATTCGGTTAAATTGTGTTCTAATGTATGGGGAAGACATACTAATTAGATCCAGCCTTTTATGAATGTAATATGATACCTTAGGGTATGGTGCTTTAGGCACACTAGCGTCCCATCCTCTCCCCCTGACGCGACCCCCCCTTTTTGCATGAAATATGTCCCGGTTCACAGTTTTTTTACATTATTTGAGGAAAGTATTCATTTTAGGAAAAAAATGTCAATGAAAGAAATAATCTTTAATAAATTCTTAATAAAAAAGGTCATATTATTTTTTTTATATGATGCACCATATTCATGTATTAGCTTGTTAAAATTCGAAATAACATAGTTTTTACTCAGGGTTCGAAACTCATTTATTATACACGGTGTAACATGAGGAAACTGAATAATTTTAACAACTGATCATATTTAGAGACAAAAATGTCCTATAAACTATTTTGAAATTCGGCTAGTTTCAAAGTTAATACCAATTAAAAAAAAAAAAACAATTTATTGTTACATATAGTTCATTTTTTTTAGCATTAGAAAGAACTTCGCAGAAGTAACCTTGTGGTTCCAAATCGCCACTTTTAGCGGCAATAATTTGAAGCAAATTATATGTATTGACCATGCTACATTAGATAATTCAATAATTATTAACAATTAAAGAGCCTGATAAAAACTGCATGCTTGCTTCTGTGGAGTGCTTTCTAATGCTAAAAAAAACGAACATAGTACATAACGCCTTTTTGATGGCGATGTTGCTACTATGAGACGTAGTCTAAATATCCTTATTGATAGATGTCAAAAAGTGACAATAACACTTTGCAAAAACTAAGTTTTACGAAAAAAAAAAGTAAAAATCCATTTTAACTGACAAGTTAACCAATAACATTTACTTTTTATGTATGTAAAATTTACATAATGTAAATATATTCAAAAATTGAAAAAAAAAACCAACAAAAATAAATTATTTGGCGAAATTGACCTAAACTCATATTAATATTTTCCTTCTTTTGACCTCAGAAATAAAATCTTTCGCATTTCTTGAGAACACCTTGTATAATAAGTGTTATTAAATGAATATAACCTTTATTTATTAAGAATTAATTAAAGGATTATTTCTTTCATTGACACTTTTTTCCTAAAATGTATGCATGAGGTCAAAAGAAGGAAAAGATGTAATATGAATTTAGGTCAATTTCGCCAAAAAAAAATATTTTGGTTGTTTTATTTTTATTTTTTTAATGTATTTGTAGGTGCATAAAAAGTAAATAAAATCTTTCGCATTTCTTGAGAACACCATGTATAATAAGTGTTATAAAATGAATATAACCTTTTTTTTATTAAGAATTTAATAAGAGATTATTTCTTTCATTGACACTTTTTTCCTAAAATGTATGCATGAGGTCAAAAGAAGGAAAAGAAACAATATGAGTTTAGGTAAATTTCGCCAAAAAAATTTTTTTTGGTTGTTTTTTTTTTAATTTTTTGAATGTATTTCTAGGTACATAAAAAGTAAATGCTATTGGTGAACTTGTCACTTAAAATGGATTATTACTTTTTTTCGTAAAACTTAGTTTTTGCAAAGTGTTACTTATCACTTTTATACATCTATCAATAAAGATATTTAGACTAAATCCCATAGTAGCAACATCGTCATCAAAAAGGCGTTTTGCACTATGGAACAATTTTTTTTTAATTGGTATTACTCTGAAACTAGGCGAATTGCAAAAAAGTTTACAGGACATTTTTGTCTCTGAATATCATCAGGAATACGCTGTTAAAATGATTCAGTTTCCTTATGTTACACCGTGTATAATAAATGAGTTTCGAACCCTAAGTAAAAACTATGTTATTTCAAATTTTGACAAGCTAATACATGAATATGGTGCATCATATAAAAAGATTAATAAGATCTTTTTTATTAATAATTTATTAAGGATTCTTTCTTTCATTGACACTTTTTTCCTAAAATGTATACTTTCCTCAAAAAATGTAAAAAAACTGTGAACCGGGACATATTTCATGCAAAAAGGGGGGGTTGCGTCAGGGGGAGGGAAAGGGACGCTAGTGTGCGTAAAGCACCATACCCTAAGGTATCATACTACATCCATAAAAGGCTGGCTATAATTAGTTTGTCTTCCCCATACATTAGAACACAATTTAACCGAATCATATGTTTACAAACTTACACAGGGCACTTAAATTATTTAAGCGGACCGAGTGGATGTGTATTTTTGTGGACTACTTTTTATCTAAATAATTAAATTGTAATTCATTCAAAAAAAGGTTATTACAATTAGGGATATAGATACCTCACCTACCGTATTACAAAGCATTACAAAAATGTCCAATGGCCAAAGCCGACCTCATAAATATAAACGTTCACTGAAAAAACCCAAAACATTTCTGATAATTCCATTTTGTTAGCGAGTTATCGTTTTGCACCGAATATGAATGAAATAAAAGCACGTTGTTATTTGATAGATACATTTATATAAAAATCGTCACATGAAACCAATATAGGCACTCGTAAACCAGAGCCCTGCGATGGTATGCTTCAAATATCGTTCTTTCAACTGATAATATAGCCACAAAAACTCGCTAAGACTGCAGGTCGTCTTGATTTCAATTTCTTGATGATATATCATTGAATTAACTTTCAAAGCACGTGATAGCTCTTAGAATAGCAACAAAACTGGTTGAAACTAAGAATTTTATTGCTGAAATTATGTGAACAACATTGCTTCGTCTTGATAAATAAAATTTTAATAATTTATATTGTTTACGTTAAAATGTGAAGAATTTTGTTGATAAATTGTCTATCTAGTATATGGACATTATGTCATATATGTTTTTAAAATGACGTAATATGAATACCAGCACAATGAAAATTTATTCCAATAAGAAATAACAAATCTTCAAACTTTTTGATTTCAAGTGAATTAGGAAGAAGCTAATTGCACTGATTTGGTTGTATTCATACATTTTATTAAATAATTTGTTATATTTTTTAAGTATTATGACTTGTGAATAAAAATAAATCGAAATTTTAATGACTCTAGATCTCCGTGTGACGTTATTTATTTACCCTATTTATTTTGAACACAGTTTTTCACTGGTATCATCATTCGTATACGGACATGAATTTCTGTCAATATATATGCCAAATTGAAATGTCAAATTGGGAGAAAGAAGTACGCGTCCGCTTCCAACGGCCCACAGCGGGCATCTGAGGAGAAGGAGAATTTGACAGATATGGCGGATGTATGGAAATTTTACGAAAGTTTACGTTTACGATTGAATTTCTCTGTTGCCTTTAAGAGGAAAAATAGGAAAAGCCTGATTCGTTGTAGTCCACTTATCTGGCTTTCGATATCACTCGATTTTATAGCTTGAGCATCGATTTTTTTATATAAATTTTACTAAACGCTGACACTCGCTCATCTTATTTTAGGTACAACTTTGCATAAGTATATTTATTATATTGTAAAAGATTTCACATTTTCAAGGGTGATTCGTTGTAAACACACTCTTTGGGATAATAATGACATTTATTATAATTTTTTTTATCAACAGATGTGAACGCTAGCGATTAAACGGTGACTGCCTTTTTCGCTAATTTTGCTCGATGCAGTCTTAAGTACAGGGGGCCGATTTTTTAATTTCGACCGCTCTATTTTGTGTATTTCGTTCAATAATATCACCACTACTAGGCATTAAAATTTCACTAATAGAATTGAAAACGATTGGTCAATACCACTCGATTCCAAATTTCTATCGCCCGTATTTTAAAACTTAGCATTTCGCCGTTTTCCACCGATTTTCGAGTGACGAAATCGAGCGATCGAAATTCTAAAATCGTCCCCCCGGGTTGCACAAAAATAAGTTGACGGTTTTTTTAGGAATATTTTTCATATAACATCTTTAACAAAATGTCATTAAAAATTAAAACTGTAATCTTTTTAATAAAGTAATAGTTATTTGTTTTACAAGGGGGCAAAGTTGTTGTTTAACCGCTCGTGCTAATATTGATACCCGAGCAAGCGAAAGATTCCAAAATTGAACCACGAGCGTAGCGAGTGGTTCGAAAAATGGAATCTTGAGCGTTGCGAGGGTTTCAAAGCACGAGGGTTAAACAAAATTTGCCCCCGAGTGAAACACAAAAATTTTCACCACACCAACCCGAAGCAAATATTAAATGTAAAATATCAAACAAAATCAAATCCAAATGAACGTTATTAAATATTTATCATCCAAAATCATAATTTAAAAGTCAATTCTACCAGCAAACATAAGAAAACAACTCAAAATTTGCATTTGATTACTTTGCCTCACTTACTTCTTTGATTACTGTGGATAAAATGCAACTTTTTAAAATGCAAAGTAATTCTTTCCGAGCTGGTGTGGTGAAAATACATTTTAATGTGTTTTTGGACCATCCTGTAAGTACGAGCGAAATGCCTAATAAAACGACCAGCAGTGCTGGTGCGGCTGGGTGTACTGACAGCCAAAACGTTGAATTGACTCGATTATGTTAATTCGAATGTCGAAAACACGTATTAGGGTTTGTGATACGTCAAGCATAGCTCCCGCATTTTAAAATAGACGTGTAGGCTTTACGTTTTATTGTAGGTGTACGTACTATATATAAGGTAGAAGTACTAGTGCTCGACGCTGCACTAGTATTCGACATGAACACTTTATGTCAAAGTAATATAGGTTAAATTTGAGCGGCGAAGATTTTTCTATATTCAAATTTAATCCTTGTCACTTTGACATAAAGTGCCCATGTCGAATACTAGTGCAGCGTTGAGCACTAGTACTTCTACCTTACTTACTTTACTCGTACTGCAACAGAATCGCATTTTTCACCGCGTCGTTTGAGAGCGGGCCCGGAAATGGACCTGCGAAACACTCTAACGTTTGACACTTCCTTTCATGCAGCCTAGTTTCCCGTCATATCTAGCTTTCACTACACAGATCACCCTCGCACATATGAATAACAATTGACAATATTTCAACTTAGCCTCCTAAGGCCCAAGGTCCTACCTATAGTACTTCTTCAGTTCGATGAAATTTAAATCCTATTCAATTTGAACAGAGTCGCTTTTACTTTGTTTCGTTCTATTTTCAAACAACGCAAAATCAACTCTATTCCCTACACTATAGGTTCAAGTTTCAGTAGTAAATTTTGGATTTTTCATTTGTATGGCTGGGCCTTCGGAGGTTAGATATCTATTTAATCAATTTAATGAGCTTACCTTATTACCTATTACAAAGCACATGAAAAGTTATACAATCCGTATTTATTTTCGTGATAACTCAATTGACAATTGAAAAAAAAAAACCGGACAAGTACGAGTCGGACTCGCGCACTAAGGGTTCCGTGGCATTATCAAAAAAATCACGCTTGTTGTATGGGAGCCCCACTTAAATTTTATTTTATTCTGTTTTTAGTATTTGTGAAATACATCATCTGTGAAAACTTCCACTGTCTAGCTATCACGGTTCATGACATACAGCCTGGTGACATACAGACGGACGGACAGTGAAGTCTTAGTAATAAGGTCCCGTTTTTAACCTTTGGGTACGGGACCCTAAAACGAACGACCCTCTGACAGGTTATATTTAAAATATTGTTAACGATGTGCTGATATTTCGTGAAATGGGACACGCCATCATGCAAGAACCATCCGGGCCAACATCGCGCCCCGTTGGCAAGTGCCCGGAGACCGTGTGGCGTGTCTAATAAGCCCTAAAGAAAGTAGGTATGATTCTCTCATATAGGTAGCCATAGAAATTCCGATTCTTAATTTCTGACCGTTTGGATTGCGCCTAAAATGGAGTCTATGCAGTGTAGTCTATGTTAGACTGTGACAGCGCGTTATTTGAGCACATGTAGTAAATAAAGCGGCGTGTGCACATATATCTGGCGCTATCGCGAGCCGTGTCCGGCGTTTTTGCGCCGGAACCGTGTATGAGTTACGGAGTCCGGCGGCGTCCGGTCGCCGGGCCGACTCCAAAACATGATATCCATCCCTGTGCGAGACCGTCAAGGAAAACTTTCACAGCGTACTGATAGGGCTACCAGTAATGGAAAATGGAAAATCACGACTTTTCATTCGTTTATAATAAGGAGCTTTTTCTTTGTTCCAAATGTTAATGTTGTTAGTTAACTAAAGAAACCAAAATATCTCAAAACGATGTGATACTCGATGCATGTCAAAGTCGTCGCGACGCGCTAAATCTTTAGTAGGTACCTGTATTATTTGATTAAAATACTTTACCAATTCATCTTATTTTAGATCGTCAACTTCAAGCGATCCAATTCGGATTCATGAGTCATGTCCGCTTAACTTTAATGTCCGCATTAAACACACACATATAGGTACGTACATATGAAGTAGATTTATACACAAATAACAATTCGCAAATACATATGGACACTTACACTTTATTCTATGTTTACGTGAACGTATCTTACGTACTGTCTGATTTGACAAACTCTTCAACATTTGAAAGTCCTTAAGCCTATTTTCGTGCCCCTTTCCTGGCATATCCTGTCTCCTGGCAACCCTACTTGAACGTAGTTTCGCAGTAATGCGAATTAAATTGCAGGTAAATTATGACTAAACTGCTGCAGCTGCTAAAGTTTCTCAATAATGGGTTTTTGCGTTTGCACGGGAAAAAACTCGGTCCATTTTGGTGAGCCATCTTTTATTTTGGGTAAGTCCTTCTGTGCCGAGATTTTACATTTTACGTGGAGCGCTTATTTACT
Source organism: Cydia fagiglandana (assembly GCF_963556715.1). NCBI lineage: Eukaryota > Metazoa > Arthropoda > Insecta > Lepidoptera > Tortricidae > Cydia > Cydia fagiglandana. The sequence goes on along the minus strand of NC_085932.1, from coordinate 3,917,030 downwards.
GGGAATATCTAATGAGCTTAGTTTACGTGTCGCTTAATCCTTATATAGGTGACCCAATTACTTTAGCGTGATGTGTTTTTCATCTCGCTTGCTTGTAAAGGGCATTATTTCAAGCATGTTTATTCATACTGGTTAACCAGATTGGACTGAAATATGTTTTGATGGTTATCTTATCAATGTATGGAGCTAAATATCGATGATTTCTCCAAAACCTAATTTTCACTGAACATACAAGGGGGTCGGTGTTCTTTATTCTTTATTCTTTATTCTGAACAATAATTATTGTGTCGAACATTGAATTGCTTAATACCTAATTAAAATTATGTACATTGTTATCAAAAAATAAAATAAATACTGGAGTATATAAAATTACAGAATTACAATACAAATGTCAACAGTTATTACAATATTATTAGAATGAAAATTCACATCACACATCCAAATTAAAAATTAGTCACTTACTAGAAAATAATTACAAATGCCAGTCTCCACAGTCAAATGTCATGCAACTTAAAAATAACTAAATAAATCCCTATCACAATAATATAAGACATTAAATTTAATTTCAACATTGGAGACAAGTTTCTAAGAGTAAACACTAATATTGCTCGTCTGATACAAAATCTGCTATAGAATAATATGATTTTTTTAAGAGATGCTGTTTGAGTCTTATACTAAACAATTTGCTATTTAAAATAGATTTTAATTCGATTGGTAACTTATTGAACAGAAAAATTGCCTGGTAGCTGGCGGCATGCTTCATGATATTAAGTCGCGGGACAAGGTTACATTTCAAATCTTTCCGTCTAGTCGACAACCTGATTTCTCGATCTGTAATGCTCTCATATTTATTTAAATGCTTAATTAAATCTGTTAGGAGTACGAGGATATAAAGCGACGGCACCGTGAGGATGTTGAGCTTTATAAAATGTTCTCTGCAAGACTCCCTCTGAGGTATTCTAACAATTATCCTAATAGCTCTTTTTTGAAGTATGAAAGCTGCATCGACATTATATTGATAACTATTACCCCATTGCTTGATGCTGTATCGCAGTTTAGACTCCACTAGAGCATGGTAGACTGCTTTAAGTTGAGTCATATGAGTCAAATCTCGTAAGGAGCGAAGGGCATAACATGCAGAGCTTATGGAATTGGTTAGTACCTGTAGTTCATGTTTCCAATTCAAATGGGCATCAATATGAACCCCCAGAAATTTCACCACATCAGCCTGTAAGATTTTGCTTCCGTTTAAAGTGATGTTTAGTTTATCCGAATTGTTAGAAGTAGCGGAAAACAAAATCACATTCGTCTTTTTTGTGTTAAGTTTTAAGTTGTTGACTGTGAATCACATATTACAAGCCATCAAAACAGCGTTTGCTTTATCGTTTAATTGTGTCATGCTTTCCGCTGTGACTACCGCATTTGTATCATCTGCAAACACTACTAGCTTTGTCTGCGGTACTATATTTTCTATATAAGGAATGAGGTCATTTACAAAAAGTAGAAAAAATAAAGGGCCAAGTATTGAGCCCTGCGGAACTCCACGTCTAATCGTCACTGTATTTGACCTGACCACCCTTTCCGTATCACCAACAATTGATCTTAGCTCGATAAATTGTTTTCTGTTTGCTAAGTAGGATTCAAATATCCTGTAGACATTTTCTCTAATACCGTAGTGCTCAAGTTTTTGTAACAGAATATTGTGGTCGACTGTATCGAAGGCTGAACTAAGATCTAAGAATATTCCGGCTACTTTCTGTCGATCATTTAACTGTGATACCACATCATGAATGAGGGTGTCTATAGCCTCACTTGTTCCGATGCTTTTTTGATACCCAAATTGTCTTTTATTCAGAACATTTTGTTCAATGAGGTGTCTCAGCAATCTAGACTTTAATATCTTTTCAAAGATTTTCGATATCGATGGTAAAAGAGATATGGGCCTATAATTACCCGGATCTTTTTGACATCCTTTCTTATAAACAGGCAACACTTTGGCAATTTTTAACTGTTCGGGAAATATGCCCAACTCAAAACAGTTATTAAAGAAGTGCGCAAGTGGTTCCGATAATATATCAACATTTTCTTTTATAACGGTTATGGGTATTTCATCGTGACCTACGGAATGTTTAGGTTTCATTCTGTTTATAATTTGTGAAACTTCCTGAGGCGAGACATGGTGGATAATCAATGATTTACTGACCCTTTTGGTGTTATCTCCTAATATTTTCAGAGCAATAGCAATATCGCTCGTGACTGTCTCACTGCTATGATCAAAAATATTGGAAAATATATTTGCCTGTTCTTGTGGATCATCCACGACTTTATCTGTCTGTAGAATAAGTTTGGCATTGGTTTTAACCTGCGACTTATTCCTGTTCCTATTTACGATTTTCCAGATTTCTTTAGCGCTGTTGCTTGCTCTACTTACTTGCAAACTAACCGCATGTTTTTTCGCATACCTAACTACACGTCTATAAATGGTCATATATTTTTTCCGATATGTCTCCAGGGAGTCGTTATAACTCTCCTTGTCGAAGGTATTAAGGAAACGCTTCATTTTGCTTGCTATTTTAATTCCTCTCGTAATCCAAGTAGAGTTTGTTTTTAACTCTTTTTTTCCTTTTTTTGAAGCAGTTTTTATACAAACCACTAAATTTACTAAGAAAAGTATTTATTCCAACATTATTCAAGTTTTCCTGCAAAAGTTTTTGTCTGAAAGCTAACTTATTCGTTTTATTCTGTACGCGGCGTTCCGTGTAAATGAAATGTTCCTCATTTTTACCCCCAGAACACTCCATGATTAATTCACAACCCAAACCAGCATGTCCGTCAGCTAAACCATTATGGTCAACCCATGTACTATTAATACTATCTGGAGATAAGTTGGATAAAATGTTGTCTATACAAGACTCAGACTGACCTCTTTTAAAGGTTATTTCACTGATCAGGGGCTTAAAATTATAACAGCTCAGTAAACTTAAGAAATCAGTACATTTTTTATCACATTTTTGTATATTAATATTAAAATCTCCTACTATTATACATTTTTTTCCAAAGAAAAACTCTAGCAGTTGCTCAATTTTATCTAAAAAAGTAACTAAGTTGCTGTCACAGGGACTACGATAACAGCAAATCACATATAAATTAGTTTCGCAATCCTGGACCCCACACACTTCAAAACTTCCTGGTTCGTAAAGAGTTTTACAGAATGATATTTCCTCTGTTTGTTTATCCGAACGTGCCAGGATCAGGCTGCCACCTCTTTTTTTATTTGACCTAACGTTGTATGCAGCCATGGAGTATAACGGTATGTTGAGAAGAACAACTGACAAATTATTTAAAAAATGTTCACTGAGACATACAAAATGAATTTCTTTGGTTAATGTACTTAAATAAATTTCTAACTCGTCCTTTTTATTAGAAATGCCACAGACGTTCTGGTGAAATACATTTAGGTTTGTTATGTTCCTATTTGATTTTGCAATAGAACAGGCCTTGGGCCTAAAAAAATACTTCCATTGTTTGAAGAGATTTCATCGCCCTGCCCTGCGATATAATCTAGAGTTCTTAGGTTTGGAGATCTTAGGTTTTTCGACTGAATGGTTAGATTTTTGTTTATTCTCGTAACTAGATCTAAAATGGATTCGAAAATGCGTTCAACACCCCTTCGGTTTATTTGGCCATTTTTACTACTGAACAAAGAACAATAATTACAGTCGTGCAATAAACATATGTTCGAATCCAAGATGAATGCATACTCATTTACTAGATTATCACAATACAACTTATAGTTAAAATCATCTATGCGATTATTAAACAAGGTTACTTGATTCGTATACATGAATGTTGGTAAGCAGAGTATAATGTTCGTGTGTTGTACTTTTACGAGAGTGGTTTTAATGTAGTTTACTAATTCAGCGTAGTTTTTAGTTGATTCAAAGTCCGTATTTCCTATAAATATTATGCAGAAGTCCGATAAGGTGAAGTTCTGTAATTTTGTATCTATATTTTCCATCAGTTGGGTTGTGCCGCCATTTGGTACCTTGTAGTGGCAAAAATTTGCATTCCCGAGATGTCGCTTTGCAATTTCTAGAATACCGTTCGAAGAACCACTGATAAGACACATTTTTGGACGGTGCGTATCAGATGACGGAGGTAGTTTTTTAGGGGCTTCGTATGCTTTCTTTATGACATTCCCCTGAGCTGCCGAGGATTCCCAGACTTTAATTTCCGTTGTTAGGGTCTCTATTTTATTTTGCGCTTCAATTAAATTCGATTGGAGTAAGTTTATTTCCTCCTTTAGGGCGTCTATCTTTTCTTCATATAGAAGCAAGGTGGCATAATCCGGATCTGGGATATCTGGCAAGGAATTTGTTTCGTCGAGGCTTTCGTTTTGCGTAATTTGTGTGATTTTTAATTGTGGCACTGTTTTGGATATACTGTGGTTCTTTGTAGAGTACCTTCTAGAGTTATTGCTACCGGGTGCAGAAGTGCATACTTTTAATAGAGTGTTGATTTTACTCTTGTATTTGTCTATTTTCCGTTAAAGCTGAAAGTTTTCTGATACTTGGATTGCGATTTCATTTTCAGCTATATCCAACTTTTCTTGAAGAACTGTAATACGTTCTTTTGCCCTTTCGAGCTCATCATATACTTGCATATGGATACTTGTACTCAAATCCGGGAGACTTCTGTTCGGATGAATATTGGAAGCTAGAGTAGCTGGATTTATCTGGGGTGTGGCGAAGATTGACGAGGAGCGCCGACTCCAAATGAAATGGGATGTGGCTAGGCAAAGAGAGATACAAGGGGGTCAAAACGGTAGCTTTTAAGGTAGAGGTCATTACATCAGAAAGCGACACAGTGTACATAGGTACCTATAGAGGTAACAGAGGGAAGTAAATATGTACATAGTTAGTAATTAGCCCTTTAACTAGCGACCGGCTTCACACGGGTTACATAAAACCTTAACGAATTATACACCTACATTTTCTTCAAAAATCGCTTTATTGATAGGTGAATACCGTATGAATATTTGTTCAGAAGTTTTTCAGTTTGTTTCGAACATACAGACAGACAGACGCGGCGGGAGACTTTGTTTTATAAGTTGTAGTGGAAGTAGATAAACGACGAACTATTACTATAAACGAGTTAACTAAGTACAATACACTTAGTTACTAATGTATATTATATTAGGTATATATAGTATTGTTACGAATGAATACCAAAATTAACATCAGGTATTCTCTCTCAACTCTCAATAAGTTATTATCCGGGAAACCTAGAAGTGGTAGAGAGCTACGATTGAGCCAGCTTTTCCTATCATATTTATTAATATAAGGGACGAGCAACTTTTCTAAATACCTATTAACCTTTTGCATGCTTGGTCGTCCCACGTCCGGTCCGTACGGCGCAGACAATTTGTAATTCAGTGATGTACAATTTTAAGGTTATTAATTCGGTAGCAAATTTTTGACAAGGGCATACGAAGGGTTAATCTTGATTAACCCTTCGTATAATGAAATTGAGCTAATGAATCGCGGTAGATACCGCGAGCATAGAAAATCACAATTTCATTATCTGGCTCTGTATCTGCATATTCGAGCGATAGAGAGACAAATAGACAAGCAAAGTGTTTCGCGGTTATGGCCCTGCTTTAAAACAGCGCTCTTATCTTCTTGTGTAGGGCTTTCCTTTAAGCACTCGCGTTTGAATTTACGCCTGTTGTCGGCAAACATAGGGACAATGTGTAACAGATAGGCAAGTTTATGGCCGTTTGATGTGAGTGTAGACAATACGACAGTAAAATGTTGCTTAAATATATTCTACTACATTAATAACCATCTGAGTAAATTATCTAATTCAGGGAGTTTAATCATAATAGGACAGTGACGGAAAACCAAAACCTATCGAATGAATTATGAGGTACTCATAACTCTAAGTAAATCAAAGAATTTTATAAAGCACATATTCATAAGGAAATTAAACCCGGTAAAATCTGTAACTAAACGTAGTTCAATGTTGGCATAATATCACAAGTTAAATATTATATAACGCCAGTGGGACCTGTTATACCTTTTATTACTGTGCTACAACAATAAATACATATTTATACATACATATTTGCTCTTCTCGAGTAACAGATTTATGAGTGTGCATAGGTAGGTACTCTAGAGTTAACATAACGTAAACCTTTCTATGGAGACATTGTGATATTTGTGTTATTTGTGTACCAGTATTGAGGATGTTTTGAAATAAATCTAACCAACAATATTAAATATAGGAGTTAAGTGAGTTAGGAAATCTTTCATGCGTTGCAGATTTATGAGGATCCTTATTGGCCCAGTAAATACGACGGAGTAGGTACAATTAGCAGAACAAACAAGACGAACAAAGAAACTCGAGACAACGGATGGAGACATCTAATTCCATTTTATTCCTTTATGTATTAATCGAATTAAATGTAAAGACTTTTAAGGGAAATTGCGGCTACTGTTTGTTTGGTAAGGCATTTTGGCATGATAGGATTGAATGATTTGAAAGCTATTAGTCTCTATACGTCGAGCGCTTTGAAAAACTTGAGTGATTGTTATTAGTGTAGGTATGTAGTAAGTTATTCTTAGATTACCTATAGGTGCGAGTAGGTGGTTATAGTGATTACGGGAGATGAAATGAGGTGTATGTAATAGGGATATTTTCGTCGCGCATTAGGTATGTCTCGTTTATATCTGATATTAAAGTAGGTACGACAATGATATCGCATCATATCTATATGGATTGAGTTTAAATTTTTCTAAGCTATAGTTCGTTTCCAACTTCAACGAACGAATCCAACTTTTTAAACCAAAATATCGGCGACCTAGAACAATCAAAAGTACCTATTATTTAAAAGAGTAACGTTACGATAGCGCCACTGCTCTTTAGTAGAATGGTTCTTGACAGAAGTTCCAAGGAACGCTTAAAGAGCTTCTCAAGCGTTACATGTAAGGGTGGAGCGGCATCCGCACCCACGCGGTAAAAACCGCGTTTGGGTCATTGAGGCCGCGGCCGTTCCGCGACCAGCCATTTATATAAATATCTAGAAGCGGAAAAAGTCGTGCCCGGATTAAGTCGCGCGTCGTACATTATGAGAACATCCGCATTATATTTCACTGACTGGCATGAATTATGTGCCGCCGGACTTTACACTGGTAAAGTTGCTTTGAATCGTGCCACGGAAAATTCCTTTCCTCGGCAAATTTGTTACGTAATGATTTTCCTTTTCAATTGCAAACTTGGAGCTTTTTATCGGGGTAGGTTTTATTGGTGTTTCTGTGGTGTGCAATCGTCCGTTGCCGCCCTTGCGGAGTGTTTTGTTCAATCCGCCGGGCGCAGCGCGCTCGTGTTCTAAATTGCAACAAATGCATTTCCTCGCACTGGCAAACGGCCAATTGTTGACAAGTTCTGTGAACTCGTTGATAGCTGAGAATATTACGTATGTACGTCGACCTTTATTAAATTCTGATGTGCCTACACAGATTGCATGGCACGTGATACGGGCTGCTGGCGCTTGCGAGCGCATATTGTCGCGATTATTGCGCACACCTGCCTACATGTGGCCCGTATTTTTATTAGGTTTCATATTGTACCGTCGAAGTTATACATGTTTGTCCTGTCAAAATCTATGCCACTGGTTCCGAAACTTTTCTATATGGTTACCTAGTAGACCTATTAAGGCTAATAATTTAACTCCCGGTATAAAATGATGGTAAACAATCAATACTAGCAAAAAAAAAAATCTAGGTTCCAGTAATGTTACCCTATGAAACAGCAGTTTTATTCCCACGATGAATCGTGACCTATGTAACTTAAAGTCATATTAGATTGAAATCATATAGGTACAAAGTCATGCATTTTTGATTGTAGAGGTGCGAGTTATAAACTAGTTTTTCAATAAAGAATACATATTAATTTTATTTTAATAACTGAAAATAATACATAATTTTAGTAATCAAATGGTTATTACATACCACACAAAATAATCCCTGTTAAGTTTACAAACAGGCCAATTCGAACGTGCACCTGACATAAAAACAAAATTTCAATCATATTAGAATCATTCAGTTAGATCAGACCAAAGTATTAGTTATTACTTAAATCTATTTCCAATGATTCTGATCTAATAACTAAAACTCAACTTTACCTTGTATCATTCACGCTCATATCATAACATCAGTTCGCTTGGACTTGTCCGTATTTGTATTAGTGCGAGCGAGACGCGCGCGCAAATGACAGCAGAATTCTAATATTAATGCAATATTTGATCTCAGCTGCACGCACAGACAAAACATCCTCCAGACTGAGCATGTCGCGCTACCCCCTCTGCCACGCATACGGTAATTTTACTCCATGTTCGAGTTGAAAGTGTCTTTGTGTGACGTCTTTGAACGGACCAATCACGGCACGGGACCTCGCTCACCTCGTCCCGCGCACCCCCGCATTTTTGGCATCATCGGTTGCATGAAATAATTGCTCGGTCTAGAGGATTCCTAGTCTATGGCTGCACGTTCGAATCGGCCTGAAAAGGTCCGATTACATTGTATTTAGCCTCGTGAGTTAATAACTAACCTGTCTGACGCCAGACGCCCTTCAAACGTCGATACAGATGAAAAATGCAATGCCGGCCAGACGGTCGGTAACTTGGGTTGGGCGATATAGTACATCGGGGTCACACGTAGCGCACATTAATATAACGTCTTGTACTTACTCGACAAAGAGCTCGTTTCTAGAGTAATTGTTCTAGTTTTGTTTTAATAACCAGTATAGAAGGCATAGTTGAGGTTTGTAAATGATTACGCCTATTTAGTTTATCTCGGGTGCGACAATTTGAGTACTAAATATGCTACCAATAGTAAATATGCTTCCAATAGTTTACATATAAGTATTATAAGTGTAACTTTAAAAATCAGATTGATTTAATATTGTACCGCTGCAGTCTATATATGCTTAACAGTCGAGTCGGCCTTATTAGAACTTTAAGATACGTCAAAAATTTGGTAAAAAGATACGATATGGATCGGACATCGGTCAGTATCCGTGTCATAAAGCGAGTGGTTATATAAGAAACATTGCTTTTCACTGTACCTATTGAGTGAAGCCTCGCGCTATACTGGGGTCTACGCCGTAGCGCGTAGCATGTTAATTTTTAATTTATTAGCAATCGTTGTCTATTAATTTTCATTACCGGTTTAATTGACACGAGTAGTCGTTGTGGTTAGACACTACCCCAGTCATATTTTCCACAAATATATTGAATAAATATAGATTACTGACGACAAGAGGCAGTTCCAATCTGAACAATTATTCTTATTTTAAAGATCTTGGGTTATTCTGGATTTGTTTATAGATATCAAGTATTCATATACACTGTTTTGCGATTACATATTGCTTTTCTATGCTTAAAACTTACGCTGGGCCAAGTGTTCCGATTTATTAAGAGGGTAGTACAAAGAATTCTTTTTGTGGCAAATCTTGAGACGCCACTTTAATGCTACCATCAGATAAGTTTTCTAAAGATAATTTAATTTCAGAGTAAACAATGAGTTTCCGTTTTACATACATAATACATATTATAAGCAGACATATACAGTCTGATTCGTGAATACTGTCCCAGCTGCCGTAACCGGTATCTATCACGACCAAATGACTTGACTGTGTCACGACCACGACAAGTAACTCCATTATACAAGCCACTACAAAGGTAGGTATCCCTGTACCCTGAGTTTAATTTGTACCTACCTCAAGAATAACAAACACATTTAATATTTAATATAACATTACTATTACCTAAAGAAAGACGGAGGAGGTTAATGATCCGCCGAAAAACAATTCAATACTGGGAAAAATTGAAATTAAAAGTAATACTTTTTTTAAAACCCCCCGATTTAAAACCGCCTCTGATATTTTCTCCATGTATACGTACGGCCCGATTCGAACAATGCTTTAAGAAGTCTAAGCGGTACGATACAGACCTGTCAGTGTCAAATTTTGGTCGAAGAAATGTCACTTTTGACACTGACAGATCGTACTGCTGTTACTTCTTAAAACTTAAAGCATAGTTCGAATCGGGCCGGTAATCTAATACGCGCAATAGTCACATCCGTGAATACTCTCAGCTGTCATCATCAGCAGCGACCGCGACCGCGACGACTCGACTGTGTCACGACCACGACAAACAACTCCATTACACAAGACTATGAAACAGATGAGCAATACGTAGCGGATGTTAAATCCATATGGGGCAATAAGGGAAAATTACATATAAGTATGCTTTATCCATAGCTAAATTTTAGTGGTTATATGGGACTACAAATCGATATGGAAAATTTTGTCCTCACTCGTCAGCGAAATGGTTTTTTATTAAATATGTGAAAATCACTGTAGGAGTGTGTGAGGATTGTGACGCTAAAAAGAACTCGCAGATCAAATACCGTTTTTGTGCGGTACAATGAAACAATATGGGATATACATATACAAAGACCAAAACGCGACGCTTAACTTGAGTTTAATGCATCTTAAAAGAGTCGAGTAATTAAAGCAGAACCAGTGCCGAGCAGCTTTTCGTGGGTAATAAAACGCAGAACGGACATTTCGTATGGCTACAACAAGTTAATGATAGCACTTACTCTTGGAAGACGCCCCGACTCATTACATCGCTGGAAGAATTTTGAGACGCGGGCGCGGTTAAACACGAAAACTTCATTTATACCATTATTTTTATCACCCTGTGAAACCGCTCATAAACATAAATTTAAAATATGCTCTTAGTACATAAAAAGTGTAAGTACCTAAGTTAGTATATAAATATAACTGTAACTATATTTTTCATAGTTTTGCATGCAACTATAATGTTTTTATTAAAACTAATACAGCATTATCATCGTATATAACGAGTCTACGAGTATGTAGTATGCACTTTAGCAAAATATTGTATGGCTATTGTTCATTAATGATTCCCATTTTCCTCTATTATTCATTATTTATATCTATTCTGCAATAATGTTTAAATAAAACGGGGGAAAAATGCTTACAATAAATAATAAAATGGATATAAAAGTATTCAGGATAATTTGAAATGTATTAAAAGTTAACTCTCAATTTATTAAATTCGCCGAACACCTCCTGACACGGACTGTCGGTTCAGGTCACTGAAAGTGACGGCCGAAGGCCGAAGTGCCTATACGAAGTACGAAATAAATTTATGCTGTTGAAACCCTCGCTCCTCGAATAAAACTTCAACCAACCTTTTCATGTATACTTCGATAGAATGTATCTTTTTTTTCAGGCACTCGATGAGTCTAATTAATATTGATCCTTCCACATGTTCGTGTCCGGTCCCAATAATAAAAAAACACGCTAGACTGCACATTTCTAACAGGTTTTCCTGTCATCTATAATAGGTAAAGAACTTTTTTGTGTATTTTAAACAAAATTCTTGACCCAGTAGTTTCGGAGATAAAGGGGGAAGGTCGGACAGACAGACGCACGAGGCGACCCTATAACCTTAAAGGGTTCTGTTTTTTCTTATTGAAGTACGGAACCCTAAAAATGTCCGTTATATAAATCACGAGGTATCCGAAGGCTGGTGGTTATGCCATGCGCTATGCAACGGGCGGTTGAAGCTAGCTTGAAGCTAAAAATTGCTTCATACGGAAAAGCTAGGTGACCCCCTCGATTGTTCGTTTAATTCCTGGCTCCTGGATCTGGTAAGTGCAGAAATAAATAATTCAGATTACGGACTAAGTGCAGAAATGGGATGTGCCAAAATAACTTAACTCCAGACTTTGTTGTTAATATCGCGCCGTGAAAGTGCCGCGACGCTGCCAGGAAGCGTGTTCGGGAATGTTCGATTATAACTCAATTTGATACTATAGTTCGTTTTTTTTAGCAGTAGAAAGAACTTAAGCGAAAAAGGTAAGCGATCTTGACATGTCTTGTAATTGAAAAACGCTTTTTAAAAATCAATAACTTTACCTATGAAAGCAGAAGAATATAAATGATCGTATTAGATTCATCATTGTTACATATCTGCCGTAACTTATTTTTAAAATATGTGTTTTCAATTAAAAGACACATCAAGATTGTTTACCTTATTTCTAATGCTAAAAAACGAACTATAGCATGATTTACTCGTATATTGTGCGGTATGATCTTGATTAAAATTGCAGTTTATGGAATTTTCATCTTTTAATCAGGACGATGGCCTCACCCACATGGAATCCAGTCATTAGGAAATGCAGGCGCCGACGAATAACCACATGGAATCCAGTCATTAGTGTAGTTGTGTGCCGACTGATTGTATGCCACATCTTGTCACCACGGCGTGTTTACTTCGTGGTTGTTATTATATTGTATCATTGTTGAAGCCCTTGCTACACGGTCGCCGACAAGCCCCCAGACCGCGTGGCCTTGGTCCGTCCCGGACCGTGTAGACAGTTGTTTCCAACAAAATTTGACCAAAACTGACCAAGGACAGACCAAGGTCAGACGGTTAGAAAGCTTGTCGGCGACCGTGTAGCAAGGGCTTTAGCTATAAAAACAGTTTCTCTGGTACAGTCAGCAGCAGAAGTTGCTAAGCAGGCGTGTTCAAAATGATCTTGACGTGACTTTGTTGTTAAGAGAATAAGAGCCTGTCTAGGTAATTTTGAACACCTCGCCCGCTTACGCTACGTCTTACGTAGGCGATCAACGCGCGAACGCGGCGCGGCGCGGCGCGGCGAAATCAATCCTTTGATGCCCATAGAAGTGTCCTACGTAAGCGATCTCGTTGCGAACGCGGTGCGGCGCGATTTGCACGCGAATGTCAGGCGGCGCGGCGCGGCGCGGCCACGCGCCACGTAGCCACGCGCCAGCAACGGAAGTTGCTAACGCTACGTAAGACGTAGCGTTAGCAACTTCCGTTGCTGGCGCGTGGGATATCGCGCTTCGATTCCATTTTAAAACGACAAGCTGCTTTGAACTAAAATTACATGGAAATCGACCTAAAGGAATCCTTAAAAATATACTTATGATAGCGAGAGGGTGCACATTGCACGATCAATCACGATCAATTAATTTTAATTATAATTTACGTCAGTGTAATATTTTCGAACAGGCTTCAGGCGGTGCGGGCTCTGCGCCAGCTCTCACTCTACTTTATAATTTTAATCTTTCCACGCTTATTGTGATTTCACTGATGACTATTCATATTTTGTATATTACTCAAAAATATAGGTTACAACCATGTTTTATAAAATATGTAAATTAACAAGAAAGAACAAAAGTACCTAACCTTATTTTTTAGGTAGGTACACAATATACAATGATGTCAATGATAACAAAAGATAGTGAACGTCTGCTAACAAATGATAATGTTAGCAGACGTTTTCACAACTAAAACTAGTGCCAAAAAGAACTTGGAATTAGGTAGTCAAACGGTCTAGATCAGCGGTTCTCAATCTTTTTTTTTGACGGAACCGTTTTGGAAAGCAAAATACTTGATGGAACCCTACAATAAAATAATAGTTTTTAGAAGTGTGTTTTAAATTCTAAAGCATAGTGTTCTAAATTCTTGCGGAACCCCTGCAGGCGTGTCGCGGAACCCTAGGGTTCCGCGGAACACACTTAGAGTATGGCTGATCTAGATTACAGTATTAAGCAACAAAAAAGTAAAATGAGGAGATACCTCGTATTAAAATATGCACTGTATTATATTTTGTTTTTTACATTAGAAGATCATGTTAAATCTCGCGTGTTTATAAAGCGAGTCAACCAGGAATTAGCAGTTATAAATAGGTGCCTCCCATAGGGCCGGAAAAGCCATCCTCGAAATTAATAGATTACTGTCTTTGAGACTAATTAAAACTTTTGCCTTTTTGATAGACAATCTCGGATCGCCGGCCCGGGATCGGGATTAAATTTGTGCGTCGATTTCGAGACGACAACGAAAACAATTAATTTAAGACTTTTGTTTATCCCTGATATCGGAGGGGTTGATGAGAACTCAACTCTTATTATTTAGTCTAAATATTAAGAAGTTTTATTTTGTTTATATGTTTTAAGAGACTGGGTGTTAAAAGACTGTGAGTCGTGAGCAGGGTCTTTTTTCAAGCATTTTGATGCATGTCGAATTGACACCCTCATCATTCTAATACCTAAGTAATCTATCATCTATTTTAATAAGAGTAAAATTATGAAAATTATCGAAATACATCGTGTATTATGTAAAAGGAGTCTTAAAATTTGTTATATAAATTTGGCGTTTTACAACGGACTCCTTAGGGATAAAATCCCTACAATAAGACAAGACCAAAAAAATTAAAATAATTGAAACCTCGCCTTAATTACCAGAGCCTACAAATATACCGAGTCGCAAAGGGGTGGACGCAAAACTCGAGCCTTCGCCAACACTAGTAGGGTGGAGGCTCAAATAATTAGGAGGCGCCAAAAACGACGCTAATAGATCTGTAAGATTGATGACGTACGCACAAAGAAATACTCGGCTCATGCATCAATCTGACACGAAATACGTGTTAGCGGGAATTTGCTGAGGTGCTTTTTCAGGTGCCGGCATTCTAAGCAAGGCTCAATTTTGCCTGGTGGTGGGCGTTCTACATCTCAGTTCACAAATGAAGTTTTAAAAAAAGCTGGCTCGTAACATAATATGCTAATTAAACGGCTGTACAAAACTAGCAAAGTTGACATCAGGAAGATTAAGACTAATAAACCGGTAAAAGCATGTTGGGTTTTCCTCCATTAAAAATCTTAGTACTTACTTATTTTTATTTGACTTTACAATTCATGTTAAGAAAATCTGGGTTTATTACACAACTATCCCCATAGTTATCTTCTTATCACTGCCTAGGCGATCACAACATTCATTAGGCCAATAATAAAAGCAAGACAAATCATATATTCGCTGTGTGAGTAGGACACACCTATACGTATCAACGTTTTGTTTCTTCCCCTCCGCGCCGCGCCGCTTCGCTGTGTGAGTAGGACACACCTATACGTATCAACGTTTTGTTTCTTCCTCGCCGCGCCGCGCCGCGCCGCGCCGCGTTCGCGCGTTGTTCGCCTACGTAAGACGCTGCGTTAGGTTCCGGAAATTTCTTTGGTAGTCGGGGAACATAGGTATGTCATTTTTCAGGTTAAATGGGTTTTCTAGAATGTTATTAGTTGTCAGGGCTTCATGTAATCGAGTCATGGGCATTGTAAGTAAGTTAAATAAATAAATATGGTAGTAGATGTTGTTAAGCGGGGTAGCGAGTTTATATGGGTGTAAAGTACCGTTAGAAGTAGGGCTGTGGGGCTCTATGTCAGATGGGACTTTTACACTAATCTTACTGTATAAGTTTGATAAGACTAAAGTTTCTAACGGGTGACAACAAAAAAAAATTTAATAGGATTATATAAAAATCCATAGATGTTCTAAAAATAAATAGCAATTTTGAGCGTAGAAAATTATCACAGATTATAATCTAACTATTTAGGTACATTATACCCGTAGGGTGGTCACCATGCAAAAAATAAATAAATATATTTCGAGAGCATATCTTTGAGTTTATTCTTTATTGGTCGAGTAAAAAGTAAATGCGTTTTTATAGTTGTAATCAAAATCCTCAATCTCTTTTTGGGAGACTAGAATAAAGGAAATTGTAGCTCGGTAAAACCGCAAGCGGTCCGATTGACGACCGATTAGGCAACTAGCCAGGTGGTCAAACCATACCTAAACAATGATAGGACAGGAAAAATTAGTTAATTAAAAGTTTTTGTCCAAAAAAATATTTTTTATAAAATCTGCATGATTTGACCCGAACATACATACATACATACAAATATAGCCTGTTAAATAAAAGCTTGTAAAATACTTATAAGAAACTTAGCATTTTTATGTAATATTCGATGTAAAACACAACCGTCAAGATTTTCGTGACATTTCAACCTCAATGAGACCCACCCATTACTAAATTGAACAGCTACATATGTATTGAGCAGATGACTAAACAAGCTTGTAGGTACATTAACATCGCTTTTAACTTTATTAAGCACTCTACAAATTAATTGTGAAAACGTTCAATCCATTTAATCATAAAAAATAAGTCAAAGTATTTAGGCACTAAAAATCTTTACAATACAAGGTTTCTATCTTGCTATCAAATAGAGATTGCACAAAACACCATTTTCATCAGGTTCTTAAAAAAGCGCTTACGGGCAAATATATTGGAAGGCCATTTCTCCAGTATTATCAATCAGAGAAAAACGCCTGTCCCATTCGGAGTGGAAGTATCGGCGAGACATTAATTGAGACGGAGATGATTTATTTGTGCTAACATAAAAACGCAGTGCTCTATATCAATCATTCGCGGCGGGGCGTATTGTCTATTGTGCGGAAAACGTGGACTATCTACAATAGACTACGCAAACTTTCACGATTTCCATATATTATTAATTACTTTTAAATGAATCAATATACTTAAGCTTACCATAAAGTAAATAATAAGACGTCGGAAAGGCGTTTATAGGCAAGAAAAATAGATTAAGCCCTTTTTGTATGCAGTAGTAAATTAGTGATGTGTTCGGATAGACGTTCCATATTTGAAGTTTGTAACATGATGTTATGACTAAGCTAGCAGACTGATTATTTATTATTGTTTGTGCTAAAAAATGTATAGATCAATAATAAAAATCTACACTGAGTTTTAATAACAAAACTTCCATGAGACACAGACATATTAAATAATATATTGAAAACTTACAATACGTGAGTGACCCGTTTTCAATATAAGTATTTAATATGTCTACACTGAGTACTTAATCCGTAGACGAACTAAAGTCACCGACATAGCCCATCGGATTAGCAAGCTGAAGTGGCAATGGGCAGGCATCATTGCGCGCAGAGAAGATGGCCGATGGGGTCGAAAAGTGCTCGAGTGGAGACCACGGACTAGCAAACGCAGCGTAGGACGTCCACCTACAAGATGGACGGACGACCTTGTTAAGGTCGCCGGAAGACGCTGGATGCGGATCGCTTCCAACCGGTACGAATGGAGGTCCAAGGGGGAGGCCTATGTTCAGCAGTGGACGTCTTATGGCTGAGATGATGATGATGATGATGAGTACTTAATATTTAAGGAATAGTTAACATTAGAGAAGGTTATTGAGTTACGCGGATATCGCACTATTTCCGCACGCCGCTTCGGTGTGTGAACGAGACAGCGCTAAGTAAGGACGTATAAAGCGATAGCCCAGTTACATACAGTCACAGAATAAATAATAGTACTAGGTACAGAAGACTCACTCCCTAACAAAACGCGTCTGTTACGATCAGCATAGATATGGCCGCTAGGTGGCGACAGCGCCACGCGCGGTTTATGGCAAACCCCAAAATTGGGGCCGAACGGATGTACTTTTAGCTACCTGTAGCAAAGCGACGAAATCGCGGAGTGAGCCACGCCTGATACAGTTAAGTGAAGACCGCCTTATCTAGTAGGTAAGCGCTCTAAGTAGGTAAGACTCGAGGGACGGCTGGTGGCTCAATTAAATCTGGCTCTGTATTACGAGTATATATGTCACCGTAAAATTGCAAAAATCGTAAGATTATAATCTAACTAGTGATATTGTAAACTGTCGAAATATTGTGTACCGTAACTTAGTGATTACAATTTTACGGATTGTTTTTAGGTAGATTATAATCTATCGACGAGAAACCGTAAGATTGTGAACTGACACACGGCGAAACGCACCTCGCGCGCTGATTGGTCGGTCTTACGGTAGGCCGTTCTATGTCCATAGAGTTAAGAATCAAACACAGGTGTCAGTGAAATAAATCAAATACGCTTCAAATATTGTGAGATCAAGTATGTATTTATTATTAAGTAGAGAATCAATAATTCTGAGATTATGTAAGAAAAAATACTAACAAAATAATAAAATCAGAAACATCACTTTCTCGTGAAACAAAAAAAAATATACAATAAAGAATTATAAACGTAACAATTTTTCTCGTGAAATTCAACTAATTATAAAATAAAAAATCAGAACCGCAGCAATATTTCCCCTCTAACACATAGCAAAATAAAAAATAATAATAACAAAAAGTCGAAACAAAAATGCACCATAAAATAGTTCACTTATTGTTACACGTCAAAGAGCTGTGGCACTTAGAGTTACAAAGAACTTTGGCTTTCTTGCAACTACATTTATTGGAAATGCATTGTCCATTTTTAATTTTTTGGCAGTTGCATCTTTTAATGCCTTGTCCGCCAAATGACGAAGACAAGGACGCTATACTTCTCAACGGTAAACTGATCTGAAAAAAAAAGTTAATATGTATTAGATTTAAAGGGCAGGGTAGCCGAGCCGTTATATCTACTTATAGTTATTATATATTATATTATATTATTTGGGTTCGAATCCCGGTAAGGGCATTTATTTGTGTGATGAGCACAGATATTTGTTCCTGAGTCATGGATGTTTTCTATGTATTTAAGTATTTGTGTCTTATATATCATTGTCTGAGTACCCACAACACAAGCCTTCTTGAGCTTACCGTGGGACTTAATCAATTTGTGTAAGAATGTCCCTATAATATTTATTTATATATTTATTATTTATTATGAAAGCGAAAGTGTGTCCGTCTGTCTGTCTATTACCTCTTCATGCTGAAACTATTTAGTTGAAATTTGGTATATAGATACGTTGTCCCGGGGAAGGACATGGGATAGTATTTATCCCAAAAATCATCCCTTAAGTGAGATAATTGATGCATTGCCTGATAATTGATGTAAGCATATGCTTAAATTAATTGACTGCCATTACATTTTATCTAGGCATTATAGTTGTCTCTCAAATAAGGAAAATTGTGTGGGGAATCAACAAAAAGAAGTAAAAAAATCAGATACCTACTCAAATTACTAATTCCACGTAGACGAAGTCGCGGCCAAAACTAGTATTAAATACATTGCTAAAAAGGTGATATTTTATAAAAAAAATATACTGACCTCTGGAATCTTACTGAGTAGTTCAGCATTTGGAGAGAAAAGAACAGCATTTCGAGGCACCCAGTCTTTGATTATTCCAAACGCAGTGCCAACTTGATATAACTCGTTCTTCTTGTTTAAAACTTTTCCAATCAGATTTTTACGGTCCAACGGTCCCCTGTCAACTTTTGGAACCTCAACCAACACAGTCGAACCAATACTGATATCTTTAAATTTCTTAGACGATGTGGCTAGCATTTTATCTGCCGCTCTTTTTAAATGTATATGCGATTGTGTTCTTTCTTGCACAATACTTTTTTCATTTACATCTAAACATATATTTTCCTGCTCGTTGTCTGGTTTATGATCTGCAACTACAGGCACACTCTCATGTAAAGCAGGAAGTAATTCAGGATTTTTTCCAATGCTAATTTGTTCTAAGATAATCACTTCATGCCCCCTTGTTACTGTTTCTTGTTGTTCAATCTTCTGAGTGTCTATTTCTGAAATATGTATTCTATTTACTTTTTCCTGTTTATTGTCTGGTTTATGAATAATAACGTCTGCAACTACAGGCACACTCTCATATAAAGCAGGAAGTATTTCAGGACTTTTTCCAATGCTAATTTCTTCTAAGATAATCACTTCATGTCCCATTGTTGCTGTTTCTTGTTGTTCAATCATCTGAGTGTCAATTTCTGAAAAATGTATTCTATCTACTTTTTCCTGTTCATTGTCTGGTTTATGAATAATAACATCTGCAACTACAGGCACACTCTCATGTAAAGCTGGAAATAGTTCAGGATTTTTTCCAATGCTAATTTGTTCTAAGATAGTCACTTCATGCCTCCTTGTTACTGTCTCTTGTTGTTCAATCTTCTGAGTGTCTATTTCTGAAATATGTATTCTATTTACTTTTTCCTGTTCTTCCTCCTCTTGATCTTTTTCTGAATTTTGTTCTTTGTTGTTGTTAATCTCTTCAAATAAAATTTCTATATCTTCTTCTGTTTCTAATTTTGATATTACATTTTTAGATAAGTAGGTGGACGAGAGCCCGAGTTTTGGATCCGCACCAAACAAGGCTTTATACGGAGTTCGAGCAATTGTTGAATGGTATGATGAATTTTTCTGGAATTGAACGAAATAGCACCCAATGGATTAGTAGATTTGTTATCTATCATCCAAGCACGAATCATATTTTTTACGTCTTGATTTGAACGTTCTATACTTCCTTGACTTTGCGGATATCTAGGCCTTCCATTAACTATTTTACAAGCAGGCCACAAACTGACTATTTCTCTTAGTACAGATGCTGTGAACTCGCGTCCATTGTCACTTTGGAGGATATGGGGGCAGCCAACTTCCAAAAAAATCTTTAGAATCTCGATAGCCACTTCTTTAGCCTCTTTACTTTTTAATGGTCGCAAAAAACAAAATTTTGTTAAATGGTCCTGGTATTGTAACAACCATTTATACTCATTATCTGGAGATGTCTGAAAGTCCACAAGATCTATTTGTCCTCTTCTATTGAAGTCGTCAGAAATCAACGGCTTTACGACAATACCTTTTTTTGGGAAGCTTTTCTTTGATAGGCATGTTTTACATAAATTCAGGAATATTGAAATCGCGAATATAGGCACCACATATTTATTTTTCAAGGCGTGAACAATTTTGTCTCGGCGTCCGTGTCCAGTAGCAATATGTGCTTCGAGTATTTTTTGGTAATAATCTTCTGTTGGAATTATTTGTACTACAGGATCCGAGATATCCTTCCTTTTCACTATTAAAACTTTCTGGTTACCAATATTCATTACATCGTATTTTTTTGCATGATAGTAATGCTTGTTTGTTGGCCGGTGTCCTCGAGATTTCGCTGTATTATACTCGTCTAGCAATTTTACTACACTTTTTATTTTTTGTTTTGTCCATTCTAATTTTTTACTATTTTCATTATGCCCACTGTAATACTTTTGTAACTCTGTGGTAAATTCTTCCTCATCAACAATAACTGGTATTTCCGAGTTTTGTTGATGGACAGGCTCAATATCCGACATCGTAAATATTATCTCACAAGATATCAAATGAGATCACACAGGTTCATATAAATATTAAAACACGAAAAATATAACTTAGGTTATGTTCGTTAGGTTATGTGTGTTAGGTTTTTTTTTTTTTTTTAAAGGTTATGTTCGGTGAAAAACACTGGTTTATCATTTGTACTGCAGTTCTTTGGTAAGTCACAGATTAATTTTACTACAGAAACAATGTCCATATAACTAATTCTAACGTTTTAAGTAATTTCCAACACGAAATCAATTTAAAGTAACCAAAACACTGTTTGTTTACATTCGGCAACTGATGTATTTATTGACATTAAATATGGCGGCGCGCCTCACGACGTTCAACCAATCAGCGCTCGAGGCGCGTTCCTTCGTACGGGAGTTCACAATATGACGGTTTCACTTCGATAGATTATAATCTACCGAAAAATAAAGCGTTAAATTGTAATCACTAAGTTACGGTACACAATAATTCGACAGTTTACAATATCGCTAGTTAGATTATAATCTAACGCTTTTTACAATTTAACGGTGACATATACAGGGCGTCCCACGGCTATGCCACATGGAGGGAAAGTACCCTAAATATTGTAGATGGAACATTTTACTGAAAGAAGACATTATTTTAATTTAAAAAACAATTTAAACTGCATTCATAGATTTTTAAATAATTACATGGTTGAACCGGGAATCGAACCCGCCGCACGAGAAAAACAATCACCCTGTAGCTTTATCATACCGATCGAAAGGCTTGATCATAAGGATTATTTTTTGCTAAAGAACATAGCGTCGGAAACAAAAGGAAGACCATGAATTTTAACATTTGATGTGAAATTTAGCGAAATAATCAAAAGAGTGCGGCTTTGTATTCAACAGAATGAGACTACATTTAGAGCATTTGATAAATTAAATTGATTAATTTTGAATTAAAAATGTTAAAATTCATGGGCTTCCTTTTATTTCCGACACTATGTTATTTAGCAAAAAATAATCCTTATGATCAAGCCTTTCGATCGGTATGATAAAGCTACAGGGTGATTTTTTTTCTCGTGCGGCGGGTTCGATTCCCGGTTCAACCATGTAATTATTTAAAAATCTATGAATGCAGTTTAAATTGTTTTTTAAATTAAAATAATGTCTTGTTTCAGTAAAATGTTCCATCTACAATATTTAGGGTACTTTCCCTCCATGTGGCATAGCCGTGGGACGCCCTGTATATATCTAGTTTCTTTTAGTTTCTTAGATTTTATTTATTTAGACTAGATACTCTTGTTAAGGCCGCCGGAAGACGCTGGATGCGGGTCGCTTCCAACCGGCACGTATGGAGGTCCAAGGGGGAGGCCTATGTTCAGCAGTGGACGTCTTATGGCTGAGATGATGATGATGATGAGACTAGATACTCCAAGACCCGGTCGCCCAAAAGACTACTACTGAAAGACGGAAAAAAATTATATACTGATGAATGGAAAGAAATATATTGGGAGCTACCAAATACATATTTATTTACAGCTCATAAGTACAGCTATACTTACTTGACATCATTGGAGACACATAGCTACAAACTGAAATTAATGCCAATAACGTGAGAAAAAGTAACCAAGGTCTCAAGTGCCTGTGGCCGGACATCTAATGAAAATAATATGATTCGTTCCATAAATGTATAGTTGAAAACAACATATATAACTATAATAGGTATTGCAGCGTTACGCTTTGGTAGAAACCTTTTTTTTATGAGTCAATTCCCGACGGCTGGTTTGACAAGTGACAAAAAGAAAAATAAAAGAACGGGACGTCAACGTAAGAGGATATTTTATGCATAATTTCAAAAGCTTTTCATGAAATAGAATTAATTTGGCTTATATCGATGGCAAAAGTTTTAAACGGCCACTAAGTATCGCTTTAGTAATTGGGAAAACCGCTTTTTGTCGCGGGTAAGTCCGTTCCTATCTTTTATTTTATTATCTTATTTGTTTTCATATCTTTACTTTAGCGTGGCTCTTCTCTTCGTTCGCAGTTTTCTTATTCGGGGAATATTTTTACAATTGCGTTTGTGGACACGGACCAAGGCACATGCTATGTTACCGCGCATAGTTCATTCTACTATTTCAACCCGAGCCAACAATTCCAGCCTGTGTGTGGACTGTGCACCATAGGTCTAAGCCTATTATTCTCGACATCAGTCTGAGCGTGAGCAGTACACCAGAGGCCTGAGCCTGTTCCTGCTAAACCATTCGACGACTCACTTTGTATATTTCTCTAGATTAAATTATTGCCCGTAGCCTCTGTTCCTGTCTGGTACCAGTAGGGAACACATAGCCTGCTAGAAGGTTTTTTTTATTAGTTTATAAGGTAGATTTCGGTGACAGTGCTTATATTGTTACTTAGTTGATTTCGGTGGCACGGTGCTTTTTAAAAAATTACCTATATTGTTACTTAGTTGATTTCGGTGGCACGGTGCTTATTAAAAATTACCTATATTGTTACTTAGCTGATTTCGGTGGCAGTTACCTTTTTTTTTTTAAACTATCAAGGTAAGGTGTTTATCCTTTTAAATTGTAAATAAAACGTTTTATCACGTGGCAATTTTGGTATATTTTATTTTAGTACTAACTTTGCTACAGTATCTAATACAGTATATACAGACTACTTACTTTATTTAGAAATATAACACTTCAGTATAATTAAAATGTGGTAAAAACATAATTCTTCAATATCGCTCGAATATGCAAAAGTGATAGAGAGATCTTATAATCATTTATTTACATACAATATATATACAGTGGTACTACTAAAATAATTAATAACTAGCTTAAATCTAAAATAGGCCCCTGAGGCATTGTACCAAGGATGCTGGCGGTATTTCCTCGTTGTATCGCAATGCTGATACGTTGTGCGAGGTAGCCGCCAAGGGGGAGGGGGAGGCCTATGTTCAGCAGTGGACGTCTTATGGCTGAGATGATGATGATGATGAGACTAGATACTCCAAGACCCGGTCGCCCAAAAGACTACTACTGAAAGACGGAAAAAAATAATATACTGATGAATGGAAAGAAATATATTGGGAGCTACCAAATACATATTTATTTACAGCTCATAAGTACAGCTATACTTACTTGACATCATTGGAGACACATAGCTACAAACTGAAATTAATGCCAATAACGTGAGAAAAAGTAACCAAGGTCTCAAGTGCCTGTGGCCGGACATCTAATGAAAATAATATGATTCGTTCCATAAATGTATAGTTGAAAACAACATATATAACTATAATAGGTATCTAATACAGTATATACAGACTACTTTATTTAGAAATATAACACTTCAGTATAATTAAAATGTGGTAAAAACATAATTCTTCAATATCGCTCGAATATGCAAAAGTGATAGAGAGATCTTATAATCATTTATTTACATACAATATATATACAGTGGTACTACTAAAATAATTAATAACTAGCTTAAATCTAAAATAGGCCCCTGAGGCATTGTACCAAGGATGCTGGCGGTATTTCCTCGTTGTATCGCAATGCTGATACGTTGTGCGAGGTAGCCGCCAGCTCTTCGGTCACCAGTTACGTCAACGAGAATTTATTTTTCTGAATTATGAAAAAAATATTGAGGAAATAATGTTTTTACCGAAAAATTATTGAAGGAACGGCGAGAGGATACATATATACTATCTACACGGTGTAACATGAGGAAACCGAATAATTTTAACCACGCATTTCTGAGGTCAATAGAAGGAAAAAATGTAATATGAGCTTAGGTCAATTTCGCCAAAAAAAAATTATTTAATGTATTTATACATAGAAAAATAAATGTTATTGGTAAACTTGTTACTTAAAATTGATTTTTACATTTTTTTTCGTAAAACCTTCTTTTTGCAAAGTGTTACTTGTGACATCTATCAATAAGGATATTTAGACTACGTCCCATAGCAGCAACATTACCATCAAAAAAGCCTTTTACATTATGTAACAACAAAAACTTGTTTATTTTTAAATTAAAATTATCTCTGAAACTAAGCGTTTTAAAAAAAAGTTTATAGGACATTTTTGTCTCTAAATATGATCAGGAATACGCTGTTAAAATTATTCGGTTTACTCATGTTACACCGTGTATATCGTATGTACTTCCACAATCCACAATTGATTGCCGATGCCTACGGAACTGCGTAGCGTGTTCGCGCGAGCTTCGCAGTTCGCAGTCGTAGCACTCGATAGATTTGTGTTAAGTGCTTTTGCGAGGCTTTTGTTTTTTAGTTCGCGCATTTTTAAGGTACCGTTCTAATTCAGACTACACTGCACTTCTGCAGCGCGACATTACTGCCGATTGCATTGCTGTCGCAAATGTTGACATCCGGGCAGCAACATCGTTATACGCTAACTTAAATATTACGTTACGACAGTATCGCATTTCTTATCTACTCGTAATAGGTATAAATGACTAACCCCCTTATTCATAAACGCGCTACAAACCTCAATTAGCTAATAATTTTGTCCTTATCTGTCATTTTGACTTATGTATTTGTAAAAAAGGGATAAAAGATAATTAAACTAAATCAGTCCCGTTAAGTTTTATGAATAAAGGGGTAAGTAAGGGATAAGGAGTAAGGGGTAAGAGGTAAGGGGTAAGGGGTTAAAGGTGTAGGATTAGAACCGGTCGTAATATTCCTTTGACATATCCATAGGCGCATTGTACAATGCTCAAATGCACACAGGAGCCGGACTCAAATTTAACAACATGTTACGGTTGTGATCTTATTTCGATACGGCCTTGAAGATCGCTCATGCTGATTGTTGCATGCGAAAAGAAGTGAAAGTCGTGCGTGAGATGCTCGCCAATCACCAAGACGATCGTCAAGGTCTTATGACAGCCATAAGTAACATGTTAAATCTAAATTGGTTTTACAGGCCAGTTTTTATACCGGTGCCGTTAAGAATTGATTTAAAAACCTGAATATTCAATCTAAAGAGTCGTAATAAACAGCAAATATTACTCGTGTTCGCTTCGAACCGACCGTATACTTAATGTAATAAGGGTCATCTAAAAATTGAAACTCCATTGCCTCAAATTGGCAAAGTGAATTTATTTCTAAACACCTTAATTTGTTTGTTTCCTGGCTCACAAATAAATTTAGGCGAACGTGACATCCAGTTGGGTAAAATTACTATCTCTAATCAATGATAACCCGGTTAAAATGACAAAAGTTCGTCCGTGCGTCGCGTGTAAGAGTTTGGTGTATTAAAACAGTCAACAGGGACTATATAATTAATGAATTAATGAAATGACGAAGGTAAACAAGACGGGGCTGAGCGGGGCGCCCCGTGCCGATCTCTTTCAGTGTTGCCACAACTCGGATTTTGAAATAATGCTAGACTAATGTCTAGATTATCCCAAAATGATGCCAAACTTTTTTGAAATATGCTAAAAAAATGCTAGAATGTCACTTAAAATTAGACACTTAAAACCCATACATTTTTCAAATTTGCCGCCTTTTTGTACTGACGAGATCTGCTTGACCAACTTTATATAGTCCGTCGACGTCCATCCGTTCCCAAAAGTCAAAATTCATATGAAAATATGAACCACATAAGGCGATGGCGCATATTGTTGCTGCCAAGTTGGTGCAAACTTGGCTTAGATTATGCTAAAAAATATGCCAGATGCTAAATGGAAAATTTTGATGCCAAAGCGAGTGAAAATATGCCAGATCTGGCATCATTTATGCCAAGTGTCCTTAAGGTTGTCCATGTGTGATCCATGAATGAACTCTTGCTGAACTGAGTCTAATGGGGTTCACGCTGTTTTAAAGATAGAATGTTCCAAATTAAGGAAACGCGGCAAGTGTGTTGGGCACCTTTGCACCCAGTACAGCTCGCGGAGGTCTGTTAGAATAAGATGTTATTTCGTTTTGTTATTGTTTTAAGAGTTAGTGACAGAGTTATTGGTCTTAAGTTATGGAAATTAAGGAAAATATACAGAAGAAAAGAAAGTTAACTTCATCCATTAGGCCTTCACGGAAATATTTACTTGTACCTCCATCCTCCACGAAATTTTA
The DNA here is from genome assembly GCF_963556715.1 of Cydia fagiglandana. Taxonomy (NCBI): domain Eukaryota; kingdom Metazoa; phylum Arthropoda; class Insecta; order Lepidoptera; family Tortricidae; genus Cydia; species Cydia fagiglandana. Next base: position 3,889,908 of record NC_085932.1, on the reverse strand, counting down.
TAATGACCTTTCCCGGCATCTGCAGTAATGTAATTATTTGATGAATAATGAAATTAATGAAGTATTGCAGGCTCTGAATAAGTGGAAAATTTATAGCGTCTAGGTAGGTAGGTGTATAGTTCATTATTTTAATAATTAATAATTTCCATCCCGTAGATAAGTTTACTTGTAATTTGTGGCTCGTTCGTTAAAATGTTGTGCGATATTAATTTATCATTATCAATATTTTAAATATTATCAGAAAATACAGGTGTCCTGACAGTTCTTTTGTAAGAGCATTTTCGACGTCTCCGAAACCATTAATTTTCGCTCAACATACTTAGGAGTATATACTTAGGGGGTAAAACCGGTAGATCATTGGCCTTCGTTTAATTTATAGGTACTGAAACCGGCACGTGTATGCGGTATACTACCGTATTCGAACTTCAAGATATTCACAAGAGACGACACGTTCTAGATCCATTCTAGATACATTATAGTTTAGATATCAACTAGTTCTCTTTTGCAGCGCAATTCGGGCAACCAATGTCACTTTTACGTTAGATAGAGTAAGATATCTATTAGATGTGAATTAGATCTCTAAGTCATATCCTGTGGAAATCGTTCAAGAGTATCTCCAGAATCGCGCAAATGTCAAATTTGACAGGTTAGATCTAGATCTTAAACATATCGTTATCGTATCTTAGTGATGTCTAATAGATGTCTATTTCATAATCCGAATCGGGCCCATAATGAAGGTGGTAGTAATTAGTCGAAACCGCATAGTACATTAGGTAGCACAGTCATATTTTATGAGAACTGCCAATTTAATTCCCATCTTCACGTATTCACAATAAAGGTCAGCGCTGAAAGGTCTGCTCCGCCAAAAACTAACAACTAATTCGTATTGTTTTGATATTGTATTCACTTTGATGTTCTAATTTCACCTTGGTTCTATCTGGCTGACAGCTTGAGCTCACGTCCCAGTGAATAATAATACGAGTATTATGGTAACATTCCATTTCTAACCGCAGCTGCACTACTGGTACTGAACGCGTCGCTGTCATTGTCAATTTCCATAGTAAAATTAACAGTACCTAGTGCAGCTGTCGTTGGACATGGACAACACCTTTAGTGTGCTGGTAGAATAATAAAGACTAACCCCCTTATTCATAAACGTTTACTAAAGTTGACAAGCCGATAATAATCGTTTGTCCCTTTCCGACGTATCGGTATGATGGAAAGGGACAAACGATTATTATGGGCTTGTTAACTTTAGTAAACGTTTATGAATAAGGGGGTAAAAGGTGTGCCCTTAGCAAAGCCATTTAAACTGGGCAAAATATTCTGACGCTATTTACCTAATAAATTGGCAGCTTAGCTCTTTCAATTATTCTATTAGCGAAAGAACTACAGATAGTCGTATTTTAGCTCACTTATTATTATTCACCAATTTTAACAGCATTTAACCATATAATATCAGGGAGAAAATCATAAAAACTCATAAATGTGCGATTTTCTGCCCCCGAAAATCCCCATATAGCAAATTTCATCGAAATCGTTAGAGCCGTTACCGAAATCCCCGAAATATATATGTATTTATAAATAAATTTAAAAGAATTGCTCGTTTAAAGGTATAAGGTACTTGGGCCGACGAAAGTTCACATTTTTCAAACGATTTTTCATCGCGTGTTACGCGATTGCCGCGTTTACTTCTTGCACATGTTGACATTCGCAAATAGGCAATAAGCGCGCTCTCAAATTACTTACACATAAGTAAGGTCACGCTACACTGGTTATAAAAATACGCAAAAATTTCTATTCTCCTTGTTCGTGAAATCAATAAAGACTCCCGCCCAGGTAATAATTCCGAGGAGTCTGTTATTTAGAGCGAAACTCACGTTAATATTCTATTCGCTCGCTAGAGTTCAACAAGCCAGCAGCTAAAATATTGAAAACACGGTATAAATAATTCAGTATTCAAAAATTTTACGGAGCTATCCAGAACATTTGGAATTTAATTATGTCTAACTATACAATTCCATTGATTGTGTAGACGCAGATAATATATGATAGCAGATACTTCACTTAGGATTGTTTTATGAGAACATTAGTTTTAGCCCTGAGTACCAGTACCAGTGAGTTTGTCAAAATTAAACCAAACTAAACATTAGGAAAAAGGTAAGTACCTAAATAATATTGTCGTGTGTATTTATCAGAAAAACTTTTTTTTAAATAATTACTTAATAAGCAAAATAATGTAAATTGTCGTATGATTTCTAGTGCTAAAAAACTTATATTTATGGTTTCAGTTAAAACGGTCGATTCCTTTAAGTTACAACAGGGAAATCGCTATGTAGGTGTTCGTGTCGTATCTACGATTACATAGGGTTATGTCATCAGTGTTTTAGGTATGTCAATATGGCGGAACAGGGCGCGAATTTACATAAACATGCAATTAAAGTGTAGATGGCAAACTCCTCGGGCCCTGATAATATTAAAGTGGACCCCTTCAGTCTCTTCAGAAGATTTATATGTATGTACATATATACGTTTGTACTCTCATACTCACATCTTTAGCCTAGCATCTATACGAACGTATCGGTATCGACCGTCCAGTGGCGCCCTCATTAGAGGGATAGTGTTTTCTACTAAGCCTAATAATTTCTGTATAATTAATTAGCTATATTGTGCTACTGATTCCCCTATTCTTGATCTATGTATAGTTTTATATTACTTGCTTTTGATTTCATTACCTAAACGGAAAAAAGTGACCATTGCTGTTTAGGTGATAAAGCAAACGAAAACTATGTGACAAAGACCAAATATTGGGGAATCAGTAGGACTACAACATTAATATATTGGATTATACAGAAATGGACTGGTTATTTACATGTATTTTTAACCCTTATTCATTAAACTTTACGGGCCTGATATAGTTAAATTGTGTTTTATCCCTTTCTTACAAATACATAAGTCAAAATGACAGATAAAGACAAACTATCGTTAGCTAATTGAGGTATGTAGTATGTTTATGAATAAGGGCTCCCCCACATCTGGCGTCTTTCGAGCGTCGGCGTCTGTCGGCGTCAGTCCAGCGCTATGGAAAATAACGTCGCTGCGCAGTTGCGTTGACGCTGCGTCGACGTTGCGTCGCCGTCGGCCATAGAATTGTAGACGCCGACGCTCGAAAGACGCCAGATCTGGGGGGCCCTAAGAGGGTAAGGTAAGTGTTTACTTATATACTACGCGGTTCAGAGCCTAATAGAGATATAAAAAAATACCTCTACAACTTTAAAAAAGTTACAAGTAACGCAAGGAAAACAAAATTACCAACATCAATCGATCAATTTACGTGCTGATCTGAAATAACGTAAATACTCGTTAGAATAAGATAACATTTACGAAAAAGTATCCCCCAATCTTTGTTATCGCACGTTTTCGCCACAAGAGATCAAAAACGATTTGTCATAAGGCATCGTCAAGATTATGTCCTTAATAAATTTCATGGCCCGCCAATTATTTACATGTAACGGGATCCGAGAGCCTCCTCTCGGGCGACTTAATTTATGGAGACTTTCAACGCAGGGATTATTCTTAAATTAACCTACTTTCTAAATTGGATTTTATAGGCACAAGTTTTCTGCGATGCATAGCAATTAACACGATTATAGTAGCTGTCATCGGTTAAAAACCGTCTGTGATGATAAGCAGATTTATGAAAGGTTAATTGACTAAGGAATGAAGACGCGAAGGTGTATGATGTTGACGGTTTAATGGGGCAATTTTGCAGGTCTTGGATTGATGCGTTCAAAAACCGCAAATTATGGCCAGCATAATGGTAAACTCCCTGTCGCCATGAAAAAGTGAGGCATACCTATAGTTCGTTTTTTTAGCATTAGAAAGAACTTGAAAGAAGGTAAGCGATCTTGACATGTCATTTAATTGAAAACCGCTTTTTTTAAATCAGTAACTATTACTTATGAAAGCAGAAGAATATAAATTATCGTATTAGATTCATAATTGTTACATATTTGCCGTGACTTATTTTTAAACGTGTTTTTCAATTAAAAGACACGTCAAGATTGTTTACCTTTTTTCTAATGCTAAAAAAACAAACTATAATTACTTTTAATTTTAATCCAATACGGAGGAGATCTGAGTCCTTCGATCCTCCAGTTGCTATTATTATAGAAGTTGTGCAATAAATAAAATTATTTTTGTAATGCCGTTCTTAGGCATAAACATCAAACAATCGTCCTCATTAATCGTATAGCCAAAATACGGTGTCCACAATTGAAATTAAGCCTCTCTCAAGGATTAATTATGTACATATTATGTATACGTTTTCCCTTGTCGTATCCAGAGAAATCCCTTGGTTAGTATTTTCTCAAGTAGGTATATGCATTTTATAAATCGAAATGAATATGTATCGGTTAAAAGGATTCAACGTCAAATTACCAACTAGGATCTGATTTACAATAATGTGAAAATAAAAACAAGAGGTTAATTAATTTGAAAGAGAAATTGATTCAGTTTAAATAAGTGCTTCCTTTGTAACAGCATCTCCACATTGATATTTAAAAAGATTTATTCAAAAATGCAAACTCTCAGGAGCGCGGCAATAAAATTAACAGCAATGTCGTTTCGACTTTATGATACGAAGCGGTCCGCACAGACGCGGAGCATGGAAGAGTTCTCATAATTCCCAGGAGTTAACGCTCCCGGGAGAATCACTTTCATTTTCACTTACCGCCGCGGACTGCTCTATAACCATTAAATCCTGTTGTTTACTGTTCGCCGGCTCACTGAGCAACCCTCCCCTAACTAACTTATTCACAGAGCGAACTAGACATAAACCAGAGATGAGCCCTGCTTTGTAGAACCACCTCAGGAATTTTATATCGCTCGGAGTTCTGAGGCCAGCGTAACCTACGGTGTAAATTATGTATTCAAATTGAAGGACGCTGATGCGATAGCTCTGCTCTGCCCGTCTCGGTCTGACGGATGAATCGGAAAATGAACAAGTTTAAATTGCTCCAACTGTTGTTTTGTTTATGCTTGTTTGTAAATCAACATAACCTCAAAAGTTTAAAACATCTAAAACAAAACTTGGTCATGTTGAAATTTGAAAACATATATTTTGTATAATGAAAAGGTATGATATAAAATTACGATATTTAACAATTGATGGATAGGATGTATGTATTTCAATATACAATTTTAGGGTACCAAAAGAACCAGCCAGGGCAAAACGTACGTTTTTCTGAAGGAAAATAAAATAGGTTCTACCATCTCTGCATCCAGCCAATTTAAAACGCTCTTCTAATCTATCAAACCACGTGGAGAACTAGGCTTTGCTGGAATTGGTCCGATTTCCTTACGATGAGTCTCTTCTCTGAGCACCTAGAGGTACTGAATATCTAACGAATTTGGGTATTTATATTTTGTACATATTTGTGTTCCGGAAAACGGTCGTGATTCATACTTACAACCAGGGGTCGGAAACCGGTATTTGCTCCATACAAAAATACCGGTATTATTACGTTCGTTTTCGTTCTTTGGTTTATTATTTCATTTTTAATGGGACAATCTAATAATACGAAGTTGTTACTTAAATACATGATTCAGTCCTATCTAAAGAGCATAAAATAATTCAAAAAATTGGGCTATTTCGGGGTTTTTAAAAAATACCGGTTCTGAGCCCTGCTCACAACCTCTGCTCGACCACCGGCGCTCGAATTTGACATTAAGTTAACAATTTGAATACAAGTGAGCTACACATGTAACGCGTGTGACGGGCCTGGAATGAACAGTTGGAAATGAAAGGTCCGCCATTCTTATCTCATCCCAAATATCGGGCACGTACCAAACTCATAATTTCACGATGAAGTACCGCATGGGCAGAGCGTGCCCTTTGAGATGTGATTCACTGTTACGATTACCCGCATCTCCGGAAACTGAACGCGTTTTTCTTTAGGAAACAATGAGCCACCTGAGGAGGGAAAACAAAAAACGCCATTACGGCGAACGTACATAAGTACGTGGAATACACGACTGCCATTATTTAAAGAAAACACGGTTCCAGAACCGTTAGAAGGAACTAGCATTTTTGAAGATTAAATTGATTAAGGAGCGACTGATCTGAGAATAAAAGGTTTTCTATATCTAGGTTGTGCTCATAAACGCTTGTTGCATGGGTAGAAATATTATTGTAGGTAAAAATAGTAAACAATTAAATGACTTGTTAGTCTAGGCCGGATCAAAGTTTTCAAAAATCTTAAAAAAGTGGACTTAGTAGGAACATAGTAGGTCTATCACATGTGATGTATTTGGTGCGGGTTTTTTTCTTGTTAGAATTTTATTCAGAAGGTTATATTTAAAATAACAATGAACTGGCCAACCATCGTTCTCTGAAATCGCGAGCTTAGCAGAGCTGTGAAACCACAGCTACCTCCTCCGTGTGTGGAGATTTACATTGACTTCGCTCTGCGAAGTTGCACCACTATCTGTGCAATATATTTTTGGTATTGTGAATCAGGCTTAATAGTGTTGCAGCGTAATTTAATTAAATACTAACTTTCGTTTGCCAGACTATTGGACGCCATTTTGAAATGGTTGGCTCGGTTATTCGTCCCAACTCCCAGTCCGTGACAGACTACGGCTTTACTGTGCGCGTCAGACTGGTGGCTCTTGTCCTGTTATTTCCGTCGCTTAACAACCGCAAGTGAATCCAACAGTCAGGATAAACCATTGTAACTTTGACCTCGGGATCTGTATTAACTATGCGTAATCTGAGAACGCTCTTATACTGGATTGTTAGCGTCAGGCCTAGCTACGTTTGGTCAGCTAATAGAATAACACCCTTGCAGCTTGCAGCTTTAGTTAGTAATTGCGACCGACAGATTACGTAACAGGCGATTATGCTGCTACATTTTGCACATCCACGGAATAGTTATTTACGATACAAGTTCGAAAAATAGGAATAACTACGGTCGTGATTTAAAATTCACCACTCGTTGCCAATTTCCTATTTTCCGCATTTGTATTGTAAATAACTAGCTATTAAATAAAATATGATGACAACAGAAACTAAAACATCATACGTTACTTATACGTTTTTTCGTTTAAAATTTCATGTGGATCCACATACCGTAACCATCTCGCGATCTGATAAAGCAGTTAACAAGCGTAAAATACATTTTTATACTTATACATACCTTTGTTTAGCTGTCATTCATAGTCACGAACACTAAAATATAAGGATAATATATGTGAGATACTTTGTAACCTGGAATTTACATACAAATGGACAATATCGGCATGAACTTACAGGAATGGAACGGAATCAAAATGAGTGGCTTCATTGCCGTGAAATCAAGTGATTAGCAAAATGCAAAAGTGAAAAAATATCCAGTCAGGAATAGGGTCGCTAGTAGGTAATAAAAGTAAGTAAGTGCACACGATAAAACTTCTTCAAAAAAGCAACACTTCAAGACTAGTCATTGGCTATTTATGATCTGGAATTCATTTCAGCACCCTGCCAACATTTAAAAGCATTTGCCAAAAGGTACTAGTATTCCCGACACACGGACTTGTGTGAATAGCGACGCAACGCCAACAAAACAGCCAGGTAGGCAAAAGCTTTAAATAAATCGTTGATTTCGCATTAGGATTCCAAAGGGTGAGTACTGCGGGTTAAATAAACAAGCGTCATGTTTGCCGAGCCCGGCAGGCTAAGCGATAGAGCTGAGCGTTACATTCCGTGACTGTTCCGAAAAACTGTTTCTAAGTGAATACATATAAATACAGGAAAATAAACTATTATCAAATATTATAAATGGAAATAGGCACAATGGTTTTTATAGCGAATCGCGTCACCGTTGCGAAGTAATATAAAAGATAAATGATTGTTATATCTGACTACTCTGAGGGGTGAATATTATGTAGGTCATACTGAACAACTTTTACTATGGACCCAACCCCGAAATCCCTTAAAAAAAACCTGCTGTTCCAAAGAAAACATTATTGACATATGATTCGCCGAAATGTAGCGAAGCAGTTTTTTTTCGCATTTTCGTGGTTGGCTGCATAGACTGCATAGTAAAAGTTGTTCAGTATGACCTACATGTTTACCCCTCATGATCAGACATAACAAAAACAACCAGTATATTTTTTGTAACATGCAATTTCTGGCACAAAATTAATGGGGAAGCTGTAGATTATTTTTCTTTACATGTCTCATCGAGAAACTATTTACTTTTAAAAACATTACCCAATATTATTCTATTATACAATATATAGATTCAGTTACATTAGGTTTTTTGGAAAGCTTAGAGCGGCGGCGCGGCACAGCTCTATTAAGGGACTGTATCCAATTCCAAATTGCAGACGAGGTCAACAGGTTAAACGTAATTACTTTTGAGCCGTTCCTGAATGCGTGCCTGCGAAAAATAAACGAAATGTGAATGTGTTTAATAACCCAAACTCACTTTACCGTGTTTATGTATGTATTTGTGTACTTAATATATTTATTTATTGCATAATATTAGTATTGCGTAGTTAGTGGCAACTTCACTGGTTCATATGTTGCATAATATTAATATCTGTAAGCATTATTGTACCGTTTGTGCCCAAATAAACATTAAAACATTAAAACAATATTACTGTCTAATGGCCAAGAAATACAATCGGGTGTCTTAATGCCTTAACTTAAGGCATTTTCTGCCTGGTTTGTGCCAAAGTTTAACTGTAGGTTATGCAATAACAATAACACACACACACACACACACACTTTGTTAGGAAAATTCCAGAAATAGTTATCCGTTTTCTTTGTTCTTGATTGCAAAAATACATATTACCTATATATACTCGACGTATATGAATATAACCTACATATTATGCACAAATATACAAAGTCAGTGCAGTACTGTCTCAAGAGAGTATGCAGTGGGAAAATATCTGTGCATTTCCCGTAGCACTTTAATTGAAGCTTCAGCAGTGTTTTCGCATAAATAAGTAGGTAAGTATTTTTAAGTTATTTACTGGATAAACATATGCTGCTCAAACTTGTGGATAAGGGTCTCCTCAAATATTTCAACGCGGAATCGGCAAAAGCCGATAGAAAAAAGCATTATCTCTGCGCGATAAGAACGAAGAAGGCTTCGAAGGCTTATGTGTTTTTCGTCCTTACGAGTACAGTTTAATTCTATCGGCTTTTGCTGATTCCGCGTTGATATAATTATCTGGGGCGACCCTTAGTCAGTAGTCTTATAAAACATAGCAAACATCAGTTTTTTTTTCTTTTTCATAATGTCATAATGACAGGGACAACAAACGTATTGATTATATTCACTTTGGGGACAACTACTATAGTAGATTGTTAACCAAGGGTTGAAAGGCATCCATTTCTGTCGAGGTAGTTTGGCGCTCGAACGCAGTGAGAGCGCCAATAGTCCGAGACAGAAATGGTGCCTTTCACCCGAGTTAAACACTCTACTTTTCATATCGAATGCGAGGAAACCAAACAAGACAAGGAAATTTCGCAAAACCAGTAATGGAAGTACCTAATAAATCTACGGCCATGAGTTATTTTCCTTAGGACTTACTTGCAATCGGAGATTTTACATGTGTGAAGATTAATAACCCCTAGCGAAAATCATTTAGATTGCAATATTTACGAAAACACACATTTTTTAACAAACTGCAGTAATTTTAAAATGATTTGGTCATTATAGTATGAAAATTAGCGGGATTGCCTCTTACTTTTTAATTTTATACTTTTTCGTTCAAAAAGCCGCAATAGACTACCGGACCGCACCGCGACCTTGGTGCGCCGTACGTAATAACATAATAAAAGTATTTTAAATATTAAATAACAATTTAAGTAATAATATAAGTAATTTTTATCTTGTATTTTATTTTCATGAATATTATAGTGCTAAATAACTTTAAAAATCAATTTAATATCGTACAAACGTTTAACTGCGGCTGTATAAGATTCTGCCTTTGCTCATTTACGCAAGTGTAAGGTTTAAAAAATATTTTTGGTGTATTCCTTTTGGTTCCCGCCTTTTGAAATCGGGTAAATAGAATTCAACGAAAAAAAATCGAGAATAATTTGTTTTTAACAATTCACTAACATAATTTTTTATAAAAAAAAGGATCAACGTGGGATTAGTAAAATTAAACAATTACCAATTGTTCCAGGCGAGGAAATAAAGACACAATTTTTCCATTTTGTTTCCACCCAGTTGTTCGTGAGACGAGGACGCAGAGGAGTACACCACTTTTCTGCACTAGAGCATAAACGTATCACTTTCTGCGCACCTTTTAGAACAACAACGACCCACTTTCAGAGCATGAGATATGAAAAATAATAATTATATGCTAAAATTTAACGTGAATGACGATTAAATATGTAGATGTCGTGCTACAAAACACTGTGTTCAGTATAATACGATTCGAAGTTAATACTATGGTATTAGATTGATGCTATTAAAGGAAAATAACGAGATTTCAGAATCGACAAAAGGTTCAATTATTTCTGCTTTAATGCGCGTTAGGTATTTATTTTGCTGTTCATTTAATAGTAAATTGTGCAACGTGGGGGGTGAGACTAAGATTTTGTAAGTGTGGTCTTATATCATAAAGTTCATAACATTCAAAACTCACTAGAGTATTTTTTTTTTCTTTTATTTGATTATAGTAAATGCTCGAACCTATACTCTATCCACGTTAACGAGCTAGTATAGCGTTCTCTCTTTTGCACTTTTGTATGCAGATGAAAGGGACAAAAAAGGGCAGTGGGCGTCAATAATGGCACCTCGTTGTCCGGCACGGCTTACATGCCGTCGCTTCGATTATTTATTTTTATACATTTCTTAGGGTTATAATATTTATTTTATACTCTAGTTAGTTAAGTTTTAATAACCAACTGCATGTTTATGATCAATACTGAAATTACATATTGGTAATTAAACAACTGTTTATTGATTATAAATATGCAGTTCAAAATAGTTAAGGGATAGTCAAAATATTGATTTAGGTCACTAAATAGATGTTTGGATATATATAACAATTAAAAAAAAACAAGGTGTTTGTTAATATAAAAATATTTAGAGCAATTAGACGCGTCCGCACCGTACAATCGACAGAGTTGACTATCATGTAAACTCACCCGTTGCACATGCATCGCCCTTATGGCTGACCAATCACGTGCAGTCTGAGTTTTCTAATACTAGCTCGTTAACGTGGATACAGTATAGGATGACCTCCAAAAAAGTGTTTGACTATGGATGGACAGAAATACAATTAGTTAATTAGCATAAAACGGAAAGTGAAAACCGACCATTTTATCTATTTAGCTATCTCTGCACATTTCAACAAAATCGCTAAATGCCACTTATCATTTACTAAAAAGTTAGGGAAGGTCTCCTTAAGAGGAAGAGGAAGGTCTCCATACCATTTTCGCGTAGCACTCGGGATCAATTCTGGTAGCTGTCCTCACAGTCCAATAAAAAAAAAATTTTTCATTTCTCATGCTCTGAAAGAGGGTCATTGTTGTTCTAAAAGGTGTGCAAAATGATACGTTTCTGCACTAGAGAATTTTAGGTTCCGAGTATGATTTCATATTTTTTTTACGATAAGCAATAATAAATTTGAGTATAAATGGATTTGTTATACAATTTCCATTCTATATTTGACTCCCAATATTTGACATTCCATAAATAACGATACTTTTGCCTAAATTGTTAATTGAAAGTACCCTCAAAAATACTAAAAAAATTTATGCTTAGTCATGTTTTAAAAAAAACACATGCATTTTACTTTCCTCGTATTCGAAATGAAAAGAAGAGTGTTTAACTCGGGTGAAAGGCATCATTTCAACCTCGGACTATTGGCGACTACCTCGGCAGAAATAAGTGCCTTTCGTCCCTTGGTTAACAATTTACTATTTCTTGAGTCCCGAGTCCCTATTTAGCTGTTACTAGTTGAATAGGTTGAATTTTTACATTAACACAAAAACATACAAAAATTTCATCAAAGTTTATATTATGTGGTTTTATTTTGTTTGTCGTTGTTGTGTTGTTGAGAGTTACGAGTATTGCGTTCTATTTTTGCGCCCCGCCGTGTCAATATCGCGTAGTACCTTATATTAGAGGTACTCGTACTTGCCCCGAAGGGTATTTAAGTATTTAACACGGCAGAGGATGATAACAATATTTGACGTTTAATAGGTAGACTTGACTTCTGTTTTAGTACCCAGTAGCTAAGCTAAACCACTAAACTATAAGTCCAGTACCTACCTACTGCGACTCTGGTCCACAATATTAATAAATATTATATATAAATACTGGTGTTCTTTTTAATTATGTTTGAGTGTTTTCTTTCATAGCATTAAAACTACTAAATTCAAGTTAATAGTCACACCTGATTGTCTGATAATTGATTTACTATTGAAGCTTTGCACGAGGCAGATATTTTCTTTTTTCTGCTGGGAGATCTGTCACAAAATGTGATAAATGTTTAGATTAAAACAAAACAATCCCACGTAATTATATATCTCACTGCACTTCACTAAACGAACGCCGGAACGTGCCATCAACGATCCATATTAAACCGTATAATTACGCGAAACTCTTTTTACGGACAATTACTTTTATTTATTCATCTTTTATGTTTTGCATTTTCTCTTTAACGATGAGAAGCCGCGTCTTTGTTCGCGATTAATACTCTTTCTTAGAAAATGAGCGTCTCGACCGTAACGCTCAAGAGCCCGTATACAAGTTGTGCATACAATGACAATACTGCCGAAGTTTAACTATTACTTGCATTGAGACGTATTGAACTCGCTTAAGTCTGTACAAAGTTATTTCTGAGTATTAACGTCAAATTCGTGACCTACATTTTGAGATACTATAACCACATGCGGGACAAGTAGGTAGTAAATAGTCTACACTAGTACACTTTAAAGTACAGTATTTTTGTAGGAACGTCATTGCCTTTAAATGAGTTTTAAAAGGGCCAATCTTTGGTGATAGACGGACATTAAAATACTTAGTTTTTCCTATACGGATCTTACGATCTTAAATCAGCACGTGTTTGAGATACGACAGCTAGGTTTCAAGATGCTACGAGGAGAACAAAAGTCTATTACCGGAGGGACTTAGTTACTAATACCGAGTTGGATTTCTGCTATCACATTTTCTGCGGCGACAGACTCATATATGCTGCAGATAAAAAAACAAAGTTGTTATTGTGTATTTTACGCGCTAAATGAGCAACTTTTACTTTTACTGGTCCGTGTTTGATGAAACTGTCTTGTAATGGATTTTGTAATGAAATTAGGACTGTAAAAACAAATTGGATGCATATTCTTAAAGGCTATGACATAAAACTAGGGAACAAATCAAATTACATATTTTTACTACTAGTAAATATTTTCATTATAGTTAAGAGAGAAAGTATACTCAATATTTGAATACATACTTAGGAAAAAGAAACATATGTTAAATTTAATTTTATTAGATAATCAATAATGCAAAATGTGACCATAACGAACGATTTAAGCATTCCGAAGCATCCACGCCCCAGGCCCTAGAGTTCCACCCGAATTGAATAGATATCGCCGATTCCCAAAGATCCGGATTAAGATTAATCTCCAAGTTTCACCCCATGTAAATAAAGTAAGCGAAAAAAACCGTAAATCCTTTGCAATCAGACCAAGAATTAAAAATAAACCATCTCCAAGTAAATTCGAAGTGTTGAACTCTGCCGGAAGGGACCCGGAAGCCTTGCCGCAATCGAGGGGAAAAGTAAGGAACTTTGACCGGGCTCCAAACAAACGAGAAACGCACTAACACTACCTAACTTTATATAATCTTAAGGCCTTTAAGACGACATCGCTTTTAGATCCCGGAGCTTGCATGCATATTTATTCATCTCACATCTTTGGACTATTTTGTTGGAGTTGTTTAGCGAAGGTTTCTCGCTACTTGGAAACTTGTGCCGTTCCGGTGTTTGCGTTCGCATGCTGGTACCTAATTAAGAAATCAGCTTTTAATTGTAATGTTTTCCATTTTCTGTATGGAAATTTAAATAGGTTTAGGTTTAACTTAACGAAAAAGTTCATTTAATCGATAAATTTATTTGAAATTTGATGTTTTCTGTAGTAATGCAGTCTCTGATCGACGGTCTGATTTACATCACGAGCTAATTCTGTGCATAGGAGCTAAGCATAGTTTAATACTGTCTATTCCACGCGACCTTATTACCAACTCAGGTCGCATGCCACAGTCAACCAAGGGTCAAAGTTTGAAATTTCAAATATTGCCTGATGCATGTTTTAAAGAACATCTTTCTGTACAAAACTAAAGTCACTTATGCCATATAGTTATTATAGCCGAGTCAATGTTTATCGACCTTGAAGATACCTCGAATGCCGGTGAGCCTTTATCAAATAAGAAAGGTGACGCGTAACATAACACGCAGATTTAAAAAAATCTAGTTTAATAATATGTATAGATGGTCAAGCAAATCTTGTCAGTAGAAAAAGGCGCGAAATTCAAATTTTCTATGAGACGATATCCCTGCGCTCCTACATTTTTCAAATTTGCCGCCTTTTTCTACTGACAAGATCTGCTTGACCAAGTATATATGCAACATCTGCCCTAAAATTATATCCAATAGAAAAATCATATATTTCAATGAATAATAAATGGTTTAAAAATACGTGTGTTTGAAAGGTAAACTAGCACCGGTTAGGTTATGTATGTTTTTTTAGTTTATTTTTATGATTCTCTTTGCAACATTCATTTTTGTAAATCTGACACTGGAAAAACATTGAATTCTTTATAAAATTGTATATCTCGTATTATTGCAACTACATTCGGAGAGCTTTAAGTACGAGTGAAAAATGCTAGATATTGTATTTTTGTCCCGATGACTTTTTACGTTTTGTCATAGGTTGTGTCTCGTAAATTTATATACTTACGTCAAGATCAGAACTAAGACGACGCCTAGTATCGTACATATTTATTATTCAATCAATCAATCAATCAATCAATCAATCAATCAATCAATCAATTTATTTTGCTATAATAAGGGTTGGTTTACAGGTGTTATTACAATATTTTTATGCACATTCCTTAATTAGCCATAATCTATAGCATGCAAAATATTCACAATTATTTACATATGTACAATTTCAATTGAACTTTACTAAAATATTAAATAACACTATTTACCCAAATAATCTTTTTCTAACATTACATTCAAATAATTATAATTTACATTAATTTAGCAAGAAATCATTTAATTTATAAAATCTGCGTTCTAAAAGCCACTCACGCATTTTTTTATTAAATTAGCCATCGGGCACTTCTTTGAGCTGTTGTGGTATTTTATTGTAAATGTTTACACACATCACCGTACAATTCTTCCTAAATCGGCTTGTTTTTTGTTGTTTGTCCACCACAAGTCGGCTACCGTTTCTTGTGTTCCGTGGATATAAATCACTAGCAGTTTTAAAAAGTGTTCCGTGCTTTCTTACAAATTTAGACACTTCTTCAATATATAAACATGTAAGAGGTAGTATACCCAATTTAAAGAATAAAGGTTTACAAGTTTCCAACGGATATTGATCAAATATTTTTAAGCTACTTATAGAGAAGTAGGTTTTCGTACTCGAGCTTAAGTTAAGAATAAAATCAATGATCAATGTTATCCCAAGAATTAAAGTCTAGTCTAGCCGAAGTTAAAATACTCTGTTAAGATACTCCATTTCCACTTTTGTGAAGTGGCGATGCCACCGGAGATTGAAAATTCCGCCTTTGTGAATAATAATAATAGTAGGTATTTAACTAGTTAGTAGACCACGGACTAGCAAGCGCAGCGTAGGACGTCCACCCACAAGATGGACAGACGATCTTGTTAAGGTCGCCGGAAGACGCTGGATGCGGGTCGCTTCCAACCGGCACGTATGGAGGTCCAAGGGGGAGGCCTATGTTCAGCAGTGGACGTCTTATGGCTGAGATGATGATGATGATGATGATGACTTAACTAGTTACTTAGTGTATTTTGTGATACTTACCTACTTATAATTTTGGTGCGCGAGAGTTATATTAATATTATAATATGTAATAGTTAGTAAAGGTCGATACTGTTTTGCACATTTGCAGCTTACTATTTTTAATTTTATTCATAGTTTAGTACCATTTAATTATTTTACAATAAATAATGTTATACCTATAAATACACGCAATCAGTAAACTTATAATAAATTAATGCTTCTATGTGTTTAGTAGACTGTATAAACAAAATAATATAACATTTTGTAAGATAATTAGCACGACATTTACAACGCTTGAAATTATTTAAAAATAATATTCTATCAATTATCTTAACAATATTTTTTTGAATTCATAATTCAAGTTTGACTTGTGTTAAATGGATAGCTACACTTATACGCATTAAATGCCGAAGCTGAATCGATGCGCAAGGGTGAATGAATGCGGACGCATCTTCATACAAAATTGCGTTTTTAGGGTTCCGTACCTCAAAAGGAAAAAACGGAACCCTTATAGGATCACTCGTGCGTCTGTCTGTCCGTCCGTCTGTCACAGCCAATTTGCTCCGAAACTACTGGACCAATTAAGTTGAAATTTCGTACACATATGTAAGTCTGTGACCCAAAAACGGATATGTAACGTGAACAAATGAATTTTAAACATAGGGGCTACTTTTGGGGGGTAAACCATAAAATTAAAAACCAAAGTTTTGCAAACTATGTCGTGTTACATATCAAACGAAAGAGCTCATTGTGAGAATCTCAAATATATTTTTTTTATAAATTTACGATAAAAATTTTAGAAGTTATTCAAGAAAATAGACAAAAATGACCATTCCCCCCCCTCTATCTCCGAAACTACTAAGTCTAAAATTCTGAAAAAAATACACAAAATAGTCCTTTACCTAAAGATGTCAGGAAAACTTATTACAAATCTAGAGTCAAGCGTGAGTCGGATTTAAAAACAAAAATGCGGTTTAGGTTTTTTTAGGGACACAGCCGCAATACTTTAAGTGAAACATGATGTAGACAGCTATTGCGAAGGCCCTAGGCCGATATCCGCATAAGGCCGAAGACCCGAAGCGACCCGAAGAGGCGTGCCTTTAGCTTCAAGCGTGAGTTGGACTGTAGATAAAAAATGCGACTAGGCTGTATCTGGCACACAGCCGCAATGGTACTTGTAGTACTGATTGATTAGGTTACTAGGTATTGTCACGTGTTTTAAAAAGCACTATACAGGGTGGCCAAAAAATAAATTAAATGTATTCCCGTTGCCGACGTGCAACCCCGAAATCGCGAAGAAAAATTTGGCTGTTTCATACGTTTTGGCTGGTCCGTTTTCTATGGGAGGATACATTTTTTTTCGCGATTTCGGGTCCCATAGTAAATGTTGCTCAGTAGGTATAATCCCAAAACCTCCCTGGCTACGGGAATGTGCGTATTTTTTGGCCACCTTGTAGGTATTATCTCTCTTCGGCCTTCGCTTTTAAAACACTTGCGGAAGTTGTAGGAAGCGCGACCCGTCGGACGCTCCGAGTTTTAAGCTCTACGCGGAGCCACAGAATAAATAATAGTACTAGGTACAGAAGACTCACTCTCTAACAAAACGCGTCTGTCACGATCAGCACAGATATGGCCGCTAGGTGGCGACAGCGCCACGCGCGGCTTATGGCAAACCCCAAAATTGGGGTCGAACGGATGTACTTTTAGCTACCTGTAGCAAAGCGACGAAATCGCGGAGTGAGACACGCCTGGCGGAGCTCGGTCTTCAGTCTTCGCATTTAGACACTTGTACTATTGTTCGGCATTTAATTTCCTATCTAAGCTACTTTGCATATTTGCAGAGATATAAGCCACCACGCCAGAAAACTACATGTGTTGAAAACTTGATTGACTCATTCGGGTTTTTCAAGACGTTTCACTTACGTCACGTTACACGTTCAAAAAAAATTGTTGAAAATTGTGTGATGTACGGAACCCTTGAAACGCGAGTCCGACTCGCACTTGACCAGTTTTTTGTATTACAAAATGCGATTCGATGCTGATAGATGTAACTTCACCCTTATTCTCTTAACAATAGAGTCGCGTCAAGATCATTTTGAACACCCGCTAGGCAACTTTTGCTGCTGACTGTACCTACCTATCAAAAAGCAAATTGTACTTAATTGGTATTACTCCATATTAAACGCCCTTCTGGAACTGACGTTTGATGGAGACCTTCTTAATTAAAATGCACGCTTCACCCGTTTTACTTCCGTGATAACAATTTCCCATAAGTGTCTCTCAAAGGTATAGTGATGTGCCTTCTATTCGTGGAAATATTCTTTACTTAAGGGGCCCACTGATTAACTGTCCGCCGGACGGTATCGGCCTGTCAGTTAGAACAAAATTTTGACAGGCCGTTGCCGTCCGGCGGACTGTTAATGAGTGGGCCCCCATTTATTGATTTTGGGTAACTTTGATAATCCATAATTTAAAGTAAGTACCTACGTAAAATCAGAAAGTTATACATATCAGTTAAATAATTATAATTTTGTATTCAATATTTGTAATTTTGAGTTATAAGTACTTATGATAATGACTTTTTCAAATCGGGTCAGGCTTAGCGAATTTTACAATATGCCAAAGGAATTTCTTTACAGATGTTACATTTCATATTTCAATGGAATATACCTGCACAGCTACAAGGCGAACCCGCGCCTTGGTATGAAACGAACTATGAATCAAAAAGTTAAAATGTTTAATTGTACCTCATAAATATGTTGTTACCGTACCTACTTACTAGCAAAAAGCAGAGCTTTGTAAGGGCTCGCGAAGTTTTTCTACCCAAACGTACCGGACCGCGACTTTGATCCAATTCGAAGCTTGTTTCATGTTCGATCGACTGCCGTATTCGAACTTCATGATATTTACAAGAGACGACACGTACTAGATCCATTCTAGATACGTTATAGTTCAGATATCAACTAGTTCTCTTTTGCGGCGCAATTCGGGCAACCAATGTCACTTTTACGTTAGATAGAGTAAGATATCTATTAGATGTGAATTGGATCTCTAAGTCATATCCTGTGGAAATCGTTCAAGAGTATCTCCAGAATCGCTCAAATGTCAAATTTGACAGGTTGGATCTTAAACATATCGTTATCGTATCTTGGTGATGTCTAAAAGATATCTAATAGATGTCTATTTCAAAATCCGAATCGGGCCCCGAGTGGGTACGTAATAAGTCTGTTAAGAACGCAGCTATTTGTGAGAGCAAGAAAGAAATATACTAACCGGACACCGGTTGCTGTCCGGTACGCCTGTCAGTTACAGCTTTTACTTTGTCCATTAAATACGTGTCCAGACGACAAAATCAAATTGCCAATATCATCCACACGTAATATACAATTTCATAGACGCTTATTACATCCTACATGGTCGCCCAGTACTTTTTGTAAGGAAGCCAACTGGCTTTCCTACATAATGTTGGGTCAGCGAGCCAAATGTCCTTGAATTTATTTTTGCGTCCATAGTCCATACCACACAATTGACCGAAAAACTATCCCGTCTGGACACCTACTGGCGGTAATCACGCTGCTCCGCACATAAACACACACATAGTTCCACTAGGTAGTTAGGTACAGCCAGGGTTCAGCATCAACTCTATCTTGGGTACTGCTCTTCTAAGTGCTCACCATGACGAGTCGGATGTCCAAAACAGCGTGTGTCTATGTTGCATCAAACCTGAGTTCCACTAGGTACAACTAAGGTTCAGCATTAGCTCTATCTTCTGTACTGCTCTTCCAAGTGATCATCAAGACGCGTCGATTGACTAAAACAGCGTGTGCCTGTGTTGCACCAAACCTGATTTCCACTAGGTAGGTACAGCCTAGGTTCAGCATCAGCTCTATCTTGGGTACCCAATGAGTAGGTACCTACTTAGGAAAATAGTACTACTTTCCTAAGTACTCATCAAAACGAGTTGCATGACCAAAACAACAGCGTGTGCCTATGTTGTATAAAACCCGAGCTCCACTAGGTACTGTCAGGGTTCAGCATCAGCTCTATCTTGGGTACTACTCTCCTAAGTGCTCATCAAGCTGAGTCGGATGACTAAAACATAATTTGCCTTTGTTGCACCTAACCTGAGTTCCACTAGGAACTGCCAGGGTTCTGGGTCATTTTGTTGAGCTGCACGCCGACGTTGCAATTGGCGCGCAGTCGGTGTGCAGTTCCCATACAAGTTGCAGTCGTGTATCGGCCCTAAGTCACTGAAGTTTGTATTAATATACTTATTTTTGCCAGTTTTTGACCCCCTCCCTCCCCTATGTAAGAAACAATAAGAATAGGCTGACATGACTGAGTGTGGAAGTATTATTATTATTTTAAACGTTATAACTTCATAGAAATTAAAAATTATCGCATCTTTGTGATCTTACGTAAGAACTATAAAAACTCCCTCCCTCCCGCTTGTAAGAAAAAATAAGATAAGTTCGATTCCCCTCCACCCCAAAATCGTCTTAAGTAATAAATGAATGGCGCCAAAACTGTTTCTCTAACTGAACATACCCGATTTAAGTTTGCTAACACAACATAACTGATCAGTTCATCAGCGTCCAAAACACACGAGTAAATTACTGTGAGGCTTAGTCAATTTGTATAAGAATGTCCAATATTTATTTATTTACTACTAACGCCATCTGTTAAGAAATAAATAATTGACATTAGCACCAATGTTAATTCATTATTTGCCAACAGATGGCGCTAGTAGTAATACAAAGTGGTATTACTTTTTTTTTTTAGGTTTATAAAATGATATTTTTATGTTTGATAACACATCTAGACATTGATATAAATTACTATGTTAAATTTCAAGCCTAACAGTGCAGTAGTTTTTCCGTAAAGTGTACCACAAGAATGCATAATTTGTCGAATAGTGATAGGGCTCGCTTCGCTCGCCAATTAATGACTTGGCTTGTATTTCCTCTCCTTCTTTTTCTTCAAGTGCCATCACCGTCCAGGAGGTCTGCAACCATATGTCTATGTCTCTCTATGTTCAGTCATGTGAATTAGTCCATCTATGCTCTTCACTTTTAACCAGTCTCTTATATTTTCAGCCCATGATGTGCGCCTTCTACCACGGCCACGCTTCCCTTCAATTATTAATTTCAGTAGGTTGTATTTATTGTTTCTATATAAATGTCCAAAATATGCTGCTTTCCTCTACTTTATTGTTGATACTTACTATACTTCTAAGCCTTTTTTCATGATTTCCAAAACTCTGACATTAGTTATACTATCTGTCCATTTAATTTTGAGTCTATCTGCCCATTTGACTTAATTTTAATTTTGTATTCCTTCGGCACGTCACTACTCAAAGGGCAAGATGTCGCCTGCGCGTACTATGAGCGTGTGTACTATCATGCCTGCACTCCCCACCACTTCAGAAGCTTTTAGTTATTAAGTAAAGCATTTTATAAAATGCATCAGCTCGCTTTCAGTCATTTGTTTTTAAGTGTTGCGAAAGAGTGCGGGCGGCAATGATAGTGGCGGTTTTCGTTGGAGGGAAAATGCTGCTGGGATATTTATTTTGTTAATTGCAGTAGCAGTCAGTAAATATTATAAGAAACCCGATACATATTTCCATAAATAATATAGCTTAGCCGTTACTTAAACATGAGATTTTATGCGCATGCATATCGAAGTATGCGGAATCAAATACTCGAATCATGGATATTCTTGGAACTTATTTGTAGTGTACGAAATATTGAACCTAGTAGTGGTAAGAAAACTGGGAGCGTAGCCAACGTGCGTATATAGCGTATCGTAGTCATCTTTCTCTATCATCCTTCAGTCCTATCAGTCCTGGCCGCGTAGCCAAGATGCCAATCGCTAACGCTCCGTAGCGATCGAAACGCAACTGTCACTGTCACACTAATGTGGAAGAGTGATAGAGATACATAATGCTTTTCGTTGTCGAAGCGATAGCGATTGTAACCTTGGCTAGGCGGCCTGGTGCGACAGTCACAAGTTGCGTTTCGTTCGTTAAGGAACGGAGCATTAACGATTGCACATGCACGTTGGCTACGCTACGCACTCTGGACTAATCACAATTACATTCCCCTCTGCAGTGTTGCATTAATAATACACTCATCCATAAATATCTACAAACTACAGTGGAACCTGGATAATTGCAATCTCAAGGGACCGGCCAATTTTTGTCAATTAACCAGGTTTTTCATTTAAGCAGGTCGTGTCAATTAACGAGGTTCAAAAAATCGTTGTGTCAATTATAGAGGTTTTCATTAATAGAGGTTGCGTTCTGACAAATTTATTTTATGGAGGTGCAAATAGGTGGTTTCATTTCATTTCATTTCATTTCAAATAACCATTTTAAGTAGATTTACACGCTTACATTCTATATATTGCTTCCGTCTATACTTGCACTTTTACACTACATTAATAACCACTTTATTTTCTTATCATTTGGGTTTAAAAAATTCCCTTGAATTGTAGAAGAAAGTTTTATTAGAATGTAAAAAGCATAAGTACTTTGTTTTTTATTGATCAAAACTATTTCACCCTACTACAGGCTGTGATAGATACCCAATAAATAAATAAAATTCTGGATGGAGATATAAATAAAATGATCATTGCTATTAATATATTGTTTCTGCTGTATACAACTACATTATTTCAATTACAGAGGCAATAAGCAAGACTCGTTTCAATAATAGAGGTAAAAACAAGAGCAAAAATAACGGATTTTTTTAGCACAGTGTCAATTATAGAGGTCTTAAGTTGCGATGTGGTTGATAGCTAGTGAAGTGGACTGTATGATGAATTGGTGATATAATGGAAACACGCAGATTTTATACAAATATTATAAATAATTTATTTATGAAAGAACAACAAGACCTTAATAGATAGGCGGTGACAGGCAGACTCCTTGTCAAACACAAATTAAAATACTTCACAAACAATTCAACGTTCGAAGGAGGCCGCGTGCCAGCCAGTCGCCAACATACCGGACCCCCAGTGGAACACTAACCACTGGTGGCTACTGGCTGAGGCGCGGCCTCCATCAGGATAAGTTTCCGGGCCGGTCTGCGCAGCATGCCCCCTCTGGTGTGGACGTCTGCCACGCGGACCGCTCCGTCGGGTCCTAGGTAGACCTTTGCTACCCTTCCTAGTGACCACAAACCACGAGGGAGGGTAGGATCGGCGATCAGCACCACGTCACCCTCATTAAGGTTCCGCGAGTTGTTGTTGGGTCCCCTTGTACGTAGCATCGGTAGGTATTCCCGTAGCCATCGTGCCCAAAACTGATCTGCTAGGCGCAGCGTTCTCCGCCAGTCACATCGTCGGGATAGATCTGCGTCTGTCAGCGACGTGGTCCATGGGACGACTGATGAGGAGCCGAGGATAAAATGGAATGGTGTCAACGCCTCTGGAGCATCTGGGGAAGACGGGACATATGTAAGTGGCCTGGAATTCACAATTGATTCGGCCTCGAGTAGGAGTGTTGACAGAACCTCTTCCTTCAGTGGTTGATTTGTTAGGCAAGATCTGAGGGCTGCTTTCACTGTTCGCACAAGCCGCTCCCAGGCGCCGCCCATGAACGGAGATGCCGGTGGGATGAAGCGCCAGTCAATTTTGTGGTTAGTGGCGTATTCTACGACCGAGTTGTTATGTAGGGAGCGCAGTTCGCGGGAAGAGCCAACAAAGTTAGTCCCGTTATCGGAAAATATAGTGGTGGGCGATCCTCGGCGAGCAATGAAGCGTCTGAGGCTCATTATAGCGCTATCTGCAGTGAGCGAGTTCACAATTTCGAGGTGAAGCGCTCTGGTTGTGAGGCACGTATATAAGGCGATGTATCGTTTCTCGCTCCGTCGATATAGCGTTACCAGGATCGGGCCAAAGTAATCAAGGCCTACGTGAGTGAATGGCCTTTTGTGGTGATCCAGACGTTCTGGTGGTAAGTTGCCGATCTGAGGTTGGATAGGTTTGGTGTTCCATCTCTTACACTTCAAGCAGGCGCTTGCTACGCTACGGATGGTTCCTCTGGCTCTTAAGATCGAATATCTTTGCCGAAGTTCATTCAAAACGAGCTCGTTAAATTGATGCGCGGCTTTGATATGTTCGTGGAGGATCAGCAGTCGTGAAATGTGGTGGCGGCCGTCGAGAATCATGGGTGATTTCATCTCGTCGTTCACTCCCGGTGCAGAACTTATGCGTGTGTTTTGTCGCATTAGGCCTTCTCCATCAAGTGTAGGCGCCAATTTCTTAACCCGACTATTCTTGGGCACTGGCTTCGAAGATCGTAAATTCGATAATTCCTCAGGGAAACTCTCTGTTTGTGCTTGACGGACCAACATCTTCTCCGCTTCTATCATGTCTGACGCGTGAAGCTGGTGGGGAGACGTGGTGTTGTCAATGTAGAGTTTGGAATTTGGATCTATTGGCCGAGAGAGTTTAAGCCGGAATAGGCGTGCGCCCTGGAGAAAACGGGCAGTGGCACGTAGTAAGCGTAGCCAGGAGCTAAAACGCGTTGGGTCAGGTAATGAATTCGAGAGTGGGGTGTCGAGGAGCAGAACCATCAGATTCGATTTTAACTCGGGGTCTGATGAGGTCTCTCCCTCGTCAGTGACGCGCTCGGTCGGCCAAGTGCAAGGCTGTTCAACAAGGAACTGTGGACCGGTGAACCACCGATGAGTTGCGGTAAAGTCAGTTCGTTTTGGTTTTGTCGCATCGTCAGCGACGTTGAGAGAGGTAGGGATCCACCTCCAATCGGATGGATTGGTGGTTTCCAATATCTCTCCCAACCTGTGTGCCACGAAAGGTTTAAACGCGCGAGCGTCACTCCGGATCCACTTTAGGACGGTGGTTGAGTCAGTCCAGAAAATGGTTGCGGAGGGCTCAAAACGATGGGCTTGCAGAATTGTTTGCGCAAAACGCGATGCGATAAGCGCGGCTTGTAATTCTAATCTTGGGATGGAAACCGGTTTCAGAGGGCAGACTCGGGCCTTACTACCGATGAGGGCTGTCGATACAGAGTCATCGCTGTAAGTGAAACGCCAATAGGCGACGCAGGCGTAGGCTTGTTCGCCACCGTCGGCGATTACGTGCAGCTGGACGTCCGACAAGTCTGACCTGACCATGTACCAGCGAGGGATTTTTATATTGGCTGCAATCTGCAACTGTGCAAACCAGTCTTTGGATTCGCTTACGTACATTTCAGGTAAGTCTGTGTCCCAGCCAACGCCTGCCCGCCATAATCTTTGAATCAAAATGCGACCCCAGATGACGACCGGCATCAAAAAACCAAGAGGGTCATAAACTTTCATGACGTTCGATAAAAGAATGCGTTTTGTCAAAGTGCTGGTCGGTATCTGAGGTACGGCACGAAATCCCAATAAATCTTGACGTGGGTTCCATTTAACACCCAAGACGCCGACGTCACTACTGGGAGGCAGGTAAACGTCAGAAGTTGCATCGCTACGAAGTTCCTTCGGGACAAGAGAGAGTGCCTCTGGATGGTTAGACGTCCACGCTCGCATCTCGAAACCACAATTCTTGTGCACTGTGACAACGTCGGCGGCAAGTTGAGCTGCGTCGGCAACATTTGTGTGGCTCCCAAGGTAGTCGTCCATATAGTGGTCGTCAATGATTGCTTTGCAGGCAGCGGCATAGTCAACTTCTTGCATCTTCGCGTTTTTGTTTTTTATATAGAGGGCGATGAAAGGACTCGAAACTGCGCCGAAAATCATTGACGACATGCGGTATTCCTTGAGGTCGCCGTTCTTGTCACGCCAGAGAAAACGTTGAGCATCCCTGTCCCTTGCGGCAATCTTGATCTGGGGAAACATCTCCTTGATATCGCCATTCAAGGCTACCGCACCTTCTCTGAAGCGGAACAGGATGTCAAGTTGGGGCGACAATAGGTCAGGACCTTGCAGAAGCAGACTGTTGAGGCTTACGCCTTTTGTTGTGGCAGCCGCGTCATGGACTGCTCTCAGCTTCTTCTTCTGAGGATGATAGACGCCAAAGATAGGCAGGTACCAGCGAGTGGAGCCATCTGGGTTGACGCAAGAGGCATTTGGTGCCGGTCGATGGTGATAAGTCTTCAAGTCACACTCTTCGGCATAGTTCTTGCTGATTATGTCGTCTATGAATTGTTGAAAGGATGCGGCAAACGCTGGGTCCTTTGACATCTGTCGCTCGAGTGCCTTGAAGCGTGAGAGTGCCTGTGGGTAGCTATCTGGTATAATTTTCGGTAGCTCCTCCTTCCAAGGCAGGCTAACTTCAAAATGGCTATCGTCAAGTTGGTGAGCGGATGATTCCAAGATGTCTACAGCCCGTTGATCCTCGCTGTTTTGACGTGGGACCTTTTTTGTGATACCCAAGGCGTCGATGTCGTATTGGCATTTTATAAGTGTATCCAAATCTTCCGTGACGTGATTTATAAATTCAAATGGCTTCGACGACAAACAGTGTGCGCCATGGAGTACCCAGCCTAATAAGGTTTTGGAAGCAACAGGGTCGTTCTTTTTTCCGCATCGAACTTCGCGACTTATGGATATATACCAGTCAGGCGCGCCGATTAGGACGGTGGGGTAAGCAATGTCACATGACAGTTCGTTTGCCAGACCTGACAGATGATCGTAATCCGTGATATTAATCGTGTCTGGATATCGTGCGCGAAGCCCTAAGGGTTCCACGGCTCGCGCGTGTTCGATCAGGTAACGATCGGGTCGGTCGCGACCGCGTACATAAAAATCAACATAACTTACGTCAAGTTCCGCTGTCATATTACAAACACCTTCAATGCGAAGACGCTCCGAGCGGGTTGGCTTCGCGCCGATGCGTTTTGCCACTTCAGCGTCAATGAGAGATGACACGCTGCCGTCGTCTAGCATCGCTGTTGTCTCGAACGCACCGTCAGGACCCTCGACTATAACCGGGACCACTTTCAACAGGCCTCGGGGATGTGGGCGTGAAGTCGTTGGGCAGGATCCTGTTGCATTAATTGAACAATCAGTAGTATTCGCGATTTTGTCGGAAGGTTCGATTTCGTTATGTTGTTGAGTAGTATTTATATTGACAGGACATGTAGGGTTGACAGAGGAAGTCTGAAGACAGATGTTCTGTCCGCTTGGAGCTGCGTCGGGATTGCCGTCGGCTGTCTCTGTGCCATGGAGGAGTGCGTTATGACGTCTAGGGCATCCATCGACACCGCAACGTTTCGCGCGGCAATTGTTCCACGTGTGTGGCTTAGACTTGAGACAACGGTAACATATTTTAGTTTCTCGGACCCAGCGCCATCTGTCGTCACATGTTAGTTTTAAAAAACTCTTACATGTTTTTATCTTATGCGATCCTTGTTTACAATATGCGCAATGCTCAGATGTATTCCCGCTAGATACCGTAGCGTGTATTGTTTCCTTTTTTAACGGGAATTTTGGAGCATTAGTGCGTGGTACATTTGAATGCGTTGGTGGCGTTGGCGCCTTAATTGTACTGTCAGCAATAAAATTATATTTTAATTGTTTGTCAGCCTCGGCTAAGAGAAATTGTGACAACAATTCAAGTTTTGTTAGACTTTGTTGCTCTGGCGCGTGAGCTGATGCGTAGTCTGTAAAACGAGATCTAGTGTGCTCGCTCAATTTTACTAAAATGCACCGAAGGAGCTCTGGAGATGATAAGTACTCATTTTGTTCAAGCAAAGTGAGCGTTGTAATAAAATTACGCAATTTATTTGCTAAACCATTTAAGTCTTGAGGAGAACTTAGCTTTGGAGTGTTGCGGAGCTCGGCGACCTCGCGGGCGACCAGAAGTTCTGGACGGGCGTACGTCTGCTCCAGGGCCTTCACGATGTCGTCGGGCGAGCCGCAGGTCCACATGAGCGACGCGACGGACTGGTATGCTTGTCCGCGGACTGCGTGGTTCAAACGGTCTAAGTTTTCTGCAGCTGAAAAATTGCGTTTTGTACGTTCATAACTACTTTTAAAAGCCATCCATTGTGAAGTTTCACCCGAAAACGTAATTAGCTCGGGCTTCTTTGGCCTGTTTGAAAGTGAGTTTATAGCTTGGGTAAGTTTTGTAATTGGGTCTGAGGAGGAATGTTCAGATGATACTGGTAGTCGTGGTGCCACTGTGTCGTAGTTGTAAGTTAAGGGCGCTTGAGTGGGTTTCGAAAGGGTTGCTTGGTTGACAATAGGCACGTTGAAAGATACCGAGTTGGCGGTGGCGGCCGGTTGTAAACCAGGTCCTCGAGCGTTACTCGAGGTGACAATCGGTGCCCCACCAGGCATATTTCCATGAGTTGCTGTAGTCATGTTAGCATTCTGTTCGGATACCCAAGTTGCAGTGCGCCTTTCGGCGTTGCGATCAGAAAAATACGAACTACGAGATTTGGCAGACTTATCTGAAGCTTCCAGAGCGGCGATTCTTGCTTGCAGCTCCGTCTGTTCCGCCTCGAACTCGAGATTTGCGATCTTGCGCTCGCGATCCTCTTGTTGACGAGCGAGTTCGCGCTCCGCTTCGGCCTGTTGACGGGCGAGTTCGCGCTCCGCTTCGGCCTGTTGACGGGCGAGCACGGCTTGCTGACGCGCGAGTTCAAATTCGCGCTCCGCCTGCTCCCGGTCTCGATCCGCCTGTTGTCGAGCGAGTTCACGCTCGCGCTCCACCTGACGCCGCATTAGGTCCGCTTCAAGAGCTAACTTCTGTGCGCGAACGGTCGCCGAAGAACGCGTTGAGTGTGTGCGCACGGTATGCGATTGCTTACTGTGAACACTAGAAGCGCTTTCAGTTGGTGCTTTGACATCGCCTTGTGCGAGCGTAAGCGAGCTAGTTCGAGCATCTGGGCGTTCGGCAGCGGGCTTCGGATGTGCCGCGCTGGTTGGAATGTCGCCCGTCGTTTGTATGTTCGAACTACCAGGCAATGCCGAAGCACCTTCGTTATTCGTGGCTAAACCCGGCCGGGCGCCGCGCGGTGAACGATCACGCCGTTCGCGCTGCACCCGGTCGGATTCCGTAGCCGTCGGGTCTGCCTTTGTCTTACTACGTGTTTCCACCATGATGAAAAATGTACGTAAATAATGTCAACAATGTTTTACAATGAAATAAAAATTTACAATGACTTACGTGAAAAAAAAATTGACAACTGAATTTCGATGGAATGGTAAAACGACGGCGAGAATGGACCAAAATGATAGCTAGTGAAGTGGACTGTATGATGAATTGGTGATATAATGGAAACACGCAGATTTTATACAAATATTATAAATAATTTATTTATGAAAGAACAACAAGACCTTAATAGATAGGCGGTGACAGGCAGACTCCTTGTCAAACACAAATTAAAATACTTCACAAACAATTCAACGTTCGAAGGAGGCCGCGTGCCAGCCAGTCGCCAACAGTGGTCAATTATAGAGGCAAAATTACGAAAAGCACTAAAATCTAAATTGCAATTATAGAGGTTCCAAAATTTCAATTATAGAGGCCTCTTGGTCTCAAGGGACCGGGACCGGACTTTTGGTTGCAATTATTGAGGTTTTCCATTTATCCAGGTGCCAATTAACCAGGTTTCACTGTATACGAGCCTGAGAAGTAAAAAAAACCTTACATACCGAAAATACGCCTAACTTAGACAAATAATTTTAGAACTGCTAATAGGTGCAAATTAGTACCGTGTGAGACAACTGAGACATTCGCGAACAAAGCAAAACCTATTTAGTATTTAGCATCGCGACATTGATTCCGTTTTTTTCCGCTTTCTCTCGTTTTTACCCACAACACAAGCCTTATTGAGCTTTCTGTGAAACTTAGTAGGTCGATCTGTGTAAAGTTGTCTAATAAAAATAATTGTAGATATCTCTGTTTGGCCCTATGGTTGACTGGTGGAGAATGCCATTTGGCATTAACTCCGCCATTTGCACATTGTTGTTTATATTTTGTGCAATAAAGTTAAATAAATAAATAATATAATATTCCGATTTTGGCAGAATTTTTTACATTTATACCTACTTGGTAATCTTACGGCAGAGTTGGTAGCTCGGTAGGCACCAACCAAATATTACAATCGATATCCAATT
Source organism: Cydia fagiglandana (assembly GCF_963556715.1). NCBI lineage: Eukaryota > Metazoa > Arthropoda > Insecta > Lepidoptera > Tortricidae > Cydia > Cydia fagiglandana. The sequence goes on along the minus strand of NC_085932.1, from coordinate 3,859,779 downwards.
ACAGTTGTAATCAGCTTTAGATTTACCCGTGAACACAGCCATTAGATCAATGATGAATATCACAACACGATCCTTCAAGCAAATCTTAATATGGTATTAGGTATAATAATGTAGGTATTGTTATCGGGGTGACGTGACGGGGACGGATTTTATGGCCGTATATTAGGTACCACCACAATGTAGATAACTGTATGTATAGTATGTAAGTACAGCGAAGGATGAAAATATCGACGCGGACAAAGCGCCAGAAATAAGTGTACTCAACCAGATTGTCTATATAATCAGGGAGTGTTGTGACAGTAAAGTAATCGTAAGTACATATTAGGTACGTTATTATAATTTATAATATTTTTTTCTTATATTGTTTGGTATCCGCACGGATATTAATGGACTATAATTGCGAGGGCAGACTCCAAGCAAAACTTTAAAAGGTGAAAGTTGGCTCGATAGAAAAACAATCACGAAACCATGTCTAATTTTCATTTACTTTCAATAGTAGGTAGGTATATCGTTACCCTGCATACCATAATAACATAATTTTAATATATATAGGTATAATAGCTAGTGATGAAGCCGAAAAATACGACAAAAAAAAAAAATAGTTATTGTTATTAAGCTAAAATGCTATCATATAACCCGCGCAATCGCCAAATCTTGCTCTAAGTAGTTAGGTATATATGATGTGCTCAGGAATGTTATGTATGACCACCATCGCGTCATTGCATTGATTCCGTATGTACCTACTAGTAATTGAATTATTTTAAAAGTTTACCTAACGCAGCGAGGAAAATGGGTTTTTAACTTTTTATTTTTCAAATTGGACAGATCATCATTAAAGCGTACGAACTTTATGTCTGTTATTGATATATGTATTATGTCACTCACAGCGCATCTTGCTTGCACCATTATAAAAATTCGAGTGAGATGCGCGGGGGAATAATATGAAAGTGAGATGAAATTGACATATCAATTAGTAAATATGTAAAATGAACTAGAGCTTTATATAAGTTTAAAGTTCATTAAAATACGACACTTACGACTATGTTTCACAAAAACCGTCCCCGACCGATGTGAAACTCGACTGCTAAAAGGCAATTAAAGGTGATCAATTCTGGTGAGCGATTGGGTCCTCGGATCGGTCCCGCCGATCCCCCCCCCCCCACACTCCTTCTCTCCGGTTCATTATGCAGCCGCCCACGCCTCGCGCCAATCACATACCGGCGCGATATTGGCGTCTCACTAGAGATTCCAATGCTGATTGTCGACAGTTTTGGTGGATTTCGGAATACTTGGAGACCGGATACCTACGTCGTTACCTGTGGTCAATCTGTGACAAAGAATAGGTAGATACTATTTACAATAAATTTTAATAGAAGTTGGAAAAAGTAATAAAGTATGTCCTTTGTTGCTCTTACCTTTTAGAGTCTGGCTAGTGAAAGTTGAACCTGAAATAAATATTGTAATGTATTAATTTAATAAATATGATTATTTGCGTTAAAATAGCGATAGGTACTTACAAAACATTGAACAACAGAAATTTAATATTTGAGACGTCAGCTAAGATAAGACAGCTAAGCGTGTCAAATAATGAAAGAATATCTGGGAAACCAAGCTTTGCTCGGAAAACATATAAAAACTCAAAAATGCGCGTTATCCCAGAGCCTAGATCGATTAGCCCCCGAAAACCCCCATATAGGAAATGTTATCGATATCGTTGGAGCCGATATATAAATATACAGCAATTGCTCGTTTAAAGGTATAAAATAATATTGGAAATGTCGGCGGCCATCGTGTAGGTAGGTAGACTTCGTTAGTATAGTTGGTAGCGAAATGGGCTGTTCTACTAGAGCCTTGGCGACTTTTCCTTTTCAATAACGATAACTGTTTACTTTAGCTTTATTTCCAACTGAGCTTTTGTTGAGCGCCTAAGCTTCAGCTGTTCAAAGTACAAGTTTGAACTGAAAGCACTCGGTTTATAGCGGTAATTGTGCTCAGGATAATTGGAAGAGGTCCCCGCGGCGAACAAGTTATATTACACAACGTTGAAGTTTTATCTTGATCCCGGTTACACGTTAACTCATAAAATTTTCAAGCTCAGCAGCCATTTTTATTGACTTCTTGTGCACGTAATAACAATGTAGGAAAATCACGAGCGCTGTGCTTTAAATTAGGATTAAACTTTAAAAAATAGGTTTTTTTTAAGCTTACTCTACTTAATTGATACCTTATTAATAAATCGTTTCACAGGTGGTACTGGTATGTGTACCTAGTACCAGTACCTATATACCTATATAGTTCTAACTATGAGTTTTATTTGTACATTTGCAAAATGATTGCTGTAGGTCGAGTCACTCGAGTCACAAGAGCTAGCACGAATGAGTGAATGAAAATATCTGATGTCATAGGTATCATTAAACAATTTAGGTGCTACCTATACCTACGTAAATAATTATAATGCAATATTTGGCCACCTTAAGATACATATCGCCAAACGTACTTAACATCATAAAGTAGGTACTCGTATTCTTAAAAACATTTGCGTTCCGATGTTTTTAAATACTTGGTAATTTGAATATTGATTGTATCGACAGTTTGCTAAGTGCTGTATAACAACATTAGAACAACACTACAATATTACCTGTTCAGGGCGGCCATTTCATTCGCTCAACGAGCGCATCTTCTCAATAAACTGGCATGAATGACAGGCCAATTCGAACGTATACACTGACATCAGAATGACACTTTATCATGCCTTTCGCTCGTACTTGTGCTTACGTCCGTATTGACGCCAGTGAGACGCACGATAACTAAATAACATCATTCAGATATCATTCTAATGTTAGTGTATGTTCGAATCAACCTGTGGGACCTTTTACTTACTAGACCAAAAGACGTACCTTTGAAGGTAGTAGGGATGTTGTTGAGGGGTTTCACATAATTACAATTTATTATATCACACTAAGCACGAAATAAAGCAGAAGAAAATTATTGGAAATTGTAGATAGCTGTCATTTTTCAGTAATTAAAGACTTTGATTTTAAATATAATAAATATTATTCATAATATAATTATATCTAACAAAGAAATTTGATAATGAAATGTCGGGATGATGAGAGTAGTCATTGTTGTTGTAATGATAAGAAATGATATAGGTATATACCTAGTACCTACCTACTTTTCTTACCACTGGTATTTAGAAATTGCGTTTGCGCAGTCATGTAGTTTTATTACGTTGATAACTGAGGCCCCTTATCCCTTAGATCCCCAGCCATGTTTGGCTTGATTGTAATGTTATATGACCATCATCATCATCATCATCATTCTAGCCTTCAGTCGCCCACTGCTGAGCATACGCCTCTCTTTTCGTGTACATATGGCCATACATGAGTGTAATGGCATTTTAAACTATTCCGTTTTCATTGCGTGAGTTCCTTTTTATATTGAAGATTATTATGTAGGGAATACGATAATGCACAAATCAAATTGATAATTGAGACGAAGCAGTCGCAAAGCGATGGTAATCTCCGTCCGTCGTATGAAAAATATTTAATCCCGGCCGGATGGCATTGTGGCCGGAAAGCTGCCTCGTATAAAATAAACTCTTGTTGCCATGGCCGGGGAGTCAGCTGGATGTGTTTTTTTTTACTACCAAGACAGTCATAAGCCCGTATTTATAGACGGAGAGCTAGATCCAGAAAAGAAAAACCATTTTGAGGGTCATGAATTTAGTGTAGAGACACTGTGTAGTTTAACTTTTACTGTTGTTATTCTGTCCCGTCAGCCTGGCAGCAATAGCAGCATATTTTGTCATGAGACATGTTACAATATTTAACGTTCTTCTATTATGTTAAGTGGATGAACCGTTATGGACAGGGCTTATTATAACTGCCATAAAAATGTATGTTTAGTTATTTTGAATACCATGAATAGGGTTTGCACGACGGAGCCGAAATGTATGGGAAGATCCGCGGATCCGGATCCAGATCCGGATAATTTCATACATATCGGATCCGGATTGCAAACCCTAACCATGAACGCAGGATTTTAAGATTTTGATCACCCTCAATATACAAAATCATTTTTATTTAACGAAATTACATAAATTACTAAAAGACATAAATAGGAATATAAAACTAAAACTAACTACAATTAAAATAATTAAAACTAAAAATTAAAAATATCTATCAAAATTTGGTGCCCTCGGGAGGGTGCCCAACACGCAGGCAGCGTTCCCGCGCTGGATTGCGATGGCAATTCGCTGTGCGAGAAAGCTGCCCGCGCGAGGGTCACCCGTTGCCTCCCTCAACCTTTTCCCAAGCTCCTTAAGGAGCATATGTGCGCCTCTGCCCCACGAACCAAGTGTCTCGACGCCAAATGCAACGAATTCGTATTGGGCGCCGAGACAGCTGTACTTGGCTACCTTTAGACGCTCCCGGGTGTCCGCCGCCGCGCCAGCACGCCTGCTGGTCGATGGGACGTAGGACGCCGCTAGCGTGTCAGCGCAAGTGGCGTCCCATACCAACGCACGACCCATCTTCCAGGGAATCAGTGACATCCCGTCAGGGCGCTTACCGTCGTTCCGCACTACCCTCAATTGATTTAATTTTCCTTTCTTAGCCAATTTTGTAAAAAATTGCGTTTCTCGATTTTGATTTTGTATTATCTGTTTTTTTTTGTCTTTTTACTACCTATTTATATTATCTGTGTGTAATGTGGCAAACAAATAACTGCAATATCTATCTTTTATTAAGTATAAAAAATAATATAGCGACAGACATAACACAAAACATCGTACACAGTCTAACTTATTCCTTCAAGGGACTTATTCCAGATAATCATGGAGTAGTTGAGAAAGGGAGAAATAAAATTGTTTGAATTAATTTTGAATGTATTATTTTAGGGACTAGCTCTTAGCCTATTACACAGGTAGGCCGCCATGCGTGGCCGCGACAGGGCGGCGTGCCTGATAAGTTATTTCCGCTATTCCGAGACGGTGAACCGAGTATGACGCATGTATTAAGGCATTTAATCCTGCTTTGAATTCATTATAATGGCTGGATTTCTGAACGTCTGTGGAGCGTAATATTAAATTACATTCTATGCCGTAGGTATGTATTCATGTTTTGGATTAAGGTACGGTAGGTTAATTATTAATTTTCTTATTGATATAGGAGGTAATTCTTTATGATGTAGGAGGCAAATGAGCAGATGAATCGCTTGATGGTAAGCGATTACTGTCGCCCATGGATACTTGCAACACTAGAGGGATTGTAAGTTCGTTGTCGGCTGCTACATACAAATTTGTAGGCTGTATAGTTGTTTTTATCAGGCTCGTTATTTGTAAATAATTATTGAATTATCTAATGTAGCATGGTCAATATATATAATTTACTTCAAATGATTACCGCTAAAAGTGCCGGATTTGGAACCACAAGCTTACTTCTGCGAAGTTCTTTCTAATGCTAAAAAAAACGAACTATAGGCCTACAAAATAAATAACAACAGGTGGAGTGCAATATAAAAGGAAAAATGTATAAATTACCTATAGTGATAATATCCATAGAAGTAGTGGGCACATGTGTCAGAATATACAAAACGAATATATGGAATTCACACCTAAAATCTAAATACAGAATACTAACCTTTGGTAACTTCCTAAGTTTGAGAATACCTATTCATGAATACACAGTGGGTGGCCGAAACGATTCTATCTCGAGTGACAGTTATGTATAAATAAAATATTTGTAGATCCTAATCTAATAAATTTTCGGTGATAGGGTAACTAACGCATAAAGTTTATACATTTTGTATGAAACATTCAACAATTGCTGCTATTGCTAGGCATTGTTTTGTTTTTATTGAGTGAATCTTAACTCGATTGAATTGTATGCAAATATTGCTTCGAGTCGCGCGATCTCTACCTGAGGTTGTAGTCCCACCACTTGCATATCCCTCGCCTCAGTGCAACTGGCACTAGTGTGGACTATTTAGGAAAATAACAAAAACAAAAGAAAATTAATTTTGTATTAAGAAGTAAAAAGTTACTTCGATAAATAAGTCACTCGCCTTTTATTTGTATCACAATTATATCAAAAAATCGTTTTAATTTTTTTTATAATAATTTAACCTACATACATATAACATAACACTTATCATTAGACCTAATAGTTAGACATTGCGACATTAGGCAGAATGCGGTAAGTACTACCTAGTACATTATATCACATACTTCTTTTCTTTTTTTGAATTTCGCCACGGGTTTGATCACGTGGTTAGGGCACTAGCTGAACTTCTGATCCAAGAAATAATCGCGTCAAGCGACGTCGCCTGAGGCATACGTGCAAGGGCATTGCCACCACAGCCACACTGTCACGCGTATTCGGGAAACGAGATAATCACAAAATCTAGAGACGATATAGAGATCACCTAGATTTACATTAGATATCGACTAGATGTGACTTGGATATCTAAGTCATAACTTGTCGAAATCGTTCAAGAGGACCTCCAGAATCGCGGAAACGTCAAATTTGACATATCTGTCTTACAAATATCTTTAAATTATCCATATCGTAACTTGTTGAGGTCTAGTAGAGATCTAATTCATTTTCAGAATCGAGCCGTATGAAGCGAGAGTTCGTCTTACATTGACAATAACATCATTGCAAAGTAATGCCAAGTACCGGCGAAGTATGACAACGGTCTTTGTCGACTGAATGAAACCGGAGCCCCCGTAACAATTGTTCCTACTTCGCAACTTTTGCAGGTAGCTACTTAAAATTCTTTTATATCGAATCTAGCCTTTGAATTTCAAAAAGGTTTACTTTGGTGCGTTATAGTGTTGGGTGTGGTACAATGGACCGGTATTATTCGTCCCTCGCTACAGACATTCCGACATTTCCAACACAATTTCCCTTTTAGCCGGACTCTCGGAGTCTTTGTGGCCAGAATTTATCGATTGACAAGTATCTCACGGCTCTTCACGGACCCATCGTCGTGTTTACTTATCTGGGAGCGGGCGATCGAGGACCGATAACGTTAATGATATTATATTGTGGACTGATAATCTTATTTTCTGATATTAAATTAAAGTGAATAATGATGATTGTATGATTAATTATTTAATTTAGTTAACCGATGTGTTACTGGTTGTCAGGTCACCTAGCCTAAGGGATAAGGCTTTCAAATGAGTTTCTGGTAATATTTGTATGACATTATTGACATTTCGTTTTCGATCAAGTGGTGAAGTGGTTATTGGCTCAGCTAAAATAGGATAATACCTACGTTTATTACCAGGGGTCGTACAAAAAGTGCGGATGACGTCAAACCACTTATAGGATGATTTCAAATAGTATTTTTGATTTTCATAAACAATTATCACTTATCATTTATCAACCTCTTTATTAAACGATATCGCCACTTGAAATGAGTAAGTACGTTTTTGACTGACACATTGTCAATCAGATGAACAATAAATTGACTTCGTTATTGTTTAGCTATTGTATCTTCACGATTTTATTACCTATATATACACTTTTCTTTTAAAATACCGTTAATTTGAGAATTCTATTTTAGACAGAGTCGAAGAGTTTTTGCAAGACCAAATCCAGAGTTTTATGGAAAATAAACAAATCAGTAGGTAAGTTACGTGCTTTAGTACTTGCCTTTACACCGCTTTCGTATAGAATCCGGGTTTCATATAGAATTGGGTGTGATATGAGATATTACTTTAATATGAACCTTTTGCTCTCAAAAACTCACATTTACGGCGGTACTTACTCCGATCAAAGTATTATTATTTTTCACGTTTCCCACACAATTCGAGTTACCTATAGAGGCTCTACTGTGTAAACATTTGGTTGGGTATTCAAACGTCAATGGCGCTCGGTGATTAATTTCCTTTCACCTAGCCGTTAATCGCTAGCAAAGCCTTTCCACGGAACTCCAAACAATATAATCATGTTTGATTTTAAGCTTTGCTGACTTTCCGCGTTTCCTGGTGGAATATCGTGTTCTGGTTTATATTTTCAAGGGTTCCGTAACCCTGAAGGAAAAACAATTTTAACAACAATCAAACCCCTTTCCGTCTGTCTCACAAGAATTTATTTAGAATGAGGGAAGGTTTTTTAATTTCATTTAATTTATTTTATCTAGTTTATTATTATTTTTTATACTTTCTGTACTTTTTAGTAGGTAATGTTAATTACTTAGGACAAAAACTGAACCCAGGGTGCGCCAGTCAGATTCGCATTTTTAGGGCTCCGTATCAAAAAGGTACAAATATAATAATATACTTACCCTTATTTATGTAATAGAATAAAAGACACGCACGACAGAGGACCTCAGATTTAATTAACGCCTTGGCGGGGTGCGATGCGACTCCATCTCGACCGCAATTCTCCGTCATGCCTACTCGCATCATGCGTGAAGCGACATGCCATCCCTCCGACATTATTCATATCAATATCAAAGCAAGATCAAGTTTTAAAGTTAGAATGCGGCTCCTGCATTGAAACTGACTCATTCACGACAATATTACCGCAATAGCTAGTTTACTTTCTATAGGTAGGATCGTTAGACCGTCAATAAACCACACGACAAAGGACCACGGTTGAATCGACAGGTTATTACAAGTCTTGCCGTGGCCGTGTGTGCGTGTGTTTGTTTACGTTACACTCGCACTGAACGTGCCTATAATCTACAATGACTAAATACGCACAGATGCGGCAAGGCATGATTTTGCTGCAGAATAAGCTCGCGAACAGCATGCGTACCAACGAAATGTGCACAAACTCCAGCTGGGCACGAGTTTTTTGGCCCACTTCGTAGTGCCCGTAAAGGGGCCCACAGATTACCAGTTTGCTGGACGATATCAGCCTGTCAGTTGCCCGTCGGCCTCAATCATTAATACCTACTTAAATTGTTTTCTATTCTGTAATAAACTAGAGCGAGGTGTGACATTAAAAGTATTGTATCGTCTGCTTATGGCGTCAGTTTATTTTTATTTAATTCGCTGTTATTCTTATAAAAGTAATTTATTTCTTAATTTAATTTGGCATTGAACAAACACGTAGAATTTAAAAAATGAAACTTTTTCATCAAATCATGACAATGGAAAATTAATATCAGAGTTTTTTTTATCATTTCACAGAAATGATAAAAAGTAGGTAAGGGGCGTTTTGCGCAATAGAGTACGATTGATTTCTGACTTTTGTATTGCTTTAGTTAAGTGCAATGGGTTCTATACAGACATTTGATCCTCAAAACAAACCTGATCGACGGATGCAATGAATACAAACTTGTCATCGATCTTATTGAGGTGATCTAACTCCTCTCTCCTCCTCCTCCTGAAAATGCCTTGTAGAGAGGCAAAACACGTGTCGAATATTGTTCTTTTGGTGATGGTTTGTTATATTTATTTGCGTATATATTTTTGCGGTGGGTGGGTGGCAAAATTAATTGCATGTGTAACGGGTTAGCACTGATTGATGTTATCTTTTCGTGGATTAGCTAAGTCATATTTTAGTTTTAAGTGATCTAACTCACCAACTTGGCGGTTTTCAGATGCTACATCAGCGTGCTAAATCCTAACGGTACCTACGCCATATATGTATATGCGTATCACACCCGGTTGTATTTCTATGCCCTAAGTTCCAAGTGGCCTATCTGCGTTATTCACTCTCGTCCCTCAGGCTGATCCGGGCAGGATGTCGCACACACACACACACCCGGAATCCACACAATATAAAGCTCGTAACCGTCTTTGATTCTGGTCTGATGGTTAGGCCGCAGTGAATAAACTTAATGGAAAAACGATGCTCGATAATGACCCTTTAGCCGTTTATGGTCAACTAGCTTTTACCTGCGGCGTTGCCCGTAGGGAACACGTTATATATGATCGCATTCCTAAATTTCCACCCACGGGTTCATTCCCTGATTTTCGGGATAAAAAATAGTAGCTTTTGTGACAGGTAATTTACGTAGGTTTATGCTAAATTGCTAAACCGTTCTCTTATTAATAGCTTGATTAAGTACCTAAACATGTATAAGGATTAGAATAAAAAGTAAGTATACGTATGTAAATTATATATAAGTAAAACTTTTAATATAAGTAGTTAATAAGCGGTCTGAATTTTCTGTTTCCCAGAACTGGTGTGGTATTGAGTTTTATTTTTATGTAGGTAAGTATATGTATCGTTGGTAATTAGTACAATATGCTCGAATGTATTGACATCAATATCCTTTGAATAATTTAAAAAATCGATTTCCGTCACGATCAAAATTAGGTTAAGGCAGCGATAGTTTAAATTAGGCTATTGCTAATGCGAAGGCCCTGCTGCCCGTTGATATGTCTATCAGTGGGCTGTATCTCGTAGAACGTTTATAGCTACGTAGGTACGTTACGTTTTGACAACCGGTTTGGCCTACATAAGTGACCCTGCCTACGAAGCCGATGGTCCAAATCCTGGTAAAGTCATGAATTTGTATGATGAGCACTAATATTTTTCCTGAGCAATGGATATTTTCAATGTATGTATAAGTACATACATAGTTAAATATTATGTATATTGTTGCCTAAGTACTCATACCATATTTAAGCCTTATTGTCAGGCTTTAGTCAATTTGTGTTAGTAAAGAATGTTCCAAAAATGCATAATTAATTTATTACGTACCTACATTAGTTTGACATTTCTTAAATTTACACGTAACTTAACATACAAGCCGTGATATCGCATGTTATTTCAGTGAAAGGAACATTCAAGTGGTACTTATTACGGCCAAATAATATAGCCTTAAATCGGGTAAGTAGTTTTAAAGTTGCGGCGGAGCGGGTCTGGCGGCGCGCAGATTATTCCTGAAATGCGAAACCGCAAGCGGCGAACTGCTACTGTAAAAGGCATATCCTCCATCATTTTCCAACCCTCCTATCTCATTTGCCTGGCTTTTAAGAACATACAGCCCTAGGTTATCCCGTTAAGCCTCGTATTCCAAAACCACGCGGGTTATTATGAAACCGAGCTGGAAATTACTCCGTAGATATTTTATAATGTTCATTTCACTGTCAGGACTCATTCTGTTGATTTCAAAAGCGTTTATAGGATGCATTATGTTAAGACACAATAATGATGTTTGTAGTCCCATGGAAATTAATTTTTTTCATTCATTACTGATTTGAGAATTATTATTATGTCGCGTAATTTCATTTATTATGAAATTTATAATAAATTCTGTATCCGTGCCTTCCGATTTATTTGGATAAAATTCAAAATACCGCCACGAATGGTTATTTGATACGTCTGGGATTATTTACGAGTACCTATCTGCAATTTTAACGTTTGTAACCTTTCAGGTATGAAACATTATTAAATCGACATTGTTACAGGGTTCATTTTGTTTATTACATTAAGTACCTACATAGGTAGGTATATTTTTGTGTCAGTATTGTTCGAAAATATCACCTCACTCACTCAACACTACCAAAAAGTGTTTGAAGAGCCGAAATATCTGTACCCTATATTATTACAGAAATTTAAATTCAGTGTTTTTGATCTTAATCTACTCGTACCTGACTCCTAATTAGAAACCTTGGGTGTAAAAGGTGTCAACGTTAATTAAGATATGTTAAATGCCTTTATTAATTTGATGCTGGGCTCATAAATTTAATTTGCCTTCATAATCCGAACCTCGTTAATATGAGAGAAATAGTTTGTGCATTTTGAGAATTTACTTGAAAACCGAGTCTAAGATTAATGCCCTATAGACTTTTAGTCTTATTGAAATTTGATTAAGTCACAGAACGAAAAGGAATTTTTAACGCGTCAGATTATTTGAATTTTGTCTTTCTTACCTTCTTTGGCTGAGTCCCTCCAAGGGAATGAAAATATCATTACTGCAGCCAAGGTTTTAAATTGACAGTATCTGTGCTTATTCTCTGAAGAATTGTGTACCTAATTAATGATTGATTTCTTTGTGTTAAAAAGGTATTTTATTTTATCAATTTTATAGAGTAGTAAAAGTTTTATCGCATAGGGCTCGTAATAAAGTCATTGACGACCTGCTAAAAGTGTAGCATATTTTTTTTTGCAGCCGCAGCTGCTGATGGCCAAGTCATTATACGTATTAAAGATATTTTATTGGTACGGTTTTAACACCACAGCACTGACTAAAATAACCGACTTGGTTTCACATTACATCTCAAAACTTTTTTGTAGTAGAAGAATTGCGTTGCGAGACTTGCATCTTTTTACATACATGTAATGTTTTTGGTGGGATATAGCTATCACTGACGGTCATATATTTGCGGCATTTGCAGTCGAAACTCTCGGCCGGACCGGACCGGGGCCGGGGACCGTGGTCCCAAGCGCTCACAAATTAATACGGCTGATCTCTAAAACAATCTTCGAGGTCACCGGGGACCGTAGGGCTGGCTCGTTCCTCGCCCAACGGATCGGCATATTAGCCATCCAAAGGGGGAACGCAGCCAGCCTTATGGCAATCCTGCTGCAGGGATCGGACCTGGATGATCTAGCCTAATGTAAATATACGTATGTACTATTGGGCTAGGTGACCCAAGTTATGTTTTATTTATTTTTAAGGTATTAGTTTAGTTTGTAGGAAATTTTAATTTTAGGTTAAGTACTTATTCTTGTATGTTTGATATTAATAATAAATCTTGTTTGTTTTCCATATAAGATAGCCAAATGTTTGAACAATGAAAGTAGGCAAGTACACAAACTTATCGTAAACTTGAACTTTCTGTATGTACCTACGTATAATTATAAATATACATTTGATGCAACTTGTTACATTTTTTCTGTAATATTTACTAATATTACCGATTCTGAATTTCCTTACCTCTTTTTCCTTATCCTTCTCTAAGTATAGCTGTAACGGAACAAAAAATCAAAACAGGAAGGAACATGATAAAACTTGTCACATGAATGCGAAGGGAAACGAGATAAGAGTTCAAATCGCGTAGAAGGCTTGTGTTGTAAAACTGAGCCCGTTTCGCCGGGAACATACGCGTTGAGCTTCGCCTACAGCAAACAAAAGTAGATACCTTTCAACTTAATCTCTATTTACGCCAGCGATAAGTCTACTTCGACGTTGAACAAACATCACCTGGGGGTAACAATCAAGAACAGTTTGTCACCGTCATTTAAAACTAAGCCGTATGCTTAACCTTCTAGAGTCTCGTCTCGCTTATTACGTAAGTGTCTTTGAACTGGAATCTTATGGAGTCACGATATCATTTACGCCGGGAAACTTGCGCTGTAGGCCAATTTATGAGAGTGGCAAGCTCCTGGTGAAAACTTGCTGACTCGCCGTATTACGGATTCAGCTCCATTGACCTGTGCTTGTAAATTAGGCAGGCAATCTCGGTATATTTATGAGCAGAGCGTGATTAGGTGTAGTTAGGTACCTGATCGAAAGGGTTTTTAGTAGGTACCTACCTATATTACCAGCTAATAATTGCCAAGACCATTGATCCGAACAGTGTAAGATTTTTCTTAAAGACTAAAAAAATGCCTTAAAAGGGAATTATCTGAAATTGAGTATTTGACAAGTGCACCGTAATGTCCGTAATCCGTAACTCATGTAGGTATACTTACAATGAATAAATTTAGTATTTACCAAATAATTAAGTAGGTAGACTTTAGATAAACACGTTTGTGCAAATCTTTAAGTAAGTAAATAAAACTTAAGTTTGTTTACTTGTGTGGTCGGCTGGTCGTATGATGTTATGGGATAGGATAACCATTCGCAGCCGTTGCGCGTGTCGACAAGTTTCAACTTGTTTAGGTGGGTAGTCCTTTAGCTCTACTATGAGTTCCGTGAATGACAGTGAGAAGTGAAGATAGTGAGAAAGTTAAGGAAAATGTATGGAGTAATTGTACAGTGCCTCTACCGGTCACGTAAAGAACTAAAAATATCAATTTGTACCATGAGTTACAAACGTTTTTACGCGAGTTTTCCATACTTGCCTAACTTCACACCTAAAACGCTCTCTTTCTAATTATATAATGAAAACTGAGCCAGAATTATTCTGCGTAAATACTTTACGCGAGTAAACGTGACAGATGTTATGGAAAAATACGTGCGTTTCCAACGTGACATTTCTGTCAACTTGTAAACACAACAAATACGCAGATTTTTCACGAATATTAATGCAATTTTCAACGTAATATGTATAAATTTATAACAGTATGTGAACTTCAAGCAAAACTTTAAGGGATAAATCAATTAATAGTTCGATAAAAGGCTGATTTAGTACAAAGGTAATGAGTTATACTTGACATCATATTTTCCTATTTCTACTGCTACATTTGCGAAAATCACATTGCTTACGAGCAGTTTTTGGTTTTAGGCAAGAAGCTGATTGAAAACAACATTTCCCTGAAAACCCGGATTGCATCATGTATGCATGCGTATGCATGTAGAAGTTACATATGTATTAAGAATTAAGGCTCAATACAAGGAGCGGTACATAGACATGTTGCTGTTTTTGTTGCTGGGTGCACATAACACATAGTAAGAACATACACATAGTAAGAATATTTACACAAGAATTGCTAAGTATTTTATTAAACATTATTATCTTAAATAAAATAAAACAAGCAAATGTTCTGTGAGTTTATTTATTTTTCTTTACTAAGTAAGTATTATTTTATTTTCCGTTGTTCAAATTATTGTGTTTGGTACCTAGGTAATCGTTTTTCATGTCAACTTGGTAACAGGAAATATAAAACTTTCTTCAAAAACTTTTGCTGGTGGTTCAGAATCTGAAAATTTAAATAAGATTTAAACACATTTATTGCCAAAAACCCGCTGCGTGGGTTCATTTTGTATTGGAAATGGGGCGCTTGGCACTGAAATATACTCGAGATCATATAGGTACTATAAAATTAAGATCGCTATTAAGGTCATACGTAGGGTCTGTGCGGAAAGAAAAGAGTCGTAGGTAGGTATAATGTATGGGCTCCCCTAAATTTCACGACTCTTCTCTTTCCGCACACTCTATTAGATAATGTTACTTAGCAGTAGGAGACGGCCGCTGTCATGATGCGGACTGAAGCGGACCATTATAATACGTACCTATTTTAATATTTATTATAGGTAATATTTTTCATCATGAGTAATAAATATGTAGCCAAAAGTAGCCTGTATAATCGCGCCGTATACTTTGCTTCCTATTTTTTAACACGCAAAGTCATAATTTTAACTCGATTATTAATGATGTTTACGTAATTATCATATTTTGCAATTTTTGTCTTGAATACAATATATTTTAATTTATACATTGTTTACTAACATTGATGTGTTTATTATTTTCGTAACTATGGCAACGTCAAATCTTTAAAAAATTGTAGAATGAAGGTTGAGTCAGTAACAAAGTGACAAAATTGGTCTTAGAGCATTTAATAACTGGAGTGGCCATTGAGTGCTTACTGTTAGGATTTAGGATTAGGGTTCCAAGCAGGAAAGAAAAGCTTGTTTTAACACCATATAAGTAATGTTTATTAATCTCAAGCAAGACTACATAGTAATGGCGTCTCATACGAGAAGCAAGAACACCTACATTTGTTTTATATTGACAACCGAATAAATCAAATATCATAGTCGTAGTAGTCTCGTAGGTATACTCTTTATTTTTTTGTTGACATTATTACTTACCCCTCTGCCGAAAAACTTGCACAATTGTGCAAACTTTTGAATGGACTGACATGGCTATTTGTACGTTACGTACAAATCATGTAGAAATAGCAATACATTTGACGTCCCCTCCCCCGCAAAAATCGGCAGACTGTTTTGTAAAGAAAATGACAGCGATGACATCTCCCTTCTAAATGCTCTTAGTGGATGGTAGAGGTAAGGAATACAATCTTGTAACAACCCCCTACTGCACCCCACTTATTTAACTCTACTTTAACACTCTTAATTAGTAAACCTAAATTACCTGTGTCTACAATAAATTAAAACGGCCATAAAGAAAGTTGTGATCGTCTAGTTAATGGAAGGACTCCTAAGTTATGTGTAATAAACCAGATTCTTTTTACATTAGAAGGATAAGCTAGCCTGATAAAATAAAGAGTATAGAGACAAGTACATGTAAGAATTTTAAGATTCTAAAATTAACTATGTTAATGTAGAGATAAGCAAATGATGGTAAAGTTTTATATTATCCCACATGGGAGTAAAATTTGTATAATTTTGTTTAGCTTAGGTACACAATAAAAATAAAAGATATGAATATTAGTTTTTTTTATATAATTGGGGTAAAACCTCCTACCCACTGGAAACTTGTTATAGGAATATATATCATCTATATCAATTCCCCAGCTGAAGCGTGTGAGTAATTGGAGTTGTCGGACTCAAATTTTATATTCTTAAAATTGAGTAACGGTTCCTTAGAACATTTATAAAGGGGGACTCTGTAGTAGTGTCATAACACTTTTGAGAGTACTAGAATTTAGTACTACAAATAAGAAATTTACTTAAGGAACACTTGATCCCTGAAATAATTTTGATTTGTGGGATATTTTGTTACAACCACTCCAATCTTTCTCGTCGGGATGAAGACGGCTTCTAATCCTAATTTCATTCTAGCAAGGAAAGTGGATGATCCCTCAGGATAATCCTAGTTGGACCTTTATCATACAGTCATCTTTTAATTCTAATCAAAATCACTCTAATGAGTATAAATCCATCAAATGTCATGTCCTTAGACTCAGATTCCCTCAAGTAAAAATAATGTTAGACAGGCCTTAGCCTTAATGGAAGTATTCAAAATTCCAGACTATAAATTCCTTAGGCTTGTAATGATACCACATTCCAAGTATAGCGAATCACTACCTGACATTGTGTTACACGTAGTCAGTGCCAGTATTGTCTATTATCCTGAATAGTTCATTTCATTTAATATAAATTGATAGAAGGAATTATTGCTTCCAGTTCATGCCATTATCAGTAGTTTATACCATAAACAATCTGATTTATACAGATTGAACTCTTTAATTTATTCACAATCTTTCAGTGATAGAGATGAAATCCTACCATAATTAAATGGCCTATGAGAGACGTGAATTTATTTAAATCTCCAAAACTGTTCTTTATAAGTTAATATTTCAATAGTTATGTATCTAACAAATTTCACTATAAATATCAAAATTAATTCATAATGCCAACCCATCTTTTGTAATTATGGAATTTTACAAAATTACTCAATGATTAAAGGATTTACTTCAAAAACCTCTTAAAATAACTCTTTAATTTAAATAAATTGTATATGTTAAGTCAAAATGGTCTTATTGTCAGAGTTTTGCTAATTCTGTTATGCAATGGAATACTAGAATTTAGCCAACTCTAATTCCCCTTTTCGAAAGCTAGCTACGAGAGGAAATAAGTATACATAATTTAAATATATAAAATTTATAGTAAATAAATAATTACAATTATTTATTTTAATAAATATATCTTGAAATTGACGTTTAATGGTTTAGAATGTAGCTGGTGATTGAACAAATAGCTCAATAGGTTAATGAGATAATAATTGGTTAGGGATAATGCAGATGTTAAGTAAAAGCTTAATTCTGAAAAATAACCGCTCTGAAATTTACACAAAATTATATTCGTTTTGAAACGTAATCTTCTTCAATTTCTAATCTAAACGCTCTGAAATATTAAATTTATCTATAACGCTCTAAAACTGGATAAATATTTACAAAATCCTGAAATTACACACAAACACTCATCTCATATTTCATTATCATTCACTTCCTGAAAATTAACACAAAAAGGGCTAGTTGCAAGGAACTGAGAGTAACGTTAAAGTTCTCTACATTTTTATGTATGAAAGGTTCCATAGTAAACGCCGAGGTGAACCGTCAGACGACGATCAGTTAGTTAAACATGTTTCGAGCAACTGGCCCTAAATTAATCACAGTTTTACTAACTAATCTCTTACCGAAACAGGATCGCTTCGTTTCTCGTACCACTCCAAATTCTATGTCAATCTGACTTACGTTAGTATGCTAATACTTCCCTACTTCAAAATGGCATCTGCCTGACAATCACTTCGAATCAAACATAAATCACTTCTGAAACCACTGTTTAACCAAGAGACTTCGTTGGCATCGTTACACATATCCGTCCCCAGTTAAACAGCGTTATTAGGGTTAGTACACAGTTATATTTTTGTTAACCCCTTACTGCATGTAATGATAAAAGAAATATTAGTTGAAATTTGGATCTGATTAACTGTCTAAAGAGCTTAATATAATTACTGCCACATATGGCTTTATAAGCGGTAAAGGGTTAAGGAATTAATGGAACTTTATTTTATCAAATTAAAATCTATTTATTTCATTAAAAAAAGAAACTAATTTATGATTCTTTATCTGATATTTGAAATGAACTATAAAAGATATAATTAAAGGTCAAAAGTCTTTCTAAATATTTACTGAATTTGAATAAAATCTGAATAATTAATTAATTACTTATTAATTTTAATTAAATAAATTAACTCACCACCCCGCCGAATTATTCACTGGATTTTACTGCCTACTGCTCTCCGCTGACGCTCCGCCTTGGTCCTAGCTGTCGCTCCTTGCTGTAGCTCTGCTGCTCAGCTACCTCCAAACTCCTTGCAGCTGGCTCCGACTTCTACAGCTCCTGACCGAGCTCAATGCCTCTCGGCGCGATGGCAGAGCTTTCTTTAATTATTTAATTAACAAATTAATTTAATTTATTGGTACAAGAGATTACACTATAGCAATATACGGGTACTCGCACGGACAGCGTTTCACCTTACGCGTCTTGAAAATTTGAAAATTGAATGTCCCGAAATTTTAATTACTCCCCCTTTTATAGCTAATATTTTTCTATTTCCCAGACTAATCCAATTCCTACTTTAATACGTATGAGTTATGGTTCATTTTTATCCAAACGGCTAATCATGTTAATCGGGCCAACAGGGCCAATAAGGTTGATAGGGCAAATATGGTTAGTCATGCGCAGTTCGATCCTTACAGCATTGGTCGACAACCTTTCAGCAGCCAAGGGGCCCGTAGCAGTTTATGATATAAACGCGTACCTCCTGTTTCCGATCTCTGATTACGGGGATACCAGTTATAAATTTAAATTTCCCAATAAATTTTATTATTTAATTAATGAAACCAGTGGGGAAATTGTAGATGCACACAATATTTGATTTAATTGTTGGATGACTTTAATAATTTTATCTAGACTTATGAAAACAATTCTGATTGGAATTACTTCCAGTATTCCATATAGAGATTGCACCTTCTGTTTTATCATGGTAATTTTGCCTATTTACTTTCACATTAGAAGATTTTACACATTACCATTATCATAGTCTTGACCTTAACCAAACCAAGTCTGCACCACAGACGTTTGTTATCGACCGATTCCCATATATTTTCAAATATCCTTCCGTATACATAGAAAACTCCCACGATCTCGTAACATACATACATGACCACCTTATGTTAAACAAATGTTTCCCATCGGGACCCGAACCCGGAACCTCCACGTAAGACTGACTTAATAAATGATTAATTTATCAAATATAAATGAGTACAATGCAAATAAATAAAATAGCTAATTAGTGTAAACTTCTTAAGATAATTTAATATTTTTAACTCATAATTCTCCCCAAAGTTGACCAATTCTCCCGACGTTCTAGGGTAATTTTAAACATATGGCATCCCCAAAATTCTCTTCGAAACCATGGCAACGGCCTTGACCTACATTCCCCAACACGCCATGATACCAATGTCGAATTTCTTTCAAGTTTACTGATTATATTAATTTTTATAACATTGTATTTATGTTTTTAGACTTTTGCCGACTTATTTACTTGTAAAATTATATTTACATAAGCTTATTTATGAACTTGTGATTATTTACTGTATGATGATGCTTTTTCTAGACTTTAGAATAAAATTGTCCGTTGACTTACTGACATATTTATCAAAATAAATGTTGATTATATACATACACTTAATTATACTTGTTATATAGTTAATATCTGTACGGGAGCCCGTGCGGTCCGTTACAATCTCCATGTAATTAATAATGAAAAAGTGTCCGTCAAAACCCTTAAGAGGGAAGTATACTACGTAATCGTCCATACAAAAAGAGAAAACGTTTTTCCACTTGTAAATATGAGTATCTTTCATTCTCCATGATTTTTAGTACGGTATTGATACAATGAAAATCTAGTTTTATGGGTTTTCTTTTTTTCGCTACTCTGGAGAGATTTAGAAAAATTATAATAGCTGACAGCGTGCCCAGTTTTTGCAAATATTCTCCCATAAAGGAGGTTTCTCTTAAGTCATAAAGGATTCTCCTTACCTCTACCCTCCATATTCACGGCTACCATCAGTATATGTAACATTACTTTCTGTGCATCTCACTTGCACTAATATGCGAGAGCGAGATGCATAGATAGTAAATTACGTAGACGTGAGAAAATGTGTCAATTTTGTTATTTAGTTCTTTAGGTGAATCCTAGAGGCGCTGTATAAACTCCGATATAACTCTTGCTCTGTTTTTTAGTATACTTAGAAAGAGACAGCATCGTTTGGAGTGGAGTGAAGTTAGGTACATAAGACCGTAAAGAAACGTAAAACGTGACTCACGGCACGTTTATTCACTGAAAGTAAGTGAAAAATACTCTGCCAACTGATGGTAGAGGCACTTGACATATTTTGTAGGTGACACATGTTATATGTACATATCTATTCAATTTTGTTGTGAACTTTGAATCAAAGCAAATCAATAGAAACTCTTAAAAGCGTTTTATTGTAAATCTGACACTAACGAGTGTCGATTATGTATATTGGCCTTATTAATAAGGGTGTGTAAAATATAAAGTTCCGTTATTTGACAAAAAATCCTATTGGAAGCATGCAGCAGTGGAACAAATAGAGGTAAAATAATAAATACTATAAATATAATAGGTATATTTTCAAATTTATAGTCTACAATTAAAGACTCGTTGTTTGAGTGACAAGAAGATATTGCAGGATTTAATAAGTATTGTAGAGATTTCTCATGATCTAGAAACAAAGCTGATTTTTTATTTTTCTCTTGGATGCTTATGTATTCTAAGATTCCCTAGGGATTTTTAGCTTTAACTGGCACTGTAGATGAGCGTAGTGGAGGATTACGTACCTGTCCGGACTGAAATAAGCCCGGGGGTTTAGCAATTTAGCTTTTTAAAATAAGATGGGAGTGGCTATATAAAGCTTGATAGACTGAGGAGATGGGTATCGCGTGTACGAGTATACCTATACCTACCGCTTATGGCGCAAGCCATAGAAGTGCCTAATATAGATTGTTTTTTAATATATGGGTTATCTGTAAATGGCGAACAACCCGCATTTGTGAACGCCCATAGTCTGTCTGTCCAATCCGCATTTACTTGGATGCGAGAAAGTGACTCATTCAAAAAAGATTTTTAAATACCTAGGTAAATGATATAGCTACTACGGTGATAAGGTGAAGACATTTACAGTAATTAGTAGTATATAAAAAAGATAGGTAGTTATATAGCCGAGGGATCTGACGAGCAAAATTTTAAACAGTAATTTTAAATGTATGTACTTACATATATGTATGTTCAGAATGATAAGATAAAAGATTGTCATATCTGCCTTCGCAAAATTTTGTCGGCATGACTATTTTATAATATACCTATGTATATCCATGCTAAATTGCAGCTTTCCAGCACTAACGAGCAAAGCCTCTGACATAAGATAAAGGTAACATTTAGAGTAATTAGTAGTGTAGGTGACGACGGGCCACCGCCCGGAGCCCTGGAGCCCCGGGTCCCACCTGCGGTCGGCCACAAGATACCACTTCGAGGGGTCGGGACTACACGAGTACACGGCTGATATTAACTACTACCGATGGTACGTGTCAGACAAATAGATGACGATGTATGTTACTTAAATGTATGTATAAAACACTACTACTACTTAAATGTACTTAAATGTGTGTATTGTATGTATGTCAAATTTCATGTTACTTCAGTCAGAATGTCGGTTTAAAATGAGAGCGTAACTTTATGGTGGACTTGACTCATATGAGATAGTTTCAACGACATCGTCCAGGTAAAAGTTATTAAACTGCTCTCCCACTTAATTCTCCCGTACCTACTGACTTTTAAAACATATTTCACCCAGGAGATAGATTTGAGAAGAATTTAGCAATAAACATGAATATCCTGACATTATCGGACGGATGATGAGAAGGATAGGTAATATCGGGTGATACAGTTGCATGGTCTTCTGTTTGAACTCAACATAACGTTAAACTATGCATCACACGACGTACAGTCGCCATCAGATATATCGGAGCGGCCAAGGTGTGCACAATATCTGAACAAGCACTCTAACGCCTTGACAATAGAGGCGTGCTCAGATATTTGTGAGCACTTTGGCCGCTCCGATATATGTGATGGCGACTGTACATCAATAATCAATATTAAATTCCTTATCACTGAAGCGGTGCTAGAAGGCATCCTTCATTTTATTATTAAGTAAGCTAGTGAGCTTTATAATATTACTAGGTCGAAGTAAAATGCCTGAGTAGAAGACTATGGCATTATTCTATAAAACATTTTATGAGGGAGGGAAAGTTAAACACGCTACAAACGGCGCGATTCGAACTTTAAGATATCGCGCCGTTAGACATTCACTAGATATGAAATAGTAAAGATATGTGACGTTCCACGGCAAAAGGTACCTTATGGCAGGTGGCGCTTACGCTTATTATTAACGCCGCTCCAATATTCAGTCGGGGTAATGGTACCTTTCGCCGTGGAACGTCACATATCTTTACTATATCTTATCTAGTGCATCTCTAATTCATTTCCCGAATCGCGCCGCTAGTGCTTGTAAGTAGTAGTATAGTTGTAAAGACTTCAGGTGAAAAGAGTCGATATAAAAATCATGTTTGCTTTGATATATTGGGCCCGATTCGGATTTTGAAATAGACATCTATTAGACACCTTTTAGACATCACCAAGATACGATAGCGATATGTTTAAGAACTAACCTGTCAAATTTGACATTTGCGCGATTCTGGAGATACTCTTGAACGATTTCCACAGGATATGGCTTAGAGATCCAATTCACATCATTAGATGTGATGTGATAGAGTAAGATATCTTAATAGAACGTAAAAGTGACTTTGGTTGCCCGAATTGCGCTGCAAAAGAGAACTAGTTGATATCTAAACTATAACGTATCTAGAATGGATCTAGTACGTGTCGTCTCTTGTGAATATCTTGAAGTTCGAATACGGCAGTTTATTTACTGGGTAGGTAACCTAAAATTCACTTTGTAACTTGCGAGTCTTTATGATTAGAGGCATAAGCCTCGAAATCAGCTCTAAATTGCAACACTTTCCTATTACTACAAATAAAAATTCACTTATTTTAACCTTTTTTTATAGAATCTACATATTGATAAAATACCTAATCTAATTCAGGTGTAGGCCAAACCGGTAAACCGCTCCTTACAAATAACACGACGATAATTATAAAGTTCTTGGCTTTATCGAACAAATTGTTTGTCACGTAGTTTACTCCCAGAGCTTGTACCAATTGTGTCTGACTCCATCCCTTTCCCTAGTAGGGTTAGAGTCTGGCTAGCCAAATTTTGTTGACAAATATTTCCTTGTTGCATCACCAATTGTCTATGCTTTTTTTAAAAGTTAAAAGTCTGTTGTCAATTTATGTCATTCATTCAAATTGTTTGCGGTTTATAAGGCGTTTATTTTAAATAACACTTAAATAATATTAATAATGACTATGCCGAGTGTGGTCCGCAAACTATTATTTAAGCTCTTAAATAATTAAGACAATGTGCGAAGTCGACGTGAAGCGATTATTAACGAAAAACTGCAATGTTTACAAGTCGTAAATAATTTAGTAGGTTGGTGCTCTATTAATATTTTGATACTTTAAGTACTATTTCTAACATTTCCCTATAACTTTGATTAAGTACGTGCATTTATTAATACCTGAAATAAGTGTGTAAAAAAAAACGGATAAACTAGAAGTTCTAGAAAATATCAATAAAATCAAAACATTGGACCGTAAACTTATGTGTTTGTCGTTAACTGTACTTTAAATAGTGGTATAAATTATGTGAGCTGACTTTGAGTGCACGTCAACGTATATTTAACTTATTTTATCAGGTACCTTACGTGTGCACGGAAAATCAAAAATATTTTCTAGTATCAAAACTATAAATCCTACTACACACAGTGTGACCAGCCCAAGATTTTTTGAATTTCCCGCCAAAACTTTGGGTAATATTTCAGTAGCCAGACTCTACCATATGTACATTATAAAACAACGTGGGAATACATGAATGATAAAACAACGTGGGATTAAATGATTGATTAATTGTGATTCGAAATGATTAATTATTTATTAGTTGTATTTGATTAATGATGAGGAAATGGATATTTGTATAATGTATGTATTTCTTTTGTTGTATATTTTTTGACATTTAGATTTTATTCTAGAAACATTCTAGACTAGTATTTTTTATAAAAACAATTATTTCACGAATTTTTTGTGAAATTCTTAGTATTAAATTTGATCTGTATAATAATAATCCAATATTACTATGGAATAATATTAACATCAATAAATTGCTCCGATAATTAGCTTAAGATAATATATTATCTTAAGCTAATAGGTCAGGAAAGAATGCTCAAAAAACGTTGTAGAGGGAAATGCTAGGAACACAATTTTTGACTCCGTAACTTTGTTTGGACTAGTTAGGAGGTGAAAATATCAAAAGTCCCCGGCTGTAGCCCCGCTGCTGGGGGGTAGAGGGGGGTAAGAAGGTCGAATTTTTCGGTTTTTCATTGATATCTTGGAAACTTTGCGTCTTAGCGACATGACTACTAAGACAAACCGAAAGCTGATAAAATTAGTTACAAGTTTTATCCTGTCATGTTTTTCGATATCATGAATAGTTTTTGAGATACCCGCTCTTGAAAGTTTATTTAGGGATTTTAATTTTATCTTGATATCTACGTCAGTGAAGCTGTTAGGCCATGTTTGGTATCATTTTCGTATAAATCGGGGGTGCTGAATTCATTTATGGTATCACATTGACACTATTCCGAAGTAAAACCAAAATTTAAAAAAACATATTTTTTTTAATCCCTCTTCACGCTTAAACTGCTGAACCAATTTCGTTGAAATTTCGTATAGAAATAGTTTCAGTCTCGACACAGAACATAGGATAGTTTTAATAACCAAAAGCATATTTTGAGGGTGTGAAAAGTGGGGTGGAAGTTTGCATGGGGAGTCAATAACCGCTGAACCGGTTTAGATGTAATTTAGGACGGAATACATCTGTGATTTAGATGAAAATGATACCAAACATGACTTCAAACCTTACCTTGAGCAGTATTAACCTCAGGAATTCAGTTTCGTCGACGAAGTTGAATTCCCCCCATACTCCATTTCACAACTTTAAAGGATGATTATAGAGATAAAAAGTATTTTATGTCCTGTCTTGGGACTCGAAATATCTGTATACCAAATTTCAATTAAATCGGTTGAGCGGTTTAAGCGTGAAGAGGAATTTAAAAAAAAAGGTATTTGTTTAAAGTTTATATGTTTTTTCGTAGGAATGGTGTCAATGTGATACCAAAACTGAATTCAGCACCCCCGATTTATACGAAAATGATACCAAACACGGTCTAGCAGCGTCACTAATGTAGATATCAAGATAAAATTGAAAGCCCTAAATAAACTTTCAAGAGCGGATATCTCAAAAACTATTCAAGATATCGAAAAACTTGACTGAATAAAACTTGTAACAAATTTTATCAGCTTTTGGTTTGTCTTAGTAGTCATGTCGCTAAGACGCAAAGTTTCCAAGACATAAGTGAAAAACCGAAAAATGAGACCTTCTTTCCCCCCTCTACCCCCCAGCACCGGGGCTACGGCCGGGGACTTTTGATATGTTCACCTCCTAACTAGTCCAAACAAAGTTACGTAGTCAAAAATTGTGTTCCTAGCATTTCCCTCTATAACTTCTTATTGCTTGGCCTATAAGTTAAGTAATAACTACTAACCATTCATAAGAGCTGGTTGCTAGGCCTACATGAATTATTAAAGTATATTTGAACTGAAATGAACCTTCAATAATCCTGATACATTATAATTATGCTTTCTGTATTACTTGTATTAGTTTTTGTCATGATATCTATGGCGTTCAGTTTAGCTCAAGATAGAAGATATGGCAGAAGGTGACGTGTTAAAAAATATAAAACGGTTACTGAATTCCCACTTTTGTAAACTTTGTTGTGATAGAAAGCAAAAACACGCTTAACTCTACAATTTTCAAAGACGACATACGACGTGCAGTTGCAAAATGTGACAATTTTATCTAAACGATCTGAAGTTACTCCGAGTGTTCTCACCACAGACAAAACATCCTCCAGACATAGCATAGTCGCGCTACCCCCTCTGCCACGCATACGGTAATTTTACTCCATGTTCGAGTCGAAAGTGTCTTTGTGTGACGTCCGTGTCTTTGAACGGACCAATCACGGCACGGGATTTCGCTCACCTCGTCCCGCGCACCCCCTCATTTTTGGCATCACCGGTTGCATGAAATAATTGGTCTAAACGCGGTCTAGAGGATTCCTAGTCTATGGTTCTCACCAATTTACTGCCATAAAAGTCGTAGCAGCTATTGACAAATAAGGTTAAATGTTGAAGTTATTGCGGCAATCAATGGCCGCTATTTTGGCGGTCTTCGAAGAGTAACATACTATTGCAGGTGACTGTACTTACCTATGTAGAAATTGTAGAAGTCACGAAAATTGGTGAAACCTGGTAACCCTTTTCCCGGATGACTTACCCTTCGGGCAAATACTTAACTTGTTAGTTGTTTTACGTTATTAGTTCAGTGCCGGATATTAACTCGAAGGAACGAACGTGACCGTATACGAACATGTTAAGTATTCTGTAGAACAACGCATAAAAACCTGTAGGTACTTAAGTGACATTAGAAAATCACGTGTAGACATAACTAGAGTTTCAGGAATGATACCCATACAAAACCAGGAGGACAATACAACACAATACAACTTACTTTTGATATCTAATGATATCTAAATATGAACTGAATGATATTATTTTGTTATCATTCGTCCGTGCGTCTCGCTCGCGGCCATAGGTACATGTAGCACGAATGTATGCACAAGTATTGTACTTACAAGTGAAAAGCACGCGCGAATGATAATAAAATGACATTATATGTAGATGTAATGTAGACATCAAAATATAACTTTCAATTGGCCTCTAGTACTAAAATAAAAACAAACATTAAAGTGGTTGCACTGAGTTGTTACCAAAATTCTACTACGAAGCTTGTACAAAATCCGATCCTAACTACGTAATATGTAAACTATTTTAAACACTCTCGCTTGAGCCAGTTGATTTGGCAGTTAAGCGACATATTGTTGAATGAAGTTAAGAATAGGGTTTGTTCAAAATAAACACGTACGTGGCGAAGGTACAATCGAGGTCGTTTACCTCCATCCGGCCTTTGAGTCCGACTAAAATATATTCATGGACGTGAACTTCATTTTCGACCGCTTTTTAAAACGAAAAGGTTTTCCTGAATTTGACTTTATGTGTTTAACTTGAGTGTCGCAAATGTCGTAATAAGTTTTTTTTTAACGAAAACACATAATTTTGTTGTAGAGTGATATAAAGCATAGACGTTCAAACTCAAACTTAAAATAATTGTATTTTTAACCTTTTTGCCGCCACGTCGATGAAGTAATAAAGTGTCAGCATCATCAAAGCCAAAAATTCATGAAAAATTCAAGTCGAACATTGCATGAAAACAATTAAAATAAATACTATAAAAAATCATAATACCTAAAAATAACTAATATTATTCAAACAGTGCCCGGCACAAAAGATTTCCCATTGAATGCAAAATTCCCTGACAATCAACAAAAAACAGGAAGCGGTGCGGATTATAAATACGTGCCGTGTTTGGCGAAGGATGTTGATTTTGTCCCGATGGTCCCGTCTGCAGGACCTTTCGGAGGTTCTCAGCCTTTGTTCCTGATTTCGATTGTACTTGCCGTATTCATTACTCCGTTGAAATAAAGTTTCTTCCTTTTACCCACTGAATTTGAGACTTTTAATTCGTGCAGTAAATAGTCGATTGGATATGCTCAAATTTTGGTTTGAATGGGTGCTTATTAGCACCGGTATTGCGAAAAATTTGCGTGAACTTGTTCCATATGACCTTACAAATTTATAGTGAAATCTTTCGGATATGGTTGACGAAATATAATTTGCGCCGACTTACACCTTATTATTATCGAGAGATTGCACCTCAAAAAATAAAAATAAAAACTAACATAATAATATTCCTACGGACAAATAATATTTTCGCCCCATCTGCTTTAGTAAACATAATATTTGATTCTCGCAGTTAAATAACATAATATTTATTTACGGTCAGTATGAGTTTGTTGACGGCTTATGAGCTTTCACCGCAGATATTATATTTTCTGAGTTGCGTTACCTTCATGAATTTCATGATATTGCGCGAACGAATTTTGATATAGCGGCCATGCTTGGCTTCTCTTCATATAACAGTCCTCTGCGTCGCACTTCTTTTGGACGCGACAGGAAAGTTCGGAATCGAGGTAATACATTCTTCAATATTTATATTTAATTCTATGTGAATGTGAAGTGTTGTTTAGCCCTAAAGGCGTAGGCGGAAGACGATTGTGGTGATTTACATGCGACTTACTGCGAATGCCAGGGATTGGCTATCGCACTTTGACATGCAACATTACTATAACTGCATGTTTTTTTTTGTTCAATAGATTAGGTACGAGTACATAAGTAACAATGGACCTAACTATTAACCTATTACCGGTCCAATATTCTCTTGAGAGCATATTTTCGTGGCAAGCGAAGTAAGTGTAGAAGTTTGGGCGATCTACTTAAAGTATTATTTATTCTTGCAACAAATTAACTGAAAGGTATACGATTGTAGACATAAACCATTTTTAAATTGCGCACCCTCCCTGGAGTTCCTACGCCCACATCGAAAATAATCATATTAACGCAACACCCACATACCTACCTACATACGAGAAAAGTACCGAATTTTGTTATGTCAATATGTTTAATGTGCATTGCGTCAACAAGGTCGCTTTGAATGTGAGCTTCGATATGTGCTCAGTTTGTCTCCACACTCTTATATTGTTACTTATCCATCTACTTCTATATCTTAATTAGTACTTTAAGTATATCTATTCTAAGTGAGTTTGTATTAAGTCGGCCTGCCATAACATTGGTTCGGTATTTATTAATATCGGTACGACCTTTATCGCGCACGCACGGCGGATACACCTGTGCGCGCACCTGCCGCTGCATGCGGAGATGTTCCGGTCAGCCGAGCTAAATATTACCTGCACCAAATTGCAAATGTAACTATGAGGTAGGTACTCTTATCGGCTCTTTAAGTTTTTATACGAGTCGAAATCTCATGCTAAGGGCTCATTTCGATGGTTCGAGAACTCGCATGCGAGTTAAATTTTTTTGGTCAGTCGGCTGAATTAGATGTAGTTGGTAAATTTAACGGCGCGCGAACTCTAATACGAGTTTAGTTATTATTAATAATAACTAAACTCGTATTAGAGTTCGCGCACCGTTAAATGAAGTCTAAGTGATGTTATCCGACGATTAGAAAGGGTGCATTCCTGCGGCCATAATGTTTTTATTCAAATAATTCGATAAAACGTTATATTTTTTAATCAGAAAACAGAACGTTTTATCTTCAGAATAGTATTGTCATTTCGCTTTGATACACAAATGCACACGTTTTGTTAGTTATCAACAAATACCAAAACCCCGCCGCCTGCCGCAGTAAAACAATTTGACTACGTATTTCTGGGGCTTCCTGTATTTTTTCGTATTCATCGTGGTAAACTATAACATAAGTACACAAGTATAGGACAACAAAGAAATTTAATTTTTATGTGTCCTTTGAAGGCACACCTCAACTTTTGGTGACCATCACTGCAATACAGTATATTTTTATATTTTTTATCACAAAGATAAATTACCTCGATTACTTCCCCTAACTGGTGTTAAAAGCACTCCGAATTCGTGCAGTGATTACACTCACTAGCACGCGTGACTGAAGTAATCAATGTTAATCGATGTAATTTGGTTGGAATTAAATTACACAAAGTCATCAGTGATAATGAAGAAAATTGGGTGTGAAGCGTGTTGGGAAACTCGCGGAGCGCGACGTGTCAATCAGCGATGGCTGTGACGTCACGATGTGACGTGAACGTAATTCATTAAGGCAAGGGTTTTGGACGATTTAATGACGTCATACCGGCTGTAGGATAGGTATGTACACAGCTGCAAAACTGCATACACATTTTATGAATGGAATTCATTCATAATATGGGTATGGACATTTGCAGCTCACTTTACCTATTGTATAGGGTAATTGCAGTGATATTTTTTTGATGATTGCTGATTAAAAGAATGTATATTATATAGCGAAGTTTAAGAATAAAGGAAAAAAAAAACGTTGTATCAATGTACCTACCTAATGGCTATCTAACTGATACACGAAGCGTGAGATTTATTAATATTTAGCTAGCTTTTAACCCTTCAAGACTTGACCTCTTTATAAACCTATTAGCAGAGATATATATAACTCCGTATAAGATAAATAAAGTCTAAGAAAAAAACGTGCCTCGGATGTCAAGCAAAAGTCACTGTCGAATAGATGGCGCCATACACCTTTGGCCTATTGTCGTTTAGATGGCGTTGGCGACACCGTTTGATATTTAACAATTTTAACACGTATCAGTGAAAGAACATGGGTCATTGTGGAACAATAAAAATTAATAATCATATATCCGTAAACATATTTTAATTCATTTATACATTTTCAATTTTATTTTAAGTTTTAATCGTGTGTCGATAGATGGCAGTAAATGTACCGTGACTACAAAATTTACTTTGACAGGACCCCTCTATACTATCTATTCTTTTTGCTATTAGTAACCTATTTCACCATCTCGACAATTTGAATCCTGACAGTCTTGGCACTGATAATTTCCTGCACATTTCTGGGTCGATAAGTCACGACGCTACACAGCGTTAGAGTTTACTCGTCGGGCCAGCAATGTAGGTACATATGGTGAATAGTTAATGGCGGACTACAATTGTCAACATGGTGAAACAGGGGTCACGTATCAGGCTGTTGAAGAGAAGGCAGAGGAGCGATATACATGGGAAAATCTGTCCACCGACAACAGTCATAGTTAGTTCTTCGTAAATACGAGTATGTATTTATGATGATTTCTCATTTTAATAAATATTCTCCGTCTTGTGCGAGATGAAGTCACAGCTCTGCGCGGCGCGGCGGCTTATGGCCGCATCATCCGTTGCAAGTTTCGTGCGGCGTGCCATATTAGCTTTTATTCTTCTATCACTCAATATCCAACTCGTCCGGTCCTCAGCCAGCTCCAACCTTCTGGTATGACACGGACTGAACCTTTTATTTTCTTTTACTTTACGTCTTACTTTGGCTTTCCGTTCACCTTCTATGAAATACAATGTACATTATTGGTTTACAGAAGAATATTATCTATGTTTTTAAATGCGCATAGATCGGATCCAACGGCTGCAGATCAGTTTCCGATATAAACAAACTTGCGGGCAAGAAACAAAGCGCAATTTTCTCAAGTATCGATTCTGGAAGACGTCGAGTTACCAAGAACTTTGCTCGGTTTCACCCCAACTCGTTAAAGAATACAAAAAGCTGGACGTGTCATTGAACCTTATACATATTGTAATAGGAATCAATTTTAATAGTGGTTTGGCATACTCGTAATGACCATGCACTGCCTACTGATACGTAGTTACGTAGTTACGATACTAAGTAGGTATACTTACTTATTGGATTTTTTTGCTGTCAAATGTCGTCTTCGGGTGCAAGAACTAGCACTTCTTGCACCCAAGTGGATAGCAAGAAACATCATAATCGCCCAAAATCTGTCACCGGTCCTACAACGCTTTTGCATGAGCCCTATTTCTGTATCTGTATTGTGATAAGTCGCATATTGTCTAGTTATTTTAAATGTGTTTTAATGAATGATTGCAATAAAGCTAATTATACAAAAAGTTAGAAAATAAAAATCATAAACATGAGTCACTTTATGTGTGAAATGGAAAATGTATGTACATAAAAACAGAAAATTTTATTTGTAGAAATCACAGTCAACTTTAATAAGCATTTTCTGTCGAAAATATCGTCGGGTGACAAGCAAAAGTCATTAAGTACTATCAAAAAATTTAAGTAACAATGCACTTTATTACACTTGTAACACGGTTTATTGTCCAATAAGTTCAATGGTGTTAGTTAGTGACTTTTGCTTGTCACCCGACGATATGTCATTGATAATATAGTGGTTGAAAGGTTTGTATGGCACCTATTGGTGCCGGCAGCTAATACTCACTACTACAACAACTATTATGGTTTACATCACAATCCACCAATAGCGCAATGATCTAGAATTCTGTACTTATAATACCATTACTATCCATGCTTGCATGAGCATAGGTCAGAATCCGAGTCGAGACGGGGTCCTCTGCTTAGCCTCCGGATCATAGATATAAGAATAAACAGATACCTTCCAAGCGAGCTGTCAGTGGGACCACTTATTGTTTAGTGTCCGATTAACAAAGCGGCCCACTTTGCTGTCGCCATGTCGATAAAGTCATATCGATAAACTATCGACATTTCTTGCAATTTTAATTTTACTTCAAAGGTTTAACGATACCTAAAATGAACAAAAACGCTTTTATTCTTTATTGTGGTTATCAGATCACAATTTTATAGTCACGCCCCAGGAGAGAACCAAGGGAAAGTTCAGATATTTAATTAAAATACATAAATACCTACTAAAATATGTGTTCCGCAATAATTGAATTATTTTATTACATTATAATATATTCATTATCCATTAGCATTTCAATTATGTTTATGTTTAACGAAGATATTGAAGCTTCAATTAATCGCTATTTCGTTCCGCTGTGTAGCGTTTATCGATATATAACATGATTAAAATCGACTTTTCACATCTCTAAAAGAGCACACATATACGTTTTTACGCACACATGCACAACCTGGGTCACCTAAAAAGGGGACACTTGGATTTGAAGTCCATCTTGTCAACAGTATGGTTGTCCCTTTTTGACAAACGGTATTTTTAAAAGAGCAAGGAGAGAGAAATGATACTAGTTGCTGCGCCGTGAAAGAGAACAGACAGAGTAGGGGGCTTGCTCCGGATAAAATTCTTCACCGTCCTAGAACCATAAAGTACAATTTTGTCCACTTCCCGCAAAGCCATAATGAGATATTTCTCAAGCATAAAAACTGAACAACTTTTCTGCAGTTTTAAAGCCAACTTTGATACCTAGGTAGGTACTTTAAACACAGTTTATTCTGTAATTTTAGTTAAATACAGTGGATAAGGTTTCTTATCGTATACGTCTACTTTTTTATGAATTTTATGCTACGTAGGTACGTATTTCCTCAAATAAAAGATATTTCTTTTTTAACCCTAAACTTGGCAGGATTTTTTTTGCTAGAATTTTGTGTTTTTTTTTGAAAAAAGGGATACTAAGGGTTGACTTAAGGGTACAAAAATAATAAAAAAAATCTTAGTATTTTAGTTTTTTATTTATACAACGTATCTTTAAATGCACACTGCCAAGGATTCACAAATTAACATTAAATTAGGTATGTATCCTAGGAGAGACACTGCCAGGTTCACTGTGAGGTGAGTTATGTATCTTTAAAGATTCATTGCCAGGTTGAGGTTGCAGAATATTTACTGTCTTACTAAGAAATTATTAGGATTTTAGGACAAATTACGATATTCTATTTATTAAAAGTATTTAACTATATTATTCAAGTGCCGCAGATATTACAGATAAGGCTACAACAACAAAAAAGAGCTCGCAATCTGATTGCTCTTGTTCCTCAACCCGGGGTCAGGTCAGAAATAGATTAGTAGTTGCCGCCATCTTCTCTAGAGCACCTATATCTGTTATCAGACAGCGATCATGGAACAACAGATAGCGACCCCAGCCCAGCGACCACTGCTATCCATGTCCAGCATGCCATCATCACCATCGCCAAATCAGGTAACATTGCTAGTACATCTTCAGAGTGACTCTCCAACTACGAGACGATCAGTAAGCTTGTCTGAACTCTGAATCTGCCACAACACCATCCCATGATCATAATTATATCATCGAAATTTTCAGGTTTATCATCCTACTCTGCAGCTTCAGTGCTCCTTCCCCTGCAACAGCTACCTACATTTTATTTGGCTTATTTTTTTACACATTATCTGTAACTTCTTCTCTACTTCAAACTTCTACTCAATTTTGAGTAGCCCAACTCCCGTAAATCGCTACATTTCCAATATAGTGTCACAATTATAGTTTTTTTTATCGAGTAGCTACTGCAAGCATTGAAGCTGAAGAGTAGGATGTAAGATTGATAAACCTGAAAATAGCGATGGTATAGAATTATGGGATGATGTCGGAGCATTCGAATTTGTTTATTCAGAGAGGCTTACTGTTTGTCTTGTAGTTGGAGACTCATTCTGAATGTACTACTTAACAATGTTACCTGATTTGGCGATGGTGGTGGTGGCATGCTGGTCATGGCTAGCAGTGGTCGCTGGGACGAGGTCGCTATCTGTTATTTCATGATCGCTGTCTGATGACAAGTCTAGGTTCTCTAGATAAGATGGTAAAGATGGAGGCAACTGCTGCTGTCTATTTCTGATCTGACTCCGAGTTGAGGAATAAGAGGAACCCGATAGCGAGCTTTTTTTGTTGCTGTAGCCTTATCTGTAATATTTATGACACTTAAAGGATATAGTTAAATACTTTTAATAATAGAATGTCGTAATTTGTCCTAAAATCCCAATAATTTCTTAGAATGACATTGAACATTCTGAAACCTTAACTTGGCAATGTATCTTTAAAGATACATTTAAAAAAGCATGTTGTTAGTAGAGAAGCTGGCGGTGTGCATTTGTAAATACATACGATAAAACGAGTTCATGCTATCTATAACAACAATGCAATGACTAATAAAAATACGTTATTGTATAGAATATATATTCACTTTTTATGTAACAATCATAAATAGACCCAAATCTAAAAGGAAATTACTAAAAAGTACCACTTTTCCCATACGATGCGTAGACGCAGCTTAGCGGTCTGACATTTTGCGTGCTACACTCAAAATCAGATATGCCAGCGACATAAAATATTTTTTTACCAATTAAGTATAGTATCAAGTGGAAAAATATGCGTCAAAAAATTATATGAAGCTGTTTACTTTTTGCGTAGATTTTTAAAAAGTGTAACGTGCATAAGAATGCACACTGCCAAGTTTAGGGTTAATATTATTTAAGGTGACATGACAAGGCATTAGAGCAGCGGTCGGCAACCTTTTAGTAGCCAAGGGCCACATAGCAGTTAACGAAGTGGACGCGGTCCGCACTTTGTCAATATTTATGACTTTATCAGACATTTTCGTTATTGTATATTGACAAATATTACATACAAAATAGCCAGGGAGGCTCGCGAGCCGCAAGGGAGAAGTTCGCGGGCCGCATGCGGCCCGCGGGCCGCTGGTGCCGACCGCTGCATTAGAGCATAATGTATGTTTTAGAAACTACGTTTCTTCTAAAATAATAAAACTAAAATACCGCAAGAAATAAGCTAAACAGCTCTTTGGCAACGCCGGGCCGACTCCAGCCATGTAATTATTACACCATTTTAATTAAAATAGCGACTAACCTCTGCCTTACATTTCCTCGAAATTAAGAGGAATTACAATTTCCACTTTTACCTCAACTGTTGCTCAAAGTATGATTTCCATAATTTGTTTTAATTATGGGAAGTGTGCGACTGTGCGCGTAAGTAAGTACATTCATTTTGGGTTAAATACTTTATAGTCTTACGTGTTGAGCTTGATAAGGCTAAAGTGGTGTGCTCTCAGAATAAGATTTATTACAAGCTGATGCTGAAAAAACAACAACGTATTCTTTAAATATTGACTAATCTCTAAGCATCAATAAAAAAATTGGCGTGGGTGAAAGGAACTGAAAGTCCATCAAATCAAAAATTTGATGAATCTGAATGAGTATAATTTTGACTTAGTTTTAAAATAGTAAATGCCGCTGCCTAATTGTCGTCCGACAGCTGAGTGGGACCCTTAACACCAATGACGCTTGTGTATCGTTTATTGTCGTTTATCCCTTGAATTAAAAATCTTAGGAAGTCAACTGGCCAGACGCTGTTAAACTAAGCATAGACATAAATATACCATCAGACCAAAGGTAGCCTCCCTGACATTTTCAAGGATTAGTACAGCTTAACTGCCCGATTTGAACTTTAAGATACGTCAATTAATAGATCTAGAAACGCTATGGTTTTTTTTTTTATTATTACTCATGGCCACAGACTAGCCGAGGCGTAGACGTGGCCTACGATGGAGCGAGCTCGCCCAGAAGGTGCCTGTTCACTCTTGATTTGAAGGTTGCCGGGTTATAAGAACACGGAAATATAGACGCCGGCAAGGAATTCCATTCCTTGGCAGTGCGCATAAGGAAAGTAGAAGCAAAGCGCTTCGTGCGAATTGGTGGAATATCTACCAAGTAAG
The DNA here is from genome assembly GCF_963556715.1 of Cydia fagiglandana. Classification (NCBI taxonomy): domain Eukaryota; kingdom Metazoa; phylum Arthropoda; class Insecta; order Lepidoptera; family Tortricidae; genus Cydia; species Cydia fagiglandana. The sequence continues at coordinate 3,822,958 of NC_085932.1, read as the reverse complement.
GATGCTATGCTACGCTATGGATTTGATATGTCAGTATCAAATGCAACATTTCTCCAAAAAAAAACGTCACTTTTGACACACATCTAATCCATATCGTTTCTAGATCTATTAATTGACAAAAATATTAAACAAAAATCGACCTTCCACAAGTACTAATATGGTTCACTATGGCTATGAACTTGTGGTGGTACTTAGTGACTTTTGCTTGTCACCCGACGATATATTATCTTAGAGTTCGAATCGGGCCGTACATATTGAAAAGCTTCATCACTTTCATCAGAGCTCGCTCTGATATTCATTAATCTCAAATCGCATAATATTAATGGCAGATACACGTATTTAAATGCATTTTATCTGCTTCCGATATAGAGCGCATGCACCTCGGACAATCTGGAAGCGAGTACAAGCTGGATGAGTAAAGTTGGTGTAGTTGTATAACCAGGAGAGGGAAACACCCGGCCTAGCCAAGGTTACAATCGCTATCGCTTCGACAACGAAAAGCGTTATGTCTCTCTATCACTCTTCCATAAAAGTGCGACAGTGACAGTTGCGTTTCGATCGCTACGGAGCGTAAGCGATCGGCATCTTGGCTACGCGGCCAGATTTTAATACCTAATGTCAACTTGATTTGTTCGCGCTTATTATTAGTCGGTCATAAGGTATCATCATAACACATCAATTTGGTTAAAATTTGAAGCGGCCTCTCAGCGCTATATTGAGACCAGTGCCCTGTTTATCAAAAGCTTGTAACTTGTAATACAAGTGGAAGTCCCTTTCTAACAAAAGCTGTCAAAAAGGGACTTCCACTTGTATTACAAGTTACAAGCTTTTGATAAACAGGGCACTGGCCGCGTAGCCAACGTGCCAAATCGCTTACGCTCCGTAGCGATCGAAACGCAACTGTACTGTCGCACTAATATGGAAGAGTGATAGAGAGACACAAAGCGTTTCGTTGTAGAAGCGATAGAGATTGTAACTTTGGCTAGGCCAGCAGACCGCCAGACAGTTGCGTTCTCGCGCGCGAGTCCATACTTAAAAGTCGCGCTAGATGCATGGAGTCGCGTGCGAGAACGCAACTCATGCAGATCAGGTAGTATACAAGCCAAAAAGGCAATAAACAACTTGTCCCTAAATACCAGCAAAGGTTCAAAGGCAAGTCCTGTCTGAATGTCGTCCGACTGAATTAAAAATGTAGCTTTGTTGCGGCTTTCGACAACTGTTTGCGCAGTCCGAGCGCGTTGATTCCACGGGGCAACCGACAGGAACGTCAAACGTTTGAAGTGGCCCTTTGCAGGTAGCGGTCCACAATCAAGGAATAGCTGTGTCGACAGCTCTGGTAACAGTTGGATGATTTATTTTAGAACGAACGTTCCGCCAGTTGAGTTTTTTTAAAATATAAGGCATAGATATGATCATATGACAAATTAATAAGAATTTCACCGAAAAACTATAAATATATACAAAATTAAGGTAAGTTTGAGAGACAAAATTAGAGGTAGGGTGAGGTGGAGAAAGATGAAAACAAGAAAAAGACACAAAAGCAAAGCACCCCAAATTTGAAAAGGTAGCAAGTTCGCCACTTTATGTCGGATTTTAAAAGTGAGCGTACATGAACTGTAGGGTGAAAAACAGCAGCCCCCCGATTAGTGACGTATTTCCTAAATAACCTAGATCACTATTTTCTTGTTATAATAAAATCACTTCTGATATGTCCCATTCGATTAAAAAAGGAAGAAATAACATTTTGCGACTTTGTAACAGAATCCTACACCCGAGGATGGAAGTTATTTACGAAATGTATCTGTTACAAACGCGGATATTTCTGTATTGTCATTCATACCGACGCCGACGCGTGTCCGCATTTTTAGGTCAAAAATAACGAACGGCGTTGGGTGTTTGTATTCAGTAACTGAAATTGGAGTAAATATCTTGATACGATTACGAGTATTAAACAAAATATTAAATCATATTTCTTATTAAATAGAAATTATTAAAACATTCTAATAATTGGTAAATACTATTATTATTTCCGTGTTATAAGAGATGACCGCTGCTAGCTGTTCCATACAAACGTAGTCTCCATTTTTCTCTCTGGATATTAACATTATAGAATATTGAATATTGACCATAACTTCGTTTGACTTGTTCGATATTTTGATTATTATAATTGTTCCGAGCAAAAACAAATTTCATACAAAATTTTTAAATGCTCTTAATAATTAACCATTCAAAAAATCTAACGAACGATCACAGCTCTGTGGTTGATATACCTACATCAAATTGTGTTAACATATTTTTAATAATGTTTAATATCCAGAGAGGTAAAATGAAGAATTACGTTTGGTATGGAAAGGCGGTTTCGGGGCGGTCGTCCACTTTCATCTTAAAGTTCGTTGTAAAAGGTGGCCTGAGTCGCCTCCAAAGAGGCAATATTAATTAAGTAATAAAGTACTTAAGTAAAGTTAAAAAAACATAATTAACAAATTCAGATATTAATTAAGATATGATGATGTTATTATATATTCGTTTACCGACTTCGGCGGAATTTACCGGAAATTATATTAGTCCTATGTACGTATGTACTTATAATTCAGTGGTAAGAAAGACAAGGTTCATCGCACTCGTCTTGTTAAACGCGTCAAACTGGAAAGCGCTTTGAACCCGCGAATTATAATTATCTTTTATTGGCGCACAAGGGAACGACACTAGACTAGCTTAATTCAGGATAGGAAAAAAGACGTTTCCCATCCCATGTAGGAAAATGCAAATTGCGGGTTGTTCCCGATAAATGCCACCGAGTTGAGTTACCGGTATTAATTATCCAGTTAACATCACTACGTGCTGAGATATTTTCTTGTAAGTAAATGAAGAAACTTACACTTTTTAATTTAAGCTTAGAATAAATTTAAAAGTGGAAAAATTACTGTCTTGGGTGAGACAAGCAGAAACATCTGCTAACTGGAACTCATGGCCTCTGGATGGCCACTTTTATATTTATTCTTAGTAATGGCACTAAGCTTAGAATAAATTTAAAAGTGGCCGTCCAGAGGCCGTGAGTTTCAGTTAGCAGACGTTTCTGCTTGTTAAAAAATAAATCTTCTTAATTTTCTGCAGATACTTTAATGTTGAAAGCACATAACTATTTTTATAAATTTATATTTGTTTGTTATTGTATTCTATGTATTTAAGAGAGGGCGTAGCGCCAGGAAGTTAGAAGGAAACAAAACGCTGTGCGTTAGTTGCGACGGAAGTTAGGGGCATCGCACGGATTTTCTCCTTTTATCCCTATTAGGTACCCTAAAAATTCAGTTTTAAATTTTGACTGTCAAGTGACTCGGCTATATATCTCTAGCTAATAGGTAGGATAGCTATTTTATACCAACATTTCTCTTATTATTTTGTTATGCAGGGTAACGATATGCAACTGAGAAAAGACAAATGGAATTTACACATTGAATGGGTATGCACTTTTGCAGTTCCTTGCCCGTAGTAACAAACTTTTCATGGTAGTTGCATTATCAGTAGTTACTATTTCATTACCGATAGATAGTTACCACGTACCCCGTGGGTACCAGTAGGTAACTTATCCGTAGTAACAACTTGGTAGTAAGTACCGGGAATAACCTCAAATAGCCATGGGCGGGGCGGGCGGCGGGGCGAGCGAAGTTAGTCCGTGCTTTTTAATTTACCAAGCGACCTATGCTATTACGCCGTTATCGCGCCGTTTGCTTCCAGATCTTAAATACGCCCTGAAATGGCCTCGCCACGTTATCCGCAATAAGCTTACTTTGATATTGAAAGTAGACTCAGAAACATAGGTACGCATAAATATATGTAAAGTACATCCTACAGCTAAAATTATGCTCGGTGTCAATATCAGCGTACGGGTTCGCTTTGACTCGTTTGTTAACGCACTGACGTCGATTGCGACGCCTCGTCGCTATTCACAGTTATAGTGACGTCATAAATCAATAACGACACATTAAACGTAAATTATTATATGCCACGTTTATCGTCGTCTTCATAATAATACTAAATAAAGTGGTAGTACTAGTGCTCGACGTGCTAATGCCCAACAGATAACACGCTGTCACCTCTATTGACAATGAATTAAGTTTCAAGATGACATGTACTGGGACCGCGTCGAGCACCAGTACCACCAACTTACGCACTTAGAAACAATATTTGGGTCAATTTGGAAGAAAACATGACTATTGAGCTTATCGACATAGAAACTTCCCAACCGTCATTAAATTTTGCCACCTAGGGCCAAATTCGACACGTACAACTGTCAGATTTCGCATCCACGTCAAATCAACAGTTGATTTTATCGCATTCTGAGTTATGATCAACGGTGGATAATATCATTTGGTACAACCAAAACTCCACTCTAAACTAAGGGTGGTTCGGTTTGGTTTGCTTGTCACCCTAACTGTGGATTGTTAATGTCAAATTTTGACATTGTACGTATACGAGAACTTATGATTTTTCCCACATCAACGGGAGATCAACACGATACGTCAAACGTCGCTTGTCGAATAGGGGTCCTAGAATCTGCTGTCTGATCTTAAATTACAAGAATGACTAGCAAACAGTTTACTTAGTGCTCTTCCTTATCTTAACGTTTTCCTAATCGCGTCTGAAGGAGCTCTCTAAGCTACCCATCTACCCAAGTGTCGTAGACACGAGGTTTTTAGGAAAGCTATCGTCTAAAGTAAACGGGTAGCTACCTACGCTACGCTTGGTTGGGATCAAGACAGATATTTTTAATAGGTAAACCTCGATAACTCGAACCTCGTTAAGGCGAAATTCTCGTTAGCACAAAATAATATGCCATTTTCGAAATATTTAACCTCATTAAGACGAAGGAATCAACGTTTACCTTCACGGTTATCCAGTATACATTTTACCTCTAAGACTCGAAAAATTAATGTTGACCTCTCTAACTCGAAATAATAGGCGAATTGTTTTATCACCGCTATATCTCAAAGTTATTTCTTAAATGAATCCTCTGTAACTCTAAAATAGTAATGGAGTTAGACCAAGAAAAGTCTGCAGCAATTTCGATAGCCCACGCAATCCAAGTGTTATTTTAAACGACAAACTTCTATGAAATTATGACGTACCTATTAATGCCACTTGCACTGCGTGGGCTATCAAAATCGCTGCAGGCTTTTCTTGGTCTAACTCTAAGACTGCACATTACGTGTGTGTACACTTTTAATAGGAATTTACCTCTCTACAAATAAATAAAACGAAAATACAAATTTTTCATGCGTTTTACCTCTGTCACTTGAAGCCTCTTTAAGACGAACAAACCCTATACGAACCTCCCTAAGTCTATGCCCTCTATAAGACGAAACCTCGTTATCACGAACTTTTTGGCGTTTCTCTTGAGAATCTTGAGATTCGTGCTAACGAAGTTCCAGTGTATTAGTTAACAATTCATGAATGACTGCTGTCATAGGCTATTACTTATGTTCGATAAACCTCGGACTATAGTAACTTATCTAACTTCTCATAGCAGCCAAATATAGACCTCTTAGCCTAGTCGGTAATGAAATGACCTTGCCTAGAAAGCAGGAGGTCCCGGTCTCGATTGCTAGTAAGGGCATTTATGTATGTACCTATTTGTCAGAAATATTTGTTCCTGAGTTATGGACGTTTTCTATTGTAAGCATTTGTATATAACTATATATTATATATATCGTCGTCTAGTATCCCACAAGTCCCCCAACACAAGTCTTATTGTGCTTACCGTGAGTCTAAATCTGTGTAAAATTGTCCTATAATAAATGTGCACTCATTACATCAATCTTTCTTCGGGACACATGACAGCTAAGAGGGACAGGTGAACAACATATCAGTACTTTCTCTTGCCTTCATCTTAGTAGAATAGAAAGTGTCCTGAAAAATGTAATAACCCGTTTATCGACATACATTGCAGCCGCCGCAAAGCCATAAACGCCCCAGAGCCATGATAATTTATCTCCTGTTATGGCCATCATCTTGCAATTTTCGTTTGATATATGATATTTTTACTCCATAACAGTCGTCAAGGTCGCTTATTTATTAGGCACTTAAAGAATGACTCACGCTAGACCGGGCCAGGGCCGAGCCGGAGCTTCCAGCGCTTCGTTTTCTATAGAAAGAACCACGTGATCACCGATCAGCCGTCATAGAAGATGACACGTCGGACGCTTCTACGGCCCGGTCTAGCGTAAGTCATCCTTAATTATAGTGTCCAAACGAGCCACTTGGTCTAGTCTTTTTCCCAGACTCGTTAACGAGCGTAGACGGTTCGGTAATAATCGTCAATTAAACGGACACCCTAATTATAATTGTTATTACTAGTTCCGGCGGCCAGCGAGGCGAGTACCTAAAGTTTAGATTCGGACAGTTATACGTACTCTTGAATAATGGATAAACTAGTTTAGCTCGAATGTTTCGGGAGCAATTATGGTTGGCCTAATGAGGAATAGGACATGTGAGAGGTTTTCATTTGTTTAATTAATATAAATAATAATAATAATTCAGCCTATATACGTCCCACTGCTGGGCACAGGCCTCCTCTCGAGCGCGAGAGGGCTTGGGCTATAGTCCCCAGTGTCCCCACGCTAGCCCAATGCGGATTGGGGACTTCACATACACCTTTGAATTTCTTCGCAGATGTATGCAGGTTTCCTCATTTGTTTAATTGTTTGTTATTATTTGGAACTTTTATTTCATTTATTAACCGACTCCTAAAAAGTTATTTAATTAAACATCTACGACAGACATATTTTGAGGAATGGCAAAATGAGTTCCTACTTTGCTTCGAAATTAACCAGTGACACAGAATAAATAATAGTACTAAGTACAGAAGACTCACTCTTTAACAAAACGCGTCTGTTACGATCAGCACAGATATGGCCGCTAGGTGGCGACAGCGCCACGCGCGGCTTATGGCAAACCCCAAAATTGGGGCCGAACGGATGTACTTTTAGCTACCTGTAGCAAAGCGACGAAATCGCGGAGTGAGACACGCCTGCCAGTGAGGAGCAAAAGCAGGCTCATTTTACGTTAAGTAATAAAAGTAGGTGCTTAAATTTACTGTGACTTGCTCCCTTATTTAGTTATAACTTAGTTAAAATAGGATCAAAGCAGCGCATTGCACAGTAAGTAATGGGTTGATTAGCTATGGAGGAGGCCCTGGATTGGCTTAGAGCGAGGCTTCTCTTAGAAGCTCGCTTAATACAATCTTGCTTTTATCATTGAGCACTGACATTTTATAGATTTACGGTAAAGTAGAATATATTATGTGAGATAACTCATAGAGTTCCGAGAACCTAAGCGCCACTATTTTAAAATGTCTTGCTGGGAATAACATGAAACTAGTTAACATGACGATGACGTGAGACTGCACCCACGTTACACTGGTTTTTAGAATCGTCAACTTGATATCTTAAATGTCTTGATGAAATGAAATTTTTGACGTTTCATATTAGCAATGTAGTATACCTACAGTATACCGGGTGTGGCCTGTAACACGAGCAAATAATTAAAACATAGATTGTACTCCTCAAACGGTGACACTCTTGTTCAACAACTTTTAAAAATTATGAAGTATTTAGACTCCCTATTTTTCATACAAAATAAATATTATCTTCAATGGACGCCATCGCCACGCCATATCATTGTGATTGTGTGCTTGTCACGCCCTAAACATAACAAAATTCGCAATACATTGCGTCTTGGAATAAACTTTAAAGTGTATTAAAAATCAAACCACAAGTTATTTTTAAAAGTCGCTGAACAAATGTTGGTCAGTATTAGGAGTACAGCCTACAGTTTAATTTTTTGCTCATATTACAGGCCATGCACACTCGGTATAGGTAACATTGCAACATTATTGCTTAGCTATTTTGTATTGAATCATCATTCTCCTGCCCTTGTCCCATTCACTTGGGGTCGGCGCAGCATGTCTTTCTCTTCCACACCTCTCTGTCGCACTATTTTGTATTGAATGATATGGTCATATTCCTTGGTAGCCCATCGGCTACTAATTATAGTAAATCAATAGGCAAGATCGTTATAGAGGTTAAAGGATGTGAGTAAGTTTAATTTTGCACAACAATTACTCACAATGTCCTGTATCCTGTATGACGCATTGATCCACGAAACATGAGTTGTGTAACAGAGGCGAGTCACCGTGCTCACGTAGTAACACTTGCACAATTCGAAATCGTGTGAATTGTCCCACACCAATGCTCACGGGGCTCTTCTCAAATATGCACAATATATTTTAGCTCGCTGATTCTTGTAGGTTGAATACATTATTGACTCCGAAATTATGACCGTAAAATAATGAAATGAACCTCATGTTGATTTAATAAGTTGTAAATTTGTAATTCATAGTAGAACCCTATAATTCCATAATGCTCACATTTTTTTATTATGAATATATAGTTAAGTAGAACTTAAGTACTTATTAAGTATTTTAAATTCATTGATTTAAGGACATCTACATGTTCCAGCAGAGGTATCGACAAATACGAATAATACGAGTACTTACATTACAATTAACACAAAAGTAATTTGCAACTAAGTAATTATTTTAGGCACACAGGTGTTTGTAACTTATGCCTCGTTGTTTAATTTGTACCTTCAGAGACTAACTTGTGTAGACGCCTAACACACGACACACAATAATTAAAATAGGTACGCGTATTTAATTTAACTTAACATACCTGATGGCGTCTCCTTTATGCTGGCGAGCCCTTGTTTCATAAAGAAGCAAGCCTTCATTTTCACCTGCATTATGAAGTTAAAGTCAACTTAGGGTCATTAAAAAAAAAATATCTTGCGTTCTAATTGCCGCGACCCATATATTTTCATACAAAATGTATGACAGGAGTTGTGGCAATTAGACGCAACAGTAGACATACCTACTCTCAAAGAATAACCCCTTAATTAAAATACGCAAGAGACAGCTGTACAAAAAACTTTGTTTCTAAAGTTAAATCCTATTTTAGAACTGTTCTATTCATCAAAAATATGGCGGCCTGCGATCAATTGTTGAGCAAATTTGTACAACAGTAAACTTTAACAAACGCTCCCTAATACAATATAGGAGTTCTTAAAACAAAGCTTTTCGACTGTAATAATATTTAGACTTTAAAATTCCGAACACAAAGGGTGATTACAATGGCACTGACACATATCGGGCCGGCCTTCTTCCGTTTACGTTTGCGTTCGTTCATCTGATGTTGTCATAACAATCCAGCCAGTTTTGAGATTCTCCGAATGTTGAATGTGTGCTTAAGATGTTTCTTCTTCTTCTATAATGGATGGTGCATTTATTGCGAGTAAACAAGCTCCGAGTGGCTGATAAACGATTTCCGTTCAACCCGGCCCGTCGCTGCTAGCAGTTCACAGTATGTATGTATTAGATAAGTAGTAGGTAGATTCGAATGTATATATTTAGTTCTAAATGAAAATGACATATAATGTTTATTTAAAATAGAACAAACTTACAGGAAGATCGTAAAACCTTACGATCGATTGTTATTTAATGTAAGAACCCTTACATTAAATAACAATTGAATGTCAAGGACAAAATAAAATATTTATTTTGTCCATGTCCACTGTACCTACTCATTAACTGAATACATCGATGTCGATAATAACATTAATAACAGTTATTTAAGTTGGCGATCAAATATCGCTGGCCCAATATTACAGGGTTCTATGTTATATTTTCAAGATAGGTAGCTGAAATTCGACTTACTGCCCAATTCGAACTTTAAGATACGTCAGTTAATAGATCTAGAAACGATATGAATTAGATGTTTCAGTGTCAAAAGTGACGTTTTTGCTTGAAGAAACGTTAATGTCACTATCGGCGCGATTCGGGAAACGAATTAGAGATTCACTAGATATGAAATGGTAAAGATATGTGACGTTGCACGGCAAAAGGTACCATTGCCCCGGCTGAATATTGGAGCGGCGTTAATAATAGCGTAAGCGCCAGCCGCCATAAAGTACCTTTTTCCGTGGAACGTCACATATCTTTACTATTCCATCCGAATCGCGCCGTATGTCAATGTTAGAATTTCAGTTCGATAAAAGTGAAACATAGAACCCTGTAATAATATTGGGCCAGCGATATGTCGTCAGAGATTTTATTTCTGACAGGTACTGGCGCGGGCAGGCGGTTCATCAATGACTTAGGTAAGTAAAGACAAGCAATTAATACTTATCATTTTAATACAGCAGCCAGTCAGATCGTAGTATAAGAAATAAATACCTATACTAAAAAAGGTAAGTACTTACTTTATTGTGAGGGGATGCGCTTGGAAGAATTTAACGCGAACATCAGACCAACATGGCTGGGACGACTCGCACACATGTCACGTACTTACCAGACGCACGAGCGGACATCAAACAATTCTGTTTGTATTTAATGACCGTAAAGCATCCGTCCAAATTTTAGTGTTCTTTCTTCCGTGTGAGGCTTTCTATCGTTTACCGCGAAAGTGAAATGTTTAACTGTATTAGAAAGCCTTGGAAACCTTATTAGCGGGAAACATATGGGCGGCAGTCGTGCATGCACGAGCCCTGGGTGATTCACAACGCTTATCGCCCCACTCCACCAGTAATGTGTGATATTCGATGAAGGGCTTCCGGAAGAAACCATAAGCATCATATTATAGGCACTCACTTTTTGATTTGGATTTTTTTTCATATTCACAAGCTCTAGCTCTCTAAAACGTCCAAGCAAATTATAACAAGTTAAAACTAGTGCCTACGCTAATTCTTGGGAGTTGCCAAACGGACCCCAGGCTCCCATGAGACGTGGCAATAAGCCGGGATAAACGCTAGGAAGAAGAAGAAAAAGGAAAAAGAAAAGGTCTCCAAGGATTTATATTTACTTACTCGTATGTACCTACTTCGTATTGATTTAATAAGCAACGGTTGTTGCAGAGGATCAGTACTCCTCATGATTCTGAGTAGAATCAAAGAAAATTTCCTAATCAAAACAAATAGTGTGGATATTGGGGTCAAATTATACTAGCTTCAGCTTTAAGTTTTAAGCTCGGGCAACTGTGTGTTATTGTTATTGCTAAGCCAGGTGTGTGTTGGCAGATGACGGCGCCAAAAAACGTCGCGAGCGTGCGGGCCGCGTGCCGCCGCCTGGCGGCTGGCGACACAGCCGCCCGCCGGCTGCCGCTGTTCGTTAATTATTTACTCATTATGAAGCCCTTTGTTCCTGACAGGGTTCAGCGTTATCGGTGTTGAGCGCGGAATTAAAATCGCGGTTTGAGCCGCGAAAACAAAGTTGTTTGCATATCATCAGGGGGGAATTACCTGCGCGTTGTGTCTTACTTACGTAATGCTTAGCTTAGCTTACTTGGTTTAGCATAGGAAGGAGGATATGAAATACGAATGTTTTGGGCAAATGAGGCGAATTGGACCGAAAGTTACTCGTGCATGGTTCCCCAAAAATACATTCTGCCGTATTCGAACTTCAAGATATTCACAAGAGACGACACGTACTAGATCCATTCTAGATACGTTATAGTTTAGATATCAACTAGTTCTCTTTTGCAGCGCAATTCGGGCAACCAATGTCACTTTTACGTTAAATAGAGTAAGATGTGAATTAGATCTCTAAGTCATTTCCTGTGGAAATCGTTCAGGAGTACATATCTCCAGAATCGCGCAAATGTCAAATTTGACAGGTTAGATCTTAAACATATCGTTATCGTATCTTGGTGATGTCTAATAGATGTCTATTTCAAAATCCGAATCGGGCTCATTGTATTTTTTTTACTGCGGCATATTTTAGATAATATAACAAACTTAGAATAAATTTAAAAGTGGAAAAAACTCTGCTTGTTAAAAATTAAAATTAGTATGGGTAGCACATCGTAACTGGTGAATTTCCAATATGACTTGGAACTCCGGTAGTCGTTTAAGAAGTATAACACTCTTACGGTAGATGTCGCTAAGGGGTCCCCTTGACCTATAATATGGTGGAAAGATTTGCTGGCTAGGGATGAGGTCTTGGGGGCTCAGATGGCAGAGCGCTGGAGTATCGATCCAGAGGCCGTGAGTTCAAGTCTCACCCAAGACAGTAATTTTTCCACTTTTAAATTTATTCTAAGCTTAATAGCATCGTTCGCAGACGTTTCTGCTTGTTAAAAATTAAAATTAGTATGGGTAGCACATCGTAACTGGTGAATTTCCAATATGACTTGGAACTCCGGTAGTCGTTTAAGAAGTATAACACTCTTACGGTAGATGTCGCTAAGGGGTCCCCTTGACCTATAATATGGTGGAAAGATTTGCTGGCTAGGGATGAGGTCTTGGGGGCTCAGATGGCAGAGCGCTGGAGTATCGATCCAGAGGCCGTGAGTTCAAGTCTCACCCAAGACAGTAATTTTTCCACTTTTAAATTTATTCTAAGCTTAATAGCATCGTTCGCAGACGTTTCTGCTTGTTAAAAATTAAAATTAATATAACAAACGTTTGCATTAAAGCTCTAGGTGAATATTTTGAAGACAATAAATATACTTTGTTTTTGTTAAATGTCAAATATTCAACAATTCCTGATATCGAATGCATATAATAATTATAGCCTCGTACGCCCTAAAAGTTATATAATTAAATTTGTAGATGTACTAAGTACCTACCCGACTTAATACATATACAAATTTAATTCAGTTTTGAACTCTTATTCAAATAAAAGTCTCAAATTCAATAGCGCCCATTAGTCAGTAAATTCACATGTCAATGCATGGTAAGTAAGCAATTTAGATAATAGAAGCAGAACGTAACACTATGTTTGTCCTCGAGGATATGCAAATATTTAGATAGGTACCTACTAATTTAAGAAACGAATTTATTGTTATTACACGCATAAATTACATGTTTAGGTAGGTATACCTATTTACAACCTACTACACCTGAACGGAATGGACTGAAATTAACACATTAATAATAATGTATTTAGAACTTAGATATTTTCATTGTGGGTTAACATAACACTCATTTCAACTCACAATTTAAGCATTAAACATAAAGGTTTTTTGTAAGTATTGTTTAATCTTCTTGTAAATAGAAATCTTCAATTTCTTACATTCCACAATCGTATTTCGGCAAGTGAACTGTTAACTTATTACTCAATTCAATCATTACTGTATATACGCTTACATACATAAGTACGGAAGAACATAACGGTTTGTACGAGTACTTGTGATACATTTCGATGCCTGATACATTTGTTTCGTAACACCTGATACATTATTATTAAAAATCGAACGTTTAAATCCTGATAACAATTTACACTATACCTACTTGCTTTTTAAAACACGGAAGTAAAACGAGTATTGATACAAATAAACCAATTTAATATATCCCTAGTCGAAGCGCTCTACCTACGCAATACCTGAGTTCAACAGCGTAGAAGCAAGGAGGCGTAATCTCGTTATCAATGACACTTGATTGGCCACTATTCAGGGTTGAGTGCATCGGGTCGGGCCATGGTGCTAGGCACTGTCACGGATTCCAGGCGGCCGTGCCGGCGCTTGTGGTTAACCAAGCGTCTCAGTAGTCCACTAATAATCGCTCTACATATCGTCGACCGCCAAATCTACCTATATGCTAGCCATTGATAACATAAGCACGGTGTCATATGGCTCGATTCGGAAAATGAATTAGATTTCTACTAGACTTCAACAAGTTACGATATGGATAATTTAAAGATATTTGTAAGATTGATATGTTAAAATTGACGTTTCCGCGATTCTGGAGGTCGTCTTGAACGATTTCGATAAGTTATGACTTAGATATCCAAGTCATATCTAGTCGATATCTTATGTAGATCTAGTTGATCTCTAGATCGTCTCTAGATCTTGCGATTATCTCGAAATCCGAATAGGCCTGCTATTCATAAGTTACTTGTTGGAATACGCTACGTGCTTTTACAAAGTAGAGCGGTTTATTATTTTACGCAAAACGTGATTCCGACTAGGTATTACGAATATCCATTCATTTTTATGAATGAAAATGCGCTTAAACGCCACATCCTGTTATATTGTTTGGGATACCTGCGACGGTCCCCGACGTGGCTATTTATAATTAGTCGTCTACCTGGCTTGTCCCGACGTGATCTGAACAAATAGTTTAGAATTCTATAACAATTGAAACGGTTTGGCGGCGAGGCGCACTGAATGCACCGCCCCACCACCGCTCAGGTATTTGTGAATGAACGTGACGGGCTGGCGCAGGGGACCGCTCGGCCGCGGCCACTCTCAGGTAGAAAATTACACTTTTGGAATTCTTTCAACACTCGGCTGTTGCGGAGCTACTCGGCGCGCTGGGCCGCGAAGCCGCAGCGCGGGGCGCGGGGGCGCCGCGGCGCATGCGTTGCGTTCTTTTTACACAGACGATCCCTCTCTCCCTCAGTTGATTTACAGCCGCCGCGGATGCGTGCTGTGTCGTCATGTGTCCCTCACCAACTTTTTCGAGTAGTGACGTGATACGGTATACGAACCTAGTGATGAAGTACATTCGGTGCGATTGACTCGAGAGGATATTCTGCTCACCATATCGCGGAACATTGGTCGGAGGAAATGCAGTGAAAGTGACAATTAGCCGTAAATTGGATAAATATGAAAATGAGGTGGTTTATAGTGACAGTGAATGTAGTGATGTGGAAAACTGTATTAGCCGGCATCGCTCCCGCCGGGTCGTGCCCCGCGGTGTGCGAGTGCAAGTGGAAGGGTGGCAAGCAGACGGTGGAGTGCGTGGACCGCGCGCTGATCACGGTGCCGCAGCCCGTGGACCCGGCGACGCAGGTGCTGGACCTGTCGGGCAACAACCTGCAGATCCTGCCGCAGGACGCGTTCGCGCGCACCGGCCTCGTCAACCTGCAGCGGATCTACCTCCGCAGCTGCAGCATCGGACAAATACATGACCGAGCTTTCAAAGGCCTAACTAATCTAGTTGAATTAGATCTCTCTCATAATCTACTCACTCAAATACCTTCCAATAGCTTCAGGGACGCTCCGTTCCTTAGAGATCTTACATTAGCTCAAAACCCAATCTTAAAAGTTCATTCTGAGTCATTAAGTAATTTGGGAAGTGTCGTGAAGCTCGATTTGTCAAAATGTGATATCAGAGAAATATCTCCCGACTCATTTAGAAATCTAAAATCATTGGAGTCGTTAAAACTGAACATGAACAAATTGAGAGAGTTACCGCTCAATTCCTTAGAAAAATTGGAAAAATTAAGAGCAATAGATCTATCAGATAACCATTGGACGTGCGACTGTCGGCTCCGCGAGCTAAAGCTTTGGCTAGGGAAACGGAAGCTCCTTTCAACGCCGAGCTGCTCCGCGCCGACTAGGCTCGCAAATCGGCCCTTTTCGGAGCTAGCCATCGAAGAATTCGCCTGCAAGCCGGAAATATTGCCTGTCAGTCGACATGTCATGGCGGACGCCGGGGGAAACGCCACTATCACATGCAAGACGGAAGCAGTGCCGAGCGCTAGCATTAACTGGTATTGGAATGGCCGGTTACTCCAAAACGGAAGTCATTTTAACTCTCACCAAAAAACATACATATTCGAGGAGGGTGATGCGAAAAAGAAATCGATGTTAGTATTAACTAATCTACAAGTCTCCGAGCCTATCGAGTTTTACTGCGTCGCGACTAATAACGGTGGCAATGCGGAAGCCAATTTTACATTACATATCAGTCAGAGCAGTTTACAAACAACCTTGGGAAGCGCTCAAATTGCGAGTCTCGGCGCTGCATTATTCATACTTATTGTTATAGTTTCATTGGGATTATTAATTACATTTGTACGATTTCGTCCACCACCCGCTTGCGAAAGCAAAACGCCTAACACACTGGACAGAGTGGTGTCGGGTAATGAAGTGCATCCGGCCGTGGCCGACAGGCCGCATGGTGCAGTGCTAGTGAACAGGCAAGAAACTATGAATTACAATGACCCCAAATGTAACCCGGTGCTGAAACCTCCAAGAGTGAGCGATATCCCTTACACCACTAATCACTACGAAGGCAGAGGGAGTCTCGTGACCGCCGGCGGGCCGGTAGTGGTCTCACCGACAGCTTCAGCCGGTATCGATCCCGATCTTATCAACGGCACGAGGCCGGACAGTGCCACTCGACCAGGGAGTGGCGAGTACGCACGCGAGGGTTCCGACTCCTTATACCCGTCTGGCCTCTGGGATCAAATGAAAATGACGCAAGCCAGCAATCTAGCTCGGGCGGTGAGCTCAGCGATTCCGGCGTACTACAATGACCGGACGCCTATAATCGAGAACTGCAGCGTGAACGGGTCCCAGGAGGAGTTGGGGTACATGAGTCGGACGTTCCCTCGATCGCACGCGGCGACGGCGACGACGACGGCGCCGGCGGCGGCGGGCGATGCGCCGTACCCGGCGGACTACGGGCTGCCGGTGGCGGGTGCGGGCGCGGCGGGCGCGCGCACGCTGCGCGTGTGGCAGCGCGCGCCGCCCGTGCTGCCGCCGGTCCTCAAGAGGGTCCTCACCATCACGCGGCCCTCGTCCGAGGAGAGCTTTCAGGATGGCTGTGCCACTGATGTATAGATTTTATAAATATTGCAATGTTACATATCTACGATTTAAGTGAAGAGACGACAGAATTGTAAATTCATACGTAAATTAAGAATGGTATGTATTAACTATACCTAAATAGGCCTTAGTGTAATATTTTTTGTATGATATAACTTATTTATATAGATAGATAAGTATTTGGAAAGTTACTTTGGGTCCCGAAGTAGGATCCGCGACTGATTAGTTGAAGGATGAATTTAAGTGTAATATATTATTAACGTGATATGGAATGGTATTGACTATGATCGCCAAATAATTAAATAACGTTTAAATATTAAATTTCTTCGTTGTTGAGTCGAAGCCCAGTGAAGTTACATGAAACAGTATAATATACGTGTATTACTGAATCGCGATTAGAAAGGGATTGAGATAGCTGTCAATCCATATTGATTTTGACGTAAGTGTATGGAAATCTGTTATTTCTAATCCCTTTCTGATCGCGGCATGATAATAAGTAACACGCAGACATTAAATATTATTATTATCCAAAAATATTGAACTCCTGTCAAGATAAATGTAAAAATAATGTTATTACACGATGAATGTTGTTCGATGTACAATAATAATTATATGTGTATTTTTTGTTGAAAAGAATATAAATACTAACTGGAAATAATAAACAGGGCGACTGTCAAACTATTTTTTTGTTTTATTATGCTCCTTAACCTATAAGTAAAACATTGTACTCGTACCAATGTTCGGTTTGAATTGTTGAACACTTAAAGAGTTAACTACACTTAATAATAGAGGATTCAGACGACTCATGAGAAACAACCTTTTCCTACTCTATAGGCTCTTATTTTTGTGTTTATATTTTTTTTCATTTAATTTTCACAAAAAGTTATCTTAATTATAAATCTAGAGGTCCTAGTTAACCGTTTAAATATTCTCGTCACGTCATTTTATTCCCACGGCGGGCATTGTGTATTTTCTCTGTATAAGTTACGTTGTTTCCATATTTTCATATTTCTTTTAAATTGATTAAGACAGGTTAGGTTTATCCAGTAAAAATCTGGCGTTAGTATACAAATTCAGTAAAATTACTAAGCTTAGTGGCACGTGGCACGATACTATCAAAACTTTTATAGGTCAATCAATCAGGGGGAAATACTTGAGAGTGTTTCCCCCTGATTGAATTATATGAATTTAATTGCTTCAACATGTTATAATGGTGATTAACGATAATTATATTAGCACGTACTTAATATGATATATTTCTTTATAGGTAAGCAATCAATTATAAAACAATAAAATACAATATACATACAATTTCATCCAATATTATAAAATTAAATCTAAAATAACCCGTCCTGGATCGTACCTGGCTCAAATGTGTTTCTTTATTTCTGAGGATCAATTTCTGTCCATACTTGGTGCGTACTATCTACATACATACTTAATAAAAAAACTGTCTGTTCTATTAATATGTACATAGTTATTTTCATTATTTTTCGCTATATCAACGTATTTTGCTTTGAAGTAATATTTGCGTCTGAAAAAAAAATGTAATTATGTTAACCAGGTATACACCAAGGCACACAATTATTTCAGGAGATGACGTCCACATATAAATCTGATGTAATTTGTAATCTCATGAATTGATTTTAACCCTTAAATTGGCAAGAGTAAAAATTTGTAAAAACAAGTGATATAGTAGCATACCTTTATTTAATACCGTCTGGGGGTCTACAGAAAAATGTTTGAAAAAATCCAGTATTATCGGTTTTTCAGAAAATCTATGTACATCACCATGCACGTTGCCAATTTTATAACAAGAAAAGTAACATTGTTCTATGTACACGCTGGTTACCGCTGCCAAGAAGCCAGTAAAATATTATATAAAAATTAATGTAAATTATTATGAAAAAACATAATTTAGTGTGAAATTGTTAAAAGCAATTTAGTGTTTTTGTTTCTCCGACAATTAAACAAAGGAACATGTTGCATTTGACGCTATAAAATTTTGTCTATCCCTGTAGTAGTGTACATTTTACGGTCCACTCTCAGGAAAATGCCCCATGTTGTTAAACCAAAGACTGTCTGTAACTCTAGGACGCTATTTCAGAGCCTTTTGTATTTTTTTTCTTATGGCACAGTTTCTCAACTTTCATTTCATCGGTTACCAATCTTCGTCGCTTTACAATGTCCTTCGAATAGTTAGCTCAATCCGGAAGTTCTAAAAGTAACCTAAAGCAGTATCTAATTCTGTTTTTTTTTCAGGCTGGTACATTTCACGTGTTTATATGAACCTCTTGTTGCCCTAGTATGTAGTTAATGGCGATGAGTGTTGAAGTGTAGTGTAGGCAAAGCACCATAAATAACTGTAGATGGAGATTACAGAACTCTAATACGCTCGAAAGAGAATCAACGTGCTTTCGGAATTAAATCGTGCTTGATTATATTTATCGACATCATCCTCGTCCGACAAGCTGTCTAGCAAATTTAATCGCTCCAAAGAAGAATTTATAGAAGGTGGATCAGGGCTATCGTCAGAATAGTATTGTTTGAATGCGCGTTGGTTCCTCATCGGAATCTGATTCATAATCGGAACATACATTTTTTACGTGAATTAAAGCTAAAATCTTATGCGATCTACATAGTATTAAATACTACAGACAAAGAAAGGAAACCATTCTGTTTAAAAATATTTTAAATAAACAAGGACACGTAAAATCGATAGATTAAAAACAAAAGTTAAGTACAGATAGGTTGGCAACGTACACGGTGGTTACCGTAGTTGAATGTAAGTACATCTTTACAAACTTGTCAACGGTAACCGTGGTGTACATTCCAATTTACCAGTGATTATCTTTATTATTATGCCTTATGCACACAAAATGACCAATTATTCATATACTTTACCACTTTCTTATGAAACACAAAACATAATAATCATAACTTGCCTACAGAAAAGTTGTTAAAATTTAATAAAACTTATTAGAGGTACTGGCGAGCGTCGCCGCTTCGAACAGATTTTTTGATAGCGACGTTAATTTTAATTTTATGCCATATCACATATTTAATTACTATTGATAACATCATTATTAAGTAGTTTCTGTTAATAAAAGCTTAGGAAATTAGATATGTTTACGACAGGAATTTTTACTAACTAACGTACACTGTGATGCACAATGCCAATTTAAGGGTTAAGTAATTTCTAGACAAATAGAATAAAATTTGACAAGCTTGACGTGAAAGGTTGGAATGGTTTATGATTGTACAAATTGCGTTGAGTACAACACTATAAATGGTTTTATTTGAAATTTGAATAACGATAAATTGACTAGTTACTTGTGTTATTACCATAAATTGGGCTATTACGGTAATTACAGATCTGTTCATAAATTACGCCCGGTAGAGCCACCTCCATTTAATTTCTGATGACACCAGTCACTGTAGTTTGTGTTTGACGTAAAATTTTAATGTTTGATTATTCATAAATTTTATGTTAAATATAAGTTAAAACCTTTATTATTAAATAAGATAAAGATTCGCATAAATAGCTTCAAGCTACCCATAATTCTTACTTTACTTACTTTATAGAAAAAAAAGTTTTATTTTTTTTCTCTACCGAACATGAATTGGGTACGAGTTAAAAAAATAAAAATGCTCTCTGTATCTTTAGGTATTTAAATAAAAGTAAACAAAATCTACCCAGGTGCTGGATTCGTCGATATATGAACATAGATTGACGAATCCAGCAACATAAAAATTAGTTTGATGTATTCAAAAGGTACTTAAATACAAAATACAGTGATAAACGGCCCCCTTTTTTAAATACCTACCTACTTATAGTTAAATTTAAATAATTATGCAGTGGCGCTAGTATACACGTTGATGGGCTCTTAAGGGTTATTTTGTTATATTTGCAAATTATTCCTAATAAAAAGGTACGAACAAAAGTAAGTATCTAAAGTTTTATAGATCTATTTATAGTTTATTTTAAAGAATACCCGTACTCCTAGTTTTGAAAAAAACGACAGTGGAATTCGGACAGACGGACATGACCAAGTTATAAAGATTGTTTTGTTATCTTTGCAAAGGATTTCTAGTAAAGAGGTGCGAACAAAAGTAAGTAGGTACCTATCTAAAATTTTATAGATCTATTTTATAGTTTAGTTACATTAAACAATACTCCCAAGCTCTCTCTTTGGAGGTAAATGTATGATATTGGCAAGATGGAGGAACACATTTTCCTTTCATAGAAAGCCTGCTTCTATTGTCTTAGATCTAGTTGTGTTGCCATAATTGAAGCAAGCGAGAAACGTGGCTATTCTCTAGGTATTTACAACTAGACTTGTGTAAACTGTAAACATGGAGGTCTCCTTAGGGGAAGGGGGAGGGCAACTAACAGTAATTATGACATCTTTACCTTCCTTGTGTTTACTGCAAACTTCAAATGAAGCCAAGTTTTCGTGAGAGTAGCGGTTGTAAGTATATTTTCATTTCTCATGCTCTGAAAGTGGGTCGTTGTTGTTCTAAAAAGCAGAGTGTTTAAACATGTGTGAAAGGCACCATTTCGTCCCTTGGTTAACAATCTACTATTTAATATGCTTATATCTTCTGTGCTTACATACGTAGTGTTGTAGGCACCGCAAATAAAACTAACTTTTGACAAGTTTTAAGAAATCACGACCTGAACGAAGCTTGTAAAGTATTCATTAGTGCGTTATTTTAAGGTAGGTACATGCTTTTGTAATATTACAGGAGAGATTCCATTTTTTTATATTCTATTTTTGTATTTCCAAAAATAATTAGTTGATAAACAAATCTATTAAATATATTTCGAATGTGTGCCACATAATAAAATTTCGATATTAGCTGACTATTTTAATCGTCATTCGTCAGTTAGCTACATGTTACAGAAAACAGCCTTAAATATATTTTGTAGCAATTAACATATTTATGTTTACAGAAAAAATACACGAAGTAAAGAATTTGTATACGTACATGGGTTGAATATTGGCCTAAATTCCATAACAGTTGTATACACAACACGATAGACGTTTATTTTTTCCTTATACCAAATTTTACATCATTCCGGGCACGGGAGTGGATGAAAATCGACTTGCAAGATTAAAATACGTACCTAGTTACAGACTTTTTTCACGTGCAAGTAAATACAGGCTGTATTTTCAATGTTAGGCCTTATTTCTTAAATATGATAATTGATAAGTCTTATTAAAATAGATACATACTTAATTTTACTATGGGACTCATCAAAAAATCATAAATGTGGGCTACCTAGTCATCGAGATCTGTACAGTAGGAATTTGAAAACTACTTAAATACTTACCTTTATGTTTCTCGTAATTTTGGCTTGATTGAACTCAATATCGCTAAAAAAGTATAAGTTTCAGAATAACTTGACATATTTACTTATATGTTGACTTCTTTTGCCGTTATAAAGTGCTTAAATAGGGCGACAGTGAAATCTATCTAGCGAATAGTATATTTTTAATCATCTTCCTCGCGGTGTCCCGGCTTTTTTTGCCACGGCCCACGGCTGATGCGAGCCTGGGGTCCGCTTGGCAATTAAATACAAAGAAGAGACTGGGAAGTGTCAAATGATTATATCGTACATAAGTTCCGAAAATTTCAGTAGTAGGTAAGGTACGAGCTGGGGTTTGAACCCGCAACCTCCGGATTGAATGTCGCACGCTCTAACCGCCAGGCTACCAGCTCTTACCTACGCAACTCATAGCTAGTTTATTTTTTATGCGATAAAATAATTCAGTAACTAATAAATAGGAACCCAACTGGCGACTAAGAGACAAAAATAAAATATGAAGGCTCGCAGCGGCGGCGCGAACACGCCGAGCTCTTGGAAGAAAACCGGTTAGCTTTATTTCATTTCCGTTCAATTCATTTTTTTATGAGAACCAAGCCCGTACTGAATGGAGTAGGGCTTAAGCGGCCTCAATCAATACAAAGTCAGATTGGAGGGGCAATAAGCCGGACATATTTAGCTCGCAGGGATGGATGGGTTTTTCGTAGAATTCACAAGAGTTTGCGGGTGTTTTAGTGTTGTTTCGCCCATATAAACATTGTTAAATTATATTGTGTCATGGCTGAGCGCAAAATTTGGAAACATTTAGATATTCTATCTTGTGAATTTTATGTTAATGTGACGTTTAGAGTGACATTCCATTTCTAACTGCAGCTGCAATACTGTTCATTTTAGAATGGAAATTGACAATGACAGCGAGGCGTTTTCATAGTAAAATGAACAGTATTGCAGCTGCAGTTGGAAATGGAATGTCACTTTAAGAGTGACATTCCATTTCCAACTGCAGCTGCAATACTGTTCATTTTACTATGGAAATTGACAATGACAGCAACGCGTTTCCATAGTAAAATTAACAGTATTGCAGCTGCAGTTGGAAATGGAATGTCACTCTTAGACTGCACCAGAATCGCGACATTACTGCCGACTGCATTGCTTCCGCAAATGTCAAAATTCCGGACAGCAACATTGATTTTGACATTACAAGCAGTATAATAGCGCTGCGATACTGCTGCAGTCGACTGAACTGCGGGAACGTCAAAATGTCCAATTATCGACAAATTTATATTCAGTTTGACGTTTCATGCAGTGATGTCGTGCTGCAATGCTGCTGGTAAATTGTCATAGTGTATGTGCAACTAAATAACAATATCACTGATTTAAGTATCAAACTGATGATATTGTTACAGAATTACCATATTCGTATAAACTAGGTAAGAAGAAAATCAAATCGAAAACTCTTGACGTAGGTATTGTTCTCGGCTTACATATCCATACCTTTTTATCGACGGACAGTCTAGTTTAATATAAGGTGATTGCGACTTTTCCTTCAGTTGCGATAATAATCGTGAGAGAATAATGAGATATCTAATCTGAGCACAGAATGAACAGACAAAAATTCTTACCAAAACGCGTAATATTCAAAACTTGGCACTTCTCACTAACTTTAACTTCAAATTGGTCCAACTTACTACTTAGGTACCAACTACTTTTGTACCTCACAGAACTTGGCCTAATATTCATATTTAGTTTTGTGATAGATATCGCATTACAGAGTTAAAATTACAGTCTATAAAGGCGAAATCTTTTCAATAAGCAAGAAAACTCTTGAGGAATGAGTGTGGCGTTTCTAAAGCTATTGAATAAATGCCAGCGAAGATAAAGACGCTCTTCAGAACAAAATTATCGCGAGCTTATGGAAGAGCTAAATACAATTCAAATATTTATTTTAACTATCAAGATCGCTACTCGAGGGCCCATTGTTAGGGGAAACATTACTTCGTCAGCGAAAGTCCGTTACAGAGCGAACGTTACGACAAGAAAGCGTAAAGCCATTCTGGCTTTGTTACAGACCGCTTACCCATACGAATAATTGACTTAGAATAAGATTTATTTTCGCTGAAAGATCCAGTCGAGTTTCAGCGCTTCCGTTCCAGGACATCCTGCATCTATGCCAGAGTAAACTACTGACTCAGCGGAGCAATTAGGACACGTCTAATAATGTGTAGTTTTGTACGTGTAATACTTCAAACTGCCTGAAAGTGGATTCAATCAATTCAATTCAGTTGCATTCACGTGCTTACCCGTACCTACGTAAATAGTAACAGCAATTGAGTTTTAGAGTTAATTTAGAAATGGGGTAGGTACCTATTCTGATTTTAATTAACAGATTATAAATTAGATCTAATCCAATACCTAGATCCAGATCCTGATCTAATCAATAACCTGTTATTAAAATCAGAATACGCCTGTAAGTGATGCTGTTCATAATTAACTATCTAGATTTTTACAAGTAAAAGAGTACCTGTTTGATTATTTTGTTTAACCCTTCATTATGCGGAGTTTGTGGTCAGTAGTCAATGTGCCCTGTATTCCCATTACTAACCGAGGTATCCAAGCTAAACCAGGATATTTTTAACCAGACATTCATCGCAAATATGCGTAAATTGAGGTCTGGCTTTTGCTTTGCTTAGGCAGAGTCTCGCTTACGCTTAGACGCCATGGAATTAATAGCCGTAGAGATATCTGCGTATAAGGCTCTCTCCGTCGTAATTTAGCCGCTACTGATTGTGCTTTGTTTTTGATAATTTGATAAAATGTAAACCATTATTGAAGCCCGCTGGATAAGCGATAACTTTAATTTAAAGTAAAAAAAAGCAACTAGGTTATCGAAACCGTTTTTACTCTTGAATGGAGAGAATTCAAGTGGAAAATCTCTCGTGTCCGAACTTAGTTCAGTAAAGCCCGCAGACCGGAGATGGGAGTTTCAACGGTAAGTAACCTTTTTATTTATCGAACCCTTAAACACGTCGTGAGTTGTCATATAGTCAAAAGTGTCTACCATTATCTAATATCTGAACAAACAGTAACATGTCTGTACCTATATATTTAGATGAATTAGACTGTAGTAAATACCTTTGAACGCGAATTGTACTCGTACAGATTTATCTGTATTCGGAAAAGTATTAGAGGGCTGAGCGGCTACCGCGAAAACCGAAATTCGCAAATTGCGGGGATCTTTTGCGAATTTGCGAACTTCGATTTTCGCGGTTATAGCCCTGATACTTTTGACGCATTGTTTCATTTGCTACTATTGATGTTGACTGTACCCCAAGAGCTAAGAACGATTATATTGTGTTATGACACTTATGACTTACGCGTTAGGCTGACTTTGGTAAGTAGCATACAAATGATAAGTACATACTCGTACAATGGTCCGATATTTACGGGCAACATGCGAAAACTGCAGCCACCATTATAATGATCATCTAATTTATACTTTACGGGACGAAGCCACAGGCAGAGGCAAATAATATTGCCGTTTTAGGTATAAAATCCCGTGTAATCATGCTTGGAACCGTGAAGACAAGTTTGTTATAAGAATCGATGTTCCGAAGATACATTTCTCACTCTTATTGCAATTGTTATAAGGTCCAAAGCTGATAACATATATTTGACGTCTGCTTCCATAATCGACAAAGTCGTCTCACCATTCTAAACCTTATGGCAACCAGATAAGGTCCACTAAAGATCTGTCAAACTGGTAAGATGAGCTTTACCGTCCGGTTCGCGTCGCTGAACTGGTCACGCTCCGGCGACCACTTTGGTGAAGACGGTTTTGTCTGTGCGGATGAATTTATCATGACGAATAAGTAATAAATCTTTGAGAACGGTGTGGATGACAGATACTGAGCTTATGTATGTATTAGGGTGAATTTGAATATTATTTGTGTCATTTTCAGCAGCAAACATTGCATCACTTTATAAAATGTGGATCTAATAATCACTCGGTGAACGCATTCTATGCCAAGAACATGCTGGGTGTGTTAATTTTTAACGTCAAACTTCTATGAAATTTCGAACTTTAATATACGTCAATTAATATATCTAGAAATGATAGGGATTGGATGTGTCAAAAGTGACGTTTTGTTTGAAGAAACGTTACATTTGACACTGACATAATCTAATCCATATCGTTTCTAGATATATTAATTGACGTATCTTTAAGCTCGAATCGGACCGTAACACCGCATTGCATGATACCCAGATGTGGCACATGTGCGTAACTAATAATTTAATGCCAATTAGGTGCAATATATCTCTGTGCCGATTAACAATCGATTATACTGTGATTCCAGCTATAACTGTGACCCAGGGGACGCGTGGTCAAACGTTGGTTAACGGTAACTGCTCCCTTGGCCAACCGGGCTAGTTAACCAATATTGGGTTTAAATTATCCTGCTGGTTGACGACCCGGGCGTTCATATAATTAATTGCATAAAATTTAATTATTTTGATAAACCCTTTTGCCTTATGGCATTAAGTCCGTCTTTTGTACTGTAAGGTTTTCTTTTGTGCAATAAATAAATAGTTAAAACTTCAAGTTGTTATTGGATCGTTTTAATCCCATTCAAAAACACTAAATCCTACTCATTATATTAATAGGAGAGATAGCTTGTAACTAGACTAGAGGCGTTCAGAACGAAAACTCCATCTGGGCATTTACTTATTGTCTTATACTTGTAGAAAAAGTAATTTGTACTATATTATCAATTATTCATGTAATGTAAGTACATTCTTATAGATAAGTGTCTGTCATTCGCGGGTATCATGTATTGAAACAATTGTTACTGGAAGACCTGACATGTATAATACATACACCATGTAAGCAATTATTATTTTTTTGTTAGCCTAGTTTAGTGTCCCACTGCTGGGCAAAGGCTTCCCCTCCTTTCCTCCAGTCAACCCTATCGTTTGAACTTTCCCGCCGATCCGGATAAAATGCGTCCAAGTCGTCCCGCCATCTCCTTTTCGGCCTGCCTGAACCCCGGCCTGCGCCATCAATGGTGTTCCGTGGGTCCCACTCGGTAACCTTGCATGGGGCAGACATGTCCCGCCCAGTCCCACTTAAGGGACCCACTGATTAACAGTCCACCGGACGGTATCGGCCTGTCAGTTAGAACAAAATTTTGACAGTTCCGAACAACTGATAGGCCGATACCGTCCGGAGGGACTGATAATCAGTGGGCCCCTTTAAGCTTAGCGGTCTTGACACCTGTGCCTTGCTTGCTAGCTTGTAACTTGTAATACAAGTGAAAGTCCTATTTTGACAGCTTTTGTTAGAAAGGGACTTCCACTTGTATTACAAGTTACAAGCTTCTGATAAACAGGGTCTACATCTACAACTCGAGTTCTGGGGCGCAGTTCCGTGATTCTGATTCTATCAGTTCTGCGAACACCTGGTATACTGCGCTCCATCGCTCGCTGGCAGACCTTGAGTTGGACTTTAGAGCCTCCGTGAATGACCATGTTTGAGCGCCATAGGTTAGGTTAGGATAGGCAGAATACACATGTCGATGAGTTTGCGCTTGAGACACAGTAGGAAGGTCCACCCTTCAATAGCGCCTTCATGGACCAGAAGCTCTCCCAGGCGTTTTCGATACGTCTGTTGACTTCTATAATTAAATAAATACCTAAATAGCGTTTCTTTCTTTCCAAAGTTGCGAAACTTTCCACATGAGAATTTCTCGGTAACTTCTGAGAATGTTCTCGAGAACGAGAATTTATTTATTTATCGTAGTTTATACCATGAATATTCACGATAGTTTAGGTGTAGTCCTTACCCCCAGAAAATTCCGACTTTTGGTCGACCGCTTCCGGTCAGAAAAATGTATGACGGCTCGGCCAAACGCTCAGACTTAAGTGGGGGTGCTCGACCAAATGTCATAGAGGGACCCTGGCAGTTTTTGACCCCGATATTTTTTTTTCAATATGGCCAACTTTCTTACTACTCACTAATGAACTGATAATTTTTATAAGTTTTCTGCATTCAACAATGATCCCTTATTATTTTAGCTGTGAAATATATCTCGATACTAAAAAAAGGCCAAGGAAATGTTCGCCTATTTTTTTCACCATGAATATTCTAACATAATACTGTAATGTCAGTTTATATTCGTGCAGTACGCTGGCTGCGGCGCACAAAAGTCCGCCTCGATTAAGCCTGACTATTGGAAATGGTTTTCATTACGAAACTGGATTTATGAGTTCGGTGATAAAATGCAGCTCAATGTGACAAACAATAGGTTCTTTATTTATTTACTAGCTGTGCCCGCGGCTCCGCCCGCGTGGAATTCGGTTTGTGTCAGTAAGCTGCTAAATATTGTATAAAAAATAGTAAATTAAATTACGATGATTTTAGTAGTGCCTTCGACACTGTAGACTTTGACATCCTTCTAGGCACACTCAGCACTCTAAAAATCTCACAAACTTCCCTCTCGTGGTTTCATAGCTACCTTTCTGGCAGACGCCAGCGGGTCAGAGTAGATGACAAGCTGTCCGACTGGTGTGAGCTCACCGCTGGCGTCCCGCAAGGAGGAGTGCTTTCTCCCCTTCTTTTCTCTATTTTTATTAATGGCATCACCGAAGCACTTACATCATCATACCATCTTTACGCAGACGATCTTCAGATTTATGCAGCGGCCAGTATAGATGATCTTCCTTCATTGATTACTCAAATCAACCTTGATTTGAAATCCATACGGGACTGGGCGTGCAAATTTGGTTTGAAAATCAATGCTAGGAAGTCGCAGGCGATTATTATTGGTAGTCCTTATTATGTAAGCAAGCTTTCGGACATGGTGGTACCCGACATTTTGTTTGATGGGACTAATATCCCTCTCTCCTCTACTGTCCGAAATTTGGGTATCACCATGGATCAGACGCTTTCTTGGTCTCCCCATGTTGCTGAGGTGAGTAAAAAAGTTTTTGGATCCCTCCACTCTCTTCGACGGCTGCAGAATTTTCTCCCACTTCATACTAAACTGACTCTTGCCCGTTCGCTCTTGCTCCCTCTGCTAGACTATGGTGATGTTGCGTATCTGGACCTTAATGAGGAATTGCTGGATAAACTTGAGCGTTTACAAAATGTTTGCATCAAGTATATATTTGGCCTCCGTAAATATGATCACGTCTCCAACTTTCGCTCCCAGCTCGAATGGTTACCGATCCGCCGACGCAGAGATGTGCATGTCGTGTCGTTGCTGTTCAATATACTCTTCAACCCCCGTTCCCCATCTTACCTAACGGAAAGATTTAGCTATCTGGCTGAAGGAAGTGATCACCGTTTACGATCTAGCTGTAATCTCACGCTTACTATTCCGCCTAATAAGACGCGAACATATGCAAATTCTTTTACGGTGCGCGCTGTGAAGTTGTGGAACGAGTTGCCCCTGTCGCTCAGGCGGTCCCAGTCTGTGGCGTCACTCAAGGCTAATCTGAAGAAGCTTTGGCTTTCCAATCAGCGTGATCTGGTTAAGTACTAACCTTTATTTCTACTTTAAACTTGTATATATATATATATATATATATATTGTATTGTATTGTATGTATGCTAGTATGTATTTTATGTATTTTATTCGATAATATTATTTATGTATTTTATGAGTTGACAATACGTTAGTTTACTTTTTCTAAATATTACTGTACATCCCGTAAGTTTGTCTATCTGACCTGACTGGAGTTTTCCTCTCATCTAATCGAAGGTTAGCTGGAAGAGATCCCTTATAGGGATAAGTTCGCCTTTGTACTTCCATTACTGTAATTTATTTTTGTAAACCTGTGTTGTGTACAATAAAGTGATTACTACTACTACTACTACTACTACTATTACGCTGTATTTTTTTATTCAAAAAATTATAACATTTATAATTACCTGCATGATAATTTCTTAAAATAATAATATCTTATTGTTTCATACTTTTTAGAGCGCGATTTGTAGTAGTCCGACTACGCCCGACTCTTTTAGTATGAGAAAGTCGAAGTCGCCTAGCTTTGGACCGCGTGCAGTGCGCCACATCCGTCGGGCAATTCCCGACTCTTTTAGTATGAGGGCGCCGAAGGAGCCCGGCTTTGGAAAGCATTCAGCGCGCCACGTGCGTCGGGCTTAGCCCGACGCTTTGAGTATGAGGGTGCCTTCGGCTCCCAACTTTGGCAAGCGTACAGCGTGTCACGTACGTCGGGTTACGCCCGAAGCTTTGAGTATGAGGGAGGCGCCCGGCTTTGGAACGCGTACAGCGTATTACGTACGTCGGTCTACGCCCGACACTTTTAGTATGAGGGCGCTGAAGGCACCCGGCTTTGTAACGCGTACAGCGTGCCACGTGCGTCGGGCGTAGCCCGACGCTTTGAGTATGAGAGTGCCTTCGGCGCCCAACTTTGGCAAGCGTACAGCGTGTCACGTACGTCGGTTTACGCCCGACTCTTTTGGTATGAGGGCGCCGAAGACGCTCAGCTTTGAAACGCGTACGTTACGCCCGACGCTCTGAGTATGAGGGCGCCGGAGGCGCCCGGCTTTGGAACACGCACAGTGTGTCACGTAGGTCGGTCTACGCCCGACTCTTCGAGTATGAGGGCGCCGAAGGCGCCCGGCTTTGGTAACTATACAGCGTGTCACGTACGTCTCTTTTAGTATGAGAAAGTCATACTAAAAGAGAGAGTTGCAACAGAGTACCTAATGCTGCTGCAGTCGCCACCCGAATGTCACCTGTATCATATCTTAAAATTTTTCGATATAAAAACGCAATATGATAGACAGTTGTAAATTTTTACTTTTAGTATGGAAATCAGTCACATCATTTTATGACGAAAATTAACAGTAACGTTGCAACAGAGTAATGCTGCTGCAGTCGCCACCCGAATGAGGTGAGGTATGCCCGGGGAAAATTTTCAGATTCTGTCAAATTACCCCATTTCACACACAAGCACGCGTCACGCACACTACCTCACTTTACCGGGACAGGTCAGTGACCCATCCTGTTTTTTTTAAGATGCAAATGAGAGTATTTTGAGTTTCGTCTTAACCACTAGCCTCCTTTGAGGAAGAGAAACTCTAAAAAAGTTCCATTGAAAGAAGGAAGACAAAACAATATATTTTATCTTGCTCTCCTTGTCTGTTCATGTCACATGTGACGTACTTAAATGTAAATTAACTAAATAATCGAATTCATTAGATACTCGAACTATATAAACCGAATAAATACAGAAGTCGTCAAATGAAAAACGTTATTTAGGTACTACTCTAATCAATAGGGCTTTCGATAAGGCACAAATCAATTCAATGACAATTTCATTAAAATCATATGTGTATTCCGATGATGTTATTATTATATAACTTACCTTAGCTTAGCTTCAGTTTGTATATATTTAGTTATACTACCTAGCTACTAAGAAAAAATTGCATGCTTCTTCAAGTGAAATGTAGGGGAGAGCGGGGACAAAAGTAACTGCGGGTGGAAAGTAACTATTGCTCTGTAGGTTTATCTAATAGACAAAATACCACTCCGCTGCTATTAAGTGATAGACAGTGGTGCCCCCTTCACTCAGTCAGCGCATTCAGTCGAAACGGTCGCCACGTGCTTATTAGGTTGTGTGAGAGGACGCAACGTGATTTTTCGAATCTAAAGTACGTTTTTTGACTTTTAGTTATTTGATGTTTATGTTGTATTAAAATTCATACATTTTCTGAATATTTGCATATCCCCTAGAGTGGCATTGTCTGGCTCCCAGTCTCTATGGTGGCGGGGAGCCGGGGACGGACAGTCATAACAAGCCGTTGAATGGCGGCGCCTCAGATTTAACGGTGGCTTGAGGTTGAGTGGCGCGGCCAATTTAGAAAAATATACGTCTAGTGGCGTGGCCTCCATGGGTGGTCATCGCGAATTTGGCGTGTGTTAGAAATATGACCATTTCTTTAAAAATATGTATGAATGATATTAATTATGTATCATTGCATTCAGCATAAAATGGCTTATTTGATTGTATACCAATGAATTTCATTATATTTATGTGAATTATGCTGGACTTGATCAAATCTCATAATACCAATTTTTTTTTCTTTCATGTATAAAAATACGTATAATTAGGAAATAAAACAATTGATTGTAGAAAAAGCAGCCTTTATGACAAAACATTACATTTAACACGATTCACACAGTTTATTTCACTTTTTATCACTGCGTATTCCATTTGTATACCTCTGTAAGGACAATGTTTTTAGCAAATAAATTTCTGGTTTCTAAATGTTCGCGGCTCGAGAGTCGGGTTCCGTAACTCAAAAAGAAAAAACGGAACCCTTATAGGATCACTCGTGCGTCTGTCTATCCGTTTGTCACAGCCAATTTGCTCCAAAACTACTGGACCAATTAAGTTGAAATTTGGTATACATATGGAAGTCTGCTACCCAAAGACGGACATGTAATATATAAACAAATAAATTTTAAGTATAGGCGGCTATTTTAAGGGGAATATGAGTAAATTAGAAAACCAAGTTTTGCAAACCATATCGTGTTACATAATAAAAGGGCTTATTTTGAGGATCTATATATTTTTTTTATAATTTTATATGAAACAGTTTGAAAGTTATTTAAGAAAATAGGCAAAAAATGACCGTCCCCCCCTCCCTCTTATCTCCGATAAAATTGGGTCTAAAATTTTGAAAAAAAATACACAACCTTCTACCTCTAGATGACAGGAAAACCTATTAGAAATCTAGAGTCCAGCGTGAGTCGGACTTAAGAAAAAAAACGCGGTTGGGCTGTTTTAGGGACACAGCCGCAATTGTTTACGTGAAACTGAAACGTGGTGCGGACAGCTAGTGCGAAGGTCGATGGCCAAGCTCTGCGTTGGGCCGAAGGCCTGAAGCATCCGAGAGAGGTGCACCTCCACGCAAGGTCGAAGCATGAGCTTTAGGAGGTTAGTGCTCAAACAGAACAAATAATTGGTTTAAGTACGAGTAGCTAAGTGAGAAGGCTGAACTGCCGTATATCGCGACCATCGAATTTCGCAAATTGCGGGGATTTTTCTTTTACACCAATGAAACCGTAGGTAATTAGAGTGACAGAGAGAAATGCCAGCAATTTGCGAACTCCGATTGCCGCGGTTATAGCCCTGTTATCTTGAATTAACAGAGATACGCCTAACAATGAAAAAAAATGTAGGCACTATGCTTAACATAATACTTGAACAAAAAAAAATGGGTAACTAACTATCCTAAGATAGCCAGCCGTGTGTGGACGAATTGAATAAATACTTGAATGTACTTAAGAACTTCGCTTTGCTCGCTCGTTCAAAAATGTGTGCAGTACTGAACCTCAAGTCCAACCTAAAGCTCAAGTCCGGTCGTGTATGGAGTATTGCAGCCACCTGTGGGATGGCTCAGCTAAATACCAACTCGCCGCTTTGGACTCAGTGGAGCGCAGAGCCAGGAGGATGATTGGCGACAAGAAGCTAACGGCTAAGCTTCAGACTTTGGCCCATCGGCGGAAAGTCGCCAGCCTGTCGGTATTCTACAGGTTGCACTTCGGGGAGTGTGCCCAAGAGCTACACGAGCTCATTCCACCGTCCCCATTCTACCATCGGACTTTTAGACGCACGGCCGGTTTCCATCCTTACTTGGTAGATATTCCGCCAATTCGCACTAAGCGCTTTGCTTCTACTTTCCTTATGCGCACTGCCAAGGAATGGAATTCCTTGCCGGCGTCTATATTTCCGTGCTCTTATAACCCGGCAACCTTCAAATCAAGAGTGAACAGGCACCTTCTGGGCGAGCTCGCTCCATCGTAGGCCACGTCTACGCCTCGGCTAGTCTGTGGCCATGAGTAAACCCTTCTTCTTATTCTTCTTATTCCTGGCGTTATCCCGGCATTTTGCCACGGCTCATGGGAGCCTGGGGTCCGCTTGACAACTAATCCCATGATTTGACGTAGGCACTAGTTTTTACGAAAGCGACTGCCATCTGACCTTCCAACCCTGAGGGGGAACTAGGCCTTATTGGAATTAGTCCGGTTTCCTCACGATGTTTTCCTTCACCGAAAAGCGACTGGCAAATATCAAATGATATTTCGTACATAAGTTCCGAAAAACTCATTGGCACGAGCCGGGGTTTGAACCCGCGACCTCCGGATTGAAAGTCGCACGCTCTTACCGCTAGGCCACCAGCGCTTCCTAGGCCACCAGCGCACGCAGCGCATCGCATGAGTAAACCCATGCATAATATAATAAAAAAAAAAAAAAAAAAAACCCTTGGGACGCGATTTCGACTCACACTTGACCGGTTTTTATTTTGATTTGATATGTATATTATATTAAATTATAGCCCACTGTGTCTTGTTACTTTTGACCCACAACGTGTTACTTTCTGCACGCCAACGGGGTCATTAGTAACAAAAGACGATTTTTTTAAAACAAAATACACAATTATAATGTTAGTCAAGACGTTAATGTACAGAACATGCACTGACGTTATATACGAGTATGACTACATTAAACTCATCAAAATAATAATGGTTAACCAGAAACTTAGGTCAAAGTACATAGTGTTACGTTTCTCCCCGCTCTACCCTACGCATCCAAAATTACTGTCCACCTATGTTCATCACTATATTTTTTGCAAATAAATATATCGTTATCTTTATCAATAAATAAAGTCCTGGCAGGGTGGAAATTTCATTTTGGCGGATTCTTTCTCTCTGCATCTGACTGTACCTACAGCTATTACGGCATTTTTTTGGTAAACTTACGGTTATATGTTCAGACTCTGAATCTCTATAGTTAATATTTAAGATATATGGACATATCGGTATCGGCATATTTAAGATATATGGTCCTTGAACTACGTCCAAAGAGAGGTATGGGAATGGGAACTGAGAATGACATCTCGCTTTGTGTGGTAGGGCACAGCACAGCGGATGTCATTCCAGATCTAGAGCAGAGCTCAACCTTACAGAAATCTGCAGCCAAATAACACTAGCACTAGACCCTACTCATAGTGTCCTTCCTGCCGGTGAGTATGGTTGCCAGTTATCAACGAGGGGTGCGGAGTGTTAGACTCGGCAACGCGCATGGAGTTGCAGGCATCCAAAGGCTACGAAGATTGCTTATCATCAGACGGGCCGTATGCTTGTTTGTCATCGACGAGGTATAAAATTAAATATGCACAGAATATCATTGAACGAAAAACTTTGTTTTATTTTATAGTAAATTAGTATAACACTCGATACATAGGCAATCACAAACCAGGCACCGCAGTGGTTTTGGGCTGTAAGCCTCGTAGGCCAGTATGTATAATGTATATCTCGGCCTCACAAGCCGCAAAAACTCGCTGAGGCTAGACCATAGCCGTTTATTTATTCTTGATTTCATGAAGGTTTGCAGAACAGCACGTAACCGCATTATACATCTATGTTAGACGGACCTCACAGCAACAAAATAGGTGTACCACTGCACGATTTTCAAGTAGTACACGAAATATTTACATAATGTTCCGTATTAATAGGTAATATTTGAAGATCAAAAGTTCTCTAACATAAATACAAGATCACAACATTGTCATTACAGTTCATTGACGTTGACGTACAAAAGTACGTCAAATAGGTATGCAATATTAATACCAGCATAATGAAAATTAATTCCAATCAATAAGTATGAGTCTTCAAACTTTTTTCATTCTAAGCCGGGTTTCAAGGAGCAAATTACTTAAATGATATTGGAATCGTATTGTTTTAAGATAGTTTACTGCGTTTTTCAACCATTATGCCCCAACAAATCAAATCTAAGATGAGACTCGAGCTCAATGTGATGATAATTATTTACCCTGATTTTTTAAATACTATTTGTCTACTGGTATACTTTTTCGTATATGTATATGACTTAATGTCGAAGTAAATGCCAAAATCAACTGTCATTTTAATTAAATTCGCGATACGTGTGCTTTGATCCAAGCCCAGCGGGCATCTGATCAAAGAAGTTGCGTGCACGGAACCGCTGATATCATATTTTCGAACTTATTTAGTGAATGTGAAATTAAAAAAAAAAGTAATCCTGGTAGTCGTTCAAGCATACAATTGCGCGTACATAGAAGCAGTTTTCATATTTCTATCTTTTGTGCACAAATTGTTATGAATCTTTAAAGTCCGTTTTAGACCTATGTTCGTGATCGTTTTCTATCGAGCAAAAGTCAAAAACTTAGGATTCTAATCACTCCACTCACTAGAAAAAGCCCTCAAGTTTGCTAATTGAATGTATGGCAGCCGTATTGTGATCCAAAAAAGAGCTACGGCTTTTAAAAAACTCCGTTTTCTGAACTCAGTGCACCTTAATAACGCGAGCGAAGCGAGCGCGAAAATTTTTCGATATAAAAAACGCAATTTTACTTTTAGTCCCAACCAGGCGTGAATCCAGGATTTCATACAAAGAAGGGATGGGACAGTTTTCTATCAGCCTAGCTTCGCATAGCGCTCGATATTTAAGGGTTTCAGCGAGGTTGTTTTCATGCATAAAAGATGCAAGAAAGCAGAGCTTGGAATTGACCAAGTGAATTGAATTGGCGAAGTGTGAGCAAGGCAGTAGGCCCAGCTGCGAAAGAGGAAAGCTTGGATTTGGATCCACGCCCAAGTGTAATTAAGGCAGAAGATCAACTTTGCCGTAAGGCAGAAGGCCTCGCATAAGACCTAACGCGGAACTGAAAAAGAGTGGGTTGAAATCGAATCTAACTATGCATGTAATAACGACTCTTCTACTGCTACCGTGCTACCGATTGTTTCCCAAAGAATTACGCACCGTTATTTTTGCAAATTAGCTTTTGGACAGCTAAAAAAAAATCGTGTGGTAAAAACGATGTGTCTGTCCCTAATTTTAAAATTTGTTCTACTTTTTCAACCTGGCATTTTGGTGCCCCCCCCTGAACGTGGTGCCCTAAGCACGTGCTTGTTTTGCTTATTGGTTAATCCGGCACTGGTCCGAAGGTCTGACTATGAGGGCGCCTTCGGCGTCCGGCTTTGGTAAGCGTACAGCGTGTCACGTACATCGGGCTAAGGTTAAGGCATTCATGTAATAAAGAAACTCAGATAAATAAATATATACCTACATACAAACACGAACGCTGAAAACACAATACACTCTCTCTCTCTTTTTTTTGGGTAGTCGTGAAAAAGATGTCACTGTGCAATGAGGGGTAATTAATTTACTGTCGTTTAATTTTGTTGTATATTATTAAATCGACACAATTATTCAATTAAATTTGTTGATGTCCGTACCCCCTCATCTAAACTTAGAGTAAATTTGGCAAAAACCTTCCTCGGTGGCTATTCATATCACTACATATTAAATTCAGCGCCATCTGTTAGTTTACCAGGGTACTCAATAGTGGTAGCACATATTTGAAAAATGTTTGCCCCTCCTTCCTAAGTAGCGCCATAAGATTCAGGGGCAAACTTAAATCAAGCGACTGTTGTGGCTACCCCCCATTTTAAGGGTTGAATTTTTATAGCCTATAACCTGGCCGGAGATTTTCTCGACAGATTAATAAAGTTTGCATCAAAATCCGTTCAGCCGTTTTCACGTGATGCGCGTTCAAATAAACAGACAAACTGATAAACAGAGAAACAGATAAACAGACAAAAATTCTAAAAACTGTTGGAACGTGTTCTGTTATCGATTCTAAGTATCCCCAGCCAACTTTTTTTCAAATATCTTCCATGTACAGACTTTCGACCCTCTACAGCTTTATTATATGTAATAGATAGATAGATAGATGTTGAAAGAGCTTCGCGGTTAGCTGCGGTTCGCGTTAAAGATGTAAGTAAGGACTTATGTTTTTTGGCTTAATTCAATTCGTTTCAATTTATTTGTATCAGACATACCTAGTTACCAGGTAATATAGTATATCTCGATGAATGACGCATCTTGTATTGTAATTATTGACAGTCTTTATCGTTTATTTGTCTGTACAGTAAGTATATGACGTATGTTATGTGCCGGGTAATGGATGGCGGCACACCGACCGAATCAATCAATCCGTTCCCTTCCCACTTTATTGTCGAGTCTAGCGAGTTGCCTATATTCCCGTTCCAGTACGGATATGATGGTCGTATTTGTCTACGTGACAGCGTGATATAACGGTGTCCGTCTCTTTCTATCCCGCAGAGTTAAAAAGTGACAGTTATTTTATCACGTGGATAAATGTGGATAAAGTGATCCATAATAGGCTTGCTGAAACCGCGAGAAAAAACCTACCGCGAGAAAAGCAAAGCGAAATTTTCTTATCTTCCTCTCTATCGCTCTTGCATATTCGAGCCATAGAGAGGTAAGTAAAGAAATTATAATTTCCGATTTTCGCGGTAGGGCCTCAGGCCACATTGTTTTATTGATAAAATCAACAATCATAATAATAGGCTGCGAAACATGATATCGCGTAGAGAATAAATAAATAGGTTAGTAAATATTTTACGGGAGAATTACGCTATATAATAGTAAAAAACCGGCTAAGTGCGAGTCGGACTCGCGTTCCAAGGGTTCCGTACATTAAGTCCGACTCACGCTTGACTGCACATTTCTAATAGGTTTTTCTGTCATCTATAGGTAAAGAACTATTTTATGTATTTTTTT
This sequence comes from Cydia fagiglandana, assembly GCF_963556715.1. Lineage (NCBI taxonomy): Eukaryota > Metazoa > Arthropoda > Insecta > Lepidoptera > Tortricidae > Cydia > Cydia fagiglandana. The sequence goes on along the minus strand of NC_085932.1, from coordinate 3,784,360 downwards.
TAAATTTTGACCCAGTAGTTTCAGAGATAAAGGGGGGGAAAGGTCGGACAGACAGACAGACGCACGAGTGGTTCTATAAGGGTTCCGTTTTCTCCTTATGAGGTACGGAACCCTAAAAAGTACCTACTACATATATGTACAATACACATTTGCTATTTGTACGAGTATGCAACGAAGCTAGCATCAGCTGTCACGTAGACATGACAGTTGACACTATTTTTAGAGCGCCATCTGCGGTGTTCGGGAAATGTGCATTTTCCGTGTTCAAATTTAGGCAACGTCACTCTGCGGCGTGGCTACTAGACTACTCGAGTAACTGAAATTGGTGAAAAATAGAGATACTATACTAGAGATAGTATAGTATCTCTATTTTTGCCTTATACTATACTAGAGATAGTATAGTATCTCTATTTTTACTCTCATTGTATTCGTAATGATGCCTCGAAAAATGTATTCGAGCGTACACATAAAAAATATCAAAAGTTAAAAAAGGGGGAAAAAGTAGACTATATTTTTTATAATTTCCCCAATATGTCAAAAAGTATTAAAATTTAATAAACCAAAATTAATATCATAAAAGAGGAGGATATTTGCAATTAAACATTTTATGCTTGCAGAACTGTATCTCCATTATTTAAACTTTTTAATCAACGCTGAACACAGCCCTCCTGCGCCTCATTTTCAGAAAACGCGCGCGGCATGAAAAAGCGAGTGCGTAACATACTGCCGTATTCGAACTTCAAGATATTCACAAGCGACGACACGTACTAGATCCATTCTAGATACGTTATAGTTTAGATCAGAGAAGGAAAACTTGAAACAAACCCGGCTCGGTGCCAGCCGTTATGCACCTGCAACCGAACCGGCTCCGCACGTATTGACTATGTCATTCCTGTGGGTCCAGCCGGCAAGGTCGAGAGAGTGATGTGGGTTTTGGGCATGCCCGCATTACTTACTCGCGTCCCAGGCGACGCAGCGTCCGTGGAGAGGTCACTTCACCCATTCCAGCTTGCTGAGTGGAAAACAACACGGAGAGTGGCAGTTACCGGTTCTAAGTCCAAACAGATAGGCGTTAGTGCGGACGCCAGGGGTCACTCTCGACAGTGGGAGGGTCCATCGCAGGCCCATTGACAAGTTATCGCCCGCTTTAAGCCGGGCAGCCCCCGGTCAGTTAGGTACTTGTCCGTCTCGGTACTGACTTGCTTAATAGCGCACGCTAAACGACCGGTTGGGCGACCAATGCTTCGTTTTAAGGATAGCGCAAAGCGAGACATGTTGTCCTTCCGGATCGTTCCCACCAACTGGGAAAGGGAGGCTGAAGATCGCGACCACTGGAGGAAAACCCTGGGTGAAGGGGTAGTTGCACACGATAAAGCGTGGTTTAGCCTTCTTCACACTAGGCGAGAACTGAGACACCAACGCGCCGCTCTCCCACCTTCGTCACCGGGCACGGCATTCTCCTGCCAGCTATGCGGTCGCGGCTGCCGCTCTCGCATTGGGCTTAATAGTCATTTGCGGAAGTGCCGCACTCTTAATATAGACGCTGTTTAAACCATCATCTTATTGATGTGACAGGCCAATGATGATAGTTTAGATAATATCAACTAGCTCTCTTTTGCCGTTGCCCGAATTGGCAACCAATGTCACTTTTACTTTAGATAGAGTAAGATATCTATTAGATGTGAGTTAGATCTCTAAGTCATATCCTATGGAAATCGTTCAAGAGTATCTCCAGAATCGCGCAAATGTCAAATTTGACAGATTAGATCTTAAACATATCGTTATCGTATCTTGGTGATGTCTAAAAGATATTATCTAATAGATGTCTATTTCAAAATCCGAATCGGGCCCATTAAATATTATTATCACATTGTTAGTAGCTCGGTACACGTCAAAGGCCGTCGGGCCACTGTTACTTTTTACACAGTGCTACTGCGATTTTGTGTTGCAAGTTTAGTTTTGCTACCTGTATATTATGTGACGTCCCACAGGTATGGCAGTTGGTATGGCAGTTGGCGCTTACGCTATTATTAACGTCGCTCCAATATTATTGCGGCACTATGCGACGTAAGCCAGCCGCCATAAGGTACCTTTTGTCTTGGAACGACACATATGTCATTATCAATGCGCAGTCCAATCAATAGCTGATATTTAAAGTCTGCATGCTCCTTTTGAACAGACGAGACGTCTCATCTACGAGGACTTTTATACGCGAGTGCTTACTTAAACAGATTTTTTCACTTCCTCGTATCCAGACAGTCCTTCCATGTAGAGATTAAACGCGAAGCTTGGCTAATAGTGCGAATCCTTCTTATCCTGGAGAGCCTCGGGCTTAATATAAATTAGTCACAGCTACTTATTGCCTCCACAGATGTGTGGCGCTATGGACTTCACTTCCGTACATGCGAGGTAAGACAGTCGGGATGGGGTTACGCGCCCTACGCGTCATTAAGTATTTTTTTAATTAATTTATTAAGACTGCGTCGACCGTCCAGTGGCGCCTTCATTAAAGGAATTGTGTTTTCTAATAAACCATTTAATTTATGTACCGTAAACCGGGGATACTTTGATCAATTTTAGAGTTTGACACCATTTTACGATGCTAATATACGTAAAAATATGAAATAAAAATATAATAATCGGTTTTTTCTCTTCTTTCTGCCCGCCAAATAAAAAAAAATTAGGACTTATAATTTTTTCAGAAAAAAATAAAAACAACGCGATCGAAGTTATATTGAGAATGGGGTTACTTTGAAACCACTTATTTTTTTGCTGATAATCTAAAGTAGACCCGCTAAAAAGCCCGTAAAAAACAAAAATCGGTTAAGTATTTTTTAAGTTATTTATATTTTTAAGGTGTGGGGTTTGATATCATACAACATGATACAAATTAGAAAAATTAAGCGCTTATTTACTATAAATAACGTAGGAATTTAACTTATCATCGCAATTAGCGACAGATTTTTGAATTTCCGTTTCAGTAAATTTGGTCTGTGCACCCGGGTTTTGGATATGTTACCTTTATACTTATTGTATAAAGTTCTATAAAAAATATTATGTACTTTCGATGCGGCACGAATAAACTTTGTGCCAATATATGCGAATGCATCATTAAGTTGTTCTTCTTGGTATTTTTTGTAGTCTCGTTACCCGATATTTTTTTTTGTAATCTATGGCATTATTTCTATAAAAAAACAATGCATATTTATTTATTGTAGAATTAATGCCCTGGTGGGCTGCTGGTCTTACGCACGTATAATAAAACACCTAAAGCAAAGCCGCAGGATAAAATATAGCCAAATTCCACCCAGAAACTTAATTCCATACGACAACAGTATGGAAGAAACAGGTAAAAGAATATTTATAATCAGATAAGCAGTTCCAGAGATCAACTCCTAGATACAAATTTATAATTCTACAACCTCTAACTCTTCCACTGGCTCAAATGATGCCTATTTATTACATTACTATTGAAAAAAATACATAAAAAAATCGTAAGCTGCCAAAATAATTCATGGTGTTACTTTAATCTTTTGATCAATTTCACCACGTATAAGTGATCAAAGACACCCCGACCCATGGATTCCCCGGCTACGGCTACGATTTTTTTTATAAACTCGCGAATCAACACTGATTAACGTAAGACACTATAAAATTACATGTATTAATTATTGACACAAATACAGTCAAAGTTTTTCAACCAATAAAATCAGGAAGAAAAGCGTACCCGCCATTAATATTTTTTTTCTAGACGAAATAATAATATTACACTCGCATCCGCTTACTGCGCGGTGAAACAACTATCAAAGTTGCCGATAAATAAAAAATTACTGCGAAGTTTTTGTTCAACTCGTTAAAACAAGGACTTTAGTAGCGGAGAGACGTTGCTATCAAAGTCGACCCGCAAATCAAAGTAACCCCGGTTTACGGTATAAATGAGTGACTATATTGATATTGTTGTCCTACTGATTCCCCAGCTTTTGGTCTTTGTCAGATGCCTATAATTTTACTGGGCTAATAAGTTACTATTTAAACTATTTGGGGCATTATCTATGAAAAGGGACCTTATTGTCTACACAGCGTCGCGCGGCATTCTATTTATATCAGAGCATCATTTATAATGGCGTAAGCGCCATCGACAATAAGGTCCCTTTTCATAGATAACGTCACATTTATCTATTTAAACGGCAAATAGTGGCTAAATTTTTCCGTCAAAAGTAAGTACTTAATGTGAAGTTAGTACCTAAATAATTATGATGAGCTATTGGATTAAAAAAAAAAAACAATTGTAATAACAACTAATGTACCTATATGTCCTGCCCAATCTATATATAGGATTGAATTGAATTTTAGAAACTATGGGATTCTGCCTATTTGCCTAATGATCTTAACCAAGGATATTTTTTTACCGGTTTTGGAATTCCTGGGCAGGGACTATTCATTATTGAGAATATTGGGCGGATTTACATGACAGTAGCAATAACAACCTAAGTTTCGACTTTACATTTTATTCGTAACAGGCAATTTCAACATTAATATAGACATAATATATAGAAATACTTCGCGCATGACTGTACGGAAATTTGAAGTAAGTCAGGAGGCCAATTCAAAAATAAATTGGTAAATGGTTACATTATAATGATGTCATTTTGTTATCATTAACCCGTGCGTCTCGCTCACGCCAATGCACGTACGGACAAGTACGAGTCAAATGCACGCGCGTTTATATCTAAATGATCATCTTTTTGATATCAAAATGTACGTTCGAATTGGCCTCCGGGCTTGTGCATTGAATCGCAACAAATATGGATACGATTCTACGCGGGTTTTGTTGCAACTAGGAAACCCTGCTCCAAATATATCGATTTTATAACAAAAACGAGGGGTTGCAGGGGTTAATGCCCCTGCACAGATCACTGCTGTTGGCTAGATAGTGCATATGAGTAACGACTTGCGCTCATCGCTTAAATACCCTTAAAGTACCGTACACCTTCTTAGAAGATCATTTAAAATGGGAACTAAGTAAATTGTTGTTATATGTTATTGCAGCTAGAAATTTGAATTACTTAAATAAATAAATAATAAAATAAAAAAGCTTTATTTATTCCACACATACTTCAAACAAAATAAATATATAACATTAAAGTAAAAGATAACTTAAAAATTAACTTAAAAGATATGTGGGCCCCTTTCGGGTAAAAGCCTTTGAATTACTTACCTACTTATAAACTTTATGATTAAAGTCTTGTATTAAAACAAAACTTGTGTTTTAGGCTTACGTAGGATCGTAGGCGACTATTTTGTAACGTAAAACTTAGTAAATTGATGATTTGAAAATACGGAAATCAAAGGTTGCTTATAATATATTTGGATATAAACAAATCTATTTAATGTAAGTAACCCATGACAGATAATCCAATAAAAATCGATTTAACTTCTACATGTCCCGATTGTTGTAACGGTTATGCATTAACGGTGGGGTCCCTTTGTTTCCCATAAAGTTTTAAGTCATAATGTATTGTTTGTCATATTATCGTTAGTCATAAAACTGAAACCTTTAAGTTTTCAGGATTTTCGTAAGGTTATTCTGTAGGTAGGTTAGGTTTGTTTTATGGCTATCCTGAAAAGTTACGCGTTTCTGAGAAAAATCAAGTATGACTTACGAAAATTCGTACAAACAATATATTATGACTTAAAGCTATTTGGGAAACAATACAGACCCATTAACGGTTTATTCGAAGACTTTTTAACCGAAGCCGCTCTCACGTTACCCTGCTAACAATGTACAAGTTAGATCTAGTGTGTGGTAATCTGCGCGTCCCTGTCACTGCAGATCCCCGCCGCGTGGGGCTGGTTCGCTAATGGAGTAGCGCGCTAAAATATGAGGCCATTCTTCTCTGCGAGTCGGAAGGATCCCGAACGTAGGAAATTATTTCCAAAAATATATGAATACCTATATGTACCTATAACTATCGCGTATAGAAGATAACCTACAAAATTATGAGCGTTTCATTTGTTATCAAATTAAATTTTTTGAATTGTTGTTCTATAGAATCTCGATTTAATCAATCGTTTACCGAGGGGGCTAATTTGATGTTACTATGGCAACAAGCGCTGCTCATTGAGCTCTTTAAATCTTGTAGATAGTTGAAAATAATGTATAGACTGAATTGTGGTGAATACCGGATTTAAACCGGCCTCTTTATAAATATTTGATAAAAATAATTTAGTACAAAATTTGCACTCAAAAAGTTTTGAATAAAAAAATGCTCAAAACTATCATAAAAAAAAGATGAAGTTGGTTAGACCTAGGGAATGCAAATCGGTTATTTTTTGTATGGAAATAACCGCGGTTTCGGTTAAAAACCGATTATTTCCATACAAAAAATAACCGATTTGCATTCCCTAGTTAGACCTGGATTACTTGCAAAATCTAGTGTGATGTAATCTAAGTGCCCCTGTCACTGCAGATTCCCTCTGCGAAGCACTGGAACGGCGTTTACATTTCTGAAATCTGTCATTGATTTGATATTCATAATGATATTTATTCTACGAGAAAGATTTATTATTTACTACGAGCGCAACGCATATCTAGCCAGTAATATAATAAATATCAATGTCGAATCAATATCAGGTTTCATAAATCTGAATGCCTCTTTTGGTTCGTTAATAGAGTACCGCGCTAAATTATGGGGCCATTCTTCTCGGCGAGTGGGAAGGCCCCATCCCCAAACCTAGAAATAATTTCCAAAGTTAAATCTATTGTGGCCTCTTTTGCTGTGAACGCCTTTGGCTTATTATTTATTAGTAATATCTAGCACATATGCGAAGTAATTTATTCAGCAGACAATCCTTCCCTACTATATATGAATAATATAAGTGATTCTCTACCAGAAAGTTTGCCGAAATCTAATTCCTATTAGTCCAAAATCTAGTCAAAATGACAGATAGGGACACACGATTATCAAAAGTTAGTTAGATTTGACAGAAGTTTATGTATAACGCCGTTAATAAATGTAGATAAGGAAGATAAATATTATAGGACATTATAGGACATTTTTTACACAAATTGACTAAGCCCCACGGTAAGCTCAAGAACGCTTGTGTTGTGGGTACTCAGAAAACGATATATATAATATATAAATACTTAAATACATAGAAAACAACCATGACTCAGGAGCAAACATCTGTATCATCATACAAATAAATGCCCTTACCAGGATTCGAACCCGGGACCATCGGCTTCATAGGCAGGGTCACTACCCACTAGGCCAGACCGGTCGTCAAAAGGTAACATCCATAACTTGGAAAAAATTGTCTGTCACAAATAACTGCCCTTATTTACCTTCCCTCCCTCGCCCGGAACTCCAGCTTTTTAGACAGCCTCACTACTTAGAGGAAGTTAGTTCACTATTTTATTTTCTCATGTTCCATATAGAAATGAAGCTGTTCAAATACCGTACCGGATACGTATTGCCCCAGTCTGCAAGGCGGCGGTTCCCAGGCTAAAAGCAAACTTGATAAGGGCGGAAGTGGGGGGCAACGTGCGATAACAGTCACCTGTAGTTTTACTACGAGTTACGGCCTGATTCGAGCTTTAAGATACGTCAAAAATTTGCTAAAGCTACGACTTGGATCGAATATGTCAGTGTCAAAAGTGAGTTTTCTTCAAACAAAAACGTATCTTAAGTGGCCCACTGATTACCAGTCCGCCGGACGATATCAGCCTGTCAGTTAAGCGCAAAAAGCCACACACTAACAGTTCTCTGTCAGTTCGGTGCGGATTTCATTAGCAGTGCGCATCATGCACTTAAAGTGTTGCTAGATTTACTGATAAAAAATCTACTGCTGTGTTATTATTTAAGCAATTTTTCATGTAATGTCATAGAGTTTTTCTTTATTGATTTAAATGCCATCTAAATTAGTGGCCATCTAAACGTTACGGTCACGTGATCGCTGTCTCGAGTTTATCATTTTTTTCCCACCTCAGAAAGTGCTCAGCGCCGCTAAAGAAGAACCACCCACCCATTTTTGAAGCGAAAACACTTCAAAAATGGGTGGGTGGGTGTAGTAACTACATCAATTTTAGATCTGGGCACGAATTGCCCTAGTCTATTATGAGTCAGTTCTCAGGGTAATAGCACTTAGATAAAGGCGGAAAGGCAACGGACGATAAGATCAGCTGGCCGCACGCACAACAAGGTGTGTCTTAATGTCAGTACAAACGTCAAAAGCGTCCAGATTGCCCGATTCACACCTTTATACACACACCTGGTAAAGCATTTAGGTACATTGCTGACGCCTTTTTAGGATTCAGTACCCATAGGGTAAAACGGGACCCTATTACTAAGACTCTGCTGTCCGTCCGTCCGTCCGTCTGTCACCAGGCTGTATCTCACGAACCGTGATAGCTAGACAGTTGAAATTTTCACAGATGATGTATTTCTGTTGCCGCTATAACAACAAATACTAAAAACAGAATAAAATAAAGATTTAAGTGGGGCTCTCATACAACAAACGTGATTTTTGACCGAAGTTAGCAACGTCGGGCGGGGTCAGTACTTGGATGGGTGACCGTTTTTATTGCCTTTTTTTGCATTATGGTACGGAACCCGTCGTGCGCGAGTCCGACTAGCACTTGCCCGGTTTTTTAAACTTTTTCGGTTTAACAAGTTATAGATACTTATTTTTAGAGCTCACTCCCAGACATATACTTACATAAATACATATACAATTCTTGCTATGAGACCCCTAAAATGTCCCCCAAATCGCACCCCTACGATAGGGTGCGATCCCCCGCTGGACTTTTTTGACTACTGAATGCCATGATGTGAATTCGGTAAGATGTACGATCACTATAGCACCTAATATTTAAATTGTGCTTTTAAAGAAAATCAAAAGTTCTTTACTTATAAATTTAAAAGTCCAAAAGTTATCATTAAAACAAACAGAAGATAAAATTAGACCAAGAAAAGTCCGCAGCGATTTTTATAACCTAAGCAGTGCAAGTGTCATTTTAAACGTCAAACTTCTATGAAATTATGACATATAAATAACACTTGCACTGCGCGGGCTGTCAAAATTGCTGCAGACTTTTCTTGGTCTAACTCTAACACGCTTATAATTATCTGAAAACAATATGACTCGTATTCACTCAATGAAACTTTCTTTTTCCATGTTTTCACAAATGGAATTCTCATATAGGTAATAAAATTATTTTAACAGCGAGCGGCCGCTCTTCTGGTCCAAATAATCCTGTTATGTGCAATTTTCATAGCAATTAAAGCAAATAACGGGAAAGTTACACATTTTATTGGTCGTCCGGGGCCGAGTTTATGTTTCAAATGCAGGGAATACGGATTACAGAAAAGTTTGGTATTGGAACGGGATCTATCGGCAATCGATGGCTGATTAGGGTAGCCAGTGCCTGATTACTGAAAGAAATTTATTTAGAAATTATAGTTTTATGTTTGACTTGTTTGGCAGCAACATATTTAAGTAAGTAATTCTTAACCCCTTGAGTGGCGTGACGCAAGCAATTTTCGGGAGTTTTCTAAGCATCAAATATGCACTGCCATTTTCATATCTCAATGTGACAACCGCCATGTCATGCGATTGTATTGCGCGAAAATTTTGAAATAAGTATAGCGATGCCGGTTTAGGGGCTATTAACTTATTAATGAATGAAATCGAAGCAGAAAAAATAAGGGTACCTAATATACAATTATTTTTGTCATGGTTAGTGCTTTAAAAAAAATAGAGATACAGTAAGTACCTACACGCCTTTAGGAGTCAATTAAGTTAAAATAGGCTTACTTTTTTTTCTAAACTTTTTTCCCAGATACAAAAATTGTACTGACCAAAACATCCAGCGTATGTACCATTTTGTACAATGTTGTATAAAAATGGCAGATCAGTAGGGAGAACCAAACTGTCATTTTAATATTTGGGATATAAAAACAAGGTTTAGGTAGGTAGGTACAATTTTTTGGGATCAGTCAACCTTTAATAACTACGAAAACCTACGGATTTGGGGAAAGTTCCGCATTAAAGGAGGATCCAATGGCAATCGATGGCGACCGAGTAGGGTTGTCGGGCCTGCCAGATATTCTCAGAGGATTTTGTCGGCTTTGGATCATTTATCAAAAATGCAGTGCCAGGATTTGGAACAAAGGAATTAAGGAATATCAGTTACGAAGATAAGAAGGAGAATAAGGAAGGAGGACTTACACAGAGATCTTTGGTAATTGAGCGTGCCTTTAGGTCATAACTACAGCACGATGTCATTTCATATTTTTGATATTAACTATTTATTTTCTTGTGATTTTTGAAGGTTATAAAAAATAAAAAATGGAACCTTTAAACAATGAGTTATTAAGTACTATACAGAAGCCATACCAAACCATGAAATTGTCGCAATCCCAACCTGTGCCACGCGACCTAAACGTCGTAAGTGCCTTAAAACTTATGACACTTACGCGTTCAGGTCATGAGATTCGCCCGAGCGGCTTCCATAGTGTTGTCAGCCGACAACAACTCATGGCGCAAAATACCATAAAAATATAGTTCGCTGTGCCGGTTCTACATATACACCTACTAAATACATAATTATTATACATCCTTTACATGTTGAGAAACTCCTAAATAGAAAATTTTTGAAATTAAACCCATAAAGGGGTTGAAATGGGATTGAAAGTTTTAAACGACTTCTACGTGGATGCAATTTCCGGCAAAGGCTAGTTGTTATAAGATAGCAAGACCGGTTTGTAGATGGGTCAAACAGATCACTGTGTTACGTTCTTTCCTGTGGACATACACAAAGTTAAGGGCTATAAAGGTTAATTTTCTTATTTAACCCTAACCCACGTAAAAAGATCCTCCTTTTATTTACAGAACTATGATAAAATCATTACTTACATGCCCACAAGCTGTTAACTATTGCCCACAGGAGAGAAAACTAGCGTGTTCGCGCGAACTGTACATTTTTCTCTCCTGTGGGCAATAGTTAACAGCTTGTGGGCATGTAAGTAATGATTTTATCATAGTTCTGTAAATAAAAGGAGGACCTTTTTTACGTGGATAAGGGTTAAATAAGAAAATGTATCTTTATAGCCCTTAACTTTGTGTATGTCCACAGGAAAGAACGTAACACAGTGATCTGTTTGACCCAGATAAGTAAAGTTACACAAGTATACGTATAAGTATTGATAACGTATGAACAATCAGAAATTTTACAACACAAGCCTGGTATCCCTATATTGACTCAGATTACGGGCGCATTTACATATTCACGTTTGTGCACTCGACTCCTGCTCCACCCTGTATCGTCCGCGCCTCACGCGGCTTATGTTAAACAAAATGTATTGAACGGATTTGTTTCACTTGCATTACATCCAGTTCACGGAGGCCGAGAGCGCCGTTTTAGCTGAGCATTTTTATTGACGGATTTTGGATTTACGGCTCGATTCGGGAAATGAATTAGATCTCTACTAGACATCAACAAGTTACGATATGGATAATTTAAAGATATCTGTAAGATAGATCCCATCAAAAACATATATGTAAAAAAGGAGAGCCAAGTTCAATACAAAAATTATGCTTGGCTGTGGGGTTCGCCGCAAAAAGAATGGAGATCTAAATGAGTGCCAAGTTCTATGCAAAATCCAAATATGTATTTATAGGAACAAAATAACATTATAAACAAGTATTAAACTCCATTTCTTTGCTTTATTGGATACCTATAACAATTGCTGTTATTTAAAAAAAATGTGAGATCTTAAAGTAGGTTAGATTTGACTTGGCCAGTTTTCATTACATCAGTCATTTTATAATAACTTATATATTTTGTAATTCTGATAAAAACTGGCCAAGCCAAATCTACCAAATGCCGCGCGCCGCCAACGACACACCGTTGGCCGGTTGTTTAGCGCGTATTACAGGTTTTTTGTATGGGGACCCCCCCTATTTTTTAACTTTTTTATTTTTAGATTTTTTCCTACGCTTGCACACAATTACTGAGCTGGATTCCAAATTTCATCCTTCTAGGTCATCTGGAAGTAGGTTAGGTTTAGGTACTATATGTCAGTCACAATAAAAAAGAAATTTGTATGGGGACCCCCCCTATTTATTAACTTTTTTTTGTTTTTAGATTTTTTCCTACGCTTACACACAATAACCGAGCTGGATTCCAAATTTCATCCTTCTAGGTCATCTGGAAGTAGGTTAGGTTTAGGTACTTATATGTCAGTCACAATAAAAAATGTTTTTTTTGTATGGGGACTCCCCCTATTTTTAACTTTTTTTTATTTTTAGATTTTTTTCTACGCTTTCACACAATAACTGAGCTGGATTCCAAATTTCATCCTTCTAGGTCATCTGGAAGTAGGTTAGGTTTAGGTACTATAAGTCTGTCAGTCAGTCTTAAAATTTACGACTTTTTGACCTTCATATCTTTATAACCGTTTGAGCTAGCTTCATGAAATTTGGGCTTCTAGATGTCCTTATGGATATAATTAAACACACGTAGTTTTATGTATTTACGTTAAAGACGTTTCCGCGATTCTGGAGGTCCTCTTGAACGATTTCGACAAGTTATGACTTAGATATCCAAGTCACATCTAGTCGATATCTAATGTAAATCTAGTTGATCTCTATATCGTCTCTAGATCTTGTGATTATCTCGTTTCCCGAATACGCGTGTTAGCTCGGGTTTAGCCTATAGTGTCTCACGGTCCTAATACTAGTTGAAAGAATCAGTTTTTTTTGTTTGGTTCCGTTCGATTTTAAAACGAAACAAATTAAGTAAGAGATATTTTCTAATACCATCGATTCAAATCAAATCAAATATCATTTATTATCAGGCAACTAAGGCCCGTAGGTGTATACCTTATAAACTAACATAGGTACATACAATAGTAAAATCTTACATGATAAAAAATATTTCGGCGACACGGCGGTTTTCAGTATTGTGTTGTGTGTGTGGTTGTGTTGGCAAATATGACTGATATGAGTGAGAGATATGATAGATATGTCCTATTTGTCTCTCTATCTTACTAATATGCAAGAGTGATAGACAGATAGCGTTTCGCTGTCGTAGCCATACTATTTTCATCTTGGCTAGGCCCCTAGTTTACGCGAGGGTAGCGAATGGAGCGTAGCGTAGCCTAATACTGTTGCGAATTAAACAGAGAAGTGCGAGTATCGTACAGGCTTAGGCAAGTGTTTACTGGCCAAACTGATCGGCTAACCAGTAAGCCGCTTATCGCGGCCCTTCTAGTCTCGGAACCCTTTACCGCATACGGAGCCATACGTGGCGGATATAATATTCAACTCTATTGACAGCTATTAAAGTTCAAATTTAAATAAATATTTTTTGTAACATGCAGTAAGATAAAGCATGTATATAGTACAGATTACAATAATTAAGTTCGTAAATAATCGTTAACAACTTAAAATTAAGTAATGCGAAATAAAACTTAACAACTTAAAGAATAATAATAATAGCTTAAAGTTAAAATATCGTACAGAAAATGTCCCACAGTAATTTATAATGTTTGAAACAGTGGGTGACATAAAAGAAAAGCTGCACATTAATATTTGAAATAATACTTAATTTTAAATAGCTCCTGGCGTATTACGGCCCCGGGTCCAGGTAAATTATCCCGAAGGGAACCACTCTGGACGTACGGCAATATTCGTATTTCACTGTGCTGGGCGGAATATGGCCTTACGAAAACTCAGTAGCTATACTATACCTCCTCGTAAAGGTGGCCATTGACGAGCCTTCCAACAGCCCAAATAGCGTGGCTGCAATCCAAAATCGGTCCGTGAATGTCAAAAACGTACAATGTTCAATATTAGGATGCCGTCCATTTGGATGAATCCATTGTATTAACGGCATGCATTTGGAAGGCTCGTCAGTGGCCTGCTTAAGAGTCGTAAGCATGATCTCTCTCTCTCGTTGTTTGCTATTAAATATTTATGTATATACGGTGGCCCATTTAGATCGGTCAGTATGAGAAAATCTGAAAATATAAGACATACGACGATCTCTTCTTAGGAACCATGTCTTCGCTTTTAGTAACAAGAAAAACTGCATTCATACATTTAAAAAAAATGTGTACTCAGCTCGGGAATCGAACCCGGACGTTTTGAAAAATAAAACTAACACTATTTTGTCACTAGTCGCCAATTACTAGTAGTGGTCAATCAGTCACCGTATTCAAACTTGTAAAATAAAACTTGTAAAAACGAGTAAAGTAACGCCTTGTATGGCGGTCAGCATAATATAATCAGCGGCAGCGCGTGTCGATAGCTTAGTATAGACAAAAAGAATAGATAGTATAGAGGGGTCCTGTCATTGTCAATTTTGTAGTCACGGTACATTTACTGCCATCTATCGACACACGATTAAAACTTAAAATAAAATTGAAAATGTATAAAATAAACAAAATATGTATACGGATAAATTATTCCTAATTTTTATTGTTCCATACTGTCCCATGTTCTTTCACTGATATGTGTTAAAATTGTTAAATATCAAACGGTGTCGTTACCGCCATCTAGCCGAGAATAGGCCAAAGGTAATGGCGCCATCTATTCGAGAATGACTTTTTCTTGGCCGTCCGAGGCACGTTTTTTTCTTAGACTTTATTCATCTTATACGGAGTTATATATATCTCTGGTATAGATTAGAGCACGCGTTGATTCAGTTGGGATATTGTATGTGTCGCCGCCGATTAGACTTGCGATGTAAAGATAACAGGATGTATAAAACGCCTAGGTATGATTGAATAAATCAGTCTAAGATTACCAGTCAACGGAGTCTTTTACTCACCCTACCCAATCCCTCTAAACCTTGTAATAAACTAGTTTCAATTATTCATTTGTTTATCAACAACATCATGAGAAAAAGGCAGACAAATATCAAAACGAAATTAAGCACTTAAAATAACAAAAAGAAAACTTAAACAATGGGTATTTTATTTGTAAGCCCTATTATTTATTCCATCAAATAATACTTTGACATTTATATTATGCAATCTGTTTATATCTTCTCTCTTGTATTTATTTAGTTTTAACTTATTTTTAACCGACTTCAAAAAAAGGAGGAGGTTATCATCCGTCCGTTTTTAGGGTTTCGTAGTCACCTAGAAAACCGTATAGTTTCGCCACGTCTGTCTGTCTGTCTGTCTGTCTGTCCGAGGCTTTTCACCGTGATCGTTAGTACTAGAAAGCTGCAATTTCGCATGGATACATAAATCATCCATTGCGAGTTGCGACAGAACGGTAAAATAAAAGTTCCAAAAAAATTTTTTTAGGCTACCTCCCATACAAAAGTTTTTTTTTAAATTTTTATGACGTCAGCGTTACGTTACGCGTTACGCTGTATTTAACGAGTTTATCATTTTTTACCTCAAAAAGTGCTCAGCGCCGCTAAAGAAGTTTTCACTTCAAAAATATGTGTCCCCTCCTCTCTAACTTTTGAACCACGGGTCCAAAAAATATGAAAAAATTGTGAAACAAGAGCTTAATAAATACTTTCAATGAAAACTATAGCGAACATGATCGGTCTTGTTGTTTGTGAGTTATTGCAAAAAATCTTCTTTTCTTAGTAAAAAGACGTAATGTACAAAGCGCTGCAAAGGTACTCCTTAATATGGTCTTACTAATAGCCCCCGTTTGGCTTATTTTAACAGAATGGTAACTACGAAACCCTACACTGAGCATGGCCCGACATGCTCTTGGCCGATTATTTTGTATATATATATGTTACCTCATATGTCATTGGTGATACGATTTGGATTTTTTTTTTGAAAGAATATTTCCAAGTTGGTCCCGTTTTTATCAACTCCTTACATATAGCGAATTTGTGCTTTCATCAATAAAGCAAATTTATACGTTCAGAAAAAGTGAAAATTAATGAAATAGAACTGCTGATGATGATCAAAACGGAGCTTTTTAACGATGCATAGTTCACTTTGGCGATTTGTCCGTGAGGGATTGAGGGAACTCCTCAAATCTTATAAGCATAAATACAGCGATTTTGTATTTTCATCAACAAACCAAGCATTTACAATTAAAAAGTGCCATTTGATAAAGTGGAACTGCTGATGAAGACTTGAAGTCGGTTTTACTTTTTTTTTTGGAGATTATCTTAGTATCATTTCCATCTCAAATTACAGACATTTAAATTTGTAACTACCTATAGTTAAAGTTATAGACTATAATTATTATGTTTTTTTTTTGCTTTTTAATTTTTATTATTACTTTTGACATTACCAGTGGCGTAAAGTTCTATATAAATTGTAGTTGCATCCATATTATGTTTTCACTGATTGATTGAAAATTTCGTTATTTTATTGAACAATTACATAAAAATAGTATTGACATGTATTGTTCTCTTTTTTTTTTAATTGGAAAAAGGTAAACATTTGACCACAATCTCACCGGATGGTAAGTGCCGATGCAGTCTAGGATGGAACATGCTTACCTAAAAGATGTCTATTCACTCTCGATTTAAAGAAATCCAAGTTATAGTTGACTGGGAATAGATTTGCAGGAAGTGAATTCCACTCCTTAGCCGTTCGCATGATAAAGCTGGAGATCTCTTATTTAATATCGGAAAACCTAGAGCCTCAAATTCCCAGACTTCTCTAGGTCACAAGTCTACGTATGAGTAGGAACGTCAAACTAGTATACAAGAGTCAGACGGAGGCCTGACATACTTAGCCCTTTGATCTGCTCGCAACCTTACGTAAGAGGGTTAGAATATTATACAATAGGCGAGTCTTCAGCTTCAGCGTGAATTGTCTTCCCTTACATCACAGCATGTAATATACTTACTTGTAGATTTATTAAAAATTTATTAAAAAGTGTAGGAACGTCTGATAGGGGTCTCGGGGGACCACAGAGCGGGCTCCTTTTTTGCGCAGAGGTTGAGTCTGGCGGTGCGGAGAGGTAATGCCGCCAGCATTCTGGGGTCTATGCCAGAAGCAGGGGATTTGGGGGAGGTATTTTATATTTAGTAGTATTTTAGTTTTAGGTTTTAAGGTTTAGTTTAAAGGTATTAATTTTGTATTTATTTTTTAATATATTAATGTATTTTTGATGTAAATCGATCCAAAAACTAAATTACTTTTATGGCTTGTAGATAAAATTTAAAGTAATATATCATGTTCTACATTATCAATTTAAATCAAGAGATCTTATTTGCATAAGTTCTACAAATCTGGCTTTATAAACTTATAAACCGAAGTACAGTCGTTATTAGATATATCGGAGCGGCCATGGTGTTCACAAATATCTGAACACGCTTTTATTGTCAAGTAAGGCGTTAGGGACGTCAGGGTGCGTGTTCAGATATTTTTGAGCAACTTGGCCGCTCCGATATATCTGATGGCGACTGTACAATTATTTATCTTCAGTTGTTCGACAATGTGACAAGAGTGGTTATGTCTTGCTTCAGGATAGAAGTAGTATTAAGTAAAAAATATAATAATGCTAACCTTTGCTTTTTTTTGGTCGGAAGGCCTAGGTACCGATGGATCGACGAGGTCCAGAAAGACCTGTGTGGCATGCAAGCGGCTGAATGGCGTCAGATCGCACAGGAAAGGAACGAATGGCGCAATCTAGTGTCGGAGGCCAAGATCCACTTCGGGTCGCTGAGCCAGCGAAGTAAGTAAGTACCTAAGTAACCTTTGCAACCAAAAATGTTACAAAACAGAAAAACTAAAAAGGAGAAAGTGCCACGAAATGGTCTTATCTCAGCATGTTGCTGGCGACATCCAGCGCTGATCTTCCAATGAGACCATTCGGTAAAACAATCACGACAGGTAACAAGAATAATTAATACCAAATTTAAATAAAACATACAGAAGACAAAGATTAAGTATCAAAATATTACAATAATATATAACAATCGTTAGATTAAAAATAATTAAATTAAATTAATTTAAGACCAACAACGGATAATGATATTTGAATCATATTATATTATATTATATATATTATTAAGTAATCGTGCGTCTTGCCCGCGCCAATGAATGTAGGATAAGACAAGTACGAGCGAAATGCTCGATACTTGAATGACATCAGTCAGATGTCAGTCTGATATCAGTGTCCGATCTTCCGGTTCGAGCGCCATATCTTGATAGTCACGCGCGTCGTGATTAATTTCGTTTGTTTTTTGCTCATTAATATTGTTTTAAAGTGTAATATCGATAGCTTATTTTACAGTAATCTAACTAATTTATTAAGAGCCAACAGCACGGAGGAAACGTACTCGACTGTTTCCTCCGTGGGTTTTGATGCTATAGAGCAATGATTTTTTCAAAACAGATTAATGTTGTCAATACCTGTGTCGGACCGTTTTGCTTTTTTTGATATTTTTGTTTTTCAAGGCGCTAGAACCCTTCAAAAATGGCCAAAATGACCTCATTGACTATGCCGCAATGAGAGGCGTAGTATTCAAAACTGATATCAATTAGCCAAAAAAACAAAACGGTCTGACACAGATAATTTCATAATCATTTAGATTTTCAAATTTGGTTTCGATTGGTTAAGTTTTGGAGGAGGAAACAGTTGAGTACGAAACCTCGATTTTTGAGATTTTTACGCAGGATTTTTCGCCTTGTCCTTATCGCACTAGTTTAAGGAGACGCTTCCGTTAGCGAGACTGGTATAAATATTCACCTAAAATATTTAAAACTCAGCTCCTGTTTCGTCTTAAATGTGGTAATGTGCAGTGAATGGAGAATTTAGTCGCCGGTAGTCCACGGGCTACTTGTAAAGTGCAGCTATCGCTTAAACCGTACTATTTCAGTCGTATGTAAAGCTCTTAATACTTAGTCCCACTGGACTGAATCCATTTAATTTTAAAAGAATGAATGAATATCAGTTTACGTTTACGTTCGAATTGGCCTGTATGTGTCGTGTGGCATAGCTGCCAGCTCCCGGCCGCAACATTTACATAGGCACGGCCACCCAAATGGCCGCGGTAAGCGATTACTCGACGTTCTATTGCCGATTAGGATTTACTATAAAGTGAAACTCCGGAGTTAACCGATGGCCTGAGCCTGAGTGAAATTAACATATATCATCAAAGGGTATTCGTTCTTTTAAAAAGTAAAATACAACCAAGTTTTTTTTTCTATTTGAATTTATAGAAATCATCACGTTGACAGTTTTGTAGCGTCCGTCATGCGCCCCAGTAACACACGTGTGCTACTAACTGAATTTGGCTCGTAGCGACTCAGTATCAGAAATAGAGCAATGTGGGCCGAATTGCTTTGCATGAGTTTGTTGTATGGTGATCGCTCGATGGGTTAAGAAATGAACAATGACAATCACGTTTTATGAACAATTCGTAAGTATACAAACGAAACGGTACACCTAGCCCCCATTCGCACGACAGCTTTTTCAACGCGCGTTAAAAAAACGCTTGATTCTGTCCGGACTCTAAATTCGATTTAACGACCAAGGCTTAGGGCCCCCCCACATCTGGCGACTTTCGAGCGTCGGCGTCTACAATTCTATGGCCGACGTCGACGCAACGTCGACGCAGCGTCGACGCAACTGCGCAGCGACGTCATTTTCCATAGCGCTGGACCGACGCCGACAGACGCCGACGCTCGAAAGACGCCAGATGTGGGGGGGCCCTTAAAGTCTTGAAGCTTAATAAAAAACGCCACCGCTGTCGTGTGAATAGATATATGGTTATCCATTTGTGTCATTCAAACGCTTTTTTAACGCGCGTTGAAAAAGCTGCCGTGCGAATGAGGCCTTATACTTCGTATATATCTACGTAGATGGATGAATCAGAAATTTTCTTGTTACATGTTGCTATGGTTACGGTCGCCTGGGTCACTCTTAGAACACCCAGATACCATTTCCAATTTCGTTACACAGATCGTCAAAAGATTTGCAAGTCACTAGCCCCACTGAAAAACGGCCACTGAAATCACAGCTAGTGAATGTACCTACTCGTAAAATCGTCCACAATCATTACTGACAATCCGGAATTAAACCCTATTGCCAAGGCATAAGGTTCATCTATGTCTATTATGTCTTGCTTTTACTTCGTGTGGAACCCCGCATAGAAGATCGCTTAGCGTATGTTAATCGACTCGTGTTGTAAGTAGGCTTTTCTTGGGTCAGTTGTTCGCTCGTAAGGAATGTTTCAGGAACATTTCACGAGTGTTTACGGCACTTTAGCTAATTTCACTTTTTATAGGTACTCGATATGAAAGAAACCTTAATACACTCGATTAAATGGACATTTGGGGCACTATGAACTGATGTTAAAGTGACGTTATAAGTCGATCATACTTTGAAATATACATTATCCATTTATAATGCTTCCCTGAGCGTATTACGTTTTCTTTCAAAAGCATTTCTCAGAAAATGTGTAGTTGACCTACCCTATTTGCGTCATTATTTTCCACGAGTTCATACCCAGACTATTCACAAGTCTTACATTACTAGCTCGTATTATATTATATTAAAAGAAAACATTTCTATCCAAATATATTTATAAATGTGCTTCTAATAACCAAGCTTTAAATACATATGTAGTTCAAATCCACTTTATAGAATTGTTCGTACGAAAATGTACGATTTTTTAAATTCGATTTCTGCCAAAGGTCACAAACTCGGCGTTCACCCTTTCCTCGCGTCGTCTATTTATTAATACTAGCCTGTTGAACGATTGAATCAATACTACGCCTCGGAATAGGCTGTTAAAGTCTAACTTTAGCATAAATAAGTGGTTTCCTAGTACAAGTGACATAGCACGCGAAGCGCGGTGCGGGTTAAACAATACTAAGCACCCCTTTTAATATAATGTTAAATGTCTAATATTTAATGCGTGTTTTGTCTGTTTCTAACAAATATAAAGGTTCAAAGGGAAAGGACAAGTTTTTTTTCTATTGCACAATAGGCTTTGGGCTACAGATTTAGAATTTCGTACTTACATTGCAGCTTTTAAGTGCTTCGCAAATGCTTGTAGATCTTGTTACTTGGTTAGTGAGTATGATTACTAATCTATTAATTACTGATTAGTTTGAAACGATATACATATCTTCCTATTGTCCTATTGTCATCAAGTCAGGATCTGATGACGAAATTCTGGAGCAATCGAAGGAATTCTTCAAACAAAGGCTCACCTATTATTAGTATTTTTTTTAGTTGTACATTTTGCTTTCGGAAAGCGTTAAGTATTTGGTTAAGTGGAATTGCTGATAAAGGTAAAATTATAGCATTTGAAACGGTTTTCTATTTTTCTATCTCGTCTTTATTTATTGCATCAATGGTTCTGTTTTTGTTAAATGTTTATACCTATTGTCTCCTTATTGTGAGCAATCCTCTGAGGACGCTTCGTACTGAGTTTTTATCTAAAGTTAAACTTTAAAAACTCATGTAATCCAACTTCTAAAGCGGGGAAGAAAATTTTGTAAAAGCCTACAAAAACACCCGTAAGTAACTTTAGGCCCGGCACGAGTAAGCATTTCTAATTTTCTTCGACGAACAAAAGCAATTTCGTAGCAGTACCGCCTTTCGTGTAGATGTCTAATCTGGTAACTTACACATAAAACTAACTTTAACGTAGTTCCAGGCGGAATGGCCTTTTCGAAATACCTTATCTTACCTTACGTTATCGGAACTTATCATGAAACCAAACAAAGGACGTAGGTAATTAGTTTTAGATTAACGCCCGTCAAAGTATTTATTATGGCGACGAAAAACGGAACTTGCTTTCGTTAGTCATTTGTTTAATTACCGTAATTTTATCCTTGAATAGGTACAGTTAGCAGCAGGAGTTGCTAAGCGGGCCAGGGTTCAAAATTATCTTGACGCGACTTTATTGTTAAGAGAATAAGAGCGTGTCAAGGTAATTTTGAATACCTCGCCCCCTTAGCAACTTCTGCTGCTGACTGTCGGTTTACGAGTTTTATGGCAGGTTTGACTTGAGCTTGGTGGAAAATGTGCTCCCACCGATACACTGTCGAATTGTGCCTTCCGAATTTTTACTACCTACCGAACTGATGTATTTAGTTTCTTTTCTAACCTTGGCAAAATTGTAACTGGATTAATTATAAGAGAAAAAAAACTTCCGCTTCCGTAGCTCAATTGGCAGAGCTAACGCACGGATTGCGGAGGTTGCGGGTTCAAGTCCTGCCGGAAGCGTAATTTTTCCATTTTTCCTTTAATATAAATATTTTTATTTCAAAGAAATACGTATGAAATATTGGAGACGAGGGTTTTAATTCACGACAGCCGCAGTGAATTAAAGACCCGAGTTTGCTATATTCTTATCCCTGGAGATAGATACACAGGATGTTTTTTATCACACTTGCGAACATTTCAATCATTCGTCCGCCTTTTGATATTTTTTTGACTGGTTAGGCATCGAAGGCACAGACATATCCGGCATTCAGCCACAATTGAAAATTGTGGTTAAATATTTTAAACGGCTATTTAATTAATCAAATAAAATATTTTTCACCTCAGCAGCTCGAACAAGGGTACTTTGCTTCTTAAAAACAGTGAGCAAAATGCGATTTTGCTCACTGAGCCATTTTGCTTCTTAAAAACAGTGAGACAAAATGTCATTCAAGTGACCTTTATAGTCAAATGTCATTTCAACATGCGGGATCTAATACAAGTTCGATATACTTGGGTTCTATTATCTCTGTCCCTCTAGGTATGTTCTTACTGCTTAGGGTGAAAAATTTTGTGTACTACACGAGATCAAAGTTATTTACATCTCGTGCGCTTTTGAATCCCTTACTACGCTCAAGATTCTAAATTAGATTCACTCGCTACGCTCGTGAATCTATTATAGAATCTTTCGCTTGCACGGGACTCAAAATAAGCACTCGAAGAAATATCTAACTTTGATCTCTTGTTGTACAAATAAC
Source organism: Cydia fagiglandana (assembly GCF_963556715.1). Classification (NCBI taxonomy): domain Eukaryota; kingdom Metazoa; phylum Arthropoda; class Insecta; order Lepidoptera; family Tortricidae; genus Cydia; species Cydia fagiglandana. The sequence goes on along the minus strand of NC_085932.1, from coordinate 3,761,441 downwards.
TATTTTAACATAAAAAAATATTAAATTATAAACGTCAGTACCTATTTTCTATGTAAAACTCATTTATACCTGCTTGGTCCGTATGAATTAGTGACATACTAAATAAAAAGTTATAACTCACTTTTGAGTTATACAGCCTGTTCATAGCCTGGCCTGGCTGGTATGTAGCCTGTCATTCTGTTTACCAGCGTTGATTTTTTTGAAAGCCGGATGAGGAAATTTGAACTTTGACGAAGTAATTCATCATCACGCCAACCCGCGTGGATATTGTCGCGTAGGTGTGGGACGACATCCATCAATCACACAAGTCGAGTTTGGTAAAAACAGTTCAAAAATCATCTGTACTATAAGTATAATAATACTTATAAGTCCAGAATTAGCTTCTGCTCGCCAACTTTGTCTTTATAGTAGAGTGATGACAAGACAAGAGGTGCGACGAGAACGAGACGAATGGTTTGAACGTCTTTACAACGGCTATCATGCAAAAATAAAGACGATGAGCAGTCAAAAATGGAATGATATTGTGTTTTTATACTTTACGCATAGCCATATAAATTCAAACGTCGATTTAAGACATTTCTCCGAACAAATAGCACTCTTCAACTCAATCGTTCAATATCATGGAATCGTAAAGGAAACGTAGTCAAATCGACACCGGTACCGGTTTACTAGCCGGGATTCTCGCGATTTATGAGGCAATATGTTTAACGTCTAGTACGCGAACCCTCTCGAACATAACGGGGGTAGTTACGTAAACAGATTGGCCGAGAGCGGGCCGACGCTGTAGATACCGGCCTACGACCGAAACGGAACTTTTGTAGCGAATCAAGAAGCTTGGAAAATACCGGAGGGTGTGTAGAATAATAATTTGAGGTAAGACATGCCACTTTGAATACGGCAGCCATGCACCTAGTTAAGTTCCTTTGGATGATGGGTCTATGAAGCTGAATGAAAAGAAATTTGAAGTGGGGATACAGTAACTGTCGTAATCGTTCAAGGATGTTTATTGACATTTTTACCGTGGGGCTCAGTCAATTTGTGTAAAAATGTCCTGTAATATTTATTAATTTTTACAAGCTTTTATTTAGTTTCACCTGACCGTTGTCTGTCTGTCTGTAATCAAATCTTGCAAGTTAAATTTGATCCACTTCCCGGTTTCCGATTGAGCTGAAATTTTGCATATTATCGTATTCATCGTGTCATCGAGCTGATCTGATGATGGAGACCGGAGGTAGCCATGATAAAACAACGAAACCTAATTGTGTTTGGGGTTTTTAGAATTGTCTCGATGAGTATTAGTTGCCTGTGGGAAGAAAAGTACAGTCAGCGATAAAAGCCAACCAAAAATGAAATTTTTGCTAAAAACTTATTAATGATGCTATCTAGATATACTATAGTAACTATAGTTGGTCACAGCCGAGAGAGGCTTTGTGTTTTATAACATTAATTTGATGGAAATCCTGCTTAATTCAAATTACCTCCACCATTCGTAACAAAAATACTAGTAATGTCCACAATGCATGGAGCACCTGCATGGATGCTGGAGAAAGATACAGGAGTAATAAAACTAATAAACACGTGTCGAAGTTCAGTCATTCACAATACCTCATTTTTTTTCTCCACTTCCAACCTCCAACGCTAAATAAGCTCCTTGGTACCAAATCGACGACGACGTTTTGCTCTCCGTAAAACTCCCTGCATACGAATAGCTACGACGTACGCGTACTTACTATACAGATTTATCTTCCGTGATTCCGGCAGGCTAGATTTTATTGTACTACTTGTTCCTCGTTAGAGCCTGCCAACTTTTGAAATTTTATTTTCCCAAGCCCCGAAATAAAGAGAAAATGTTTTCTTTTGTATGTTTTGTGAAAGCATGTATTTTAGCAGTGGTATCATGTTTATTATAATAAGGTCATGCATGTAGGCTAAATTAAATATGTTGTAGTAGGAAGCAAGTTTTAAGGTTTTTGTTCTAGCGTGGCACCAGATATGTACTGGTAGATTAGCTTCTTTCGAGTTAACTAGTCTGCCTGCAAAGGTAGCCCACGCCCACGGTTCCAATCATGTTACAGTACCTAAAAGTTTCCCAATGTACCTATTTTTGTTTCCGTGGATCCATAAAATATATCTCAATATTTTTTGAACTGCCTTTTTCTCCTATTTCTGGATATCAGTCAGTATGGCAATAGGCTTGTTTTTTTAGCATTTTATTATTATTTTCTTACCTAATCATAACTACTATTCTCAGAATTCACGCAGTTCCGGCAGGTGTCATCGAAACAATGCCACGGCAATAAATAGGGCAGTGGGTATGCATAAGTAAAGTTATCGATCTAGCGTTCGCGAGGCCTGAAGAAGTGGCGGTAGCGTGGCCCTTGGCATTTATTAACATCGCCTACCGACCACGGATCATGCAGTCGCTAGAGACCAAACCATAAAAAATATCTCCAACCTACAGTAGCTATTGATATCGAAATCACAGTTATATTGGTCAGTCGAAGTGTTTCTTGTTAAGGGATGGTAATACAACGCCTTGCGTGACGTTGGGAGATTCTTAACATTGATTAGAGTTGCGTGGGTACTAGCGGCGCCTGTGCTATGAAATTTCCATTGATATTTTCATTATTAGCTAGCCGTTAAGTTTATAATTACTGCCACATCCTGCAGGAAATTAAGGTTAGGAAGGAAAGGCATAAAATGCAATGCAATTCTGATTTAAAAACAGTGCTTTAGATTCTTGTCTGTGTGTTTAATCTACGGTCACAAATGGCAGCGGCCACGGAAACAAACAGTTTAAACAGGTATTTGGTTTACATAGAATTTTGTTAGCTGTGTGTTTAAAGTGTGTTAAATAAACAAATCATATTTGGATTTAATCAAATGATAAAAACAGGAGTAACTAAATGGGTTGAACGTGGATGCGCATTGATGGCGAGACGAGAGGGACCAGCGTTCGGTTTTTACTTTTCAACCCATGCAGTAAATCTGTATAACCTTGCCATTCCGCTTCACATGAAAACATTTCCATCTTCCCACTTAGATAGTTGGCAGTCCTCAATATCTGAGCGTTTCTCCAGTCTTTACAGTCTAGTCCAATACTTCCTGCTTCGCACAGCTAAACTGTGGAATGAACCGTCGCTCGCGATATTTCCGGACCGATACGACCTTCAAACCTTCAAGAAAAGAGCGTACTCCCATGGTAAATTCCGACAACGCTCTTGCAGAGGGTGTTGCAAGTGTCAGGTCAGTCTCAGTGTTAGGTTTGCTTGGTAAATCATTAAAAAAAATATCTAACTAATCTAGGGTCCTCAATGCAATCGCGGCTGCAAGTAAATGGAGTTGCAAGCGTTATAGACCCTAGCAACCCCAGCGAAGTTTTGTATTTAAAATAGGCTAACTGAGTAAACTTTAAAGCCTATTAAAATTAAAGATATAAGGTCGCCTAAAGGCTGGGAAAGGATAAAATAGGTCGAAGGCCACGCAAGCGTAGCCGCGGGCGCAGCTAGTCTCTACTAATACTATACTGTCTGTCTGTTAGTTCCTCACGTTTAAACCGCTGAACTAATTAGTTTAAATTTGGTATAGAGACTAGAGTTGTGCCTTTCTCGAGAACGGGTATGCGTATGTACGCGTATTTCCCATAGGAAACGAAGAAGGTTCTCGAGAACGGCACAACTCTTTTGAAGACAGGTTTAGGCCTGGGGAAGGACCTCATTCCACGCAGACGAAATCGCGGGCAAAAGCTTGTATTAGATAATGCGTGGACGTGGAGCGTGTCCGGCAGAGGGCACTGATCCGAGAGCCTCGGTCCGTTTTCCGCGGCCTTCAACTTGGGCTATAATTTACCGAACAAATTTACTTGACCTTCGTTTGGCGCCCTTTGAGTGTCTAAACCTTAATAGTGATCAAATAGTTCATTAAGGATAGGTCTAATTACC